>NC_135574.1:133511017-134136017 GCF_965152235.1 Eretmochelys imbricata | reverse complement strand
TCAAGTCCTAAAACATTTTTTCTGATGACTTAATCCAAATGCGCTAGCAAAGCTTGCTTTTCGTATGCCCAGTTCAGATGGCACTGGCTTTTCAGTGCTGTTTCCATGGCACGTCAACCAGTAAATGAGAGGTAGAAGGGTAGAGTACATGTAAAACTAGTTTTTCAGGTCTCAGGAACCAATACTCTCCTTAACACAGCCCTAATATAGGCAAATAGAAAGTACCAATTAAGGGTTTTTAAATTTTTTTTATTATTATTATTAATTTCTACTGAGAAACTTGTCCTCTCCCACCCTGAGCTCCATAATACAAAGAGATTAGGGGGAGACTGACTCCCCCTGATTGGCAGTTTTTTTAAGGTGAAGGCTGCCTTTGACAGGTAGTCTCTCCCATCACATAGGCTAATGTTGGTGTGGGGATCTTGTGCATGGACCATGTTTTTGGCTAATCTAAATGAAGCTTATTTTGGACTCCATGACCTCTAAATTGGTAGACTGATTTGTTACACACGGGCACATAATATAAAACAAGATTGAAAATACATTCATGCACATCATTAGCTGCAATTATGGGTAAAGAAAAATATTAGAAATTGTGACCATTTATTATTAAGGGTTGCTAATTGTAAACTGATGCTGGAGAACTGGCAGAGGAGAACTGACTTCAGGAAGCATGTGCTAAGTGAGTTCTGAGCAGAGTGATAGTTCTTCGAATGCTTGTCATGTCCATTCCATTCTAGGTATGTGCGCGCTTATGTGCAAAGTCGTTGGAGAGTTTTGCCTTAGTGGTATCCGTAGGGTCGGCAGTGGCACCCCCTCGAGTGCTGTGCCCAGGCGCTGGTATATAGGTGCCGCTGTTCCTACCCCCGCTCAGCTCCTTCTTACCGCCTGTGACGGTTGGTCGGAGCGCCTTGTCTTTCCCATCGCAAGAGCATTAGCGGGTCTTCAACAGCCCATTTTCTGGCTTCTTTGTATATAGCAGGGGTGGCCAAACTGTGACTTGCGAGCCACATGCAGCTCTTTTGCAATTAAAGTACTGCTCATGGAGCCCCCCATGCTTACCCCTCATTCTCCACCTATCAGACTTGTCGGGGGAGCTTGGGACCTCTGCCTTATATTCGGGTAGGGCTTCTGCCCAGTGGGGAGGGAGGTCTCGGGGCCTCAGCCCCACAGAGAACATGTGCCGGGGCTTGGGACTTCAGCAGGAACAAGGCTGAAGCCCTGAGCTCTGGCAGGTTCCTCCTGCGGGGCAGAAGCCCCGGCAGGTATGCTCCAGCTCTCAAACTTCTGAAGATTGTCGTATGCAGCTCGGAGGGCCCATAAGTTTGGCCACCCCGGTATATAGTTTAGATACGTAGTTAGCTTTTAAGTGTGAAGTAGTTCGGTAGTTAGTGTCCCAGCTGGGACTTCACCCCGGAGTGGGGCATGCCCCGCTCTCCTGGTTTCAAATCATGCTCGTCATATAACAGGCAGATGCCTATTTGTGACCCCCACGACAGTTGTCTGAAGTGCTTGGGAGAGTCCCATAGAAAGGACAAGTGCAGAATCTGTAAGAACTTCACCCTAGACCCAGAAGGAATGGGATATCAGCTTGAGGGCACTCCTTATGGAGACTGCGCTTTGTCCTGCAGAGCCCTCCCACTCTGATCCCACAATGAGCAGCTTGGCATTGGTGCAGAGCGCACCTCCAGCACTGGCTCCGTCAGACACCATTCCCCCTCATTGGTGCCGAAGAAGTGGCAAAAGAGGAAGAGCACCCCGGCACCGGAAGGAAAAGGGGCCTCGGGCAAAGGACGTGTGTCAGGTCATGTGCCTGCCCCTGGGCTTCATGAGGACACTGCTGAGGTCAGACCCCCGAGACTGGCCAGGGATCCGCCTTCGACTCCCGGGAGCAGAAGGGGACCCCGGCTTCTCCTAAGGCCCTCATTGCCTGAAGCGGCCCCAGTGGTTAAAGAATAAGCAGGCTGACACCATACCAGGTGCTAGACTCGGCTAAGGCCCCAATACCTAAGGGCAAACCGGTCATGGGACTGCCCCATAGGGCAGTGGAGCACCCTCTGTCCCCGGACCGCAGGTTTAGATCCCCGTCTCCGCGGCCTAGGACCCCTGCACCACATTCCCAGTCTCCAGTCAGAAGACCCAGGTCCCCGACGCCACACTCTTCCCCTACAACACATGGGACACTGGAGTTGAAGCACCAGTCCCCCACCACCAGTACCCGTGAGCTGCCCGCCAAAGATTGCCACTGTGCAAGTGACCCTTGCCCAGATGGTCTCCAAGAAGTTGGGCCCCACGGGGACGAGATCGCTTCCGGTCGCAGCACCGGTCTCCATCCCCTCGGTTCCACTCGTCAGGCAGGCACCGATCCTCATCCTTACCTCGCCAGTCACCGACCAGGGTCAGTTGGCAGACTCAGGCCTCGATGGCTCCGCCCTGGTCGCCATTAGGGCGATGGTCAGCCTCAGACTGGGAGTTCAGCTCCTCGCCAACGAGGGGTGATTTGTCACCAAACCGTGAAGCTGACACAGCACCTGCAGTGACGGCATGGCAGCAGGGACAGTGGCCCGCTCAATGGCCACACTGGAACTCGTGGCTGTGCCCATAATGCCGGTCCTGTATTCCCACCAGTCCTCCCTGACTGCCTTGGTCAAACCGCCGCAGGCACCAGAGTCGGAACATGGTACTGAATCCAACACGGGGGGCAGCACATAGGGATTCCAGCACCTAAGGAGAAGGAAGGGGAACCCATCCCTCCCCCAGTGGTGCACTCGTCATCTCCGGACAAAGCGGTGGCGGGTCCCTCCCAAATGGGCAGCCCCCCCCGATGACTTTAAGGAGCACCAGGTTCTCCTTAAGAGGGTGGCTACCAACTTTAACTTAAAAATTGAGGAGGTCCCAGAGGAGTCCCATGACCTCTTTAAATTTATATCCACCGCCACTCCGGCCTGGGTCGCACTGCCCATCCACCCAGGAGTCCTTAAGATGGCTAGATCGCTGTAGCAGACCCAGTCTTCAATTCCGCCTACTTCTAAGAAGGCGGGAAAAAAGTATTATGTCCCTCTAAAAGGGTTTAAATATCTGTATACACACTCTCCAGAGGCATTACTGGTTGATATTGACCGCTATTAATGAAAGGGACAGGCAGGGCCAAGTCAGTGGTACGCTGAAAAACAAAGATGCCAAGAGACTGGCATTTGGCAGAAAGATTTATTTGACGGCAAGCCTACAATTTCAGGTGTCTAACAGGCCCTGTTAGGCAGGTACAATTTTAACCTGTAGGACTCCCGTAGCAAATTCAAGGCGGACCTTCTGTGGGACCGAGCCCAGGAATTTGCTGCTTTGGTGGACGAAGGCACAGCTGTGCCAAGGGGGGCCCTTCAGATGGACTGGGACGCTACTGACTCAGTGGCCAGGGTGCTTGCCTATGCGGTGGCCATGAGACGTACCTCCTGGTTGCAGTCCTCCAGGTTATCCCAGGAGATGCAGGCCACTATACAGGACCTCCCATTTGAGAGAACAGGTCTTTTCTCCGAGCTCACAGACTCGAGACTCCATGGCCTTAAACACTCCCGTGCCACCCTCCAGTCCTTGTGCCTCCATACTCCTCACCAGGCCAGGAAGCCATTCCACCCTCCAACTCCTCTGCCTCCGCAGTCTAGGTCCAGGGGTACCCACTGGCTGGGCACCTACAGGAGGAAGGATAGAGACCAGGGGGTAAGCAGCGACACCTGTCATCTTCCCATTCATTTGCTCAGCTTGGGTCTTTCAGAAGCAGTCATTTTGAGGGTGCGCTCAAGGACGATGCCCCAGTCACCTCCCACTCTTTCCTCAGCTGCCTCCACCCCTTCCGGTTGTCCTGGTATTAGCTGACCACGGGCCGTTGGGTGCTCAAAGTAATGTCCTCAGGTTACATCCTGATATATCTAGAATGGAATCAACATGAACAAGCACTCGAAGAATTAAAAACAGTTACCTACCATTCGTAGTTTTTGTTCTCCGAGATGTGTTGCTCATGTCCATTCCATTACTCGTCCTCCTACCCCTCTGTCGGAGTTGCTGGCAAGAAGGAACTGAGAGGGCTTAGGGTCGGCAGTGCCTATATATCAGCTTATGGGCGGGGCACTCAAGGAGTGCTGACACAGCCGACCCAACGGATACCGCTAAGGGAAAAATCTCTGACGACTGCAAGTGGGCACGTATACAGCTACAATGGAATGGACATGAGCAACACATCTCGAAGAATAACAACTACGAATGGTAGGTAACCGTTATTTCTCTTTTAAAAGACATTGAAATTTTGTGAGATGAGTATGCTTTTCCAGGTAGGTATTACTACAAAGAAATTATCTGATAGAATAAGAAAGTAGGATGAGGGAGAGACATGGACAGAACAGAAGCCAAAATAGAATGAAGGGGTGGGAAGAGGCAGAATAATAGAGAAGGGTGTGGCCATGAAGAAGAGGTTTTCATAAGCAATGTAGAAGTAGACATGGGAATTAGTGAGCATGTGAGGTGGTGAAGCAATAGTGTATGGACATGTAAATAAAAAAGTATACTTCCAAGTTCCAAATAGCCTGAAATTTGGATAGAATTGTAAAATGTGATGTGACAAATGCATGAAATCAGCAGTTTGCCAAAGTAAGTGATGTAGAAATAGATACAGGCTAAATAGTGGAGGCAGCTGGTGCAAGGAGTTGCAATTTGAGATTCAAAGTGACATATGCAGCTGTCAAAGATTGAGCCTGAGAAAGAAAGGGAAGGTGGAAGTAAAGAAGGGAGGAGAGAGCTGACCTGGAGATCTGATTGAAGATACTGTGCTTACCAGATTAGATGATGCCCATCTTGTGGGATCAGTGAAAATTGGTATCACAGCTGCAACTTCATCGTGTCTAATACAGTTCTGGAGTGAAATGACATTCTTAGCAGCAGAAGATTAGGAATATACTTTATCAGGTGGGTGAATAGAAGCAGGACTGAAAAGAACTTTGGATATATTGGTATCTGTGGATCTGAGGAAAGTCTGGTTGAGAGCTAGGCATTCCTGTCAGACTCCATAATGATCAGTTTCCTTGTTCAGCAAGTTTGTCTAAGTTTACATTAGCACCCAGCCATCTTGAAGTACTGGGTGACATCACTAATTCAGAGAGTGACCTTGCTCACAAATTCCTCTGCCGAAAGCTTCACTTGGCAAATGGTAAACACCGTAGCAGTTATACAGCAAATTGTTACACCTTGGAGATTCATTCAGTTTGTGGCTCAAAGTCTTTATAGAATCATGCATTTGGGAGCCGCTTGAAAACTGTATGTTCTACAATACCTAGGCACAAGTGGAGAGCAGTTTAAAGGCATGTCAACCTTCCTTGCTTTTGTAGGGCTAAGGCCTTGCCTACACTCAGGTTTTGATGTGGGTGTATGATTCTTTCCTACCAAAATAATCAGTACAATCCCTATCTTGGGTCCAGTTTATATTACTATTATAACAAAGGTGCCTTTTACCAGTATGGGTTATTCCCTTTTCTATAGTAGTATACGGCAGTGGTTCTCAACCAGGGGCCTGGGGCCCCCTAGGGGGCCACAAACAGGTTTCAGGGGGTCTGCCAAGCAGGACCAGTGTTAGACTCGCTGGGGCTCAGGGCAGAAAGCCTAAGCCCTGCCATGCAGCACTGAAGCCAGGGGCCCTGATCCCTGCCACCTGGGGCTAAAGTAGAAGCCTGAGCAACTTACTTTTGCGGGGCACCCTGTGGCTTGGTCGCCCAGGCAACTGCTCTTCTTGCTACCCCTTAACGTCAGCCCTGACTTTTATATGCAGAAAAACACTTGTTTTGGCACAGGTGGGCTGTGGAGTTTTTATAGCATGTTGGGGAGGGGCTCAGAAAGAAACGGGTTGAGAACCACTGGTATAAGGCACCTTTTATATACTGATAAGAGTCCACTCTGTTGAGGTGTGGGGTTGTTACCATTTTACATGTTAACGATACCCATATATGGTTAAAGCAGTATTACTGGTGTATGGACAAGGACTAAGTCATGCCCTCGACACTTCTGATCTTTGTAACATCATTTGTGTATGTACAGGCACCTGACTTATTTGGTGTCCAGAGCTTTTGCATAGAGTTCTACATGTTCAAGAAAAAGCCTGCTGATGGGCAAGTTCTCCTTTCTCTAAGATCTTGGAATAGCTGATTTGCATTTCAGTGACTTTCTCTGAAACCTTGACCTCTTGGTTTCCTTTGAAGTTTTCAGTTTCAGGATAGTTCTTTTAAATGCACTACACTACTGTACTTCTGTCTGATAGAAGGCTGGAAAGGTTGCCTTGCTGGCGTATTTTGAAGGTTTCCCACTGAGGTAAAGGAGAAGAATATGCAAGTGTGGCAGAGCTAGCCTCTGCTTTCTATAGATCACACACGCTTTTTGGCCAGATAAGCCATACCTCTTGTGGGGACTTCATGATGTTAAATAGCTTAACAAGAGAAAAGGAAGTTGCTCTCTATTATTAGGATGCCCTGAGCCAGGAGTTGGGGAGGAGATAAATATATTAGGCAAAATAAACACAGTATACAGAGCCCAACTGCCCAGGATCCATAATGCAGGTACCTACCAAATTCTGAGCTTACCATGGAGAGTTTTCTCCTGTTGTAATCAGCTTGTGGAAACACATATGTTGTGGGGTTTGGGGTTACAGCCTAACTACACAAGTTCCCTGGAATAATAGGTGATCTCAATCCTCTAGTTCCCTGAAACACTTCTAGAACTATAGAAAAGTACAGTTACCATCTAGTTTGGTGCTCCCTCTTAGTGATGAAACTGGGGTTGGGTATGTCATGTTCAGAAATGGTGGTTCTCAAAGCCCTGTCCCAGTGAGTACTGGATTTTATACAGGAAAAATATTCAGGGAACTGAGCAAAGGATATTTCTGTAGCAGGAAAATACAGGCCAAGTATTTTTTTCAGTTTATTAACTAATAATTTGCCTTTCCTTTTTTCCCCTGGTGACAGTATTTGATGATGGGGATGAGAAGACTCTTAGACGCTCTTCTCTTTGCCTGAAAGGAGAGAGACATTTTGCTGAAAGTGAGGTAAGTGATTGCTGTCAAAATGAATACATCTTAATTCCACAGTGTTTATATTTAAAAATAATCGAAACAATGTCTTTCATCCCAATTTCATCAGTTTAATTAGTGCCTCAGACTTTCGAAGGCTAAATATATTAATGCTGCTAAAATGGTGACTATGCAAAATATAATCCACAAAATCTAGTTCATTCCTTTACACCCAGAAATAAGATTTGAGGAGTGACTTCTTCAAACTAAAAGTTGCCATCAAAATTGACATTTCATATTTATTTTTTGCATAATGGGGTTCAATAGTGATACTGCTTTATAAGTTGAATTATTTTTGCTATAAATACTTTTCTTAGCTTTCTCTGTAAGCATTGATTGAAAAAAGATACTGCAGTATAGTGCATGACACAAATCATGATTTGTATCTTCTCACATAATTACACTTTAATGGGAGCTGATGCAAGTGACCATGTTAATTTGTAAGTGTTGTTGTAATAGCTAATAAATTTGAAATCTGAGATACATCTGTGTACTGTTGTTTTAGGTAAATTATAGCCTCTTGTCACCTGTTACTTTGAAGAAGTGTTTGTCCCTCCACAAATCAGAAATCTTTTCATATTTGTTTGATGGTCTAGCCTACAGACTAATTACTTCTAAAATATACACTTGCTTTCTAAACAATTAGTGTTAAGTCAGACATTTTTCTGCTTATTACACAAGACTGTGTGAACAGACAGACAAGCAGATGGACCAATATATGTGAACATGTTAAATTATGAAAGAGCTGTTTGAGAAAGAATTTTCCTGCTGAGCAGAACGCTTTCTGTGCTATACTCAATTGAGCATGTTGCTCAAATGTTGTGAACTGGGCATTTTTACTGTGCCTTTGTTAAGGTGCTCAGATGCTCTCACTAAAAATTCCAAGTGTATGTGCCAAACATTAAGCTCCTAAATATGGATTTAACTATAAGTCGCCTAATTTTCAAAGATGATGAGCATCTGCTGTTCCTGTTGAATTTTAGTGATTTGTAGGTGCTCAATACTTCTGAACATCGGGCTGCTTATATATATTAAATATGGGGTTCGGAACCTAACTTTGGGAATCCAGATTTGAAAATTTTGGCCAAGATTATTATATAGGTTAATCTACCTCCCTGCTGTCTGAACAAGAATGTCCATCAGTCCAGATTATTGTATCTGATTTGCAGAAATCTAATTTTAAGGTAACCTCTCCTACTTTTCATTTTGCTAGTCCGTTTTCTTTTCAGGTATCTGAGCACTTGGTGTTTAGCCAAAAAATCACTGATTTTCAGTTCCCTCACTGTCATTGGGGGTTTACTCTGCAGTTCTACAAATTGGTTCATGATAGTATTCCTTTACACTTGAAGTTAAAATTGCACCTCCACTTTCTTCAGCACTTAGGCTATGTCTAAGCTACAGTAGAACCTCAGAGTTATCAACCCCTCAGGAATGGAGGTTTTTCATAACTCTGAACAAAACGTTATGATTGTTCTTTCAGAAGTTTGCAATTCAACACTGACTTAATACAACTTTGAAACTTTACTATGCAGAAGAAAAATGCTGCTTTTAACCATCTTAATTTTAATGAAACAAGCACAGATAGTTTTCTTATCTTGTCAGATCTTTTTTTAAACTTTCCCTTCTTTTGTTTTAGTTGTTCACCTTTAACACAGTACTGTACTTTACTAGCTTTTTTGTTTTGTTTCTGCTACTCCCTGATTGAATACTTCTGGTTTCAAAGGAAGGATGTGGTTGACCAGTCAGTCATAACTCTGAGGTTCTAGTGTACATCATTTACAGCGGTGCGGCTGCACTTCTGGTGAAGATGCTCTAGGCCGACGGGAGCGAGCTCTTCCGTTGACTTAATAACTCCTGCCTCCATGAGCAGTGGTAACTATGTCAGTGGGAGAAGCTCTCCCACTGACATAGCACTGTCTACATCAGTGCTTAGGTTAGTGTAATTTACGTTGCTCAGGGTTGTGGATTATTCACCCCCCTAAACAAGGTAAATTATGCCAAAGTAATTTGTAGCGTAGACATAGCCTTAGAATTATGCCACAGTGCTGTTCTCTTGTTCTGAGCTAGGGTTTTAATTCTGTCCATGCCCATCATTCTGTGTTGGGTAAATATGCCACAGTGCTGTTCTCTTGTTCTGAGCTAGGGTTTTAATTCTGTCCATGCCCATCATTCTGTGTTGGGTAAATATGCAACGTCTATCACAGTAACAGACAGATGTGCGTTTGCTTTTTGGTTTGAAGGTGGGGGGGCTTCATCAGCTGCAGTGAGTTCAGTCTGACCTACTGTGACGGGCTTGGGACTCACCACTGCGGTGCCTCCTGCTGGTGACTCTGGGAATTTGCTCAGTCCATGTGGAATGCCCTCTACTGGTGGTGTCCAATCCATCTCACGCCTTCCGCTGGTGTCTGAACCCGCATTGCTCCCCGCTTGGCGGTGTCCTCTTCAGGACACTGCCCTCCAGCAGTGCCCCTTAGTCCATGCTCACCCCATTCTGGGGTTGTGGGGGTGTTAACAGCAGTCTCCTGGTTTGCCCTTGTCACAGTGGCCAACCACATCCCTAAAATCTAACCCCTTCCCTCAGGGGTCTGGTGCAGTCCGTTATGGCCACTTCCCACAGCCAGATGCGAGATAAGAGGGAAGGGGGGACCCAGGCCCACCCACTACTCTGGGTCCTGACCCAGGGATCCTCTAGCAACAGCCTCCATACCCTCCTTCTCTCCCCTCATCTGTCCGCTGTCCTTGGGTCACTTCCCCTCTAGGCCCTTCTGATCAGGGCTCACAGCCCAGCAGGTAACAGGCTGGAGCTCTCTTATGCTCCCCTGACTCTGCCCAGCGCTCCGCTCCTTGCTCAGGAGACTGACCTTCCCTGCTGGAGGTCTGGGAGAGACTGACTACTCCTCTCATGGGCAGCCTTTATATAGGGCTGAGCCCAGCCCTGATTGGTCACCTCTTGCCCAACCCTGATTGGCTCTCTAACAGACCCTCCTTGATTGGCTGCCGCTTTACGCAGCCTTTCTGGCCTGTCTTTGCCCACTCTCACAGGGGGGTGGGGCCACCACACCTACATAATATTTTTTAATGAGAATCTGATGTATTCTTCATAGTTTGAAACTAGCATAGCATTGAGAATGGTAAGACAAAGAAAGTTTTCACACTTCTTGAAGTGTAGTGTGGTAACATTTGTTTATTGTGTAACTAACTGGGGGAAATATCTCATCTCATATTTTTTATGATTATGATTCATGCCTTTATGTGTGTAGATATGATGGGTTACTTGCTATGGAGTTAAATCTAAAGGTTAAAGGAACCAAGCAGGAAAGGTATAATAACGGCCTAGATAAGGGCATCCCAAGGAAAACACAATAGTCAGGTTTATTATCATGAATAGCGACTCCTCAGCCCCAAACCTGGTGACATAGCTGTTTTGCCAAGGCTAGGAAGAGGGAGAGAAAAGGGAACACTAAGACATTACAGGACCCTGGATATAGAAAAGGATGAGGGTTGTGTGAATGGCCAGAAAACTGCCCAGGAAATGACAGGAAGAGCTGACAGGGTGGCAAGGGGGCACACACAAACAGAAAGAGCCTGCTGCAAGCAAGACAGTTTGTTATTTTCAGCTGGAGATGGAGGTTGACTGGAGTGAGGGAAACTTAAAAATCTGACAAGGAAAGATTAGGGTGTAAGTAAGACCCATGTGTATATGCCTTTTATTGTTTTTACCCTTTAATCTGTGTTCTTTGTACCATTGGGGAAGGAATAAAAAACCCTGTATTTTGAAGATGTGTTCTTGAGTCACTTTAATCAGCTCCTGGGTGCCAGGAGTGAAAGAGCTTACAGGCATCAACTGCAGTTGGGCCTATTTCATTTCTACAGTTGGGAGAGGTGCACTGATGCTCAGAGACCAAATCCCAGAGTAGTTGGTTGTATGGTTCCATCCAGTGATGAGCTGCCAAAATCTTAACAACAGGTTCCCTCCTCACCCTATGAGAGGGTCGTTGCCCACCCCCACACCCCGGGACTCCTGCCCCATCCAACCCCCCCGTGTTCCTTGACGCCCCCCCCAGTACCCCTGCCCCATCCACCCCCTCCCCTGTCCCCTGACTGCCCCCAGAACCAGGCAGGAGGGTCTCGTGGGCCACCATAGTGGACGCTCACCCTACCCTAAGAGCCAGAGGCACCTGCGGGGGGGGCGACGTGGGGAATCCTGGCGGTGCTTACCTGGGGCAGCTCCCAGGAAGCATCCGGCAAGTCCCTCTGGCTCCTAGGGGAAGGGAAGCGTAGCTGGGGGGGAGCATGGGGAGCAGCTGTTCCCCCACTGGTCACATCAAAAGTGGCGCCTTAGGCGCCGACTCCCTGGGTGCTCCGGGGCTGGAGCACCCACGGGGAAAATTGGTGGGTACAGAGCACCCACTGGCAGCTCCCCACCCCTTGCCCGGCCCCAGCTCACCTCACCTCCGGCCGAGCTCACCTGGGCCTGAGCAGGAAGCCGCTGCTTGCTTCTCAGCCTACCTTGGCTTCCCGCGTGAACAGCTGATTCGCTGGAAGCCTGGGGGGCGGAGAAGCAGAACGGGGCGGCACGTTCAGGGGAGGAGGCGGAGTAGAGGTGAGCTGGGGCCAGGGGTGGGGCGGGGAGCTGCTGGTGGGTGCTCTGGAGCACCCATGGAGTCGGCGCCTAAGGCACCACTTTTGGCGGGTTAAATTTAGAAGCCCTTTTAGAACCAGTTGTCCCTCGCGGAACAACCTGTTCTAAAAGGGCTTCTAAATTTAACAACTGGTTCTAGCGAACCAGTGCGAACTAGCTCCAGCTCACCACTGGTTCCATCTAGAGTGAGGTACAAGACACAGGGCCTGTCACTTGAGGGTATACTTGAGAAGGACTAGAAGGGCTCTAAGAAGCAGTTTGCCCCTTAACTGTGTCAACTTCCATTGTTATTCAACTTGTTATTTAAATAACAATAAAATATGCCAATAGAAAAAGCTCTAGGTGCCCTAAAAACCAATTATTTAAAATTGTGAATGATAACAGAGAACAACTTCTCCATAAGACTCCAATTTCAAAGGCTTGCTCTATAAGGTACTGTAGGTCTCTGAGATCCTTTTTTTTCACCCTCATGCAGAAAAGACCTAAATTAAGATATGCTCTCTCAGCCTTTCCAGCCAGTACCCTCTTCCTAACTACATCTGGTTTATAATCTTTGAGAAACATGTTGTTCTTGCCAGACTCTGTTCTTCTCTCTTGCAAGAACATAGTTGTGCAATATTTTGTCATTAATTAATAAGAAAGTTAGCTTATTTTGGTTTGCCGGTCTCTGTTGGTCAGCCTTGCTAACTTCAGTTTTTCTACGAGGGACCTTTGTCCATTTCCCTTACATGTATAATTGGGATGTGGATCTGCGGGTGCTTCAGAAGCAGAATGTGCTTCATCTAGCAAGGGGAAAGGAGTATCTCATATCAGGATGTCAGACCCGCTGCCTGAGTTTGTTCTCCTTTACTGATAAGTGGTCTCAGAATAGGGCCTTCAGGGTGTGTGTGTGTGAATGGGCACCTGGAAGAAGGTAGTTGCTGTGAAATGTTAATTTCTAAAAGACAAGGCCATTGTTTTTAAAGCAGTGCTGTCTCTGCTCTGAGTACATTGTCTGTAGGGAGACTTTCCATTTACAAAAAATACATTTATTAAAGTATATACAAACTTAGACTTGGTATAAACTCTTGAAAAATTATTGGTTTGAGTTTTAATGAGTTTAATGATCTTCCAACAGACATTAGATCAGCTCCCACTCACGAACCCTGAACATTTTGGTACTCCTGTCATAGGAAAGAAAACAAACAGAGGAAGGAGATCTAATCATATGTAAGTTAAATATCTTTTCAATCATTTGTTTGAGCTCTGCATTAATTTACCTTCTTATATTGTGTCATTAATTCCAGAAGTTTTTGTATATTTCAGACTTCTATAAATTTTTAAGATACTTAGCAAGTTGAATGAAAAGTGACATTATTCTAAAGTTGAAGAGTAAGTCAGGAAATAATTTCTCCTGCTTTGCTGTACTGCAAGGATTGCAACAAGTACTCAATGTGTTTTCCAGCTAGCACAATTTCACTGTTCATTGTGGACAGGAATTTTATAAAGGGGGAAAAAAAGAAAAAAACATGCAATAGATTTCCCTCTGGCAGGATACTAGCATAGGTTCTGAAAACAGTAGCTGAAATTGTGTTCGGCTCTATCTGTTTGAAAACTTTTTCAAACAGTTACAAATCTATGTAGACTTTCTGTAGCTGACAAGAGGGCTTTTTAGCCTCTAGGGTCCCAAAGCAGTCTTTTGGGAATTCTTTACATAATTCTAGTCCCATGGGTAAAGATTGTTCACCCTCTTCAAAAGAGTACAACATTTGCAACCAAATGTGACATTGAAGAATAAACTGCTACAAATATGGTGGCCAAATTTCCATGGAACCAAACATCTTGATATTCATGATCTACAGAAAATCTACATTAAAATCTCAGTTGAATAATTCCTCTTTCTTTTGCGTTAACAGCTCCAATGGTGAGCACAAGTTATTAACACAGTTATCAGAAGTTGTTATTAACCCAAGTTACTGCTCTTTTAGCTTTGTAATTGGACCTTTTGGATAGTATCTGCAAAGCAATGTTCAGTATTTTGCTCTGTGGAATTCATTTGTCAGCTTTTACTCCTGGGGGAATTCTGCACAAATATTTTAAAATTCTGCATATTTTATTTATCAAAATAACACAATATAATTACACCAGTTTTAATTATTTTGGTCATTTATTTTGAAATACCTGTCAGCAAGTATGTCTGTAACAATACAGACAACCAAATAGTTTCAGGAAATGTTTTCTGAGAAAGACATTCATTACTAGGCATATTAATACAAAACTTTGAGTAATAATTCATTTAAACTACAATCCAGAAACATATTTCCTGCTCCCCTCAGAAGCAGTGCAAAGGCTTGGGAGTCAGGGGTAACAGTGAGCTGAGGGAGAGGGAAGTAATTGCCAGGAAGGAGCCTGGAGTGAACCTGGAAGGTGGTTGGGTATGGGTGGGAGAAATATGAAACAGTTGGGGTTTTTTTGGAGGGGGTAGGGATTGTTAGGGAATTGGGGAGTCTCCCCCATGCAGACCCAGGCTGACCCCTAGCCTCTCCCATTCAGTCAGGTACATATATCCCCATTCCCCATTTGTCCTTGCACTCCCACTCAGCTACCCCTCCTCCCTGTTCCTATGTGTCCCTTCACCCCCACTCAGCCATCCCTCCTCCCCCATCCCCATGTGTCCCTACACCACCACTCAGCCATCCGCTTCCCCTTGTCCCCATGTCACCCTGCATCCCCACTCCCATTCAGTCCCTGGTTCAATGCTGTCACCCCATTAGCTCCTGTGCTCCCACCTCAGTCTCCCCCCCCACACTAGCCCTTCTGAACCCCAGTCTGTGTGACCCACCAGCAGCCCCATGTGCCCCGCTCTGTCCATCCCCTCCATACCTTGAGGTTTCTTACCTTAGTCCTGAGGGCAAGGCACTGTGAGGAATGCAGTCTCACATTCCCTGTCCGTGGCTGGCTGAGCTGACTACCTTCTCTTCTGGTGCCATAGTAGCCCCGATGGGGAAAAGGTGTAATTTCAGTGCCTCTCCAGCAGAATGTATTTTCTGCAGAGAAAAAAAAATCTGCAGGGGACATAAATTCTGCATGTGGTCAGTGGTGCAGAATTCCCCCAGGAGTAAGCTTTGGACTAGAGCAATTGACTGAAGACATTACCACAACCAAAAAGGCTATCCTAGTGCTTCAGTGTTCCTATTAAAAAATGCACTTCCTTCCAAAAAACAGAGAAAAGGGGATTTCTGAAGATTTCAAACTGCAGAATTGACCATCTGGTTCTACTGCAAACCGTACTTCTTGGAAGCAGACTAAAACATTTTGTGCTGTAGTGGGAAAAAAATAACTATATACAGTAGAAGTGGGTTTTATCAAGAATTTCAAAAGGCCTTATGATTCCTTTTTTAGACATTGTTATTTTTCAAACAATAAAATTGCCGATCCCTGAAGTCTTCAGCAGTAAATTTAGTACTTAAGAAAGATGTGCTTCACAAGAATACAGTAGGGTCACTTTCGTTCTGACAGGTGCTTAAGAAGACATTTAAATAGTCATTTTTTTAAAATACTGCTTATATTAAACTCTTCCCTTGTTCATAATACTCTTAAATGTGGTTGATTTTTATACATTTTATTCTTTTCGGTACATTGAGCCTGCCCCATTGGAATAACAGAGCTTGAAATTAATACGTCTTTTCACTTAACTTCCTTGTTTGCACCAGCATCATCAATGATGTTTGGAGGGCTCTGTGAATAAAATTTTACTTTAGAGGCAGCATATTTACACATGAGCCCAAACCATTGTTCTTCACCCTCAGTACATTAGTTTGTGATTGATTGCTTCACCTTTTGCTTCCAACTGACTTGTGGCAGTCAGTTTGATGTACTTTCCTCAGTCTGTCTCTCTCTCACTAAAACTTATTTTCTCTGGGTGTTTGTCTGTATAGACATGGTCACAGCAGAGACAGCTCCCTCTGTTATTTTTATCTTATTGTCGACACTGACTGAACTGAAGTAAAGGAAAGGCAAACTGTGCCCACACTGACGGAAAGCTCAGCAGCAATTTCTCTATTGCCCCACTCCCCTGCTGTCCCTCCACCATACTGACTGATCTGACAAAGACATTGGGGTTACCGACTCCTCCTCCTCTTTCTACAAGAGGTTCCAAAGTCTTATGAAGCAGCCTGAAAGACTTCTTTAAAAATATTATCAATGTATGCGATTGCTATTTAAAAAAAAATGGGGAAAAATGCTTAACAACATGATAAAGAAGGAAACGAAAAGATATATTTGGGAGGGAAATTGAGACATGTAACACTTTTTTAAAATCCTCCAGTTATTCACCTTATCTCACACTTCAGTCATTGGAGAACAGACCACTAAAGAATAGCAAAATTGTATTGAAAGGTGACACAGAAGAAGGCGTCTTTCCTATCTATCTAGCCATTAAATCCTTGGCCCTTTCTAGTTGTAAAACTTTGCCTATAAGTTCTCCTAGCAGCCAAGTCCAAATAATACAGATTTCCAAAGGACAAGATTTGTGAGGAGTCTGTCCCAAAGGCAGACCTTTTCTTGGTTTCAGTTCTACCAGGTTCTCCATTCTAGTTGAAAGAAACTCTATTCCTAAAGAGACACTTGAGGCCCCTGAAAATGTTCGACTATTCTGATTTCTGGCTAACTGATTCAGTTCTCTCCCTTCATGTAGCCTGAGCATTGCTGGACACTTCAGTGTCACAGCTAAACACAAGGGTTGCTGTTAAGCTTTGCTTCCTTTTCTTCATGCTGTGGAGTTTCCATATGTGTTAACTACTTAAGTTAAACAGTCTGTTCCACCTGCGTTTAGCTGTGGCACTCTGAGTACATTTCCCAGACCTGAATAAGAGCTCTGTGTAAGCTCGAAAGCTTGTCTCTTTCACCAGCAGGAGATGTTCCAATAAAAGATATTACCTCACTCACCTTGTCTCTCTGGAAAAAAAAAAGAAGGCATTTAAAGATTTAATAAGTTCTGTGATTTGGGTTTTTATGCTGTGGTGATCAAACTGCATCCTGAAAATTCTTTGGAGTTACAGTATGTGGAGCCTTTTCTATTTTTGTAAATTTCCTATAGTAAATTGAAAAAAAATCTCCTCTTATCCATGCTTTAATTTCGTTTCAGATAGTTAGCTTTGTACCCTCTCTGATTGGCAGGTTATAAACCTATACACTATCATGAAGTTTAGTTTTAAGTCTCTCTTGTTTCCCATTGTAGCCCAGAAGAAGAATCTTCATCCTCATCCAGTGATGAAGATGAAGATGATAGGAAACAAACTGATGAACTACTAGGAAAAGTCGTGTGTGTAGACTATGTTAATGTGGATAAAAAGAAAGTTCTGTGGTTTCCAGCCTTGGTAAGTGTTTAATTTTTATTTTGTAGAGGCTTTTAATCTTTTATAAGCACCAAATGAATAGTAATTGTCCTTTTTTCTTTGTCCTTTGTGACTCACATGCAACCAATGTACACAATAGTATGTTTCTTAACATTAAACAGTATCATAATTGTCCAGGGGAAATATATATCAAAAAAGTTTGCTAATAAAAGCAAATGCTAATGTGGTTGTAATCTTTCAAATAATCAGACTTACTGATTTTCTTAATTTCACTTGAATAACTTGGGTAAATTAGGGCTCACTGCTAAATAACCAATGTTAGCTTTTCTAGATTACTGTGATTTTTATTTCAATACCAAGATTCATTAAAAGGGATAATTTAAGAAGTGCTCAGTAACTGAATAAGTACCTTATTTTGTTCTTCCATGATCTTTCTAGCTGAATACAAAGATAGATTACTATCATGTTTTAAAGGAAATTTCCACTTAACTATCTTTGACTAAATATCTGATTTTAACTAATGCTTTTTTTTTTTTAACTGAAAACACCTAAAACACCTAAAACTTCATTTGCATCTGGCCGGTATACTTAGAAAATGGTTTTCTCATACATAGTATAAGAATGGCTATGAATTTTTCATTGTGAGGTATTCTGCTCATTTCTCTTTGGCTCTTGGGGCAGACTTGCTGAAGACTCTTTATTTTTCTTTTTAGCAAAGAGGCCTGTGCACTCCCTCTGTTGAAAAGTTGCTGTACTGCACCAACAGCCCTGGTGAGTGCAGTAGCTGTCATCTTCTGCTCTCACTCTGAAACTTGCTACTCCCCTCCTCCTGTGGCTTGCTGTGCAGTCCAGTGGCTTTCCGAGGGAGTGCAGCAGTGCCTGTTGAGGTCGGGGTGAGGAGGCTCGGAGGGGAGAATCAACAAAGCCGGCAAAAGCTAGCCAAAAAAGGGCAGAATATCTAGCAGTGAGATGTTTCAGAGTAACAGCTGTGTTAGTCTGTATTCGCAAAAAGAAAAGGAGTACTTGTAGCTCACGAAAGTTTATGCTCAGATAAATTGGTTAGTCTCTAAGGTGCCACAAGTACTCCTTTTCTTTTAGCAGTGAGATGTTCTTGTCAGTGGATGGTAGCATTATGAAAAACTAAAAATAAGTAAAGAAATAAAACATTTTACTTAATTGAAGGCTGTACTTAAAACTATGGTGGCGTATCCCCATACCTCCTGTTCAGTACCTCTTGAGACAATCAGTTCTATTAGTTTAAACCTTTTTATGTCCCTTTGGTTGGACAGGCTTCCTGGACACACTCATAACTGATCAACAGGTTCCCTTGATTGTACCTTCGGCAACCTCCAGTAGGATTGGGTTTATCTGAAAATCAATGGTAGTGTTACTCAAGGTAGCTGGGAGATAAGATCTTCAAGTATAGCTGGATTGGTTACAATGCATCTTTCCAGGGTCTTGGTGAAGGCAGGAAATGTTTCTTTTGGCTTTTTCTTGGAGATTAAAATAGCTTGGTATTTCTTGGAAATTATTAGGTAAACAAAATAAGTATTCTCTGGGGTATTTGTCCTGAGGATTACAAATCAAGAAGTTTAGCAATATTTTTTAATCACCACATATCCCTCTCTCACAGAGACCAAAGGGGCAGTCATTATTTAAAACTACAGCATACTTCAGAGTTAGTTCAGTAGTGCAGCACGGTTTGCAAATAAAACTTCCCCACCACTGTGACCAAAACCCAGCAATTTTAATCTCTCAGGTTGTTGCCAGTGTAGCCAATAACATTAGCCATAATAATAACATAGTGTTGTCTCTGTTGCTTACCTGGACAATCTGGAACTGAGAAGAAAGTCTCAAAAATAAGCCTCTACTTGAATTGGCAAAATGAAAACTTCCATGCTTGGGACAGGTTATTTTCAGAGTTTTTAGTGCTGTCCTAGTCAGCACAGATTATTTTACACAAAACTTTATTCCACAGAGATCTACCCTTTGCAAGCCACTGTCAGAGTAATACATATGGAGGGGAGGGTTTGTAAGTAGTCATAGTTTAGAAGCTCTGTCCTACTCTCAAGTATGAAGTTTATATTTCCCCACATAGTACTGTTGTGCGAATTTCCCACGGGTCAGAAAGTAGAACATCACTCTTACGAAATTTCATAGGACAACATAGTTGTTGTTCAATGTACTTAATTTTCTTAAAAAAAGGTTTCAGAGTAGCAGCTGTGTTAGTCTGTGTCCGCAAAAAGAAAAGGAGGACTTGTGGCACCTTAGAGACTTAGAAATTTATTTGAGCATAAGCTTTCGTGAGCTCACGAAAGCTTATGCTCAAATAAATTTGTTAGTCTCTAAGGTGCCACAAGTCCTCCTTTTCTTTTTAAAAACAAGGGTGTGTGTATGGTTTTTTCTCAAAAAAGTAATCTTAGTCAGAAGTATTCTGGTTGGTTGTGGGTTTAACTGCTTCAAGCTATAACCCTCCTTGAGCAAACAACATCATTCTCTTTCAGTAGATCATACTGTTTTAACCAAACCTAATATGGCTAGAAGTAAGATCCCTTTTGTATTTATACAACTCTCTTCAGTATAGAGAACGTAAATGTTGTAATACAAAAGTGAAATTGAAGTCTCTTTCATTATCCAAACTGAGTAAATACCAAAGCAAATGAAGAGTATAAATAGTGAAAAGGAAATTAGATTTTAAAATTTGTGTTTCATAATGTAAGGTGTTAATGCAAACAGTGGATCTACTTTAATATAATTTTACAATTTGTTGTTACTGTCTCTTGAAAAAACAAGATGCGAGACTTGTTCTGCTGCTTACCCTTCCACTCATTCTTCTCCAATTTAAACTCTTCTGTTTCATACATCATTTTCTACCTAATCATGTGCCAATACAGAGTATACTGTTGGTGCTCAACAAATGATTAATAAACTCACTGCTGCCTTTTTGTTGCTATTTTGCTGTGGTTTACTTATTCTCACAATCTTGCAGTTAAAACTTAAAAATGTGTAATCTGTACAAATTACAGAAACATACCCTGTCTCAAATTAACCAGAGGGCATTTTTAAAATATAGTTTAAAAATAAAGTTAGTCCCCATTGTGACTGTGAGGACTAATTCTTCCCAAGTACTATGAAGTATGTGGTGTAGAGGCAAGAGGAGAAAGAGAACTTATTTCAGTGCCTTATCAGGAACCACCCTCAAGTTAACTTTGTAATCGGTTATGCGGCTCCATAAATATACACAGCACATTGTGTATAGTGTAAAGTTAGTGCCAAAAAGATAAGATGCCTGCCTCCAAGGGTTTATTTTCTCAGTTCATGAGCCAAGGATTTAGTGCCTCCTTAAATTTAATCTTCTAAATAACGTTATTTTGTTGTAGAGAAACTTTGGCTTAATTTTATTGTACATTATAGTTAATAATGACTATATATTGGTATGAATAACAGAGACATATACTTAAAATGCTGAATAATACACTTCACAGCATGTGTTTTTTTCACTCTGTTATACTGTATTTGGTATCATAGTACATATTCTCTGGACCGCAAAAAAGATGGAATAGCTTTGATGCTTCTGAAATGCTATGCTTAGTCAAGATACTGGGCAAATCTTGACAGGTTTCAGAGTAGCAGCCGTGTTAGTCTGTATTCGCAAAAAGAAAAGGAGTACTTGTGGCACCGTAGAGACTAACCAATTTATTTGAGCATAAGCTTTCGTGAGCTACAGCTCACTTCATTGGATGCATGCGATGAAGTGAGCTGTAGCTCACGAAAGCTTATGGTCAGATAAATTGGTTAGTCTCTAAGGTGCCACAAGTACTCCTTTTCTTTTTGGGCAAACCCTAATTCTCAGAATATTCCTCTGTGGTAGGGAGAGGTTCATAGGCTTGTTTGAACCTACACAGTGAGTCAATAAGAGAGCCAAGGTTAGAAGTGAGGCCTCTGGCTCACAGTCCTGTGTTTAAGTGCACTAGACCAGAGGTAGTCAATAACTGGACCATGGGCCAAATCTGGACCACCAGGCACTTTTGAACGGACCCCGAAATCTTTTTATTTGCTTACTATCATTGTTATTTTTTATTATTGTCTCTGGCACCTGGACCTTGCCTGTACGTTGACCAAGAAATTTGGACCTTGCGAAAAATAACTGACTACCCCTGCGTTAGACCATGTTGCCTTTAATTTAAAGACCTAATTTTGATGAGGAGTATACTAGAGGCTGCTCTTATATAGTCTTGATCTAACCTACCTGAATGTTGTTAGAGAGGGTGTTCTGTAGGGCTCCATCTTGTCATCCCTCTGGTTTAATGTGTACATGAGACCTTTGGAAAAGTTAGTGAGGTGGCTTGGGTTGCATTATTTTCAGTCTTCTGATTCCCTGCAGCTTTATAATTCCATCTCCAGTGACTCATCTGGAGCTATTGGTTTGCATTACTTATTATCTGGAGATTAGAGCATAGAGGAGGGCTAGTTGGCTGAGATTTGATCCAGAAAAGACTGAAGTGGTGTTGGTTGAGGTAAGTCACCTGAAGTGATAGTGTGTGGGTGCTGTTTCTTCTCCTTTGAGGATGTGCATTTGCCTTTGATTGACCAGGTGTACAATTTTGGGGTCCTGGATGCTATTAGAAGATCAGGTAACAGCTACAGCCAAGATGGCCTTTTTCAATTTGCAGATGGTTAGGAGGTTGCATCTGTTTCTTGGGCCTAGCAACAGTGATCCATACCTTTGTCGCCTTGAAATAAGACTGCTGTAATGTTCTCTGCATGGGGCTACTACTTAATCTATTCAGAAACTGCAGCTGGTGCAGAATTTGATGTGCTGCTTATTAAACAGTATTTCTCTTTGTGAGCACATGGAACCTATGCTCTACAAAATGCACCAGCTATCTGTTGATTTCCAAATTGATTGTAGATGTTCATTTGACCGATAATGTCCTACATTGCATAAGATATACCTATCTAAGAAATTGTCTCTATCCCAATGATACCCTGGGACAAGTGCAGTCAGTAGAGTCGCCTGCACTGAAGCTCCATTACTATAAGAGGTGGGGGTGGCTGGCAGGGCACTCTACTTTAGGTCCCAGATGTTTGGAACCCCTTTCTCCTCAGGTCCATAACATCCAGAGTTGCCAGCCTTCATGGCATTCGCCAAGGCCCTCCCCTTGCATATAGAATCATAGAATATCAGAGTTGGAAGGGACCTCAGGAGGTCATCTAGTCCAACCCCCTGCTCAAAGCAGGACCAGTCCCCAGTGTTTGCCCCAGATCCCTAAATGGCCCCCTCAAGGATTGAACTCACAACCCTGGGTTTAGCAGGCCAATGCTCAAACCACTGAGCTATCCCTCCCCCCCAAAGTTGTGTAAGGCTGGTTGAGGTGCTGTAGGACTTGGGGGGTTGATTAATTTTCATTATATTTATGCTGTTGCTGGGTTTATTTTTAAACATTGTTTTGTGGGTGCCAGTGCCTTTGCTTGGCACATATTTTATAGTTTATTTTTAAAAAATTCAGTCTGCATAATAAGAATTCTTCTTCGAGTGCTTGTTCATGTCAGTTCCAATCAGGTGTGCACATGCCACATGCACGGTCGTCAGAAACTTTTCCCTTAGCAGCTCCCGTTGGGTCGGCTAAGGAACCCCCTGGAGCGGCGCCTTCTTTAACTCTTGGGATGATATGTCCAAGTACAAAGAGACGCTCCCTGAAGAGTCAAGAGTGGAGTTCTCAGCTCTGGTTGAGGAGGGGAAGGCATTGGCCCTTCAGCCTCCCTTGATGCGGCTGACTCGGAGGCATGAACCATCTCCTAAGGGATGGTCATGAGGAGAACCTCCTGACTCCAGGCTTCAGGTCTTCCCCCAGAGGTCCAACAGACCCTGCAGGACCTTCCC
Source organism: Eretmochelys imbricata (assembly GCF_965152235.1). Lineage (NCBI taxonomy): Eukaryota > Metazoa > Chordata > Testudines > Cheloniidae > Eretmochelys > Eretmochelys imbricata. The sequence continues at coordinate 134,113,056 of NC_135574.1, read as the reverse complement.
TTTGAGGGTGCAGGGCTGTTTTCAGACCAGACAGACTCGAGGTTCCATAGCCTCAAAGATTCAAGGGCAACAATGAAGTCTCTGGGGATACATACACCTGCTACCCAGAGAAAACCTTTCAAGCCTCAACCACAGCAACAGCAGAGGCAATATCAACCCCACCCAAGGCAGGATCCTCACCGCCATAGGGGCAAGAACAATAGGCGTAGGCCTCCTAACCAATCGTCATGCCAGGGCCAGGGTCCGACTAAGCCACAGTCAGGATCCAAACAAGGGTTTTGATGGGGCGCCTGAGGACAGCGTGCCAGACTCCATACTGGATCCTTTTCCCTGCTTTCTGAACCATCTATCCCGCTTCTACCATGCATTGTCACTTATAACATCGGACAGTTGGGTCCTTCACACGGTAGAGGTGGGATATTCTCTCCAGTTCTGCTCCTCCCCTCTCTCCCATCCCCGTTCCCTGTCTATCTTCAGGGACCCTTCTCATGATCAACTCCTTGTCCAGGAGGTGCATCGCTCCTCGCCTTAGGGGAAGTGGAGGAGGTTCCTCAGGAACTAAGGGGCAAGAGGTTCTACTCCCATTACTTGCTAATCCCGAAAGCTAAGGGGGGGTCTGAGACCCATCTTAGACCTGCGAGGACACAACCAGTTTATGGTAAAGTTGAAGTTCCACATGGTCTCTCTGAGTTCGATCATTCCCTCCATGGATCCGGGGGACTGGTATGCTGCCCTCGACATGAAAGTTGCATACTTCCACATAGCCATTTGTCTGGCCCACAGACATTTCTTGAGGTTTGTGGTCGATCACAAGCGCTACCAGTTTACGGTGCTCTCATTCGGTTTATCAACGGTCCTCCGGGTGTTCACCAAGTGCATGTTGGTGGTCACGACCTTTCTCCAAGAGGCAGGTACAGGTGTATCCCTATCTCGACGACTGGCTGCTTCGGGGGTGTTCCAGGGAGGAGGTGGAATCCCAAGTCTGGTTAGTCACAAATACCTTCCAGAGACTGGGTCTCCTCCTCAACATGGACAAGTTGACGTTGTCACTGACCCAAAGAATAGAATTCATTGAGGCGGTGCTAGAGATGGTTGGTTCAGGTGAGAGCGGTATTGCCGGGGTCCAGATTCCAAGCACTAACAGGAATCATTCAGACTCTCAAGCGGTACCCCACCACGACTGCAAGGGTATTCCTGAGTCTCCTCAGACACATGGCAGCATGCATCTATGTGGTCAGACATGCCAGACTGAGACTCAAGCCACTCCAGGCTTGGCTCGCTTCAGTTTATCACCCAGGCTGACATAGTTTGGATTTGGTAGTAACAGTGCCAGGACGAGTCCTTGACACCCTATGCTGGTGGCTGGACCCTCGCATGGTATGCAAGGGAGTCCCATTCAGCGCTCCTCAGGCATCCATGACCTTAGTAATGGACGCATCAGACCTTGGTTGGGGGGCCCACCTAGGAGATCTACAGACTCAGGGCAGGTGGTCGCAGTCCGAGATCCCGCTCCACATCAATATAAAGGAGCTCAGAGCGGTGAGACTAGCCTGCCAGACCTTCAAGGACAGACTTCAAGTGCACAATACCACCGCCATGTTTTACATAAACAAACAGGGCAGAGCCCGCTCCTCCCCTCTCTGTCAGGAAGCTCTTCAGCTTTGGGATTTCTGGTATCGCCCACTCTATTCACCTGGAGGTGTCCAGTCTCCCAGGCCTGCAGAATGAGATTGCAGACCGTCTCAGCAGGTCGTTTCTCAAACACAAGTGGTCAGTCCATCTGGATGTCTTACGTTCCATCTTCCAAAGGTGGGGCTTTCCCCAGGTGAACCTGTTCACCACCAGGAGCAACAGGAAGTGTCCAACTTTCTGCTCCTTCCAGAAACACAGTCTGGGCTGCATCTCGGATGCGTTCCTGCTACCTTGGGGGGACACCTCATGTATGCCTTCCCGCTGGTCCCACTGGTCCACAAGATGCTGCTCAGGATCCACAGAGACAGCAGACATGATCATCCTGGCCCCAGTGTGGCCACGACAACATTGGTACTCCATGCTTCTGGAGATGTCTGTGGACACCCCTATAGCACTGCCACTTTACCCAGATCTGATCACACAAGACCATGGTCGCCTCCTTCACCCAGACCTCCAATCTCTTCATCTCACGGCTTGGAAGCTTCATGGTTAAACCCAACGGAGCTCCAATGCTTGAATTCGGTGAAGGAGGTATTGCTTGGTAGCAGGAAACCTTCCACCAGGGCCACTTATCTAGCTAAGTGGAAAAGGTTCTTGTGCTGGTGTGAGCAGTGTCTCACATCTCCACTTCAGACTTCTATACCACTCATCCTGGAATACCTACTACATCTGAAACAGCAAAGATTGGCAGGATCATCTATCAGGGTACACCTTGCGACCATCTCAGCGTTTCACCCAGGAGAGTCAGGGCACTCTGTATTCACCAGCTCCAGGGTAGGCCGTTTCCTCAAGGGTTTGGAAAGGCTGTACCCATATTCCTGACAACCTGTACCCATTTGGGATCTCAGTCTGGTCCTCTCCAAACTAATGGGAGTCCCATTTGAACCACTGGCTACATCTCCCTTCTGTATCTCTCATGGAAGGTAGCGTTCCTGGGTGCCATCACTTCAGCCAGGAGGGTGTCTGAGTTAAAAGCACTAAACACACACACCACACACACACAGACCACGGTCTTCCATAAGGACAAGGTACAGCTCAGGCCTCACCCAGCCTTCCTGCTAAGGTGGTATCTCAATTCCACACTGAACAAGACATTTTTCTACCAGTCTTCTATCCTAGGCCACATGTCAATGTGTGGGAGCAGAGTCTTCATTCACTAGATGTCCGGAGAGTGCTAGCATTGTACATTGAGTGCACGAAACCTTTCAGGAAATCGAACCAACTGTTCATAGCAGTGGCAGACTGGATAAAAGGACTCCTCACAGCGCATTTCATCATGGATCACGGACTGCATCCGTACTTGCTACACCCTCGCCAAGGTTCCAGCTTCACCTATTACACCGCACTCGACGAAGGCTCAAGCCTCATCCACTGCTTTCCTGGCTCAGATGCCCATCCAGGAGATCTCCAGAGCGGCGACCTGGTCATCCATGCACACGTTTATTACCCATTATGCCATCACATGGCATGCCAGAGAGGATGCAGCTTTTGGCAGGGCAGTTCTCCAATCAATGGTTCCTTAACTCCGACCCCACCTCTAGGGGACAGCTTGGGAGGCACCTGATTGGAATCGACATGAACAAGCACTCGAAGAAAAAATGGTTGCGCACCTTCTTGTAACTGTTGTTCTTCGAGATGTGTTGTTCACGTCCATTCCAATACCCACCCTCCTTCCCCTCTGTCGGAGTAGCCGGCAAGAAGGAACTGAAGGGGGGTCAGGTTGGCAGGGTCATATATTGAGTGCCATGAAGGTGCCACTCCAGGAGCTGCTAAGGGGAAAATTTCCAACAACTGTGCACACAGCGCATGCACACATGATTGGAATGGACGTGAACAACATAACTCAAAGAACAACAGTTACAAGAAGGTGAGTAACCATTTTTTCCTCACTAAGGGCCCCTAACACTTGTGCAGAGGAGCAGATTTCCTCTCCTAAACATTTGCAAGATTGGCCCTTAAAGGTGAAATCCTGAGAGTTGCTCAGCACCCTCAACTCCCATTGAAGTCAGTTGGAGGTAAGGGTGGTAAGCGGCTTGCTTGGTTAGGCTCTAAATACTTCCTCAAAGTGTTATAAATGCAGCATATCTTTTTTTTAATGTTTACCTCTTTCTTATCTTTTTGTAGGTGGTTTGTCCAGATTGTAGTGATGATATTGCAGTGAAAAAGGACAATGTTCTAGTTCGTTCTTTCAAGGATGGTAAATTGTGAGTAGAAACATAGAAGCTACCAATTAAATATGTGCACCATCTAAAGTGTGTGACACCTGCTGTTAAGCAAATGCTTTCCTGAATGTGTTAATGAATGGATGCTCATGATTAAGGCTACGATTTAGTCATGGGTATTTTTAGTAAAAGTCTTGGACAGGTCATGGGCAATTATCAAAAATTCATGTCCCATGACCTGTCCATGACTTGTACTGTAAATACCCCTGACTAAACCTGGGGGAGAGGGGGTGGGCAATGGCACTAACTGCTGGGGGCCACTTCCAGAGCAGCTGCTGCTCTGGCTGCCATGGGCACCGCTGCTCGGGAGGTTCCTAGGACCAGCTGCCCGGGGCCGCCCGAGCAGCAGCCAGTACGGCTGGCTACGAGGCCATCTGAGCAGCTGGCTGCAGAGCCGCTCCAGCAGCGGATGGTGTGGCTGTCCCCGGGGCCACCTGAACAGCTGACCCTGAAGCCGTCTGTTTGGGCAGCCCTGGGGTCAGCCACACCGGCCGCTGCAGAAATCACGGCAGTCACGGAAAGTCATGGAATCTGTGACTTCTGCGACTTCCATGACAGACCTGGAGCCCTACTCATGGTGCACCCAAATTTTTAAGGCAGTTGGATTTTTTCAGCTCCATTTTTTTAATACTGTACAAAACTATAATAGTGAAAAGGGTATATTTTAATTAACTGTCAGCAATATTTAACTCGCTGAAGAAGATATTGTCTTATTGAAATAAACTTGCATGATAAATCATGATTTATTGATTTATTGTCCAGATACATTTCATATGCTCTTTCTACACATTTAATAGCTCTGTGTATTGTTTGATATTATCCCTTTATAACAGGGCTTGTCAAACTATTTTTCTTCTCTGGGCCCTCCCTTTGAAAATATTTCAGGCAGTGATGACCTTACCCCCCCACCCGCCACCTTGTTTCTGGACATAGCTTTCATGGCATCAGTGCACATCCCTACAGAGCTAAGTAACCATACCATGCCACCTTTACTTCTGCGCTGCTGCTGGCAGTGGCTGTGCCTTCAGAGCTGGGCAGCCACAGCTCTCCAGCTGCCCACATCTGAAGACAGTGCTCCCGCCAGCAGTAGTGCAGAAGTAAGGATGGCAATACCATACCATTCCACGCTTACTTCTGCACTGCTGCAGAGTGATGGCACAGTCTCCAGCGGTAGGCGCCCCAGCCAGCAGCCGCCGCTGTCTGACCACCCAGTTCTGAAGGCAAGGAAACAGGATGAGCCAGGAAAAATCACGGACATTTGTTTGTATTTCAAAAATCTACGCGGACAGAGATCGGAGGACCAAAAAAAAAGGTCAGGTCCGGGAAAATCTGATGTATGGTAATCCTTGATCTCACGACCTTAGCCTTGCGACCCCCCTTTGGGTCAGGATCCCCAGTTTGATGAATGCTGGCTTTTAAAAATATGTGATTTTTAAGAAGTATACTTTAAATAATTGTTGCCTTGTCAACACTCTTTTAAATTCTTTAGTGCTTCTGTACCAAGAAAAGATGTTCAAGAAATTAGTGAAACTTCACCAAAGCCTGATGCTTTGTTAAAACAAGGTAAGAATAGCCTTTAAATACAAAAAGAGCATTTTTTTTCTTGATTTATTACAACTAGCTAGTGGTATATATTGCACCAAATATGTAAGAAAGCATGCTTTTGCATTCTGTAAAATTACAGAAATATGGCTTCCCTATGACGTTGTCTACAGACTTATAGAAATTTTTCGTTTCTAAAAGTCATCAAGCACAATCTTTAAAAGCATAAAAACTGTAATGCTGGAACAACAAACAAAAGGAGTAGTAATGTAGTGGAAACCAACTTCATGGATTTTGTCTGAAATCCGGCCCCCCTGTGTTGCACCTTCATAAAGTTGTTTGCACCATGGTGCACTCGTCAGGATAGCCTTGAAAGGGTTGCCTCCACACATTCTGCATGCTGGAGAGGTGGGCTCTTTGGCAAGCTACATTGTGTGCTCAACTAATCTTTGCAAAATAAATGCTTATATTGTTGTTACTTCAGTCCTCTTTATTTCCCATTCCTACCCTTTTATTTATCCACAAGTTGCGTCTTGTCATTAATTTGGACCCTAAATTCTTTAGGACAGGGATCCCTCTTAATTATGTGTTTGTACATGGCCTAACAGAGGGGGTTGGTGCCTTTAGGCATCACTTCAGCATAAATAGTAACAACTGTAAATAGCTTGGAGTGCCTGATGTAGAGACTACTGGGTATGCATGGCTGAGCACCTCTGCATAAGGATGCAGATAAGGAGTGGCTGCGGAACAACACTGCTAAAGTCCTATGATTTGGATTCTCACTCTTCCCTTGCCTTCCCCTAATCTTTCTTTCTTTCTTTTCTTTTAAATTTTTTTTTTGGAGCAAATGGATCCTTCTTCTAATGCTAATAAATGCTGGTCTTCTTGCAGCCTTTGACCAAGCCCTTGAATTCCGTAAAAGCAGAACTGTTCCCAGTAACTGGAAGACTGAGTTGAAAGAGGAGAGCTCCAGCAGTGAAGCTGAAGAAGAGGAAGAAGATGAAAAAGAAAAGGAGGATAATAGCAGTGAAGAAGAGGCAAGTATAACATTGCAAACTGTCTGTTTTCATCAGCTGTATATTGGCACTCTGCTTAGAACTCACGAGCACAGATTTTCTTGGTCCTTGTATCTTTAACACACATGTCTTTCTTAGATTAAATTCTTATTTGTAAAACCTCCCTGTGGAAACCAAATTAATAACTGTGCATGGACTCAGGAAGCTACCTCTTCACACATGCAGTCAAAGGACTGAATCAGTAGGAGCTAAAGATAGCTGAAAGACCAAATCCAAAGATCGAGCTTAGGATCAGATATAGCCCTCACTGCACCTGAAGCAGTAATATGTAAGGGCCAAGAGCTATGTTGTTGGGATAGGGCAGGGTGGGGCAAGGGGTGAGATGGGAGTGAGAGACATGTGCTGCCAAGTGCATCTTACAGTTACTCGGAAAAAGAACAGAACATGCCCCTGACTAATACATGTTCATGACTACAGCATGCTTACAAGCTAATTGTAGAGACTGAATGTCTCCTAGCTGTGGTTAAAAATACATATTTATTGTACCTATATTTATTGCAACAAAAATGGGTAGGGAATGGCTTTCATATGTGGAGCGATTAATAAGACTGGGACTTTTCAGCTTGGAAAAGAGACGACTAAGGAGGGGGATATGATGGAGGTCTATAAATTTATGACTGGTGTGGAGAAAGTAAATAAGTAAGTGTTAATTACTCCTTCTCATAACACAAGACCTGGGGTTCACCAAATGAAATTAATAGGCAGCAGGTTTAAAACAAACAAAAGGATGTATTTTTTCACATAACGCACAGACAACCTTTGGAACTCCTTGCCAGAGGATGTTGTGGAGGCCAAGACTATAACAGGGTTCAAAAAGAACTAGATAAGTTCATGGAGGAGAGGTCCATCAATGGCTATTAGCCAGGATGGGTAGGGATGGTATTCCTAGCCTCTGTTTGTCAGAAGCTGGGAATGGGCGACAGGATGGATCACTTGATGATTACCTGTTCTGTTCATTCCCTCTGGGGCACCTCACATTGGCCACTTTCGGAAGACAGGATCCTGGGCTAGATGGACCTTTGGTCTGATCCAGTATGGCTGGTCTTATGTTCTTACCTGACACTGCAAAGGAAATGTAATATTTAAGGTAGTTGAAAATTGTCTTTAAACACATCTGTTTTTATCATAATGATTAGTTTTCAATTGCCCTCCACCCCACGCCTTTGGAGGCAGCTGTTCTAAAGGAGGTTTTAAACGCTAAGGAAATTCAGGTTCCACCACCATTTGCATAGGGGTTCTGCTGGGGAAGCAGCGTATACAGGCCAGTATGGGAGTCTCACTGGCAGAAACTCCTTGGGAGATAAACTGAACAGCATGTCTCCTAGTTGGCCGGGCTGGCACATCCCTAGCACTGCTGGGCTAGGCCTTCTTGCTCCAGGCTTCCTTGTGGAGAGGAAGTTGCAGGTAGCTTGTACCATTTCTCAACCTTCAGGTGGACTTTCTGCTATCAGCCCTGGGTTCCGCTAGTTTGTGGTGGTGAAACATGAGGGATGAATTTGTCCTAATACTTTTTTAATCTTTCAAATAATTACAAAAAATGTCTAAGTTGTTGTATCTCTCCTCTTTCCTCTCCTATGCTAGAATTGGTTCACTAGACGTTATCTCTCTCTGCCTACCCTGACAAAAAGAAGCAGAAGAACTTTCAGGCAAGGCGCCAGACCACCCACTCCTCTTCTACCTCTGTCTCCTTTGTTTTGGAAGTATGGAGTGCAGTCCTGTGCCTATCTTCTAAATAACTGTTCTTTCCCCCGCCCCCAGACTCCAGTCCAGAAATAAAGAAGACGAGAAAATATGAAAGTCAGAGGAAAGAACTCTGCTTCACAGCTGGCTCTGAGGCTGTGTGTGTGGAGGGGGTTTGATTCTGTTATTTCCTCTGTACTTTCTCCTGGTGCTCAGATTCTGGCTCTGTCCAGAGGAGTCCTCCTTTAGCCAGGGAGTGGGGGGCTGTTTCTCTTGACTAAGTTATTCATCCCTGCAATGCTGACTGCAATGCAGCAGCCTAGTGCTCCCAACCCTTTGGAGCATTAGACACAAGGTTGAACTGTCTGGGTCCTAAACGACTACTGTACTCTGTGTCTCAACCCTTCTTCCCTGGTTGGGGCTTTTCAGGAGGCTGCAGGTGTGTGAGGTTGGAATTCTGCCACCTCTCCAGACTCACTTACTCCTCATATGGTGCCCTTCTATGGTCCTTTCAGGGTTTGCCAACTGCAAGAATATCTTTCTCTGTCTTTTATTCTCACCTACTTATGCTCACTTCTCCTGGAAGGTCTACTTGGGAGGCCATGGGTGAGGAGAATCTGAGCTCTTAAGTACTACTGTTTTTAAGGGTTTGGTCTTTAGAGCCTTTGCCTTTGGGAGGTAGCTACAGCTCCTTCTGCCAGCCTTGTCTTCGCTTGTGTAGCATGAGTTGCTGTTCCTTCCCCATGCAAGCTCCCTAAATGCCTTGGTGAACAAGCGTGGCTCTGGACACCTTCAAATCTAATGGGATTTGCTATGGTAGTTCTGAAATTGCTTCTCTAGTGTCTCTGGCATCTACTGGGCTGGAGGTTTGCAAAGTAACGGCTAGAGCTTCTCTTTCTTTTTTTGAGTGGGAACAATATGATCCTGCCCTGTTTTTCTCCTGTCTCCTCTTTCCATTTCAGTTGTTATGCTCTGTGGGTTCCCTGCATGGCCTTTCTCCTCCAACAAAATATGTGAGAGAGCACTCTTGGAACTAGACAATCTTTCCCCTCCAGATTGCTCTAGCTCATCCTGGGCCATGAAGAATTTCATTGGTTCCCTTATTACTACTCACATGGCCTCTCTAACTGTGCCGTTCAAGGCATAGGTAGGAACAGTTTTTTCATTTCCATCATCTTCATTTCACACTTAGATACCATGGTGATAGGTGCCATAGAAATCTGAGAGATTAGATTTTTTTTTTTTAAAGCTGCTTTCCGTCCTGTGTCCCCCTCCAAATGGGCCTCTGCCTCCCAGTCTCTTCTCCTTTACTAGTATGATGGGAATAGGAGGACTAAATCTAGCTTCAGCCAAATATGGAGGTGTGGACCAGGATCCACTTTGAGTTATAATAAAATATTTATAGTATGAGTGTTAGCAGGGAGCTGCTTGCTTCCTCAAGTTAGAAACGAGCTACTTTGCTGACTCCTTTAACCTTCATAATGCTGACAGGTACACTGGTATTCCCAGAGTGAACACCGATGAGATTATCTAATGTAGCAATAGGCTGAGATAGCAGAATATTGAAGGTTATAGGTCTGCATCTAACAATCTCCCAAGATGCCTTGGCATCAAAGTACAGTCAGTCTGGTTCTTCATGAGATTCTCAGAATAGCAGGGATCATTAACTCGCCTTGCTACAGTGTCTCACTTCAGTCCCCCTGTGAAATCCATTGAGTCTGCACACTCTGAGAATGTACAAACGCTCTTCTGTAGATCTTGGCATATCAAATCTTAATTCTGTCCCATTAGCACATTGTTCTAGAATCTAGTGGGGAATTTAATTACAACAAGGGATACCTACTTGCAGTTTTGGTACTTGGTGTTACAAGTATCTGCTTTGTGCTTCAAAAATAGTATCTTAGGGTGTGTCTACACTGCAGCTAGACACCCGCAGCTGGGCCGTGCTAACTGACTGGAGCTCATGGGGCTCGGACTAAGGAGCTGTTTAATTGCGGTGTAGATGTTTGGTCACAGGTTGGAGCCTGTGCTCTAAGACCCCACGAAGTGGGAAGATCCCAGAACTCAGGCAGAAGCCCAAACTCAAATGTCTACACTGCAGTTAAACAGCCGTTTGGCCCAAGCCCCGTAAGCCTGAGTCTGCTGGCAGTGTCAAATTGCAATGTAAGATACCATAGGGTCCACAACGGATGGTAGCAGTATCTGCAGCACTCTGCTCAGTATCTACAGCACCTCTGTTTTTTGGCTCTCTTAGCACTTGAAGGAAATTGTATACATGATACTTCTTGAAACCCTAGTTAAATTTCCTGGAAACATCTGGTCAGTGCTTTCCTCCCTGACCTCTTATGGTTCTATGTCGTCACTCTCTTATGACAAGCATTTTCTTGGTTGTGAGCCACTTGCCAAATCTAACTTTTTTCCTTCTCTTCTGACCCAGAGTACTTCAGGGAAGGAAATCTCCTGAATTTCCACAATATCTGAGACTTTTGGTCTAAATAGAATACAGTCCTACTTCTCATTTTGCAAAATATCCCTGGCTGTTATTTTGTTTCTTCTTTTCACATGCGAGAGAAGGTATTTATTTCAGTCAGACCCAGCACAATCTCCCTTATTTCACCTTGATGTCAAGAAAGATCTTTAGCTATGTCAGGTTCCAGAGTAGCAGCCCTGTTAGTCTGTATCTGCAATAAGAAAAGGAGGACTTGTGGCACTTTAGAGACTAACAAATTTATTTGAGCATAAGCTTTTGTGAGCTACAGATCACTTCAGCGGATGCATCCGATGAAGTGAGCAGTAGCTCATGAAAGCTTATGCTCAAATAAATTTGTTAGTCTCTAAGGTGCCACAAGTCCTCCTTTTCTTTTAACTATGTCAGTGATCACATTAGTAGTTTGGTATGGGAATTTCTTTTCCCTCACTTTATACTAAAGATTAAGAATCTTTAGCTGCTGTCAGCAACTTGGGCTGACCCTTCACCCATACGATCTGCTAAATTACTATAAGGCCCTCTTTTATGCAAGTTTTTGTTATTAATTAATGTTAAATGGAGAATATGCCAACACATCAGAAGTATGTTTTCCTCTTGACTTCCACTGTGTATCCAATTAGTGTATTTGTTATAGGATGAGGGAGAGGACATGTACAACAAGAGAAAACTTCTTACTGGTAATTCTGTTAATTGTAGCCTTTGTCAGTCCTACTTTCATCCCTCCACCTGGTGAGGCTATTAAGTGAGGAGTTATCTTTTTTATCTATATCATATTCTTAGTAATTGTATTCAAATTTTGTAAGTTTCTCAGCTGAGCTCTGGTGCGTCTACACAAATCTTGATGAATAATACTTTTGTCTCCTTGCTTCTGGATTGGTGAAGTCATAATGCTTAGGGTAAGAAGTAGAATGGGAAAGATGAAGCTGACATGGTGACAGAGTAATTTTTCTTTATATACAGAAATGATATATCAGTTATACTCACAGAAAGTCTGCTATGGGTCAGAATTAAAAGGAATACAAAGAATTGAAACTAACTCTTAGTCTGCGTGCCTCTTCGAAATATCTTAAACTTAGTGATTAAAATTCCTAGAAGTTCTGATTACACTAGAAGTAAGATGATACTCATATGGGAAATATTAATTAATATCCGTTGAGGCACATGGTACTTCTGGGGATTTCCTAACTAGCTTGGGAGGAGCTGTTGGACTGAGCCACAGTGTTTTGCCATTGATCTCTGCTGATCGTTATTCTATGTAGGGGTTTATTACTGTCATAAATTTAATAGCCACAAACATTTTTGATGTACCTATTCTGCATTTGTTCGTTTCTAATTAATTCTGTGTATACTATGTACTCTGCATGCACATTGCCAGAGGAGTAATGTCATTGACCTCAGCGTGTTACTAGTGGCTTGTGGAACCACTGAAGAAAAAAGTGCAGGAACAATTTTACCTTCCACTTCATCTTTAAAAGTGACTTAATCCATCCAGGCATTAAAGAATAACCACATCTAATTATAGGACAAATGAATCTCAAAATTGTGTGTAGTCTTTTGAGGAGCAATACTCGTGTCTACCAGACTCTGTTTTCTGCCTAATTTAACACAATTGAGAGCTTGTGTTGATTTATAAGAATTCTTATGATGATCTATTGAAAATCCATGAAGATCAAACCATATGTTTTATAGTTTTTATTAGCTGGAAATAGCCTTTCCTGCTTCCAGATGGCTTAACATTCAGAGACCATATGCCCTCTGTATAGCATGCTGTCAGTGTCATTAAATTCTACAGTAAATCAAACTTTGTAATGTAAACTTCATTTGCAACAATAGTTTTCCATATTAAAGTCTGCTAGTTAGAAGTGCTTAACAAGACAAGTGATAAATTTTCTTTTCTTGTATTACTTATATTAGGAAGAAATAGAGCCTTTTCCAGAGGAAAGGGAGAATTTTCTACAACAGTTATACAAATTTATGGAAGACAGAGGTGGGTGTTTTATCTTCAGTTATGTAATGTATATTGAAGCTTTGAGCTATGACCCACTATGGCTTTGCAATTCATTTTTGGGAATGAGTGTGGCCATATCCATCTTTTCTTCCTGTGATCTGGGAGATTGTAGTCTGTCACTTGACCCTCTTTGTCTTCTCAGCATTCACGAATGCTAAAATGCAGACATATCCCTGCTTTGCAAAATAAGTGGATATGCTCCATATACCCCTGTATATCATACACTATATTCCTGTGTTGTAGATAGCTGTGCATTTAATGCCTAGTTTTGTTCTTAATTCTATTACTGCATACATTCCATTTCATAATTTTAATAAGATGCCTCAATAAATACATTTTAGAATGACAAATATCATATGAATGGTTTAATTCATTCTGGTTTTAGCTTGTGCCTTGTAATACCACCTGAATGTTTGTGTTACTGATAAGGGAAACTGAAATGTCTTTAAAAACATATCCCTTTAATATGTCAAATCCTTAACAGATATATAGGTAGAGATTGCAAATAAATATGCTTTCAGAAAGCAAATAGTTTCTCTCTTAATTGTGTGGTAAGACTTGTGTTCGGAGGCCTCTGTTTCACCTACACACACACACATATGAATTGTAATATCTTTAGTGGATTGAGATAAAAGTGAGCTTTTAAATAAAGCTGTAGAGTTTGATTATGATATTTATTATCTTATTGTTAAGAGCCTATCAAATTCACGGCCATGAAAAACGCTTCACGGACTGTTAAATCTGGTCCTCCCTGTGAAATCTGGTCTTTTGTGTGCTTTTACCCTATACTATACAGATTTCACGGGGGGAGACCAGTGTTTCTCAAATTGGGGGTCCTGCCCCAAAAGGGAGTTTCATGCGGGGTCACAAGGTTATTTTAGGGGGGTTACGGTGTAGCCACCCTTACTTCTGCACTGACTTCAGAGCTGGGCTGCCAGAGAGCAGTGGCTGCAGGCCGGGAGCCCAGCTCTGAAGGCAGAGCCGCCACCAGCAGCAGCGCAGAAGTAAGGATGGGCGTGATATGGTATTGCCACTCTTACTTCTGCGCTGCTGCTTTCAAAGCTGGGCAGCCGGACAGTGGTGGCTGCTGACTGAGAGCCCAGCTCTGAGGGCAGCAGCGCAAAAGTAAGAGTGGCAATACCATACCACGCCATCCTTACTTCTGCGCTGCTGCTGGTGGCGGCTCTGCCTTCAGAGCTGGACTCCCAGCTTGCAGCTGCTGCTTTCTAGCTGCCCACCGCTGAAGGCAAAGCCGCTGTCAGCAGCAGCGCAGAAGTAAGGGTAGCAGTACCGCAACACCCCCGCCCCCCCCACAGTAACCTTGCAACCCCTCCACAACTCCTTTTTGGGTCAGGACCCCTACAATTACGACACCATGAAATTTCAGATTTAAATAGCTGAAATCATGAAATTTGTGATTTTTAAAATCCTATGACCGTGAAATTGACCAAAATGGGCCGTGAATTTGGTAGGGCCATACTTATTGTATAAATAGAAAAATAAATAAATACTGTACTACAGACATGATATGGTCAGAGTCAAAGAGCTTGCAGTAATATATTTAGTAACGTGAAATAGTATAGGTATAAATTTCTGGTCTTGTGCTCAGTAAAAAGACACACTTCAAAATATTTTAATAATTGTATTCTTCCACAGGGACTCCTATTAATAAACGACCTGTACTTGGATACAGAAATTTGAATCTCTTTAAATTATTCAGACTTGTACACAAGCTTGGAGGATTTGATAATGTAAGTATTAAAGTTAAGATGGAAAGTATTTTAGGTGCATAAAGTCTGAGGAAAAAATATGATAGATTAGATTTAAGTCATAGTAAATAAGACTCCTATACAAAAACTCTAGGTGAACAGTAAATCCTACAACATAATACACCCAGCAGCATTATTAAAAAAACAAACATTCAAACAAATTATATAATCTAATTTCTTTGTGATACATGCGGTAGATCTAATTATTGCTGTATAATAATGTAGTCAGTCAGAATACTTCCTTTTTCTCTGAGGATTCAATGAATACCTGTCTGAGAGAGCCTTTGTTTTAGACACTGAGCAAATAGTAGACTTCTAAATCACTGCACAAGACCTCAAATGCAAGCAGTCTGAGTTAAGGGTTCTATGGCATCCTTAACTCCTCCCCATTGTGGATCATATATAGAAGACTGTGCTGCCTGGAATTAGCTGAATTGAACTTGAAGCAGCAATTGGATCACTTACTTGGAATTCCTGGGGAAGTAGGCACTATTCCTACTTTTGACATCTTCTTATAAAATTAACTTACAAATTGGTCATGTATATTTATGCAGTAAAATGCAGTGTCATCTTCTGATGCTAAGAAAAGGTCACATACTTAGAGGACAAGATGTGTTCAGTGCCTTTTGAGGACTGTTGGAACTGAGCATACTAAACAGGTTACAAAACTTGAGCATATTAAGAGTGTAAAAAGGCAGTGGAAGAGCTGATAGAGGCAGTTTCTGGGGAACCTGGATATAGCACCATTCAGGACTTTAAAAATTGCCACAAACAGTTTGAACTGCCTTCTTTATTCTAAATTAAAACTCTGGATTGGGTAAATAAGGTTACTATCAAAGTAAGTTTTTGCTATAACCCACTTGGCTGACTCCTGCAGTTTAAGACTGTGGCTTACTGAAATGCAAAATGACAGAAGTTCTAAACTGATTATAATAATTCTAGGTTTCAGAGTAGCAGCCATGTTAGTCTGTATTCGCAAAAAGAAAAGGAGTACTTGTGGCACCTTAGAGACTAACCAATTTATTTGAGCATAAGCTTTTGTGAGCTACAGCTCACTTCGTCGGATGCATAAAGTGGAAAATACAGTGAGGAGATTTAAATCTCCCCACTGTATTTTCCACTTCATGCATCCGATGAAGTGAGCTGTAGCTCACGAAAGCTTATGCTCAAATAAATTGGTTAGTCTTTAAGGTGCCACAGGTACTCCTTTTCTTTTTATAATAATTCTGTGCAGTAGAACAGTGATTTTTTTTGTTGACTAGATTCTTTTGTGGATCTGAAGACATTTTTTTAAAATTGTTAGCATTCATCTATTATTGCAAAGATAATAGACTTAAGTCAGTCTTGTGTTTTGTACTAGATTAATGTGCACAATTGTATTTTTGCTGTGTGTAACAGATTGAAAGTGGAGCAGTGTGGAAGCAGGTGTATCAGGATCTTGGAATACCTGTGTTGAACTCAGCTGCAGGATATAATGTTAAATGTGCTTACAAAAAGTAAGTGATACAGCACGTGTAAAACGGATGAAATATGAATGGTGATACCATTGTGGGGTGTTTATGTATAGATTCCAGTGGAAACACCTCTTTTATGAAAAATAGTTACTGTAAATTGTGTATTATTAATTATTTTGGAATTTTAAGACTCAGAAATATAGGACGGGCAAGGACCTTGATAGGACTTCTAGTCCAATCCCCTGCACTGAGTCGGGACTACGGCCTTGTCTACACTACAAAGTTATGCACTTTTAATTAAAGCATTTTAATTAAAACCACAGTTGCATGTCCACACTTGCTCTTTGTGTTGGCAGAGCGCATCCACACTAACAGCTCTTGCACTGACAGAGAGAGCAGTGCACTGTGGGTATTTATCCCACTGTGCAACTGGCTGCAGGGTGCTTTGGGAAGGGTTTGCAATGCCTCATGGGGCCGGTACAGTGTCACAGGCTGCAGGTTTCTCTATCCTATCATTCCAGGGGCATCCTGCTAGTTTGCCAGTTGCTTTTCAACTGAAGTTTGGGGTGGGAAGGAGGCAGAGGAGGTTGGTGTGTCTGGGGTTGGGGAGACAGCAGGCTGACCGACCTATCCTGAGGCACGGGGAGGGGGACACCCCCTCCAAGTCAGCCCCCGGCTCTGCTCGGCACAGCAGTCTCTCCCAAAGCAGCCCACTCTGCCTGCCTGCCTATGGTTCTGTGATTCCCTCCAAGTTCTCCCACAGCCTCCTCAGCTGCTGGGAGCAGCATCCTGAGAAGCTCTGTGAGTTCTCTATGCTGAGGAATGTCAAAGCAGCACAGCAGTCCTGCTCCCAGCTCCCCGCAACAGCAGTCTGCCAGCTGCTGTATTCCTAGTGCAGGGCAGAACAGGAGCATTCCACCTTAATGGTTAGTTCCCAATCCCAGAGCAGAGCAGCAGGCTCAGCTGTCAGATACTTCCTGGAGCTTTGACAGGGGAGGGGTGCATGCCTGCAGGGCAGCAGAGATTAAAACAGTGAACAGAGCCGTCACAATAGACATTGTGGGATACTGGTGGAAGCCAGTTATGTCAACAAAACAAACAGCAGTATCTACGCTGATGCTTTGTCATTTTAACTTTGCCGCAAAAACCTTTGTGCCTCTCGTTGAGGTGGTTTTATTTTGTCAGCAAAATAGCAGAGTTTTACAAAAGGCAGCTTTTGCCGACAAAACTTCGTAGTGTAGACAAGGCCTAAGTTGTTGTTTACCTCATGCTACACTTAGGATTGTATCTCTTCTGTTATGTATGTTCTTCTTCTCTGTTGTGTCAAACATAAGCTACTTGTCTTTACTTTCAGGGTCCTTCACGACCTCTCCGCACCCTATCTGTCATCTCTGATTTAGCATCAAAAGGTCAACTCTTAACCTCTTATTGACCCATGATATCAGCCTCCTTTACCCACTTGTGAAATTTTTCAAACCAGCGCCTTTGTGCATTCTCCCATTCTGCCTCTCATGCTTGAGAGAAGATTCCTGTACACATCTGCAAAACTAATTCACTATTCTTCTCCCCTTAAAATTCTCCTCTGCCATTAAGCCTATGAAAAACTTGACAATAGCTGGGCCACTGGTGTTCTGAGACTGCTTCCTACCACGCTGACCAATCTGTCTCATGATTTCCTTGTACTCCCTCTTTGGTCTATTTGCATCCATCTGGTGTCTCTTGTTTTACACTTAGATTGTAAGCTCTGTGGGGCTGGGACTGTCTTTTTGTTCTGTGTGTATAGTACCTAACACAATGGAGTCCTGGTCCAGGACTGGGGCTCCTAGGCACTATGATAATACAAATAATAAAAAATAATAATAGATACAAAAACTTCTCCAGTGCCAGAGGAACTTAAATCTGTGGGGTTTGGATGGGGGTTTGTTTGCCACAGTATCTTAAAACATGTATATATTTTGATGCATTTTTGCTCTTTTTTAAAAAAAAAAGTACAGTAAAAGCTTTGTTATTCGGCATGTTGGGGGAATGGGGGGTGTTGGTTAGTCAAAAATTCCAGTTAACTAAGCATTATACTTACCAATGGAGGGAGGGAGTTTGGTTGTGGGAGGGGGTTCAGGGCTGGGGGTTGGGGCATGGGGGGAGAGGGAGTGCAGGCTCTGGGAGGGAGTTTGGGTGCAGGAGGGGGCTCGGAGCAGGGGTTTGGGGGTTTCTGGGTGCAGGATCTGGGCGTCGCTCACCTCGGGTGGCTCCCCGCAAGCGGCAACATGTCTCTGCTGCTCCTAGGCGGAGGCTCGGCTAGACGGCTCTGCGCGCTGTCTGTGCCCGCAGGTGCCGACTCCGCAGCTCCCATTGGATCTCCAGTGGGAGCTGCGGAGCCAGCGTTTGGGGCAGGGACAGCGCACAGAGCCCCCTGGCTGTTCCTCTGCCTTGGAGCAGCAGGGACACATCGCCACTTGTAGGGAGCCACCTGAGGTGAGCGCCGCCCAGATCTGGCACCCTGAAATGCCAGTTTCTAGAGCTTTCTGGTTGGCAAAGTTCTGGATAACACAGCTTTTACTGTATTGGGAAAAAACAAAACAAAAAAACAAAAAACAGAAGGGTAAAACATATAGGAAGGTAAATCAGAGGAGTGGAAAACCTTGCATTATTATACATTCTATACTGCTGTTGTCAAATGTTGGTCCACAAAGCCCTTGATGATGTCCACAGAATGAAGTAATGGGGAATCAGTAGTAGGGGATTGGGATGGTAGGAGGGTGGGAGGTGGTTTGTGAAATGATCTCTCGCTCTGTTATGAAGTGGTCAGTAGAATTGAAGTGTTTGGGGATAGCTATGTGGTATCATGAGAGAACCTTTCACATATGTATCTTTTTGATACTGATATTCCTAGATAAATGAGTAAAAGGTAAAAGATGGTGGATTTAACAAGTTTTGGTTTATTTTTAATATTTATTGTAATGGTAAGACCCTACTTTTGGTAGGTATTAGCCTTATGTTAGTCCAGTGCTTAAAATATTGTGGATTTTCTTTAGATGTTCTGGAGGAGCTCTGTAGTGTACAGATAAAGATATAGAATAAAATGGTAAAAAGGTGCAAGAATGAGAAGAGGATAAAGGAGGATAAGTACAACATACAAATAAATGTATAAAAGAAAAAGCCAAGCATTTGACTTGTTTGGAATGATATTTATACGTTACTGGGGTAAGGTTTCTGGAACAAGGAATCTCAGCACAGTGAAATAATCTTTGGTAAATATTTAAGTATGGTGTTACCATTAGTATTCTCCAAGAACTTTAAGAAGTCAGTTCAAATTCCGTAGTATTAAGCTAGTCATTGCTAATGATATGATTCGTTTGAATGGTCTTCTTTCTGATGCAGATATAATAGCATTTGAGAAAGGAAGATAGAGGGATATGTCCGCAGCAAAATAATAAATGCTTAATGCAGTATTGCAGTAAAAAGTCACTTTGTGTTACAGGGTGACGTACCCCAAATTCACTGAAACCAGGGAGTATTATCAGTTTTGAAGTTTGGAGTGTATTTGTTTCAAGGCAAACCACTATCACTTGTATTGCTTGTTTCTGTCAGTTTTTATAACATGCTATCACATGTGGCCTATGTCATAACTAATAATCAGAATCAAGTAGGCTTCTTTCTAGGAGGCTCAGAAAATGCCAGTTGTAATGATAAGCATAATTTTCAAATTGGTTTGATAATTCATTCAAGCTGAGAAGCACTTACTGAGTTTCCATATTGCTGGGCTGAGCAAACTGGACACTGCCTTACCTTCGGATTTTTCCTTTCCTGAATTGGTAGAATATTTTTATTCCTGTTTGTGTTCTTAAATGTTTTCTGAATTTTTGGTATTTCCGTAATACTGGTTGATTAAGAGGTATCATTTGCATGTGTTTAAGTATAGTAAGAAGTAGAAACAAAAAAAAAGAAAAATGGTCAAACTGATACCGGATTTTCACAAACAAATTTTATTAGTCAGTTTTAATATAACCTATTTATTGTATCCTATGAAATACATGTACCTTTTTTAACAAGGGTATCAAGAGTTCACTAGGTTAATAGATATGTAAATTAATGTTAGCATGATGTCATGGAATGTAATTTTTCTTCCTTCAGATATCTTTATGGTTTTGAAGAGTACTGCACATCAGCTAATATCGAATTTCAAATGGCATTGCCAGAGAAAATGACAAATAAGCCCTGCAAAGAGTGTGAAAAAGAAAAAGAATTGAAAATGCTCGAAGAACCTGACCAGGATGTAAAAGAAATAAAAGTTGTTAAAGAAGAGCATAAGGAGGAGGAAGACGTGATCATACAACAGGAAGAAACAAAACCAGCTGAGAATGATAATGAATGTAAAGAAAATGATAAACCCACCTTTCTGGTAAAATACTTTGTTTATGTTAAGCCCAGTTGCTAAATTGAGATAGTGTTTGTCGGGGGAGTAAGAGGTAGTGTATTAAGTAGGGCTGAAATCACCTTAGTTGAGTTAAAAAAGCAAACAAACACCTAAACAGTTCAGCACGTTGTCTTGATAATGCATAGTTCTTTCCTTATTATTAATACTGATCATATCACAGCTTGAAAATAGGGTTTGGTGGCTGACAGCAGCTGCATAGCTAAAGGAGGATAAGTACAACATACTGTGGGCCAGATCCATCTCTGAATGTATGCTGGCTGCTGCAGAGGGTCTTGGAGGCAAAACGTCCATGACCTCCTACAGAACAGCTGCAACCTCACAGCTGTTGGGGAACCTTACAGTCAAATCATACCAAAATGTGTGGCCTACTTTGGCCTGAAAGGGGCTGTATCCTCTCAGCAGCTGTAATAGTAGGATTTCTGTTTTGAACCTGG
This sequence comes from Eretmochelys imbricata, assembly GCF_965152235.1. Taxonomy (NCBI): domain Eukaryota; kingdom Metazoa; phylum Chordata; order Testudines; family Cheloniidae; genus Eretmochelys; species Eretmochelys imbricata. The sequence goes on along the minus strand of NC_135574.1, from coordinate 134,092,256 downwards.
CTTTAGATTTAGGTCTCAATCCTACAATGCATTGCGTCTGCATGGACACCTTCTATTCCCATCCCCAACCCAAAATCAGTAAAGTTCCACAAGAGTTCAGGGGTCTGTCCCAGGGCAATGCATTGCAGGACTAGGACCTATGCACTTCAGAGGGATCTTCAGGCACACGTTTAAGCCTTTAGAAAGCACCATTGAGGTTGTTGGGATTCTATGTAGACGTAAAGATTTGTCTGAGTGAAGTCATTTGTAAGTCAGGGCCTTAAGATACTCACACACCACCCCCCCCAAAGACACCTGAAAAGGGTGGCAGGAGCACTACTTGATATCTGTTTTTAAGACCCACTGCATTTAGTGTAAAATCTTTAAAAGGAAACCATCAAAGAGAAGCTTTCAGTTTAAAAATTGCATTTCATAAAAACACTAGGACCTAAGATTATTAAAGATGACTACATGTAAAATATTTTTATTTTTCATTTGAATGCTGTTAATTTTTTTTAGTGCTGTTCAGCTTGGAGAATGAAAATTGACTAGTTGGTTTTACTTTTAGTTTAGTTTCTAGTCAGCTTCGCTTTTGGATTCTCATGAATTTGGCACAATGAAACAATTTTGAGTCACATAGAAAAAAAATAATGTTTGTTTTTTGTTCAGAGGTTGTTTCCACTGGAATTGAAAGAAATATAATTGAAACTAGAATTTCTAAAGTGTTTTTAAAGCTTGTTTTTTTTAAAGAAATTTGGGTGCAGATTTGTTCTGGCAGCTTCACTTTAAATGTTTCTTCTATTTAAAACATTAATGGTAGATTCTGTGGCTCTGACTCAAGCAATCCTTCTGCAAAAGTTAAACCTCATTTAATAAAGCAGTATATACTGGGAATGGTAACAATCCTAAATTATTTTAATTATTTCTGCCAGTTGGTTAAGTGTGTTTTGTCTGCCTTTTTTCAAATGTTTGTCATGTTGATTTCTATTGTAGGTTAACTGCATTTTTATATTTTCTTAGGAAAACAAAAAAAACTTGCAAGAATCTGTATATACTCAGTCTGACCAGGAAAAGGAATTCAGTTCAACCAAAACAGAAGATGAAGCCAATTTGGGAGATAAAGAGGAAGAGAATATTAAAGAAATGGAAATTCTTAACACAAACATGGAGGCTGAAGAAAAAGAAAAATCAGGGTAAGAGGGGTTTTTGTAAGTTGAGGAACCTGATGTCACTGATTTTTTAATTAAAAGTATGTTTGAACTTCAACATCAAACGATATTGTGAGACCCTGATCCTGCAAAGACATAAGCATGTGCTTAACTTCATGCATCATGAATAATCCTATTGAAGTTAGTGGGGCTACTCACATTGTTAAAGTGAAACATTTGTATGAGTCTTTCGAGGTTCAGAGCCTAAATATTTAAAACCCAGTGAGCAAGGGGAAACATACAAAGTGTAAGTAACTTAAGTCTATTTGATAAAAAAATGAGGTGGCCATCCTAGTGGCCTAGTGTTTGTTCAGCTCTGCTACCTGTATGGGATGGATTTCTGGTTCCCACCTCTTGCTCTTGGGAGTGTTTTGGAGATAGTGTTATGGGAAGGGAGTATCTTGCATCTCTCAATAGCAGTCTTTGGTTGAGTAAGGGATGATTTTGACAGGATCAGAAGTTACTCCTATCCAGTTCTCCTCAAGAGAAGGTGTTTGCAAGTGAATTAAAATGAAGTAATATTGGTGCCGGGGCCCAGCTAGTCAGTGGATGAAACAAGGAAGCAGAACATTCCTCCCTGCATGCATGGCTGTATGTGTTCTCCATAAAACAATGGATAGAAAGGTTTTCATATTTAAACGCAAAAAGATTTGTTCCATGTATTTCCTTCGTATGTCTGCCCCGAGGTCAAAATGGAATGGACAGTTCTTAATTAGGCTTAGCATAGCTAACAACTTACATCCTTGACAAGAAATGCATATACATTGTCGTGTGTCTGAGCGCTATTCAAAAGTTGGAAAATCCTAAAACCATTGTGTTTTGAACACACATCCTGCCCCTTCCTCGTCTGAGGGTGAGAACAGCCCAAAAGATGATAAAACTTGTGTGGTTGTGCTGCAGGTGGGAACAAGGTGTGCAGAAATGCTCTAGAACTGTGTTTTATGGAGATTTCATTCGCTATACGGTCTGGAATATAGATGTGGCCACTGCACTGGATTTGGCCCATAGGAAATTGGTGAAACCATTGTGTAAATATTGCATCATTGACACATTTCACCATGTAGAAAGGGGATAGTAAATAATTGATTATACAAAAAATATATTATGTAGGGTAAAATAATTTGCATAGTTAAAATATAAAATTATACATTTTTAATTCGAAATCTACCCAGACAATAAGAAAAGTGCAGTGAAGAGAGTTATGCCACTTACTTCAGAACTGAATTTGGCTCAGTGTCTTTAAAATGTCACCTGGCAAGGTCTTTTAAAAGTGTGGGACATCTTTCTAATACTGATGTTAACCAAATAACAATGTAAATGAAATAATAAAGTTATAAAACTATTCTCAAATAATAATTTGTATCTGTTTAACTTGGGACCAGATTGGTTCCTCTACATGAGGAGAAGGCTTGCCTAGAGGATAAGAAGCTCCATGAGTTTCTCCTTGCACAGTTTCCACCAGACTGCTCCATTGTGGGGAAGGCAGGATTTCAGTCCCAGCTTCCAGATTTTAGGATATCTCCTGGAGGCCAGGAGTGTCTTTCTAGAGGTCCTGAACTCCACCTCCCAATGTCTCATCACTCATTCCTTTTGAAACAGGGTTTCCCTGCTGACCTCCCTCCTGTAATCCCTTCTAAACTGGGTTCAGCAACACAATGGGGTTCTGTGCAAAAGTTAATACAGAATCAGGTGATACTAACTTTTGAGCTTTTCACTTCCATTTTAATTTGTGTAGAGGGGAAGCTAAATGTGATATCTGCAGCTTACTAATTCCTCTCCAGTGCTATTCCCTGGCTACTCTTGTATCCTGACCATATTAAGTAGTCTACACAGATCTGAAGACAGGGAGACAAAGCAGCCGAGGTAGCTGACATCTCCCCACCCCTTCTCTATGGGCAAGGATTGATGTATGTGTTGGGTCCTTTGTGTGCTGATTGAGAGGTGGACAATCTCTGGGCCAAAGAAGATAATGAAAAATTGGTGTCTTAGTGTTCTTATTGAGTATGTGGAGCATCACTCTTATGTTGTCTGTTTCAAAGAGAACTTTCCAGGGCTTTGGAAACTCATCCTTCTGCCTAAATTAGAATTCCCTCATAGTTAATGTCGCCAAGAATAAAATGGCGAAAGTCTGTCAGTCTGGCAACTTCAGGACATAAATTTAACACCAGTAGTGTCAGGAAGAAATGTCCCCCAGCTACCTCAATGTAGTATTGCATAATTAGGTACCTTCCTCTGTTGTGTGAATTGAATTATTCATTTTGTAATTATTGAAGGCCAAATGGACTATTTTTCTTCAATATGGCATTTCTTATCTTCCTAGAAATTGAATCATTTGACAGAAAAAAGTCCTTTAAGGATACCTTATGTGGAGACATGCCACATATATAAAGTACAATTGAAACAATCTGGCCCAACATTCTTTTTTGTGAGGGGATTTCTCATGGATAGTCAATTAAACTGAAAGGCAACAAGGTACTGAAAGGTGCTTTTCCACACACAGAACAATTAGTCCATGGAACTTACCCCCTCAAGATTGAGGCCAAGAGCTTAGCAGGATTTTTTTTAAAAATTGAACATTTATATGGATAACAAGAATACTGACTTTTTATCGTAAGGATTAAAAAACCAAAGAAGATTTTTGAAACAGATATAAGACCTCATGCTTTAGGTCATATAAGCCAAGCTCTAACTAATCAGAATTGGGAAGAAGCTTTCTTTGTGGATAGTTTATTCCATAACAGCCCTCTGGAGGGGTTTCTTGCACCTTCCTCTGAAGTATCTGGTACTTGCTGCTATTTTAGGGCTAGTCTGCACTACCACCCTACATTGGCACAGCTGCACCGATGCAGCTGCGCTGTTGTAGTGCATCTGGTGAAGATGGGCTATGCCAACAGGAGAGCATCTCCCCCCGACATAGTACAGTGTGGACACTGCTTTAAGTCAATGTAACTTATGTTGCTCAGTGGGGTGGTTTTTTCACACCCCGAGCGACATAACGTAGATCGACTTAAGTGGTAGTGTAGTCAAGCACAGAGACGTGACAAGAATATGTAAGAAAGTAAGTCAGCAGCTGTGTTTCACATACAGGAGGTAACAGGTTAACAGATGTAGTGTTTTTCTTCTGCCCTTTGCAGTTTATTCTTTGGGTACTTTGAAAAGTAGCATAGTTTTTTATTTAATGTTGTAGCCGTGTTGGTCCCAGGATATTAGAGAGACAGGGTGGGTGAAGGACTTGAAGAAGAGCTCTGTGTAAGCTCCAAAATGTGTCTCTCTCACCAACAGTAGTCGGTCCAGTAAAAGATATTACCTCACCCACCTTGTCTCTAGTTTTTTATTTGTCAGAAGAGGTATATTTTGAGGGCTTTGTGATGAATGAAAGTAAAATTGTAGGAGAGGGATTTAAAATATCACAGGAAGATGTAGGTTAGTGTGGTTGGCTGACAGTCATATTGATTGGCTTTGGACCAAATAAAGCACTATACATTGAAGTTAACTCATACAGTCAAATTTAATTTTGTGTAAAGTAAATTATTTGAGGGGGGGGAAATGCGTCGTCTTCCTTGCACAGTTGGTGTGAACACCAGTTTAAATTTTGCACTGTTAGTGTAAGCACAAAAAGATCAATTTATACCAACTACATTTGTGTAGCATCATATATAGAGACTTACCCATTTGGTCTATGCATTGTATTTTTGTGTGCATGTGTCATGGGGGCATGTCTCTCTAGCATATCCTCTTTTGGCTGTTGTGGCCCTGTAGGTACATTGCACTCAGCACCTCTTGGGTCTTTTTCAGCAATTACCCTGAGCAGGTTAGTTCAAACTGTTTGCAGAATCTGATTTATTCACAGTTCCAACATATACCCCTTCACATGGTTCGATCTATTAACTCGTTATACAGACATAACTCACTTGTTTAGCCTCTCCAGTTCACACCCACTCTGGCTCCATGTAAAAGTCAGTTTCTCCTCCTGTTCTGGAGGTCGCAGCCCTCCTCCCAGAGCTGGGTTGTACTTCAGACAATCCCTCTTGAGCTCTCCTTACTACAGGAGTCTCCTAACTCTCCTCCTTGACACTAGAAGTAGATTTGAGGTCAGCTGTAGAGCTCAGGCAGTTTCTCCCCAAGCTGGCCCTTTTCCCAATTTAAAAGTGCCGAAAGATACAATTTTAGGCTGATACTTTAACCCCACTAATTTTAATAACGGGTCTTGTGAGGTTATAGCCCAGTACTTCATGTTGAACAGGCTATTCCAACTTCCTGATGTGTAAGTGTGCAAAAGTCTTTTTGTTTTCTTTTGAATGACCTGTCCAAAAATTTCTGAAAAAACCATCACACAGCAGTTCTTCTTCGAGTGTTTGGTTCCTATGTGTATTCCAAACATGGGGGTGAGCATGCATGACATGGCTCTGGAGCCGGAGGGTTTTCTTAACAATGTCTGCTGACGTGCACGTGTGTCATGCGGTGGCTTATGTTCACAGCTGAGGGTATGATAGTGCCGGTCGATGCCTCTCCAGTTGCCTCATACCACGTACCCAGAGTTGGAATCACTGTTCCTTCGCGCTCTTAGTCCTCCATCCATCACAGGCAGTGTGGCATACTCTGCCTCATATGCCCCCACACCAGAGCAGGCAGAGTGGAGGTATTGTATCCCAGCTAAGGGGGGTGGACTTCCTCTTTTGTCACCTACCTCTGTTGTTGTACATGCAGCAGAGGAATGGGTGCCCCAGCACGCACAAAAGTTGACCGTCTCCAGACCAGCCGGCTAAGCGATTTGACCTATTGGGAGAAAGGTTTATTCCTCAGCAGCACTGTAATTTAGGATTGCAAACTACCAGTCTCTGCTAGCCAGATACGATTTTAATAACTATGTGTGGCTAGCAGAGTTCCAGATGAACTGCCACCAGACCAGCAGCAGCAGTTTCAGGCGCTGGTGGACGAAGGGTTCCTGGTCACCAAGGTGGGCCTCCAAGTGGCGGTTGATGCAGCCAACATGTCCTCTTGTTCCCTTGCAACTGCAGTCCTCATGCGCTGGGACTCATGGATCCAGTCATCTGGCTTTCCTTAGGAGGTCCAAACTATTATCAAGGACCTTCTCTTTGACAAAGACAGTTTGTTTTATGTGAAGACAGACAAGTCCCTTCACTCTTTGAAGGACTCCAGCGCCACATTACAGTCTCTGGTGATCTACACCCCAGCTCCACAATGCAGGCACCAGTAACAGCAGTTCCTTCCCCACCAGTATACATCCTACCTGGCCTACTACGAGGGGCAACAGAAAGCCCCATGCAAGCAACACCAGTCCCAGCAACAGAGACCCACAGCCTTTGCCATGGCCATCTCCTCGACCCACCTGAAATCAAAGTCCCAGTTTTGATGGTTTGACTGAGAACTGCAAACTGCAAGGGGGGGTCAACCATCATGGCCGCCAGTTCACTGACTCACCTAGACGAGGTAATGGCGACTAAGGATATTACTTTAATGGAGAGATGGGACAGGGAGCATGTTGCCATTGGCTTGAAGGGTGGCTTTGTGAGGGCTGATAAAATGAGTCCCACGGGGGTGTGAGCCAGAGTATTGGTGGCAGTATGATTCCATTTGAGTCCCACATAAAGGACGCTATATTAATGTGTAGTAATCCATGTAGTATTGAGTATTGAGGAAACCTTTCCTGAAATGGTGGTGGGGTGCATACACACAGAGGTACCAGGCTGTGAAGTGAAGAGGGCCCAGATTGGGATGCCATACTTGGCTCTGATCTTGCATGAGGAGATCAAAGGTGGAGTCGTGTACAGGTGGAGAGTCTGAGGAGGTCCATGAACCAAAACTGACGGGGCCAGAACAGGACTATAAGTTTTACGGTAGCTCAGTCCCAGCAAAACTTGCAAAGCACTTGCGGGCGTTGAATGGGGAGAAAAGGATAGTGGAGGTCGCCCGTCCAGGGGAAAAGAGCTTTGTCCTGCAAGTCCTCCCATATGGTTTCCCTGGAACAATAAAGAGGCAACTTGCAGTTCTCATGAGTGATGAAGAGATCCCAGAACGGGGTGTCCCATTTGTGGAAGAGGTATTGGGGTATGGCACTGTGCAATTCCCACTCATGGTTGAGGAAGAGTATCCTGCTGAGGCATCAGCTAGGGAATTTTGGGTGCCTGGGTGGTATGTGGCTTGTAGTGTCACATGGTTAGGGCCCTACCAAATTCACGGTCCAATTTGGTCAATTTTACAGGCTTAGGAATTTAAAAATTGTAAATTTAATGATTTCAGATACTTAAATCTGAAATTTCACGGTGTTGTAATTGTAGGGGTCCTGACCCAAAAGGGAGTTGTACGGGGGGAAGGAGGGAGGTCACAAAGTTATTGTAGGGGGATTTGCATACTGCAACCCTTCTGTGCTGCTGCTGGCGGCGGTGCTGTCGTCAGAGCTGCCAGAGAGCAGCGGTTGCTAGCCGGAATCCCAGCTCTGAAGGCAGAGCCGCTGCCAGCAGCAGTGCAGAAGTAAGGATGGCATGGGATGGTGTTGCTACCCTTACTTCTGTGCTGCTGCTGGTGGGGTGCTGCCTTCAGAGCTGGGTGCCCAGCCAACAGCTACCACTCTCCGGCAACCCAGCTCTGAAGGCAGCGCAGGAGGAAGGGTGGCAATATTGCAACCCTCTAAAATAACTTTGCGACCAACCTGCAACTCCCTTTTGGGTCAGGACCCCCAATTTGAGAAACGCTGGTCTCCTCCATGAAATCTGTATAGTATAGGGTAAAAGCACACAAAAGACCAGATTTCTCGGTTCATGACGCATTTTTCATGGCTGTGAATTTGGCAGGGCTCTACACATGGTGTTTGATGCACCATTTCCAAAGGTGGATGGGCTCGGAATAGAGGGAGGGAGACTTGGCACTGCCCTGCTTATTGATGTATATCACCACTACAACGCTGAAGAGTAGTTTGAACATGGTGGGACCAAATGAAAGGAAGAAACGTCTGGAATGCAAGAGGGACTGCCCTCAGTTCTAGCACATTTATATGCATTCTGGCCTCTTGTGGCAGCCAGACACCCTCAGCTGTGTGATGGTGTAGGTGGGCTCCCCTGTTGTGATGGTGGCCTGTGGGTTGGGATGGTGAAGGGGCTAGTAACCATGATCTTGGCAGGGTCGGTCCACCAGGTCAGGGAGGCAAGAATCGTCTGGGGGACAACTCTGGCCTCCAAATGGTCCATATGGGGTCTGTAGATGGAGAGGAGCCACAGTTGGAGGCACCACATGCGTAGACATGCAGCAGGGTCACAGAGGTACAGGCTGCCATATATCCAAGGAGGGAGAGACAATGGTGGACCGTGGTACGTGGGTTGTGGCATAGGTCTGCAATTATGGCCATCAGCATTCCGAAGCGATACACTGGAAGGAAGGCCTATGCCACAATGGAGTTGAACAATGCCCCATAAAGTTGATCATCTGTGTAGGTATGAGCACCAACTTCTCATTGATGCAGATACCTCTAGAGATCAGGAGGATGATGGATGAGAATGGTGGAGATGAGTTCTTGTTGGGATAGCACAACAAGGAGTCAATTGTCCAGGTCTGGGTACACCAAGTAGCTGAGGCGGCACATTTGTTCTACCATGACAGCGAAGACCTTACTGAAATCTTGAAGAGCCATCACTATGCTGAAAGGGACGACTCAGAATTGGTAGTGGTGGTGTCCCATCCCGATGCAGAGAAACTTCTGGTGGACCGGGTGAATGTCAATATGGAAGTAGGCATCCTTCACGTCGAGAGCCGCGAACCAAGCCCCGTAGGGGAAGAATGGGATAATAGTCGACATAGTCACGATGTGGAATTTGGATTTTCTGATAAAGGTGTTTATTAGCCAAAGGTCAAGAATGGGGCAGAGCTCTGCACCCTTCTTTGGGATGAGGAAGTACAGGGAGTAGAAACCTCTCCCCATTTAGGGAGTTGTCACATGCTTTATGGTGCCCTTTGCAAGAAGAGCATCTGTATTTTGTTGAAGAGTGCATTGATGGGAAGGGGAGATGTCCAGAAGGAAGGGGTCTGATGTGGGGGAAAAAAAGAAACTCTATGGAGTATTTGAGATGGATGATCTTCAGTACTCAATGGTCCGTGGTGCTTTTGCCCCAATTGTGAGCCAGTGGGGCAAGATAGCCCTCAAAGATGATATAGGACACCGCTTCTTCCTTCCTTGTTTTGATATTTTTGTTTTCCTGCCTTTTAATCACATGACAATCTTTCCATATTATTACTCTTGTAATTAAACCTACAGTAAACATGATTCCTTTTGAGTCCCACATAAAGGATGCTATATTAATGTGTAGTAATCCATGTAGTTTTCCTGGGTCAAACAAAATAAAGGCCCAAAAGCTATATTCCATACCAAAGCATTTGTATGAAAATGAACATGCTGAGAGACAAAAATCTAAATATTAAGATTTAAAAACAGCAAACTAAAATTATGTGCAGTAGTAATAAGTCGACAGTTCAGCATTTATATTAGACAGCCTATCTCAAGTATACCTAGTATCCAGTCCCCTGATGCATCATCATATTTATAGAATTACAGTTGGAGACCCCAAAGACCTATTTTGCAGATGTTTTATTTTTATAGTAGCAGCTAGAGGCCCCAACCAAGATTATAAAGAGCCATTGTGGTAGGCACCGTATATAAACCCATAAGAGACAAGTATCAGGGGGTAGCCATGTTAGTCTGTATCCACAAAAATAACAAGGAGTCTGGTGGCACCTTAAAGACTAACAGATTTATTTGGGCATAAGCTTTCGTGGGTAAAAAACCACTTCTTCAGATGCATGGAGTGAAAATTACAGATGCAGGCATTATATAATGACACATGAAGAGAAGGGAGTTACCTCACAAGTGGCGAACCAGTGTTGACAGGGCCAGTTCAATCAGGGTGGATGTAGTCCACTCCCAATAATTGATGAGGAGGTGTTAATTCCAGGAGAGGCAAAGCTGCTTTTGTAATGAGCCAGCCACTCCCAGTCCCTATTCAAGCCCAAACTAATGGTGTTAAATTTGAAAATGAATTTTGAGTTCTGCAGTTTCTCTTTGAAGTCTGTTTCTGAAGTTTTTTTGTTCAAGTATAGCTACTTTTAAATCTGTTACAGACAGTCCCTGCCTCAAAGAGTTAGTACTCTAAACAGACGTGAGAGATAGGAAGTGTTCTTATCTTCATTTAACTATAGAAACTAAGGTGCAAAAAAGATTAAATGTCTTGCCCACTGTCACATAGGGAATCTTTTGCAGAGCTGGGAATTGAACCCAGATCTCCTTGAGTCTTAGTTCAGAGTCTTAACTAAAAAGCCAATCCTTTCAAGCCAGATAATGTGTTCAAATAATGAAAAATATTTCCAACTTTAGAAGGGCCATTCTGATTTTGACCAAGCGAGGATAAAAAGGTTGAGAGAAGATTCAGCACCCCAGAAATCTACAGATCCCTATATTAACTTAACACATAGTTAGATTAGTCTTACATTTGTTTATTATTCTTATTTATATATGCTGCCATGTTGTTGGTACTGTACGTATGATGAGATTTGGTTTAGACCCCATCCTGGGGTTGTGCAACAATCCTAATCAAATGAAGTTTTATTGGCTAATGATGCTCGGAAGAACTTTTACAATAATGACTAATAACACTCTTTCTGTCAGACACAATGGCCCTAAAGATTACAAGGTGTAGCACTTTCCCACATAACACATACTATTTCATGCATTCATATTTATTTATTAATATACACGCACAGTGGTATGTTTGTATTTGGCCTATGTGCCTCTGTATTTACTGAGAAATGCTACTCTAGAGTAAATTATGGTACCTATAATTTTAAGTAGTTTTCAAATATTTAAAATGTTTTAAGTTCCCTCACTGTATTGTTTGAGCTTTGTGATATTCATGTATGTGTGTGTGTATTTACACATATTTTAAAATATTTGCTTTATTATTACCAGATATTTTAGAACTATAAATGCTCCCTCCTGCCTTTGATTTTCTGGTTCTAAGCAAGGGCTGAAGCTTCCACTCTGTGGAGTTTGAGGGTGTCTTTAGCTGGTTGCTGTAATGTAAATAAGTGAGCTGCTTGCAAACCAGTCCTTCTTACCAGCTCCTTGGTATTGTTTGGGTTGTTGGAACACAATTATGGTAATGCTCCATTTATGGTGGTGCTCCATTGTCTGCCTTTTCGACATAAATGCATCTCTCCTGCTGTGCAAGGGAGGGGGCTTTCATATTGCTGCAGCTTTGTCATAACTATTGGTTGGTTTGTTTTTGTTTGCTTTTATTTTTAAGATTGTGATTGTTGCCAATAGTCTTGTTTGTTTCCATTTTTATTAGAATTTGAATGAACAGCAATGCAAGAAATCTGACATTCACATGCATGCATAGATAGCCAAATAAGATTTCTACCATGCTCACTGGACTACCATGGCCACAATTTTCTCTAAGAACTTCTGCTTCACAGCATTCAGTTCCTTTTTCTTCATCTTCATGACTGGGTTTGAGATCTTGAAACAGGAGTTTATGGCCTTCATAAAACAGATTCCACTCTTTCCTTGCAACTTCTGGAACATGCTTTTCCTTTCACAGAGTTCATTCAGGGATATAATCTGGCAGTTCTACTATTCCCAAAATACGAATATTCTTGGCTTTTGTTTGGTTTTCTAGATTCTCCAACCTGCGATCTAACCAGGCCACTTCTCACTGCACTCTTAACTGCAACCATCTCTGATGATATTTCCTTATGCTTCCTGGCATTTCCCTCTCTACCTGTTACAGTCCGCTCTCCACCTTACCTACTTGACCATCCAAGTTGCTCAGCTTTACAATGAGGGTTTCAGTATCCCTCCAGAGAAGTCCTGGTAGACTGTTGTAGAGTCTGTTTTCTCATGAAATCCATTGATGCACCAAGAAAGCCACCATATCTGGTGGGTGATAAGAGGAGACTCCAGACTAGTCCAGGCCTGTGGGTTGCTTCACAGTCGGCTGCACCGTAATTGGACAAACTTTGGAAGAGTCCTTGTTTTTCCTTTTCAGGCATGATTTTCCTCTTTCAGAAATCATTAAGGATTCTGCCATCAGGTTTTGAAAAAATTCTCTCTAATAAAGTTTATTTCATTAAAATTGCCAGAAAATCTCCATGGCACTGAAAACTCTCAGGCATGTCTTGCTTCTACAGCAGCTTGGCTCCACCCTCAACCCCTGTCTGATACTTTTGTTTCCATAACTTTTTTTTTCTTAAGTCCTTAAAATTACTGTAATCATGAGCTGCAGTTTGCTAGGATTTGTAAATTACAGCAGCACTGGAGCACTTTGAGAGCACCTTATTGAAAGCTAAGTACCAGACAGGTCTAGGTCATGATTGTCAAGGAATTCTCCAGCCTATGGGCCAAATCCTGGTCTCAGTGAATTTAGTGGGAGTTTTCCTGTTAATTTTTGGGTCAAGTATTTGACTATATGGGAGAGATTGGAGAGGAAAAGAGTTGTAAAGTAGCTGTTTAGTTATATTTCAGTTTAATAACTTCGGTGGTTTTAATTACATTAGCAAAATAGACCATTTGAAGTATGTTGTATAATTGATGTGATATTCATTAATACAAAACTCTGTAGACTTTTAAGGATGGAAGTGTCTGTTTAGTAGAGTCCTCTCTATCCTTGGTGTGTATTGAATGTGACAGATATATTTTGGGTTAACTGATAACATAGTACATCGGCACTCTGGGAGTTTTAATTTTTTTCTTATGGCACATGCATGTATGCATGCAATGGGCCATATCTATTCCTGGTACAAGTTCATTGAAATCAGTGCAGTTGTGCTAGGGATGAATTTGGCCCACTATTTGGAAATCACATGGCAGCTAATTAAAGAATTGTGATTTGATATCGGCCAATTGCCTTTGGTAGAAAACAGTAAAATGTTGTTTGATTCCTTTCAAGAGAGAAAGTGGCTGTGTTAAATGAATATTTTTGCCTGTACAGTCATATGGAAAAATAGACTAATATCAATATTAATGTAGACTTTCTTATGTGTACTGTATATTAAAAACAGAAGTTGACTCAAAGGCTGATAGCTGTATCTCTTTATATACAGTTTTTAAAATGTGCAAGAATATTTGTTCTGGTTTTCGGGTTTTAACTGATTAGGAACCTATGATTTTTAAGAACTCCATGGATGGCATGGATCTATTATAGGTTGTATATGGAGGAATAAGGACAGTCCCAAAATCCAGTAAGAATGTGCCTTAGAGAATGTTTAGAGGTTAAGGCCCAACATTTCAAAAATAGCCTCTATAGTTTTGAGCACCCATCTCTAGAAACTTAGCCCCAGATTTTCAGAGGTGCTGAACACCCCTATAGCTGTCATTGATTGAAATCAACAGGATTTATCTGTGCTCAATACCTCTGAAAATCTGGCCCTATGTTTCTAAAGTCACACCTGAAATTGTAGAGACTTCATGTGAAATTTTTCGGTCTCAACGTGTGTGTGTGTTTGTGTGTGTGTGTAGCTTGGCTATTTTATTTTTGAAAACCTTTAGCAAAGAATAACAAGGTCATAAATTGGATATTTTTTTAAACCCTCATATTTAGGATTTGTTGCACAAAACCTGCTTTAATGGCAATCCTTTCAAAATAGAATTGACCCATATACATGGCCATTGTGAGGCAATGGATGTAACAGAGCACAGATCTTTATATGGTAGCCAGTGTTAGAAAGTTACCACTTGTAAAACTTGTATCTTGAAAAATGAAACTTAGGAATGTTTTCTCTATATTGAGAAGAATGGGTCTGAGGTGGAAACATACGTATTTTAGCTAGGGAACGACATGAAGGAGTTGAGAATTGAATAATAAAAGCTAAGAACATAAAACAATTTCTTTACCATACAATACAACTTCACTTCTCAGATGTTGATGGATTTTTTTCTCTAAACCGTCGTTTTTTAATCTTCCACTGCTGTAAAAGCATCTTAGTGTCATTATATTCTATGTGTGCTTTGCTCTATTCTTTTTAGTTGATAATACTAATATAACACTGAGGCAATTTCACATAGATGGAGCCTGCTGTTTCCAGCCTCTAATGCATCCGCAGTATTTATCAGTATATGTGGTTTGGAACTGAAAAGCTTATGAAGTATCTTTTATTAACTCTACAATTTTTTAAACCTTTCAAGAGATGACACGAATAAGGAGGAAGATGAAGATGAAGAAGAAGCAGAGGAGGAGGAGGAAGAGGAGGAGGAGGAGGAGGAGGAGGAAGACAACAATGACAACAATGAGGAAGAAGAGTTTGAATGCTATCCACCAGGCATGAAAGTCCAAGTGCGGTATGGACGAGGGAAAAATCAAAAAATGTATGAAGCTAGTATTAAAGATTCTGATGTCGAAGGTGGAGAAGTCCTTTACTTGGTGCACTACTGTGGATGGAATGTGAGGTAACTTAAGTTTTAGCTAGTGATTACTTCCGTAAAATACTTCTAAAATACACTTGTGTATTTTAAAAACTAACTGAATATTGAATTCCGTACTCTTAACTTTCAGTACTGGTATTCTATGAAGGTCAAGGTACTGTATGAAATTATTTCGATTTTTAACATATATAAATGCAGTACTTCGTGACTTACAGCTTAGGAAAAATCTTCTTAAGGTTGCTTGTCCAAGGAAAACCTCAATCCTGTCTCAGTTTTCTTTTAAACACCACCAAACAACAAAGGAAATGGCAGTTAGCATAGTTCTTTGATAAATTTCTTCTGTGGCTCTGTTCAACCAGTTTTACTGGATACCATATTTGAGTAATCATATACTTGACTAAATCTGTATATGCACTTCTCAAAGTGCAGCACAGAGTACAAAAGCAGTTTGGTGGCATTTACCAGTAAAAAGAGATAGGAGGCCAGTTTTCATTTAGAAAAAAGATGTATTTTTTGCTGGACATCCATACTTGAGAAACCATATTTCACTTTCAGCTTTATTAGACATATCAATCACTCTGTGCACCCAGGATTCTTAATTGCATATCAGTAAATGGCAGTAAATAATTACACTTCACTTGTTCAGACCTGTTTTTTCCAATTGCCGCAATCTTCTGAACAACAAGATTCTTCTTAGCCTGGTGGCTTGTTATGCCATTCTTATTTTATTGGTACCATACCTGAAGTTTGTTCTTAATATAGTATTATTGAAAAACTGTTGAGGCTTAACATATTTTTGAAGTAAATCCTGGAGTAGAAACTTTAGTGGGAATAAGATACAAGATACTTTGAAAAAGGCAAAAAACCTTAAAGCTTCTTGAAGTCTTTTAAGTCAATTATCAAGTCTTCTGCTTTTTTGTCATTTCAACCTATCCTTTTCTGATAACTGTTCTCAGGCTGTTGTCTTCTAAACTTTGTTTTACTTAGTATGAGATTAGCAGGGCTTTAGAAGCAAGAGGTTTGAGGCAAATCTAACTTTCTTCATGAAAACCCTTATGAACCTCTTATCATCTTCACCTATCATCTGGACTTGCATTACTTTAGTACCTCTACCCAAAAGACAGAACACAGGTTTCTTTGGACCTTATACAGTGCTGGCCGGATCAGCTGGCAAGGGTCACAATTGTAAAAGCAGGCCACTTTTCTCCTTCCGTTGTTTCCACCAGTTTGGATCTGATTTCACTGAATGCGTCACCCAAGCCACTACTGATCTGGGGAATTACCATTCATTATTGAGGCCTCTGACTTCGGTCTCTTGCAGTATTTGTAGCTTGTACGCCATACTGGAATGGCCTCATTTTCTTGTACATAAAAAAGAGTCTTCAGGAAACATCAAATAGGCATTTCAGAGAAACAAGGCTATAGGATCTATTCCTTAAATGTCAGTATACTGGGGGAAACACAGTCTAGTTTGGGGTTTAGATAGGATCTGGAACATTACTAGTATTTCAGTCATTGCCACAAAGGACTTGCCTTAGGAAGCCAGACTGATGAAATTTGCACCCTGGGCCTTTGACAGTTGCTGCATATACATCAAGAGGGATTTGCATTTTAAAAGTCCTTTTGAGATGTCTTCATTGTTTTTTAATTCAAAGGAGAATCTTAGGAAGAGCTTTACGAATAAATTCTCTGCCTCTTCAGAGTAAATGTTATCAAACGTGCTACCAGGTGAAAGAGTCGGAGGGGTTTACTCAAGCAGCACTACTTCTTAAATCTGGAAAAAATCAGAAGTTGAAATCCAACCTTCCTCTTGCAGACCTCAGCAGCTTCATTATTAAAGGAGAAGTCAAGATTGTGTGTTTGTGCACTGTGAATTCTGAATTTTAAACAAATGCATAGATTGATATCAAAGGGATCCTTCTTATAGCTAGGATGTATTAGATATTAAGGGCTCCTTCAGTTAACTGTTGTACCTTGGTGGAGGTGGCGGGGGTCAATGGTTATTTTCGGCGTTTTGAAGTCTTCACTTGCTGCTGTTTGATCTTTTCTGCCAGCTGAACTGCATGTATGTTCCTTCCTAAAATGTGGCTGATTGGGGACAGTCTTTTTGGAGGGTTGAGAGATAATATATTTTACCAAAAAGTGTTTAATCATTTTGGGCCTTCAGAAATTTTCGTAACCCCATACAATTGCTATTTAGCTACTGGAATTTATAAAGACTATCACACAGGCTAGTTTAATTCAAATGAGATAGCAGGAAATGTTGGATTAGACAATCAATTGCTATCAGGGCAGGTGAGTTTACTGTACTCCATGTCTACAAACAGCATTTGTCACAACTGTGACATGCTTCACTTAAGGTAACATATTGGAATTTTTGTGGTGTCATATGTAGTCTGTCCCATATTCAGCTTGACAGCTGTCTTTGAGTCAATTCCAGACTTGAAAAATAGTTGTTTTTCCTTGCTGTTTCTTGGTATTCTATTGTTCCGGGAAGATTCATCTTAGCTACGTGTGTGTGTGCGCGCATGCATGTTCTTTTTCAGTTAAGTTTTGGTTTTTACTCAATTTCTAAGTGGAACAAGTGATTTAAAAACCTTAGTTCGGGTAATAATTGTCTTAGCTGGTTTGGAATCCATGGTCTTCTTATCTCTGTTCTTTTTTCTTTAAGTTTCAAATTGTTTTTTTCCTCTATTCTAAACACTGTATCATTTACTATGTATTCCTCAAACCAAAAATAGTCTAATCAAGAATTCTTCAACACTGATGGCATTTACTTAGAAGTTCCCATTCCAAGAAGATATTATCCCTTCTTCAGTCCATGCCTTGTATCAGTATATCGGGGATGAAAGTAATATTAACTGTTCAGATATTCAGAATATTTATGCTTCGCTACACTTCTTTGAAGAACCATTTAGTGATACTAAGTATAGTAGGTTTCAAAGTAGCAGCCGTGTTAGTCTGTATCCGCAAAAAGAAAAGGAGGACTTGTGGCATCTTAGAGACTAACAAATTTATTTGAGCATAAGCTTTTGTGAGCTACAGCTCACTTCATCGGATGCATTCAGTGGAAAATACAGTGGGGAGATTTATATACATAGAGAACATGAAACAATGGGTGTTACCATACACACTGTGAGAGTGATCACTTAAGGTGAGCTATTACCAGCAGGGGGGTGGGGGGGGGACCTTTTGTAGTGATAATCAAGGTGGGCCATTTCTAGCAGTTGACAAGAATGTCTGAGGAACAGCGGGGGGGTGGGGTGGGGGGGGGAATAAACATGGGGAAATAGTTTTACTTTGTGTAATGATTCCCCCCCCACACCCCCCACTGTTCCTCAGACGTTCTTGTCAACTGCTGGAAATGGCCAACCTTAATTATCACTGCAAAAGGTCCCCTCCCACCCCCCACCCCCGCTGTTAATAGCTCACCTTAAGTGATCACTCTCGTTACAGTGTATGGTAACACCCATTGTTTCATGTTCTCTATGTATATAAATCTCCCCACTGTATTTTCCACTGAATGCATCCGATGAAGTGAGCTGTAGCTCACAAAAGCTTATGCTTAAATAAATTTGTTAGTCTCTAAGGTGCCACAAGTACTCCTTTTCTTTTTAAGTATAGTAGGACATTGTCAGCTTTCTTGTATTAATTAGGGAAGCCTTGAAACTGAGTAATTTCCTAGCTGCACTTTATCTTGTGAGGGAGGAGATCACCATTACTATTTATATGGATGAAGGACGTGGGTACTGCAGATCAGGGAATCTAAGTTGGATCTCTTAGAACAGGAATCAGACTGTCTTTAGTGGAAGAAAGAGGTAATGATACTAGTACTAGATGCATGTTCTCTTTTATTAGAAAGAAAATTGTTTACATACCCCATATTTTCTAATATTAACCAGAAAGCTCAAGATAGAGAACAATCTTAATATCCTTTTTGCCCCTGAATAGGAAACTTTGGTTTACTTTACACTAGTGACGACGCTGGTGTTAGACCAGGTAGCTAAAGCTAATCCCAAAAGACTCAAAACCTTACTAGTTTTTAATGATTAGAACTAGATTCTGATGACATCTGTTTGAGGTGGGGACTAGTATATTTAACCATTCTCCTGAAATGTGGGGGAATGTGTCTTTTGGGAAGTAACAGTCCTAGGGAAGAAGATTATTCTGTATTCAGTTTGAAGATTGAAAGCGGAGATGAAACTAACCTAGTGGAATTAATGAGAATGAGATGCTCTCAGACATAAAATTGCAAACCTGCTACCATGTTGACCTGCGAAAAAGTGAAAAATTCTCAGTTGGAAAAGACATTTCTCATAAGATTTTTGCATTCTGGAATTGCTGATATATAGTTTTATAAAGTTACTATAGTCAGATGCTTAGAGGTGTCTGGGATCCCCTTTGTGGTTTCAAGGGTCACTTGCTGAATTTAGCACAATTTCTGTGGATCTAAAACTTCCTTGGAACTTGCAGTGCAAGTCCCTCCAATTGTGGTATTTGCAGTTTTCAACTGACAGCACTATGCAGATAAAATAAAATACATCGAAAGGTGAATTACAGAGGGTTTTGAAATATGAATTAACCCTGCTATATGTGCAGAATGCCCCAAATAGAATGGTGCAGAGGGGCATATTCAGCACAAATTCTAAATTAACAATCTTTGTAGGACATTTAAACTCTCACAGGCTGGCTGCCAGATGCTCTGATACCCCAAAATGCACCATTCTTGGACGTTACAACTATTCTGAAATTATACCATATCCCTTTTTCTTTTGGAAATTTGGTTGGGGAAAATATTAGTTACTGACTTAATTGACTGTTTTAAGTTTTTTGTGCTTCACAGTTAGATGTTGAAGCAAAAGAGGCTTGAGGTACTCCAGGTTTGAGGAGCCCCTGAACAGTGTATGTAATTGAGAAAAGTTATGAATATTCAGTGTGAAGCCTGCCTGAGGGCATCACTTGAGACCATCAGACCCTGGTTAAGTAATATAGGAGGCTTTAGCTAATGCTCCAGGCCATTTGGAAACCAGCTTTAAAGCACCCTCAATATGAGGGTTGCTCTCTAAGTAAAACTCCTGCCTAACAGTCATTGGCATTAACTAAACTGATACTGAGGACTGTTTATTTTATTCATTTTATATGGACTCATCCAGGGCTTGAAAAATCCACTTCCCCATCTGGAGTAGGACTCTGTTGGGTGAGTGCAATTAGCTTCTGCAGAATTTTAGCTTTCGTTTAATAAAAAAAAAAAAAAATCTAATCCTTATGGTTGTGAAGATAATCTTCCAAACACAAACTGAGTGTAAACCAATGCAGTTATGTCTTCCTGAGTGTGCAGAGACTGCTCCAGTACTGCCACTGTTGCTGCTAGGGTGGAAGGGGAGCCCAGCTGCTGCTCTTGCTGCTGTGGCAGTCTCACAGGATAATCACTCCTTTTAGGAGTAGGGTGCCCTAGACGTGCCACCTTTCCAACCCTTTGCACCATGGAGCACTGAGGAGGAGACACGCCATCGCAGCAGAGAGCTCTGTGTTTGTATGGGGGCCTCACTGACATTTCGTTTCCCCATCACCACAGCAGAAGGCCAGCACGCATACACAGAGCCCTTTCCTGGGGTGCAAAGAGAAGTCCTATGTACATGTGACTAACTGGCAGGAGGGGCGTATGGTTCAAGAAGGGCTGTGAGTAGGGCTACCATGTATTTCAGCTTGGCATATAGGCGTAGTGCTATCGGCTAGCATTATGGTAATACCAATAATTATTATTAATAATAACTAATAGCCAGTATTGGGTATGTTTTTCATGGCTTGGGCACATAAGTGCACTGGATTTTGGCACACTTTGTCAATAAATACATTCTTCTCAAAATGTAGCTGGTTGTTTGATAGTGTGCAGAATTCAAGAGTAAAGAGAAAAGTCTTAAATGGAAAAAGGGTTGCTAAATGTGCAAAACTAATTAATTTTTTTCTCTGTGTTTTGAAGAAGTAAAAAGAGGAAGTATGAAAATTGAATTTGTTCTTTTCTCTATTAGGATAGCAGAAGCTTTGTCCCTTTTTGGCAGAAAGCTGTGTGCGGTTGTCTCTACGATGGTATAGGCTGCAGCATCTGTCCTTTCAATTCTCGATGCATTGATGATGGTCAGGGGGTTAGTTTTGTCCGTGCTCTCAGGGCTTTTATTAAGAAGGTGAAAAGAAAATATCTTCCACTGATGCTGCCTTGTCAGACCCTAGCCTGTCTCTTGAGAGCCTTGCAAGCAGAGAGAGCCATCTCAAAGGACAAAATCCAGAAGTTCACCTAATAGTTACTTATTAAATCATTCAAGAAAGGTACAAAAATGTTTTCAGCTCCCTTACCTTCTTAACAAAAAGAAATACTTTTACAGATAGGTTGTGGAACTCATTGCCACAATATGTCATTGAGGCCAAGAGTTTAGCAGGATTTTAAAAAGGATTAGACTTCTATATAAATAGCATACTCTGTGTTGTTATAGTAAATATTGTTTTTAAAAGCTTTGAAAGGGATATAAACCCTCAAACTTCAGGGCATAAGCAACCCTCTTGCTCTCAGGAATTAAGAGGGCGCTTTCTTGGTGACCAGCTTACATCAGATCTGCCTACTACAGAGTTTTTTCTAAAGCACATGGTACTAGCTGTTGTTTGAGACATCATCCTGGAATAAATAGACTACGGTTCTGATTTGGTATGGCTATTGCTATGTTCCTAAAGAGAATTTACTTTATTCAGTTGAGGATTTGGTCTTGTATCCTGTGGTCCATCTTAATGGCATACTCAGTGTGGATGAATACCACAGGACCAGCAAGGATCCCCCTAGAGGGATATGAATTCTTTATCATTTCTACGAGTGAGTGTTCATTTTTCTTTCCTTCTTTTCATTCAAAACAAGCTTTCTGAAGGCAATCATTTTAACCAGAAAGATAAAGGAGCTTCAATCCCTCGTGGTTTAATCCTCCAGTCTTAATTTTGATAAAAATGAATGGACTCTTCTTCCTTGTAATAGATTTCTCCCTAAAGTATTTCACATGAATTTTACCTTTTTTATCCTTATACCATTCTGTTTTTAATGAGTCATTTCATAAAGATACCTTTCCTTCCTTTTGGGCATAGAGCCAAAAGAGAACCTGTCTCCAAGCAATATGATTTCAGATAGTAAACTTTCCAAAGAGAATCATAGAAATGTAGGGCTGGAAGGGACCTCAAGAGGTCAAATCCAGCCCCCTGTGCTGAGTCAGGACCAAGAATACCTATCATAGAATATCAAGATCTATTACGTCCACTAGGCCAGTAACCCTGTCAAAGATGGAAGTTCGTTTGGTTTGACATGATTTGTTCTTGACAAATCCATATTGGCTATACTGACTACCCTCTTTTCCTTTAGGTCAGTGTTTCCCAAACTTGGGATGCCGCTTGTTCAGGGACAGCCCCTGGCGGGCCAGGACAGTTTGTTTACCTGCCATGTCTGCAGGTTCGGCCGTGGCTCTCACTGGCCGCGGTTCACTGTGCCCAGCCAATGGGGGCTGCAGGAAGTGGCGCAGGCCGAGGGACATACTGGTCCTTCCCTTCTGGTCTTTCTCTTGCTCCTAATGTATTTATAGTACCTCTTCTTACTGCCTTTTATGTCCTTTGTTGGGTGTAACTCATTTTGTGCCTTAGTCTTTCTAACTTTGTTCCTACATGCTTGTGCTATTCTTTCATACTCATACAAATACTTGTACCATATACAGTCAGTTGCCCGTTCTGGTAGGTATTTAGGATCCATTAATTCAATCAGGGCCCTGGTGGCTTCTGAGGTATTTTTTTTCTAACTCCCTGTATGTGAGTTGTTAGATTTTATAGAACTGCAAGACTAACACTGACCTTTCTCCACTCCTCACCATCTCCATCCATCCCTGAGAAGTCACTACTTCACAGTTCTCCAAAGGGTGATATTTTGTGGCTAGAATCCCAAACTGGAATAAGTAGGTTTTATTTACCAATAACTGTTATTCGCCTTCAGATGCATCTATCTATTTTCAAATGCCTACTATTCTCTGATCACACGCCAAGTGAGGGGAGGGGCTACATTATGCAGACATGTGAACAGAGCGTGTCAATAGGCAACGATTCATGTTAATAACTTGAATATTTTCTAATGCCAGTGTCTGTGAGGAATTATGTGCTGTACACATAAATCTCGAAATACCATGGAACACTGAAGATGATGGTCCACTTGGGGAATTTCACTCGCAGCATAGTAACCCAGGTTTTTCCCTTATTAAAAGTGTATGTTTCTTTTAACCTAGAACTGAAGGGCTTCTTTTCACATTCTCAACTTTCGTTCTTCTTTTCTTGAGTGAGCAAATCATTTGAAGCCCCATTTATGAAGTAGAGATGGTTCAGTTGTGTGCCTTGAAAAATGT
This sequence comes from Eretmochelys imbricata, assembly GCF_965152235.1. Taxonomy (NCBI): domain Eukaryota; kingdom Metazoa; phylum Chordata; order Testudines; family Cheloniidae; genus Eretmochelys; species Eretmochelys imbricata. Next base: position 134,069,232 of record NC_135574.1, on the reverse strand, counting down.
TGCAACTCTATAGGGCAAAATATAAGACCCTGCAAAATCTATAAATTCCTGAATGTCCTTTTGTACTTGTCCCTAAAGACCATAACCTCTGAGTGCTTTAAAGGTTTATGATTCTCAAATTTGAAATGTGTGTGTTGGTATAAATAATGCACACAGTAGCATTTTCCACTGAAAAGCCACTTTGGGGATTTGGACACCTAGTTCCCATTTAAAATTGAGAACTATATGACCAAATCCTCTAGGAGACTTTTTGAACATCTCAGTCTAATGTAGCTATAGGTATTTCCTACCAGAATATTGAATTTAAATGACACAAACTGGTATGGCAGCATTCCAGTGTCATTCATCTGCCATTGATGACATACTAACCTTTGAATATCGATCTACGTCTAACCTAACATTGAGTGTTTTAAGTCACTGGAGACACATGCAGTGTTTAAAGTTAGTGTCTTTATGTGGAAGATTATTTTTGTTGGGGGCGGCATGTAGAATCGGTAAATAAGGCTGCAAGTGGTATAGTGATATAATCAAAATTGAAGTGAAATTTGTAGAGTACTCCGTTTTCTCTGTGAACATGTTCAATCCTAGTGCTGCTTTCTTTCATAAATTTAGATCTAAAAAAATCCCTTAGCTTTGGAGTGCAAGGTCCATTCAGAATTCTATTTGGTTTGATTCCATCATGTTAACATGAGCTTGATCTAAAGAAACCTTATTTTAAACCACTGCAGTTATGAATTTGCTATTGGCAGGTTTTCCTATTGCCTAAGGATCTAGAGAAAGAAAGAAATATGGATCTCTCTACCTATGTCTAACCTGGTCATTAAAATTAATTTAATCAAAACCATGTCCCTGATAGTGTGGTTGCTCTCAGTACATTAAGATTTTCTAGGGAAGAAGACTGAAAATTTGTGAGCATTTAGTAAAGAGAAAGGTCCATATGTTACTCTGTAGAAAAACAATATTGAACATTTTTGGGTTCCAATATGAAAGCAAACCTTACCTCTCTCCTTTCATATCATTATTATGTTTTTGAATGTCATTCTTTGTTTTATGAGTGTGGGGGTTGTGAATGGGTAAAGCACTAAATTTATCTTCTGGACTCCTGTGTTCAAATCGTGATTTAGGTCATAAATGAAAATGAGTTTGGTAGCTTCTTCAATCCCTACATTGGTCAGTATCACAAAAGTTACTAGAGTTAGGCACATGTGTCAGTGGTTGCTAAGACGTGGCCTGGGACTGTAATAGCAGAGTCACTACAGGTCAAAATAGAGGTGTAATGTCAGATCTGTGTGAGAAAGCCTAGCATGAGATCTAGCTCTGCCCTGTTGTGCTAGTTGCATACTGTATTTTCATGATACTGCACGCACATTTTCATGACTACCAAATGAACTCCGTTTATACACACACACACACTTATTTGTTTTTAATTAACAAATTTCTTATTCAGACACTTTTTGAATTCACAGTGTAGGCAGGCCAAGGTATTGTGTTAAGAATAAAAAAATGAGTTTATTATAAACTTTACTTAGTGGGTTTTTTTTTTAATTGTTAGTTTTCTAGTCTGAGCACATTTCTATCATGAATATTCTTAATGAGAATATATTTGTTCAGCAGTCTTGGATTTTGTACTTCACCAGTACAGTTTCAGGAGGTGGGACACATGAGGCAGTTGATGTACATATATTAGTTCTATTTATAGAACACCTAACTGCTGTTACCTTCTGATATCAAATAAAAAGTTCCTATTGCAAAAATCCTTCTAGATCTCAAGGGGAGCTTTTATAAAGCTGTGGTTCTCAAATTAGGGCCGCTGCTTGTTCAGGGAAAGCCCCTGGCGGGCAGGGCCGGTTTGTTTACCTGCCGCATCAGCAGGTTCAGCCAATCGCAGCTCCCATTGGCTGCGGTTCACCGCTCCTGGCCAATGGGGGCTGCGGGAAGTGGCATGGGCCGAGGGATGTGCTGGCCGCCCTTCCTGCAGCCCCAATGGCCTGAAGCAGCGAACCACGGCCAGTGGGAGCCACGATCAGTCGAACCTGCTGATGCGGCAGGTAAATAAACCAGCCCAGCCCGCTGGGGACTTTCCCTGAACAAGCGGCGGCCCTAGTTTGAGAACCACTGTTATGGAGGATACTGTTCCCTTCACAGATTCAGCTACAAGGAGTTTTTCTTTTTTTTACCAAAAAGTGAGATTTTATATTATTATAAGAATTTGTTTTTAATTAGTAAGATGATATACTATATTGGCAACATTTATGTTACATATCTACAGCAGTATATGACTCAAGTATTCTGCTTTCCCTATGGGCATGGATATCTCATTATTATTTGATATAAATTTTATGCACAAAAGGAGAGCAGAATATTAACTTTGAATACTACCATCCCAGTATGAGAGGAGAATTTTGCCCTATATGCTAAGAAAGTAAAGATTTGAGATTTTGCAATACTTTACAGTACATAAGAATATAAGAACAGCCATACTGGGTCAGACCAAAGGGCCATCTAGCCCAGTGTCCTGTCTTCTGACAGTGGCCAATGCCAGAAGCCCCAGAGGAGTGAACAGAACAGGTAATCATCAAGTGATCCATTCCCTGTAACCCATTCACAGTTTCTGGCAAACAGAGGCTAGGGACACCATCCCTGCCCATCCTGGCTAATAGCCACTGATGAACCTATCCTCCATGAACTTATCTCGTTCTCTTTTGAACTAGAAGATATAGTAGAAATATATTCATTGCTTTTCACTCTTATGTACAGAGTCTGTCTGCATATGGTTTCCATTACATGTTTTACTACTTTTTCTTTCCCCTATAGAATGTGTCTTATGAAAATTTGCTTAAAATTCTGTTTATATTTTAAATGCTTGCTTTCACATTTAGATATGATGAATGGATAAAAGCAGACAAGATAGTGAGACCAGCAGATAAAAATGTGCCAAAAATAAAGCATCGGAAGAAAATAAAGGTAGAATTTTTTTCTATTATATCATTTTGCTACTTAATTTACTTTCATGTAAACTGATTTTATAATTATAGCCTTTAAATGGACTTGGACATGCATGATAAATTTAAAATGAGTTTCTGTTAGCCTCTTAGAAGCATACACTTTTTTAAGAATGATTTTTGTCCTTCCCTTTTGAAAAATAGCTTTTTTCCTCCTCCTCTTTCCCCGCATCCCCAATTCGTCTGGTGCACCAACAGGAAACAGAGCCATTCCCTCATCAGTGATGGCAGCACAGCTCTGGGAAATGAAATTTGCTAGCTACCATGCTGGCTTTGAAGCACAAACCTGTGTCGAACCTACATAAATGTGGCTTGTATCTTACTTTTAGCTTCTTGCCGACTGTGGGGTTTTAAAAAAAAACCACAGATATTTTAGCCAGATCCTGATCAATTCCTTGTGCAGGGCAGAAAAGTGTGAACAACCTTTCCCCCCCTCACCAACAAGCTCCATGGCCATCCCTGCACTCTGAACACAAGGACTACTAGAATCCAGTACCTCTGATAGAGCCAGACTTGCCTATAGCCTCTCCTCCTTCTTCATTAGCACAGCACAAGGGTGTGCCATTCAATCCAAGCTGTCACAACAGTCATGCCTTCTCTCTGCAGTATCTCTTACTGCGGGGTCTAGCATAGTGGAAGAAGAGTTTAGCCCTTAAATGCTGAGAATATTCCTCATCAGATATAAGTGTTAAGGTAATTCACATTTTTGGTGTTCATACTTGTGCATAAGACAAAATACAGTACTTGCATATCCTTGTAAAGGAACAAAGAAAAAACTTTTATTCTTAGGTTGTGTGTTCAAAATCACTGTCTGCATTGCTAATTGTAATACACCTTAAATTATATATGTTAGCATTAGAAGAGTTTTTAAAATGGTTTTTTCCTTAACCTAGAATAAAACTGACAAAGAGAAGGATGAGAAGTATTCTCCTAAAAATTTTAAATTGCGACGCTTGTCAAAACCACCCTTTCACACGAGCACATCACCAGAGACTGGGTCCAAATTTGACAACACTGAAGCCAAAAACTCTGAACAAGCTCCAGTTAAATCCATAGAAATTACTTCTATCCTTAATGGGCTACAAGGTATTGTACATGGACTTTCTAATTCAGTATGTAATCATTTTACCAGTATTTAAAAGTGACAGTACAGAGCAATTGAAACAAACTATAAATAAGGCTGCGAGTTTGTCATGGAGGTCACAGATTCCATGACTTTCCGGGACTTCTGCAGCAGCTAGCCCAGGAGCCGCGTGACCACCTTGGGCAGCCTAGCCACACCAGCCACTGCTGGGGCAGTCTCAGGCCACCTTGCCCCTCCCCCCCAGCAGCAGCAGGAGTTTGGGTTTGGGAGGGGGCTCAGGGCAGAGGCAGGGGGTTGAGGTGTGGGAGGGGGAGAGGGCTCTGGGCGGTATTTATCTCAGAGGGCAGGGGGCTGTCCGGCTCCCAAGCGGAGGCGCGGCCGGGTGGCTCCATGCACTGCTTCTGCCCACAGATGCCGCCCCTGCAGCTCCCATTGGCTGCTGTTTCCAGCCAATCGGAGCTGTGGAGCAGTCACTCAGGGTAGGGGCAGCACGCAGAGCCCCCTTGGCCACGCCCCCTCCCAGCACCAGCAGGGGCCATGGGCCACCGCCCTCCCCCCAGCAGCAGCAGCACCCCTCGGCCGCCGCCTCCCAGAGCATGCGCAGCCTTCCCGGGCAGCTCCCCCGCACCCCGCAAAGCATCGAAATTTTAGTTAGGGGTATATAGTACAAGTCATTGACAGGTCACTGGCCGTGAATTTTTGTTTACTGCCTGTGACCTGTCCATGACTTACTTAATATACCTGTGACTAAAATGTAGCCTTAACTATAAATTGAAACTTGTGGAAGAAGAAATTTCTTTCAGAGCATTAGGAGATTATTATAAATTCAGAGTCTGTCCATACATGTCTTTTTATTTATAAATTGTTTTATATGTATTTTGCACATAAATACCATATTTTTGTCTAAAGTGCTAAAAACATACACAAACTTTCTGAATAGATATTCTGGATTCAGATGATTTTGTGTAATCTTAAAAATAATCAGTTCACCTATAAAATAATACTTTGAAAAGTTTTTCTGATGTGTTTTCCCCTTTTTGTTTTTGACAAAGTATTTTTGGCTGTTCTTTTTAGAAATAACAAAATGAAAAATGATAAAATTGTACAGGAAACTAATTCTACCAGTATAAAAAAATACTTAGGAGCCATGATAGTGACATCATTAGTGACTCCAAAGTTAGTTATAATTGGCTTTTAATCACAAAAGCCAATTTGACGTGTACACAAGTACTTTCTCAAAATAGATGCTTTTATCTGAAATCTCTAACTTTTTTGAAAATCTTTAAAAATAATGCATCAGATTCTGGCCTGGTTGTAAATCTGCATAGCTCCATTGCAGTTGATATAGCTATACCAATTTACACCAGCTGAGGATCCATCCCCCACTTGCAAAAACATCATAGCCTAGAAACTCCATGTTTGTTTCATTCAGTTTTCCTTGTTAATTAGTACCTTAAGTATTTTTAGGATATTTGGGTGGTTTTATAAAGTTTTGGAGCTGTTCACTTCAAGCTTTTGAAAACAGTCAGGTTCCTGTAGAATTTATGAACTTGGTTGGTTGACTCTTTCAGATGACAATATTAATCTAAGGTTTCATTTAAAGGTGATATAGAAAGGAAAAGTGGATTACTGCTCTTATTTATGATGTATAAAAAAGACCTGAAAGAGTTTTGGAGACTTTTTTCTGCTGGAGCTTTAGATTAGAAATTCAGGTCCTGTCTACACTGAAAGACTCTGTGGAGAACTAGCAGGATTATGACAGCACAAGTACTAAAGTGAAATCTGATTAATTGGGGGAAAGAGTGTTTTTAGATATACAGTCTAAAACAATATTTTAATACCTATTTAACTAAAGTAATGCGAGAAAAGTTCTTTGAGAATTCAATATCTTAACCCTTCATTTAAAATCTGAGAAAGTTCCCAATATGCATTTTGCAGTCATCCGGGAAGGGCTTCTAACTGAAAAAAGAATGAAGTGTGACAAGCAGAGAAAAAACAACTTTGAAAGATAAACAAAATCCACAAACCTTTCACGCCTCCATCATAAAGAAGAAAAATCTACATTTATTTGTAGTTCGCTGTAGGCTAGTGGGCAGATTCACCAGCCAGGCAGTCCAAACAAAGCCCAAACCCCTCATGTTCAGTTCCCCATCCTTTTCATCTGAGCAAGTTCTCTGATAAACAGAAGATGCAAAACTTTTCAAAACAATACAAAACACCTGGTAACTCAGATCTTTCTGCAGGTGAGAAGTGGCTGGACCATCTTTCTTCCAAGCCTTCTCTTTCTCAGCTACTGTGGAGACACACACGCTAGGACTTCCCTGACACTGGGTTTCTCTAGTCTGGTATCCCTGCCTGAGACAGGAAGCTTCCTGTAGGTCACATGCTTGCACCTAGCCATGTGCCTAAAGATTGCAGCTACCTTTTGTAAAGGGCCCTAGGATGCTAAAAGGCGCACTAGGACATGTACATCTGCCCCACAGCCAACTGGTTTGTTAGGGTACATCTACACATCAATAAAAGACCTGCAGCAATGAGTCTCAGAGCCCAGTGAAATGACTTGGACTCATGCTCTGGGGCTTAAAATAGCAATGTAGATGTTCGGGTACTGGGCTCAGGCCAGAGCCTGGGGTCTGACATTTTTTCCCCTTGCCAGGTTTCAGAGTCCAGGCTCCAACCCAAGCAGGAACATCTACGCTGCTATTTTTAGCCTGAGTCACTTTACAAAAGAGGGTCAAGTCTGTACCCTGAGTCACCTAAAAAACCCTTCCAAAAACACACACCACAAGTTTCCAGCCTCATTGTGAAGATAGGTTTCCAAGTAGCAGCCATGTTAGTCTGTATTCGCAAAAAGAAAAGGAGGACTTGTGGCACCTTAGAGACTAACCAATTTATTTGAGCATAAGCTTTCATGAGCTCATGAAAGCTTATGCTCAAATAAATTAGTTAGTCTCTAAGGTGCCATAAGTACTCCTTTTCTTATTGTGAAGATAGTCTTCAAAATGTAAACTAATGGCTCTGCTTGAAAATTTTTGTGAAATGTTTATTAATAAATAGTCTTCAAAGCTTCGAACCTCTATCCTCTCTCACATGAGCAAAAGTGACAAGCCCTCATTTTGGAGCAATACTGTGCCCAGTTTAAAATTAAAAAAAAAAAAAGTTGCAAAACAGCACAAAAGAATAAAGTCTAAAAACAAACAAAAACACCCTCAGCTCTTTGTGTTGTTGGAACTTGTAGGTGACTGAATGAAACTAAACTTTTTTTTAAAACTAGGCTGTGATATGAATGTTTTCAGCCAAAAGTGAATATGTGTTGCCCTGAAAACTAGCAACTGGGATGAAAGCCTACTCCCATTGAAGTCCATGGGAATTTTGGCAAAGAGTCCTGTGGCACCGTATAGATTAACAGACGTATTGGAGCCTGAGCTTTTGTGGTTGAATTTTGTGGGCTAGCCAACTACAAAAGCAGTTTCTCCTCCCTTGGTGTTCACACCTCACCTGCTAGAAGAGGGCCTCATCCTCCCTGATTGAACTAACCTCGTTATCCCTAGCCTGATTCTTGCTTGCATATTTATACCTGCCTCTGGAAATTTCCACTACATGCATCCGACAAGTGGGTATTCACCCACGAAAGCTCATGCTCCCATACATCTGTCAGTCTATAAGGTGCCACAGGACTCTTTGCCGCTTTTACAGATCCAGACTAACACGGCTACCCCTCTGAAGCTTGACATGGGAATTTTGTCATTGACTTCAATGCGGCTATGATTTTGCCCTCAGTTTTGGACATAAAACTTTTAATTTAGATGATGCTAGCTAAAGGTCAAGGATATTAGTAAAAAGTGAGCTTTATTTTGTGAGATGTGGACATAGAATGCGTGAGAGTGCAAACCCAGATTTCAGACATATTAAGGTTTTTAGAAGTGAGCTTCTGATGGTAGTGATCCTCAAGTAATAGTAATAGTAGAAATCATTAACATTTAGAGATGATAAACCAAGCTGGAATTTACAAGTCCTGTGTAATTAGAAAAATGTCCTAATATTTTCTTCTATACATCTACATTTTTCAGCTTTGGGATTAGGGCAAATAGCATTTGTAAATTGTAATTATTAGTTAATATTAAAGATTTAGTGCATTTAAAGTCTAATATTAAACATTATTTTGGGCTGCCATGTCCATTTGTGTTATATAGAAGATTCATATATGTGTGGATTAATAAAACAGAGTTTATTTAGACTTGAATCTGTCACTTCATGCTTTCTCTGGTTCTTCAAAAAAGTATGCAAATCCCTTAAAGGAATTCCCTGGAAATGTTTTATTATATGGGATTTGCAAACTGACAAGCATTGCTGCTTATCTAGCTATTACACTTCCTAATAAAATGAAGTTTTTGAAAATAATCTGTTTTTTTTTCTACTGGGTACATGAAAACAAAGGATTTTAATAGTACTAGCTTTAGTGTGTATTGCTATCTATTTATCTATAATATGTTTGTATATTAGTTGTTTTTTTAGTATTACTTGTAACAGATTTTTTTTTAATAGCTTCAGAAAGTTCTGCTGATGATAGTGACCAGGAAGATGACCAAAGTGCCCAGAATGTACATAATGATGGCAAGGAGGAATCTCCGGATGAGACTGTGAGCCAGGACAAAAATGAACTCTGTCCAAAAGAAGAGCAGAGCAGCTCATCTCCCCCAGAAGAAGGGAAAGCCCTTGCAGAAGTAGCGCCACCTAAATCAGTATCCAAATCACCCGAAAGATTGCGGAAAGAGCTAGAGGAATTATCTGATGATACAGACTATGAAGGAGAGGATGAAGCTACAAAGAAGAGAAAGGAGGTCAAAAAGGAGGTAGTAGATAAAACAACAAAGCCACAGGTAAAACGTGGTAAGCGAAGGTATTGCATCACAGAGGAATGTGTAAAGACTGGGTCACCTAATAGAAAAGATGAAAAGTCCAAGAGCAAAGACTCACATAGCTTAGAACATAGTAGTAACAGCTCCTCAGATGAAGATGAGGAGGACAAATCTAAACTAAAAATAACACCAACTAAAAAATACAATGGGTTAGAGGAGAAAAGGAAGTCTTTAAGGACAAGTGGTTTCTACTCAGGGTTTTCTGAAGTGGCAGAAAAAAGAATAAAGCTTCTAAATAACTCTGATGAAAGACCTCAGAATACCAGAGCTAAGGATAGAAAAGATGTATGGTCCAGTATTCAGGGACAGTGGCCCAAGAAAACATTGAAAGAACTTTTTTCAGACTCTGACACAGAGGCTGCAGCCTCACCCCCACATGCTTCTGAGGATGCTGCAGTAGAGGAGCAGCTGCAGACTCTTGCAGAAGAGGTTTCTTTGCCCAGCTCTGAACTAGAAAAGCCTTTACTAGTCAACATAGATGTTAAACCTGTTGAGGAGAAACCAACTGAAATGAGTGACAAGAAAGTTGAATTTCCAAGCAGTGGGAGTAATTCAGTGCTAAATACTCCTCCTACAACCCCTGAATCACCTTCATCTGTCACTGTAACAGATTCTAGTAGACATCAGTCCAGTGTAACAGTCTCAGAGACATTGGCACCAAATCAAGAAGAGATACGAAGCATCAAGAGTGAAACTGATAGCACAATTGAAGTGGATAGTGTTGTGGGGGAGCTGCAGGACCTTCAGTCTGAAGGAAATATTTCTCCAACGGGCTTTGATGCCAGCGTCAGCTCTAGCAGTAGTAATCAACAAGAACCAGAACATACTGAAAAAGGTAAAGAGAAAACCTGTTGACGAACATATATTCCTCCTCTCATTTCTTATACTGCTAATGTATTTGTGTTTAACTGTTGCTACATTACTTGGGGATTGGTTTAAGAACATTGGTCTGACCCAGTAGGGCCATTCTTAAGGTCCATCTAGCCCAGTATCCTGTCTTCCGACAGTGGCCAGTGCCAGGTGCGCCAAAGGGAATGAACAGAGCAGGTAACAATCAAGTGATCCATCTCCTGTCGCTCATTCCCAGCTTCTGGCAAACAGAGACTAGGGACACCATTCCTGCCCATCCTAGCTAATAGCCACTGATGGACCTATCCTCCATGAATTTATCTAGTTCTTTTTTGAACCCTGTTATGGTCTTGGCCTTCACAACATTCTCTGGCAAGGAGTTCCACAGGTTGACTGTGCATTGTGTGAAGAAATACTTCCTTTTATTTGTTTTAAACCTGCTGACTATTAATTTCATTTGGTGACCCCTAGTTCTTCTGTTACGAGAAGTAGTAAACAACACTTCCTTATCTACTTCCTCTATACCAGTTATGATTTTATAGACCTCAATCATATCTCCCCTTAGCCGTCTATTTTCCAAGCTGAAAAGTCCTAGTCTTATTAATCTCTCCTCATACAGAAGCCATTGAATACCCTTAATCATTTTTGTTTCCCTTTTCTGAACCTTTTCCAATTCCAATATATCTTTTTTGAGATGCGGCGACCACATCTGCACACAGTATTCAAGATGTGAGCGTACCATGGATTTATATAGAGGCAATGTGATATTTTCTGTCCTATTATCTATCCCTTTCTTAATTATTCCCAGCATTCTGTTTGCTTTTTTGACTGCCACTGTACATTGAGCGGATGTTTTCAGAGAACTATCCACAATGACTCCAAGATCTCTTTCTTGAGTGGTGACAGCTAATGTAGACCCCATCATTTTATATGTATAGTTGGGATTATGCTTTCCAATGTGCATTACTTTGCATTTATCAACATTCAATTTCGTCTGCCATTTTGTTGCCCACTTACCCAGTTTTGAGAGATCCTTTTGTAGCTCTTCGTAGTTTGACACTCTTAGAAGAAGCAGTAGCCTGCTGTACCTTTTTAAAACTGTAAAAATAATGCCGTAGGAAGGCCTGTAATCAATAAGTAAATATATGACACTCCTTCAGAAAGTGTTTCTTGACCTTTTAGTCAGCAATCTAATATTTTAAAAATCAGAAATGCAACATAAGGTGTATCCTGGAGATTGCACCAGAACCCCAGACCAAACTGTAAAGCATTGTACACTTGATGTCTGTGTGTCATAAATTGTCTGGATACCTTTTCTTAAACTGTATTTGAATATGCAATGTACAGTTTCTCATTAACATTTTTATTTACTGTGTGTTCATGGTTTGGAACAACCAGCTATCCAGGATTGTTCCTCAGGCAACTATTTCAAACTTATTTTTAAGGTCTGACTAGCATGAGTTTTGTAAAGGAATTTGCTGCTCCCTTAGGCCACAAACTGAAGAATCATTATTCATATTTATAACTTAAAACAATCAACCTTGACTACAATTTTATTAATAGAATACATTTTCAAGGAGCATCTGTCAGAATTCACAATTATTATTAATACTCCCTGAAGACGTAGATGCTTTATGTTGTATTTGTGATCCAGTAGATGTTTAGGAGCTTTTCCTTGATAGACTGCCATTTTCAAATATCAACAAATCAGTTGAAGACAATTTCTGTAGACTTAAATTTATCATACAAGGTCCGCTGTGGAAGTAATTTAGAATTTTTAAGGCCACTAGTGCTGAAAATAGAGCGTGGAATTTTTTCACTAAGGTAACTCAAAAATGGGTTTTCTTTTTCAAATTTAACCTGCAAAAATGTAAATCCCTACTAGGACTCCACAGTGGAGGAGGGGAAAGAAAAGGCCCAATCCTGCTAGCACTTGTTTACGTGTATAAGTATTTTCAAGGTTGGGTCCAAAAGCTGTTTTGTTAAATCCATTAGCTATATATTAGTCCAGTCATATTTATAGTCCAGCAAATATTTTTTAGTTTACATGGCTGCCTTTGGATTCATGGACTAAAAGGAACACATTTGTTTTTAAGGACACTCACACAAAAATTGACATTCCGAAGTTTTGTTTGTATTGCTTTCTGTAAAATATACAACTTAATAGTTCAAGTGTGCCATATTTTCTCCCATAGATAAGCATAGTTACTATAATATATGTAAAAATTAATAAGCTAAAGAAAACAATTACAGAGATATGAACAGGATTCTGAAATTGCAATATAATTTTTTTTTCATTTTAGCAATTTGCAACTACTTTTAGGAGCAAAATGCTTAACTGAAAGTTTTCTCAGTCCACTGCTCTCAGAGCACTGTATCCTCTTTAGTTCTGCTCTTGTTATGCTTCTTGCAAGAGAATAATTAGGATTAGAGAAAGAAATTGAGTTTTGGAGCCTGTGATAAAGTAAGTCTTTACAACCCTCTCACACTTAATAATGAGTAGGTTGAAAACTTTTCTGTTCTGCTTCCAGGTACTACGTATAAAAAACGTGTACTGTGTGAAATCCAGGATGACTCCTTTCCCTTTCAAGTTCAGTTTTGTTTTGTAGTATCAGTCACACATTATCACTTTTTATATATTCTATTCTAAGCGCCTCTCCAATTTGTATGCTTCTCCATTTGTAAAATGCAAGGTGCCCATGTTTAAAAACAGGATTGAGTGTGTGTCTGTAGTTCCTTAATTTTTGAATGATTTTGCTACACGAGCCCCTGGTATCTGTAAATCAGGCAGTTTCTGAGCCTTGTACAGTTCCCATTGCATTTTTTTTTTTAAACCAGATGTCCTAGGATATATTTCAGTTTTCCCTTCCTCTTTTAATTTTATTCCCTATAGCCATAAATACCAATAGTTCTTTCAGTTTTTAAATCTGAGAAAGAGAGAGGTGGGGAAAAGGCAAAATGAAAGGCTGTTGGTACTTCAGAATTGCCTGCTAGACTTTAAAACAGAAAATCATTCAAGCAGGTTTAATGCACTGTGGCTTCATTTTTTTCCTTGAAATTAAGCTGTAACATGCTGTCCACATCTAATTACACTGATGAAGAGTTTCTAAGTGTTTTTTTTACTATGAAAGAACAAGTGTATGGTTGACATATGTTAATGGACTTTATTCAGTGTGGTAGGATCTTACTTTATTATGGTATTGCTGGATGCTTCTGATTCACCAGCCAGAGGGATTCCTGAATTTTAGAGTTCATACTTACCCCATCTCATCTGAAAAAAACAAAAACAAAATACACCAAAAAATACACCTGATACTGTTGATTGGTGCCTTACATGTTCTGTGAATGCACTCTGATAACATTGTTGGTACTGTTGGTTTCCAGAGTTTGCAAGACTGCTTAAGGCCTTTTAAAATCTATATTATTATCAAAGAGAAGTGGAGGTCTTTTCTGATTCTTTCACTTTTAATGAATCTTGATAAATTTGCCATCTGAACAAATGCCTGTTTAATTTGGAGTACTTAAACACCAAAAGGTCCATATGTGTTAGGAAAAATTGTATTGAATCATATGACCTATTAGTTACTTGCAAACATCTAACACATTTTCTCTTTCTACTAGCAAACTGTCTGCTTCCCACGCACCCCCCATTATCACTTACCTGTGTGTACACATAAAATAATTAAATCCTGCTAATGGCCGCTGAGAAGAAAAGTCACGATTGTCTGTAAACTTATTTCTCAGAGGATCTGCCTGAGGCTTTAATATAGATAGATATGCTTTAACACCTAAAATACAAAGTTGTATAGTGTTTTCACCAAGAATTTAATGATTTGTTAAAATTGGAGTCTGTACAGGTCAAAAAAGACTTAAAGATGCTCAGGGAGGAGGCGGTTCCTCAAAAAAGCAGAAAAGAAGCCACAAAACATCAGTGGTGAACAACAAAAAGAAGAGCAAAACCAGTAAGTATAGCAACTTGGTGCAAAATGAAACCTAGACTTAGAACATCTTGTATCTGAGTGACAAGTGAAGGAAGTGTTTATATAAAGATAACATTTTAGAAAAATGTGCTAAGTAGAGAATTCATAATAAATGTTAAAATGATTAAGCTGCTTTCGCTGAGTGCAAGAGTATTTAAAATTTCTTGCTATGCTGTTTCTCTGACTGAGCCTATAAGGTGCTCAAAGCTTTCAGCTCCCATTGAATTAAGTGGGACTTGTAAGCTCGTGGCACTTTACGGGGCCTGTTTTTGTCAAAGAGGGAAGGAAAGAAAATATTTTGGGGTGTGGAAATACATACATTTTAAGGAAGGGAATAGGAACTCTATGCAAAGTGAACTTACATACTATGCAAGGTCAGTTTTCACACAATTTCACATAATTTAGAGGTCGTATTATTTACACAGTACTGCCAGTGTAATTACACAGGACCTGTATTCATCCACCTAAACTATTTGCTGCATATTGGAACACTTCACAAGTACATCTGACTTTTAAAGTAAACCAAATAAAAAATGAAGAGGTAACATCAGGATATCCTCATAAGTAGATGTTAATTAATGAATATATAGATCTTTTTCCTGCCTGCACTATGAAACTAGACAGTTGCTTTGCATTATCCTCTAATGGAGGCTACATCTTTACTGAATATACTCTGATGTTACCTGAACAATTCTGGAGGTGAAATTCACTCTTCCCTACACAAGGCCCAGGTAGTCAGTTTTTGTGCAGGACTTTCAGGGGCCAAAATTTGACTTTTATTTCTTCACACACACCCCACCACCTACCCGTTTACTTATCTTAAGGGCAGGTCATGCGTCACCTTAGATTTATATGTTCCCCCTTAGTAATTTAAAAATAACAAATAAAACCAAACTGAATTCTTTATGGCTCGAGCCAGCAGGGTGGTTACAGATAATTTAATTTATTGGAGGACTGTGAACGACTCAGTAAGTGGTAAAATTAAAAACTTTATTTAATATAAAATAATTAAGCAAACAGGCATTACAATATAATCTATACTGCATTTATACTCACATTTGATGGGGAAACGATGCATTATGGGGTGATCAATACCTAAATGACGAGAATGGACATAATCCTTTCTCTAACAGTACCTTGGTGGTGGATGCGTGTGCCTAATCTAAAATTAGTATGCTACCCTTTTAATAATTAATTATAATAATACTCCTTAATTAATTAACATTAAATTTACTTTTTTTACCATAATTAAATATTTTCTACTTTTTTATTGGCTATTTAACATTGTCATCTTAATTAACATCTGCATAAATGCCATAGCAATATCTATTAATATAAATAGCATTTTCCAAAACATTAACACTGTATCTAAAACACTTATAGAAACCAGCTAGGACCAAACATATTTACAGTATGACCTGGGGTTGTGTCCTAACTTATCTTCAGCTTGCTTCTAAATTGTCTTGGTTCACTTTATTCATATTTTACCAGGCCTAGCTTGACTATTTTCAAACCTATTTTTAAGAAATAGATTTTTGGGCCTACTTACAAATCAATATTTCTGTATAAACATAAGCAAGCACCATCTCTATAGGCAACACATGGGGTTGCAAGTCAGATCCTACTGCCCACTCTGTACCTCCCTCTCTTCACCAGGGATGCATTTAACCCTTTATATACTGAAAAAAAGGTGTAACCCCTTTTCTGATATTTGGAACCAGTACTTGAGGAGTTAGTGGTTTGAATAATAAAATAAACCTATGTTGTGTATTTTTGTGTTTCTTCAGCAAACAGCAGTGATAGTGAAGAACTTTCTGCTGGTGAAAGTATGACCAAGTCTCAGCCAGCAAAATCAGTTTCCACAGGAATGAAGTCTCACCATACCAAATCACCTGCAAGAACACAATCTCCAGGAAAATGTGGGAAAAATGGAGAGAAGGAATCTGATCTCAAGGAACAGAATAATCGTTTGCCTAAAGTTTATAAATGGAGTTTTCAAATGTGTAAGTGCCTTTTTTTAAACTAGATCTAGATTGTTCTTGTAGCAAGACATAGTAAATAAAATACTAAAGTATTTTCTTTCAGAATTACTTTCAGTCCTAATGTTTCTGAATTTAGTTATCTTTCTCTAAGATTAACTTTTAATTATTTTTGGGTGAAACTTACTGTGATCAAAATGCAGAAAGCCCACCCCTGTGCACTTTCTTATATACACTTATTTTTTTACACATAGGGTTTAAAGTCATTCTTAGGTTTTTGTGCAAACTGTCCAGTACTGGTGTGAATTTCATACTTCTTATGTTTAAGTTGACTTGCGTACCCTTTTTTCCCCCCTGTGATGATCCCTCAGAAGTTTCTCAGACTTGGTAGTCAGTTAAATTTCTTTGTGTTCCATTTTACCTTAGCAAAACTGGAACCAGAACAGATTTATATCCTGTTATAGCAATAAACTTCTCCATTTTGTGTATTAGTCAGCTGTTCTTGGATAACTTCGGTGTATGTGAGGCATGAAGTTGGAGTGAATGTACTTTAATCCACATGAAAAATTCATCAATAACTGATTAATGCAGACCCTGCAGTGCCTTATTGCTACTAGAGAGCAACTTCATTTTAACTTTTTTTTTTTTTAAATAATCCTTCTTTTAGAAAACAATTTGGGAAGGGGGCAGTTAATGCAACACTATCCTTCTACTGGGGAGAAAAGGAGGGCAATAGAAAATACATGGGGAAAGGCTTCAACACCTCTTATTTAATGTAACAAACATATTTAAGACCCTTTTCCCCTCATCCTGTCCTCCATACGTCCATCTGCCCTTTCAGCAATAGTTTGTGGTCCAACAGCCATTTTCAGCTCTGTTTCTGTTGTAAACTCAGACTTTAGGTTTTTGTTGTTTTTTTTGTAAAGTGGGAACTAGAAGTGGCTGTTGGGCTACAAGCTACTGCTGAAAGCGTAGCGGGGCTTAAGGGGGATAGGAGAAGAGGGCAGTTTAAAATTGTACTCGCTCCCTTCTGACTTTTCTGCCAATCCTCTCCTTCCCTTATGTTCCTAAAAAATAGAGCTGGGAAATCAGGAGCCTTTAAATCAGCTTCCAATTCAGGTTCCTCAGGCTTCATGTCTTCAATTTTATAGAAAGGCACTGCTTTCTTGCACTCCCCGAAGTGGCTGTCAAGACTTTTCTCTTCTTGGTGATGAGGTCTCATTTGTATACCTTTGCATGGCTTTTACGTCCATTTCAGGAGCTCCACTGGTCAAGTTAGAATGTCACCTTGGACAATTCAGAGCCAGGTGTTACGGCTTTGATTTTAAAAGTCCAGATAATTAGGTCTTGGTCATAAAACCGTCCATGATCCTCTCTTCTCCCCCAAGCACACATGCATGAATAAAAAGGAGCAGAGAATTTACCTGCACACAGGGAATTCTTCACTTGCCATCTTCAGTCATTTTAAGGACCAGAGAATCTGATGCTAAACCCTTGGAGCCCAATCCTAAATCTGTGAGTAAAGCTTGAGAGTAAAGAAACTTTGCTTGCTGAAACTGTGAAGAAATTTGAGAGGACAGAATCTCAGGAAAAGGAAAATCTGTTGCAACTTTGTGTTTGTATAGTGCCGAGCACAATGGGACCCCATTCTTGGTTGGTCCTTGGGCACTACTGTAAGAAACATAATTAAAAATAATTCCTTCGTCACACCAGGGTCACATTCCACTTCTGCTGCTGATGGGAGAATAGCCGGCATAGCTTTCTGTTTTCCTTCAGAAGTTTGTAACTATGTGGCTCTGTGCTGTGCTTTCATCCACCTGTCATGCCCCTGCTCTACCCAAACCCCACTCAGTAATCCGCTCAAATGAGATGTGCAGATTTCCCACACAGCTCCCATAAGGGTTCTTTTTTTATTCCCTTCTTCCCTACCCTCCTGCACATCAGACACAGGGTCAGATCTGTTCTTTTTTGCATCTCTCAGGTGGCACAAAGGAGTTGAATTTTAACCATATCTGGTCACCTGTGAATTTCCCTACAGAGGGGAACTCTCAGTGAGAGTAAAACCATCAGAGCCAGTGCCTGTTCCTACTAACATCCCAGGATAAAATGCCAGGGGAAGAAGAGGCATATTGGGAGTAGATAGGGAAGGAGGAAGAGCTCTGTTATGCTACACTGATCCTCAGTTATTGTACGGTCCCTCACTTAGAGCAGCCCCCTAGTATGTTCTAATTCACATTGGAGCGAGCACAGACTGTGCTACAGAATCATGAAGCCATAACTGGCTGGCTCCCTGAAGACCATGCTACCCTCTTTGTCAGAGCTCTGCTTGTCCCGAATTAAGACTCATGCCCACCTGTTTTTGACCCCATTTGTGCCCATCTAAGGATTCAGTTCTGGATATTTAATCCTGAAAATGCTTATTAATCTTCATAAACATAAAACAAAAAACCTTGTTTGTTCGTTTTTTCCCGTCTCAAAAATATTTTCCTGTCTGCCATTCGTGGTGTTTGAGGAGAAAAATCTGTATTGATAGATGTTGGCTGTGTTGTAACTATGTGGTTCCAAGATACTGTATTAGAGATATAAGATGGGTGAGATAATGTCTTTTAGTGGGCCAATTTCTGTTGGTGAAAGAGACAAGCTTTCGAGCTACACAGAGCTGAAGAAGAGCTCTGTGTAGCTCGAAAGCTTCTCTCTTTCACCAACAGTGATTGGTCCAATAAAATATATGACCTTACCCACCTTGTCTCTCTATCGTGATAGATGGCAACTAAAGTTGCTGTGGTTTTTCGCTGCTTTGTCCTCTATCTTGATACTTTTCCGATACCCTCCCCATAGGATCTGAACATCTCCCAAGAATTTACAACTAGAAAGTTTTATGGAAACTTCAGTTCTATATTAATAATTAACTGAGGTGTTATTTAACTCACAGCTGACCTGGAAAATCTGACAAGTGCAGAGCGCATAACAATCCTACAGGAAAAATTGCAAGAAATTAGGAAACACTACCTGTCCTTAAAATCTGAGGTAGCTTCCATTGACCGAAGAAGAAAGCGCTTGAAGAAAAAGGAACGGGAAAGTAAGTACTTAAGGTTAAATTCTGTCCTCTGTATGCCATGCAGTGGGATTACCCATTGTACCTGAGGAATGTGGCCCTTAGATCTCTGCCAAAAATTTCTAATGCATATACCTGTTAATTTCCAACAAGTTAAATTAAAAGTCCAAAAGAATGTTTTTCTTGGGTTGATCTTTGTAACACATGTAACATTTATGTTTCCATAAATGTTGGGTAACTCTTCATGAAAAATTGTTTTTCCAGCATACCATATAAGTACATTTGTCATTTTAATAGATGCCAACAATAGAAACCATGATACTGTAATCCAGTACACAAGTTCCTTTTGTTTCACTACTAATGCAGCCTTTATTTTTTTTAAAGAATACCGTCAGGTTAAAAAAAATATGTTTTGAAAGACAAACGTCTATCTTTGGCCCGACTCCAACAAAGCATTTAGGTAGGAGCTTAAATTTAACCACATAAGTAATCACATTGACTCTGATTACTCATGTGCTTAAAGTTAAACACTTGCTTACGTGATTTACCAGAATGGGCTGCTTTTTTCTTTTTTTAGCAATGACAGATTAGTTGGGAGTTTTTTAATTTCAGTTTTAATTATCTAATGTACTTTTCACCATTTATACTGACTTTCTTACTGTTTTGCACCTTGTTCAGCTAATGAAAACCTAATAAAATACATCTGTTTCTATTTCATATACTAGCACAGGACTGCTGTGTTTGTATTATAAAAACTGTAGGGGAACATTTCAGTGCAAAGTGGTTTTCACTGAAATTCATGAAAACATTTGTATTTAATATTAGGTTTATATAATCATTTAAAATACAAAGCCTAAATGTTTGCACTTAAACTACCTGACAATGCCACATGACACTGTTTCTAGGGATTTCAGTGTAGCCATCTGAGAAGTATGGCAAATTCATGCAATGTCCTGGGCTAGCATTCACGTTAATAGCATTTGTAAAGTTGTCAGCAAAATGTTTGTATAGATATCTAGAAATTCTTCAAGAATTCAAATAAAAATAATCCCACAAAAATACAATTCAGGTATCCAACATTTTTAGTCAACAGCACTCCATATGAAAAGAACATTTTCAGAGGGATGTATTCTGTTTTATTCTCTAAGAGGATCTACATTTTTTTGAAGATTTATAAAACTAACTTTTTCTAGTAAATGTATGCAAAATTCAATATTAATAGCTTGATTTTTTTTACGAATAAATTATAAAATATTAGCTCTCCATTAGCAAGAGTCATTACTTCATTAACTACTTTTAAAGGAACACCATCTTAAGTCACACTTCTCTCTGAAAATGTTATACATACTGTTGTTATAAATAATATATGTTATTACTGCTGAAAGATATTGGAGAGAAATAGTTTTCTCTATTCTTCATTTGTTCACTTTGTACGTTTGACAACACCATGATTATACGGGGAAACAATGAAGTCATAGAAATGTAAAGCTGGAAGCAACAGGGATAGGTTATCTTGTCCATCCCCCAGCACCGAAGGCACGACTAAGTATACCTAGGCCATCTCTGACAGGTGTTTGATTGATGTCTTTTTAAAAAATCTCCAATGATGGGGATTATATAACCTCTCCTGGTAACTTAATCCAGATCTTAACTATCCTTATATTAGGAAAAACTTTCTAACTATCTAACCTAAATGTCCCTTGCAGCAGATGATTTCTTGTTCTACCTTCAGCGGACATGGAGAACAATTGTTACAGTCCTCTTGGTACACCCCTTAACATATTTGAAGACTGTTACCAGCTGCCCCCTCAACTCTTTTTTTCTTAGGACTAAACATGTCCATTTTTTTAACCTTCCTGATAGCTCAGCTTTTCTAAACCTTTTATCATTTTTGTTGTTCCCCTCTCTCCAGTTTGGCCACATCTTTCTTAAACTGTAGCACCCAAAACTGGACGGAGTACTCCAGCTGAGGCCTCACCAGTGCCAAGTCGAGTGGGACAATTGTCTCCTGTGTCTTATATGTGACTTTCCTCTTAATACACCCAAGAATGATATTAGCCTTTTTCACAGTTTCATCATGTTCTTGGCTCATGTTCAAATTTTGATCCGCTATAACTCCCAGATCCTTTTCAGCAGTACTACTGCCCAGCCAGTTATTCCCCATTTTGTAGTTGTGCATTTGATTTTTCCTCCCTAAGTATAGTACTTTGCATTGGTCATTACTGAATTTCCTCTTGTTGATTCAAATCAGTTCTCCAATTTATCAAGGTCATTTTGAATTCTAATCCTGTCCTCCAAAGTATCACATCCCACCATGGTGTTATCTGCAGATTTTATAAGCACATTCTCCACTCCATTATCCAAGTCATTAATGAAAATATTGAATAATACCAGGCCCAGGAGAGACCCCTCTGGGACTCCACTATTTGTATCCTCCCAGTGTAACAGGAACCATTGACAGCTATTCCCTGAATATGGTTTTTCAACCAATTGTTTGCCCACCTTATAGTAATAGTAATGTATAGTAATGTAGTATAATGGACCATACAGTCAGTTTCCTTGTTTGTCTTGGTCTTTCACACAGCGACAAGAAATTGTAAAGAATTAATTATTAATAAAAAAATTTGTAGTAGTTGTTGGGGTCAGTGGATACCAACCTTCTTGTATTACAGGGTTAGAACCTTTTGTTAACCCCCCACCAATGGCATGTGACAAGAGCCACAAAATAAAATTAGCTTCTGATCTGCACTACTCTTGTTATATAACATGATGGCAAAATCACAACAATTGGCAGGGGCACTTGGGAGCGGGTGAAACTACTTTTAATTATTTTTATTATTTTAACTGGCTAGGTTTTAAGTTGATAGTGTCCCTTTAATGTTTATAATCTGCTTTGAGGTCGTCGGGTAAGAGATGCTAATGTACATGCAAAGTATTTTTTTATTTTATTTTAGTACATTTATTTAAACCTTTTTGTTTTTCTTTATGTCATAGGTGCCACTATTACATCTTCTTCTTCTTCCTCACCTTCCTCCAGTTCCATTACAGCCGCAGTTATGTTAACTTTAGCAGAACCATCTATGTCAAGTTCATCACAAAATGGGATGTCAGTTGAGTGCAGGTGACAGCAGGACTTGCCAAAGCACTTTGCACTTAATGGCTGCTGAGGGCCACTTTTTTTATACTGCACAGTGGCACAAAATTCAGACAAGCACTATTTTGTATTTAAAAATTGTTTCTTGACAAGCTAACTTTGCACTTAAGTGCACTTTTATGAAGAAAAAGTACAACAAACTGCTTTTCCTCAAGCAATAATTGTTTCCAACTTGTCTGGGAATTGTATGTCTAGTGACTCGAGGCCTTCCACTGTGGCAAATGGAGAGGCTGTTCACTGCCTGTAGAGACAGTACAGTAAGCATACAGTTGTTGGTTGGGCCTAATTGATGTGTTAAGGCTTACTGTACATGTATTCCCTGGTATTTTGTTAAAGCTGGAACATTTGATATTTTTCCATTTATTTATGAAAAATATTGAACCTATTTTCATTTGTACAAACTAATTGTTTTTTAACTTCTAAGTCACCTCATAGTGGCTTTAATTGTATAAGTCAAGCACATGTATTAAATTCAAAACCTGCAGTTAGTAGGATGTTTTGACATCAGTCCTGATAACCAAATATGAAGATTCTCTTTTAAAAAGACTGACTAATGTTTACAGGTTTGAATTAGGCTAATAGGTAACTATGGGTTTTCATAACCCATTAATTGGAATGGAACTACTGTACTTTGCCATTTTTCTATGAATCAGTATTTTTTTTAATTTTGATAAAATACATTATGACAAAAGGAAGAAAATGGCTATCAAACTGTATTAAATCTTAAACAATGTATAAAGATTGTATTTAGCCAGTTTAAAGTGTATATTTATTCATAATGGATTATAACAGTTATATTTTTGTGTTTTCTTGTAAATGTTTCTTTTCCCTTAAAACAACAGATATTTCATTTGTAATGCTTATTTTATTACGAGCTGCAACTGAGAGGACTTCAAGAAGGAGAAAGCTGTGTTAATATCGTTTGTGGTTGCTGATATGAACACTGCCACAAAAGGATAGTTGTTTTTAATACAAATAGCTAGCTGAGTGTTAGACATTCATTTTTTTTTTAAAAAATGCCTTGTACAAAATCCAGACCCAACTCAAAACTGTTTTCACATGTATTGATTTTATGTTGTATGAATCCCAAGCTCTCTCCTGTTAATTATACATCTTTGTAAGACATTTGTATATTGCGGAAGTGTTCATTCAAGCTATTTAATACCTGGCACTGTTAATACACAGTACTTTATTGTACAGATTGTTTTACTGTTTTAATTGTAGTTCTGTGTACTTATTTTGGCTGGGGGAAAAAGGGGCTGGCATGTTTTTCTTTGTTTTTTGGCAATACAACATGTAATTTCAAAAGGTTTTGTTTGTAGATGCTAGAGTGTCAGAATCCTTTACATTCGACTTTTCTAAGAAAAGCGTTTTCAGTCTTCGTAGTGTGTGCTTACGGTAACTGATTTTATTGAAAATGGTTTCAAAGTATTCAGATTTGTACAAGACTGTAAAAATTTGTTGACAAACATTGAAGGAAAAGCTTATAGAAAAAAGCTATAAAATATATATTAGGTTCTGAAGACAATGGAGAACTATGTAATATATTGTACAAATGTAAGCAAAGGCCTCTGAAATAAAATGCCATAGTTTGTGAATCCCTGATTTTGTTTCTAACAGTTTAATTAAGTAATTTTAGTGTGTTCATTTAAATGACACGCAATTGTAGAATCAGTTAAGCTAATTGTATTGGTTGTGTTGTAAGAAATAAATATATAAGGAATAATTTTGAGAAAAATATACTGGGCCAAATTCTCTTCTCAATTTGGCCAAATTCATCCTCTACAGAGCCATGCTACTGATTAATTTGGCAAATTGACATAAATGAGGTTGCATCAGTATAATTAAAGACTGGATTTGAGCCACTTTAATTCTGTTAGTTTTGAAAATGTGAAAGAAAAGATGCTTAAGGTATTTGCTGACCTCTAATATCTATTGGCCAAGTTCAGATGAGGTGAAAGCAGAACTCCAGTGAAATAACTGGAAATGCTCTTGCTTACCCTAGGTCTGAATTTGATCCTATGCATACAGACTTCACTCATCTGATTAAAATGCTATTGCATGTGCAAACTGATGTATTATCAATCAGACTTTGTTAAATAACGAATAATTAATATGCAGTTTAGCAAGGCTTGATTATTTTTATTACTAACATTCTGCCACCTGAGGCCCCGATCCTCCAAACACTTAGGCACATGCTTAACTTTAGGACCATGAGAAATCCCATTGATTTAAATGACTTAATTGACTGGTCATAGTAGTAAAGTTAAGCATGTGCCTGTGTTTCCCCATCAGTAGATGTAACTTGCATTGGTTTCATTGGGAATTGCTCCTGTGGAACTGAGGGCAAAGTTCACCCACTGGACTATGCTTCTGCATCTGCTTTTTGGACAAATAGCTTTTACTCTAATAAAACACTTACTGGATTTAGTGGAAGTCAGTCTCAGTAAGCAGGTCAGGATTCTATCCTTCCTGTATCTTTTTTGGTCTAATTACTCCTTGTTATCTTCCCCCCTAATCCATCTTCCCCAGAAATCTGATTTATCTATTTTTGGGAGCTTTCTCACTGAAGGGAATTTTTTTGCTTCTTAAAAGTGGAGAGGAAAGCTAGAAACCACACATTTTTCATTAAGGTGAATGATACTCTCACTAGCAGTAGAATAATATTGCAGGCAGCCATGCCATCAAATACAGATATTATCCCTTTCTTTACTGTATTTCTTTCCATGTGATTTAATGAATACTTTCAGTATTATAAATTGCTCTAGAGGTGCTAGAGTGAAGTTCCATTCTGAAAAGCAATTCTCTGTAAATAGTACTCTGCAGCTCAGTATCTCACGAATTCCAAGAAAAAAATGTTTTTACCTGTCAGACCTTCAAATTTCCTAGACTCTTTGAATCATTTGAGCTTTTTCCTTCTCTCATATCACAAGTAATAAAAATTCTTCAAGTGCTTGTCCATATACATTCCACTCTTGCTGGGTCTCATGCACCCCAAGCACTCAAAACTATAATCTTTTTGCCTGCAGTGTCTGTTGGGCCACACCTGTGCCTTGTGTGTCCTTGCACCCTCCCCACCCCCATCCACCCAGCCAAGAGCATAAAGGGAATAATGAGCCAACCGACCTGTAATTCCTTCTTACGCCTGTGGCTGCGAGATGGAACTGAAAGTTGTCCCCCTGTCCTTCTCACATTTGCGATTCCAAAACAAAAATGTGAGTACACAGTTACCAATTTGACATAGACTTCTACTTAGGATTTGATCTGGGCACAGTTCTTCATCTGAAACTTTTTTGCACAAAAAAAAAAAAAAAAATTGCAGATTTGGATTGACCAAAACACTTTGTGAATTTGTATAGAATTTGGCAAATTATCAGGGGGAAAAAAATTGAGATGCCAAAATGATTGATTTTTTTTAACAAAATGTTTCGATTTTGTGTGGATAGATTCTCAAGCAGACTTAGAGTGCCAGTCATAAAATCAAGGAGGAGCTCCTGCCTTATACAAATAGCCCAAGGGTTAGGGTACTCACCTGGGATGTAGGAGACCCAGATTTGAATCCCCATTCTGGAGCAGGAATTGGAACTCTGCTGTCCCAGTCCCAGGTGAGTACTCAACAACCAGGCTATACTGTCACTTTCTTACTGTGACCAAATTAATGTTTAATTATTTAAACAGCTTCAACAGGAGAGGTTCCTTCTTGGCTTTGAGATCTGTGTCTAAGTCCTCTGGTGATTCTAGCCTTTCATTTCCAAATTTCCTTTGCTTTTGTTAAATAGTGCCCAAAATCAAAATGAAACATTCTGTCCAACCCAAAACATTTTGTTAACTTACTGATTTGCCAAAAATTCCCCCCAAAAAAGTTTTTGGGTTTACCGACTGTTTTTTTTTTTATTTAAATTGCCAGCAAATCAAGTGTATCAGTTTATTTTCTAGCCAATGCATGCTGCACATGTAATTTACACATAGCTGAATTTGGTCCAGAAACTTCCATGAGAATGCTGGCTGCTGAAGGAGGGCAACATCATCCCCCGACTTGGAGACTCAGAAGAAGTAGAGAGCAGAATTTTCAATTCATCTCATGGCAAAGAGTGAATCCTTGAGTCTTTTTATTACCCAGCAGATCATGGATGTGAGAAAATTGAACAGGCAGTTCAATCCTTTTCATATCTAAAGGAAAACCAACATTCTGTAGTAAAACCCCCTATCCCCGAAAAAACACTAATGTACCAAACTTTTCTGAGTTTCCTACGGTTCTATATCCCAATATTTCCTTGAAAAGAAAGGTTTCCTCTTCATAATATGATACAATGTGACATCATAACACTATTGGCTATGTTTATTCAAAATTATATTACTCTTATAGTAGCAAACACATGACATATTTGGGCCCTTAATATTCCTATGAAGAACTAGGGCCCTAATTTTTAAAAATGAGTAAATATATTGCTTCAGTTTCTGGGTGCACTGTTTGACACCCTAAAGGGGGCTTGATTTTTGAAAACTTCTGAACAGCCCACTCTCTGAAAACCAAGCTCCTTTAAGGTGTGCCATCCTAGCCACAGAAAATTACTAAACTTTTGAAATTGTAGGCTGAGAAGCAAATTTTCTCCTCCACTGCAGCACTTTTCAGTTGGGTCCCACAACACAAGAGTTGCCTAAATCCAGCAGATCTAGTCCCTTGATCATTGCCCTTGCCTGTGGAAAACCTGGGGTGCCACAGAGCTGCAGTTGAGGCTCCTAACCAAGCTCCTCTTGGCCTCTCTAGCATGAGCATGGCCAGGGCATCCCTGGTAGCAGAAATGTCCCATTGGCAACTGGCACAAGAGACATCATCCTGAGATCAGTTCTAACTTGCAGCAAGGGCATGGAACAAAACTGACACCTGGATGGCCCCACAATCAGGAGACTGTAAAGATACCTTTAAGTCAACTGCATCCCTGTCGTTCACTTAGGCTATAGTGTATACATTACATAATCTTCCAAGAATCATCTTTTCTTCGTACTTGCTATCTATACTATATACGCAGCTGTGACAGCTTATATTTTGTATACTTTTAGATGACTGTCAAAGTCATATGCTATAGTTAGGCTTGTCTGAATTTGATTTTTTTAAAATAACGTTGACATATTATTTAAGCATTTTTTAGATTGTCAATTTAAATTTTCAATTTTGCAAAATTATGGTGGGGGAGACTGACGACAGTAGATGGTAAGATTCAAAAAGTTAAAACTTTATAACTTTAAACACAATTTGTCAACAGATCAAATATACAAAATAAATATCCTTAAACTCAAATGAATTCTCAAGCAGCATTTTTCTTACTCTGCTTATATGTAAATTTCAATTATTGATAAAAATACCTTTCATTGGTTTGTGTGTATGGCAAAATTGACATTTACTAATAAAATCTAATCCCTTCAAGCCTAAATATAGCGTAACATAGCAAGTACAGAAAATGTAGTATGTATTTGTGCAAAGGAAGTGAAGTTGGTGTATAAATGAATCCTGTGCAAGTTTGTTTCCAGGAGATGAGTTTTTGTGTTATGGTAAGCGATCTGATAGAGTATAATGTTTGTACTGGAAGATTGAGAGACAAGGATTTGTACTTACTGAATATCTGACAGTCTTGTAATGAAGAGCCTTATTAAGAGAGCAGGTTGCAACCCTCTGGTAGTGGGATCCATATCAAAAATTTATTCCGTGGGTGCCAATCATTTAAAATAAGTGTTTTGAGGACACAGGTTATTTGTAATAATGTGAATATTGTGTTTGAATTTCCAGGAATACCTGTTTTCTCACGTGTCAAACAGACGTGAATATTCAAATAAAATGATCAAAGCAAGAAATTAACATAGGTAGAAAATTAACGTAAGTAGTTGACTCTCTCCAATCAAAACATGACAGAGTAAGGGAATGGTCCCCTGGTTCTGAAGACCTTAGATCAGGGGTCGGCAACCTATGGCACACGTGCCAAAGATGGCACACAAGCCAATTTTTAATGGCACACTGCTGTCGGCCGGGGACCCCGGCAGACAGCAGCATGCCACTAAAAATCCGCCCTGGCCCAGCCTTCTCTGCCCCCCGCCCTCTCCTTGCAGGGCAGGCAAGCTTTCCCCTTCCCCCAGCCTCTTCCCCAGGCACGCTGGGTTCCTGCCCCTCCTTCTCTCCCTCCCTGTGGCCGATCAGCTGATGGCCCTTCCTACAGAGGGGGAGAGGGAAAAGCAGAGCTGCAGCAGCTCTCTGCTCCGGGGACCTTGGGGAAGGGGGTGGAATCGGCAAATCCCCTCCAGCCCCCTGCCGTGAGCCACTCAGGGCAGGAGGCTGGGAGCACCCCCACGACCCCAGCCCACACCCCCAGCTCTCTGCCCTGACCCCTGCACCCACTTCACACACTCTCTGCCCTCACCCCTGAACCCCCCAGCCCTCTGCCCTGACCCCTGCACCCCCCTCACACACACCCAGCCCTCTGCCCTGACCCCTGCACCCCCCTCACACACACCCAGCCCCGTGCCCTGACTCCGGCACCCCCCACACATACCCAGCCCCCCAGCCCTGACTCCTGCACCCCCCACATCCCCACCCTGAGCACCGAATGGGAGCTCCTGCACACACTCCCACATTCCCACCTGCACCCCTTGCACCAAATGGGAGCTGCCCAGGTAAGTGCTCCACACCCAAACCTCCTGCCCCAACCCTGAGCCCCCTCCCTCATTCTAGCTCCTGGCCAGACCCTGCACCCCAACCCCCAGCCTGCTCCTTTACCCCCAGCCCTGTTCTCAGCGCACTTCCACCCTCATCTCAGTGCAGAGAGAGGAAGAGAATGGCTAGAACCAGGAAGAAGGTAGGTACTTTATGTGGACAGGGCCGGGACCCCAGACTGGCAGCGGGGCTGAGCGGGGCCGGCAGCTGGGACCCTGGCTGGCAGGAGCTGGCGGACAGACCCCCAGACCGGCAGTGGGCTGAGCCGCTCAGCCCACTGCTGGACTGGGGTCCCGGCCGCTGGCCCCGCTCAGCCCACTGCTGGTCTGGGGTCCCGGCCGCTGGACCCGCTCAGCCCACTGCTGGTCTGGGGTCCCGGCCGCTGGCCCTGCTCAGCCCAGCAGTGGGCTGAGCCGTTCAGCCCGCTGCTGGCCCGGGGTCCTGGCCGCTGGCCCCACTCAGCCTGCTGCCAGCCTAGGTGAATGGAACCCCAGGCTGGCAGCGGGCTGAGCAGGCCAGCAGCATAAGGTTAGCATTTTAATTTAATTTCAAATGAAGCTTCTTAAACATTCTGAAAACCTTGTTTACATACAATAGTTTAGTTATATAATATATATACTTATAGCTAGAGACCTTCTAAAAAACGTTAAAATGTATTATTGGCATGCAAAACCTTAAAGTGAATAAATGAAGACTCGGCACACCACTTCTAAAAGGTTGCCAACCCCTGCCTTAGGTATTAGTGACAGGTTGCGATCTTTCCTTTTACAGTTCCTTGTTGAAGGACGCCTCATTACAATACTTTTTATTTTTGGTGTCCAGCAGGTATTTAGTTGAGAGTTGTTTTGTTCCACATGCTACCACAGGATCATCCTCCTTTACCCAGACTCCAGTCCTAGAGTCACTTTCAGGCTGAGAGAAGCGCTAGAAATACTGGAATAGATTTGTCCTAGGTCAGATAGTAATAAAACAGTGAATCGTCCCCTCAGCCTCCGGCCAGCTCGCGATTTGTTAAAGGTGCTCCTTTACCAGAGCCACACACACTCCTGCGCATTTGTCAAAGGGGGCAGAAATTTAACAAAGCCCTCAGAGCCCCAAAGAAACCACAGGTTTCAGAGTAACAGCCATGTTAGTCTGTATTCGCAAAAAGAAAAGGAGTACTTGTGGCACCTTAGAGACTAACCAATTTATTTGAGCATAAGCTTTCGTGAGCTACAGCTCACTTCATCGGATGAAGAAACCACAGCCACTAATAAGGGCAATAAAATAAACCCGCCCTGGCGCTGGGGCCAGGCCCGACGTTGCTATCGCGCCTTCAGAGGCGGAAGGAGAATGCGCCGCTGCATCTTGCCAGGAGCACATTCCCGCGTTGGGCCAGGGCAGGAGGCGCCGTCAGCCGGGCTCCCCAGCAGGCTGCTCTACCAGACAGACCCACGCGTGCCCCGCGCCGCCTCATCCGCCGGCTGCTGTGGCGCTGGACGGGCCGGGCGCTGCGCCTGAGACAGCGAGTGAGAGGCGGGTCTCCCCGCCCTGTGTCTCCGCTCAAGCGAACGGCCCCTGACGGGCGAAGCGGGGACCCTGCTCTGGTCGGGGCAGCCCACGGACGCGCCGGCGCTCCCCACGGGCAGGGGCGCGAGTCCCGCGCACTGGGCAGTGCCAGGCACCCTCCGGGCCGGTGGCCTCCGCTCCCCACGGGCAGGGGGCCGCTGGCGGGGCCTGACAGCGCCGTAGCAAGGCGTCAGGCGGGCGGACCGCACCCGCGGGGTACAAGCAGGGCCCCAGAGCAGAAAAATCCCGGGCCCCGGGGCTCAGCTTAGGGCGGGCGCTGCCTATGGGCGCGCGCGGCTCCACCCCCGGGGCGGGCCCTTTGGGAAGCGCGCTGGCTCACGCCCATAGCAGCCTCGCTTCCCCTCCCCGCTAGGGGCGCGCGAACGCTTCAGCCTGACCTACCAGCACGCCGGAAGTAACGTCATTTCGCTGGGCCTGGGTCGCGCGCTCCGCGGCTCGCTTGCCGCGGCGCTTCCCGGAGCGAGGGTCGAGTCTAAATGGAACTCCCCCCTCCCACCCAGATGAAAACTTCTCAAGCGGCGAAAGCTCCAAGGCCCGCGCCGCGCGGAGCAGGGTGAGAGCGCGCGGCCCGCACCCCTTCTCAATCACCAACCGTCGCCCGCCCCTGCCCTGCCCTGCCCCCCGGCTCCCGCGCGTGCGCTCCGTGTCCGAGGCCTCCACTAAGCAGCGAGCGGGGAGCGAGCTGGAACGGCCGCTGCTTGCCGCGGGAGCGGGGGTTCGGGTGCCCCCCGTCCCGCCTGTCCCTTGTCTGCTGCCTCCTGAGTGGGAGTGGGAGTGGGAGTGGGAGTGGGGGGGGTGGCGCGTCACCGTTCGCAGTCCCGGGGAGGAGAAATCCAGGGACCCGCCCGCTGCTCAGCCCCATGAGGGGGAGGAGAAATCCCGTCGGCAGGGGGCGTCCCGAGTCACGTCGGGGCGAGGGTGAGTCCCGCGTTGGCACGAGGAGCCGGGCACTGCGCCGCAGCGCGCCCGGCGTGAGACGCCTCCGGCCTGCGTTTTTCGTGCAGGTCTTGCTTACGTCAGCACTGCACAGGTGGTCGCTGCAGAGTCTCAGAGCCCCGGATTCCCTTTCGTGCTCCCCGCCCCCCGATAGTGTGCAGGGTGCTGTCACTCCGTAAGTCTCAAAGCCCCACTGTAACTTTGCACAACTGAAAATTGAAATTGATCTGGGAAAAAAACCTGACAACAAGCGTGTCAAATTACGTTTAAGAAAAAATCAAATGCTGCTAAGCCTAACTATAGTATATGACTTTAACTGTCATCTAAAGATATAATTTGCCAGCTGTGTATATGGGATCGATAGCAAGCACAAAGAAAAGATGGGTCTTGGAAAATTATACGGTATAGCCTACATAAGCTACAAGAATGCAGAGCTGATTTTAAAGTGCTTTTACAGCCCCCTTATTGTGGGACTACCCAAATGTCAGTCTTGTTTCATACCCTTCCTGCAAGTTAGAAGAGATCTTAGAATGCTGTCTCTTGTGGCAGTTGCCTACGGGACATTGCTGCTGCCAGGATGCTCTGGCAATGCTCCCTATGCTAGAGAGGCCAAAAGGAGTTTGGTTAGGAGCTTCTGTTGCAGCCCTATGGCACCCAAGGTTTTCCATAGTAAAGGGCCATCATTGAGTAACTAAATCCACTGGATTTAGGGATCTCTGTGCTACAAGATAAACTCTAGTGTGGATCGACTCCTTAGTATTTGCAGTGTTGTAGCTAAGGTGGGTCCCAGGATATGAGAGAAACAAAGTGGGTAAGGTAGAAAAGCTCTGCTAAGCTTGAAGATTTGTCTCTCACCAACATAACAAAAACCTTATCCTCTCTGACACATCAGTGGACATTTGTAGCTATACCAATAAGAACATAGCATAAGAATGGTCATAGTGAGACAGACCAATAGTCCATCTAGCCCAGTATCCTGGCTTCCAACAGTGGCCGATGCCAGAGTGAATAGAACATAGAATCATAGACTTTAAGGTCAGAAGACACCATTATGGTCATCTAGTCTGACCTCCTGCACAACGCAGGCCACAGAATCTCATCCACTCACTCCTGTAACAAACCCCTAACCTATGTCTGAGCTATTGAAGTCCTCAAATCGTGGTTTAAAGACTTCAAGGTGCAGAGAATCCTCCAGCAAGTGACCCATGCCCCACGCTGCAGAGGAAGGCAAAAAACCCCCAGGGCCTCTGCCAATCTGCCCTGGAGGAAAATTCCTACCCAACCTCAAATATGGCGATCAGCTAAACCCTGAGCATGTGGGCAAGACTCACCAGCCAGACACCCAGGAAAGAAATCTCTGTAGTAACTCAGATCCTACCCTGTCTAACATCCCATCACAGGCCATTGGGCATATTTACCGCTAATAGTCAAAGATCAATTAATTGCCAAAATTAGGCTGTCCCATCATACGATCTCCTCCATAAATTTATCAAGCTTAGTCTTGAAGCCAGATATGTCCTTTGCCCCCACTGCTCCCCTTGGAAGGCTGTTCCAGAACTTCATTAGAAACCTTCATCTAATTTCAAATCTAAACTTCCCAATGGCCAGGTTATATCCATTTGTTCTTGTGTCCACATTGGCACTGAGCTTAAATAATTCCTCTTCCCTCCCTGGTATTTATCCCTCTGATATGTTTATAGAGAGCAATCATATCTCCTCTCAGCCTTCTTTTGGTTCGGCTAAACAAGCCAAGCTCCTGGAGTCTCCTTTCATAAGACAGATTTGCCATTCCTCGGATCATCCTAGTAGCCCTTCTCTATACCTGTTCTAGTTTGAATTCATCCTCCTTAAACATAGGAGACCAGAACTGCACACAGTATTCCAGATGAGGTCTCACCGGTGCCTTGTATAACGGTACTAACACCTCCTTATCTCTACTGGAAATACCTCGCCTCATGCATCCCAAGACCGCATTAGCTTTTTTCACAGCCATATCACATTGGCAGCTCATAGTCATCCTGTGATCAACCAATACTCCAAGGTCCTTCTCCTCCTCTGTTACTTCCAAGAGATGCGTCCCCATCTTATAAAATTTTCTGTCATTAATCCCTAAATGCATGATCTTGCACTTTTCACTATTAAATTTCATCCTATTACTATTACTCCAGTTTACAAGGTCATCCAGATCTTCCTGTATGATATCCCGATCCTTCTCTGTATTGGCAATACCTCCCAACTTTGTGATCATCCATAAACTTTATTAGCACATTCCCACATTTTGTGCCAAGGTCAGTAATAAGATTAAATAAGATTGGTACCAAAACCAATCCCTGAGGAACTCCACTAGTAACCTCCTTCCAGTCTGACAGTTCACCTTTCAGTGTGACCCATTGTAGTCTCCCCTTCACCCAGTTCTTTATCCACCTGTCAATTTTCATGTTGATCCCATCTTTTCCAATTTAGCTAATAATTCCTCATGTGGAACCATATCAAATGCCTTACTGAAATCGAGATCAATTAGATCCACTGTGTTTCCTTTATCTAAAAAATCTGTTACCTTCTCAAAGAAGGAGATCAGGTTGGTTTGGCACAATCTACCTTTTGTAAAACCATGTTGTATTTTGTCCCAGTTACCATGGACCTCAATGTCCTTAACTACTTTCTCCTTCAAAAATTTTTCCAAGACCTTGCATACTACAGATGTCAAACTAACAGGCCTATAGTTACCCACATCACTTTTTTTTTTCTCCTTTCTTAAAACTAGGAACTACATTAGTAATTCTCCAGTCATACGGTATAGCCCCTGAGTTTACAGATTCATTAAAAATACTTGCTAATGGGCTTGCAATTTCGTGTGCCAGTTCCTTTAATATTCTTGAAGGTTATCTGGGCCCCCCCGATTTAGTCCCATTAAGCTGTTCGAGTTTGGCTTCTACCTCGGATGTAGTAATATCTATCTCCATATCCTCATTCCCATTTGTCATCCTACCATTATTTCTAACCTCCTCATTAGCCTCATTAAAGACTGAGGCAAAGTATTTGTTTAGATATTGGGCCATGCCTAGATTATCCTTAACCTCCACTCCATCCTCAGTGTTTAGCGGTCCCACTTCTTCTTTCTTTGTTTTCTCCTTATTTACATGACTATAGAACCTTTTACTATTGGTTTTAATTCCGTTTTGAAGGTCCAACTCTACATGGCTTTTGGCCTTTCTCACTTTATCCCTACATGTTCTGACCTCGATAAGGTAGCTTTCCTTGCTAATCCCTCCCGTCTTCCACACCTTGTAGGCTTTCTGCTTTTTCTTAATCAACTCTCTGAGATGCTTGCTCATCCTGCTTGGTCTACAACTCCTGCCTATGAATTTTTTCCCCTTTCTTGGGATGCAGGCTTCTGATAGTTTCTGCAACTTTGACTTGAAGTAATTCCAGGCCTCCTCTGCCTTTAGATCCATGAGTTCTTCAGGCCAACCCACTTCCCTAACTAATTGCCTTAATTTTTTAAAGTTAGCCCTTTTGAAATAAAAAACCCTAGTCGCAGATCTATTTTTGTTTATCTTTCCATTTAGTTTGAACTGAATTAGCTCATGATCACTCGAAGCAAGGTTGTCCCCTACAACCATTTCTTCTATGAGGTCCTCATTACTCACCAAAACTAAATCTAAAATGGCATCGCCTCTTGTTGGTTCAGCAACTACTTGGTGAAGGAATCCATCAGCTACCACATCCAGGAAAATCTGAGCTCTATTATTATTACCAGCACTTGTCCTCCAGTCTATATTTGGGAAGTTAAGTCTCCCATGATCACACAACTCCCATTAGTATTTATTCCATTAAAAACATTAAAGAGGTCTTTATCCATATCCCAATTGGATCCTGGCGGTCTATAGCACATCCCAAGCACTATCCCAGGGGAGGCTCTTATAGTTTTCTTCCCCAATGTAATTTTTGCCCAGATGGACTCTGTCTTATCCATTCCATCGCTTCTTGTTTCTTTACAGTCTACTTCATCATTGATATACAATGCTACTCCACCACCTTTGCCTTTATTTCGGTCTTTCCTAAACAACACATACCCTTCAAACCTGTACTCCAGTCATGACTACTATTCCGCCATGTTTCTGTTATCTCTATAATATCTGGTTTCACTTCCTGCACTAGCAGCTCTAGTTCCTCCCTTTTGTTACCTAGGCTCCTCACATTAGTGTACAAACATCTTAATTTTTGCTGTTTGGCTTCGCTCACATTCTTTATCCGACTGGGCACAGACATTCTACCACCAGTATCACCTATTAGACTGGTATCTACACTACCCTTCCTCCTTATGTCCATTCTCCTACCCACGGCTGTATCCTTTCTTACTTCGTTTTCTTCCCTCTCAGTGTTAAAATCCGGCATGGAGATTACCTGCACATCCGCCAACTATCTCCCCCAAATTCCTAGTTTAAAGGTCTCTTAATCAGTTGTGCTAGCCTCCATCCTAGAAGTCTATTTCTCTCCCTACTCAGGTGAAGTCCATCCCGAGAGAACAGTCCTCTGTCCATGAATGCTTACGGTTAGAGTGATCCATCCACTGTTGTCCAGTTGACCTTCTGGCAGTCAGAGGTTTAGGGACATCCAGAGCATGGGATTGCATCCCTGACCATCTTGGCTAATAGCTATTGATGAACCTAACTGCCATGAATTTTTCTAATTCTTTTTTAATGCAATTATACTTTTGTCCTGGGCAACATCCTCTGGCAACGAGTTCCACAGATTATCTATGCATTGTGTAAAGAAGTACTTCCTTACATTTGTTTTAAATCTGTTATTTTCATTGGTGACTTCTGGTTTTTGTATTATGTGAAGAGAGGTAAATAACACTTCCCTATTCGTTTTTTGTACACCATTCATGATTTTATAGACCTCTGTCATATCCCCCCTTAGTCATCTCATTTCTAAGATAAACAGTCTGAGTCATTTTAATCTCTTCTCATATGGAAGTTGTTCCATACCCCTAATAATTTTTGTTCCCCTTCTCTGTACTTTTTCCAGTTCTTTTATCTATTTTGAGATGGAGTAATCAGAACTACAAACAGTATTCAAGGTGTGGGATTTATATAGTGACATTATGATATTTTCTGTCTTATTATCTATCCCTTTTCTAATGGTTCCTAATTCTGTTAGGTTCTTTGGCTGCCACTGCACATTGAGCAGATGGTTTCAGACAATTATCCGCCCTGACTCCAGGATCTCTGTCTTAAGTGGGAACAGCTAATTTAGACCCCATCATTTTGTATGTATAGTTGGGATTATATTTTCCAGTGAGCATTACTTTATATTTATCAGCACTGAATTTCATCTGCCATTTTGTTGCTCAATCCCCCAGTTTAGTGAGATCCCCTTGTAATTCTTTGCAGTCAGCTTTGGACTTGACTACTTGGAGTAATTTTGTATTGTCTGCAAACTTTGCCACCTCACTGTTCATCCCCTTTTCCAGATCATTTATAATGTGTAGAACAGCACAGGGGACCCCACTATTTACCTCTCTTCACTGTGAAAACTGACCACTTATTTCTGTCCTTTGTTTCCTATCTTTTTAACCAGTTACTGATCCATGAAAGGACCCTCCCTCTTATCCCATGGCTGCTTGCTTCGCTTAAGAGGCTTTGGTGAGGGACCTTGTCAAAGCTTTCTGAAAGTAAACTATATCCACTGGATCACCCTTGTCCACATGTTTGTTGACTCCCTCAAAGAATTCTAATAGATGGGTGAGGCATGATTTCCCTTTACAAAAGCTGTGTTGACTCTTCCTCGACATATGGTGTTTATCTATGTGTGTGTTAATTCTGTTCTTTACTACAGTTTCAGACAGTTTGGTACTGAAGTTAGGCTTACCAGCCTGTAATTGCCAGGATTACCTCTGGAGGCTTTTCTAAAAATTGGTGTTACATTAGCTATCCTCCAGTCATCTAGTACAGAGGCTGATTTAAGCGATAGGTTGCATATCACAGTTAGTAGTTCTGCAATTTCATATTTGAGTTCCTTCAGAATTCTTAGGTGAATACTGTCTGGTCCTGGTGACTTATTACTGATTAATTTATTAATTTGTTTCAAAACCATCTCTACTGACACATCAATCTGGGACAGTTCCTCAGATTTGTCTTCTAAAAAAGAATGGCTTAGGTATGGGACTCTCCCTCAGATCGTCTACAGTGAACGCTAGTGGAAACAATTCATTTAGCTTCTCTGCAATGGCCTTATCTTCTTTGAGTGCTCCTGTAGTGCCTTTATCCTTGGTGGCCCCTCCGATTGTTTGGCAGGCTTCTTGTTTCTGACGTTATTTGCAAATAACGTTTAGCTGGAAGGTTTTATAGAAATGTGAAGTATTGTTAATGCTTACATTTCCTGTATTATTGACACATCCACATATTTATGAACAGTTATGCCCACTCTGCTCCCCTGTCAAAATGTCATTCAAAATGTAGTTGCTTAGCTCTTAATTTTTTTCTTCAATTAATTTCTTCATCTACAAGATTGTTATTTGTCTTAAGTAATTCAGCACTAAGTTGTTTAATTTCTTTTAGATTTTTGCAGCTTTTAACACACGGTATAGTGTGTTTGAGATAACTGATGCTTTAATTTACAAAATAGTTTCCCTTAAAGCTTTTGAACAATTAGAAAGTGTTTTAGTCACATGACTCCAGTTTGTTATTGGCTATGGTGGTTATTTCCTCATGCAACATTTTGAAAATTTTTGTCTTTACCTGTATTGTTTTAGGAAATAGTTAGAATTATAACTGTGCAAGTGATCTATTTTCCTGAAAATATTGGAGTTGGTTCTCTAAATCTGTTGCACCTCCTAAAACCTAAAGTTAGACTAGCACTGGCGACACTGAGACCTTTAGCAGTATTGAATGACACCAGATGAACAATTTCTTCTCCTTTTTTTAATAGCAAGGAATGTGAGCGAAATGAAGCAGGTGCATCATCTGAAGACTATGTCATTGGACAAGTTGTCAACAGTTTGTTTCAAAATAAGTCCACAACATGCAGCCCACACCCCTTGGCACATCTTTTTAATGCTTCTGAGTCTGAAACACAGCCAGTGTTTGTTGCTGTGCCAAGAGTAAGTAACTTTTTAATATATATGTGTATGTAGTTACTTCATTGTAAATTAATGACCCTTCTCATAAGAAATTATTTTGGTTTTTCCTTTAGGCCAGGCAGAGTCCATTGAAAACTTCTTGGAACACTGGGATCTAACTCCCAGTTTTCAAGTATCTGACCAGTGCTCCTCGTCTGATGAGGACTGTGAATATAAATAAAATCCATATATCAGAAAACTAACTTGTCTGACAGTTGAAGGAGGTAGTGGCAGCTTTCCATATATATCTTCTGTTCCCACGAAGGAAGCAAGAGGACTAATAATGTCTTCATCAAAATAAAAACAAACAAAACAGTACATATAAGTGGGGAGAGGGAACAAATAATTTAAATATATAGATATAATAGTGATGAAGCACGCCTTACAGGTCCTTTGTCAGTTCATTAAAGACCAGTAAGTGCCCTTGGCTTCACGGAGTTAACCATATCTGATTATTAGATTAATAAAAGACAATATGTTGGGCTTTTGTACTTAAAACTAGCTAAGGGCCTGGCATATGAGAGTGTAACTAATACACTGTTGTGGTTATTCTGCATGCCATCATATTTCCTCATTTCATCGTCCCAAATGTTAGTATTTTTGGCGGGTGCTGGGGTAGTCGTGGTATCTTATCATTTCCTCAGTAATTATTTACAAGCTGTTACAAAACTTGTATAAAAGATCAAATTTTATTTTATTTCCGCAAAAAGAAGAAAATAGAATGAAAGAATTACAGAAAACTTTACTTGCTAAACAGCAATTTCTGCCCTTAATAGCTTTGTAAGACAACTCACATTCAGATGACTCGTACAAAGTAAGCAAACTGGCTTCTGGTTTGTTGTCAGATGGTCATCAGTTGAGTGATTTGAAAAACCTTTGACTCTTTTTTGACCTCTATGCATTATGAGCATTTGATTGGTATATGATACATCCAGACTGTTGTCCAATGAAAAACTTTCCCTATTGAATCAAATCAGTAAGGTTTAGAAGTTATATTAGACATACTGTCAATGCACAATCTGATCAGTTTTGCTTGTTATCAGATCCTTTATTAATTTAGCATTTGCTACATATCTGTGGTTTCAGTTGAATTTGAAAATGGTGGTTATGCAATAAATAGAAGTTAAGTAATGTTTTAGTTTACTTTTAAAACAATATAAATGGGAGCTGACAAAGTGCTAGGAAAAACTTTTATCAAGTTTTTAAAAGGAAAATGAACATACAATATAAAAATTAAAATAGTTGGCAGTATTTAATTAATCAGAGGAGGTAAAGTTCTGCTTACATATATAGTGCAAAAAATTTCAATGACTGTGTTCATTTCTTCAAGTGAATTTACCCCAAAACCAAGATGAATTACAAACTTTATGGGTTCTCTAATCCAATTGTAAGATAATGTATAAACTAACCTTTGCAGTAATATTGGCACTACTACTACGTCTAGATTAAATTATCACAGAAACAACAATACTTCATCGGCATGACAAGCTGTAGAAGTGATGCCATTTTTACTTTTGTCTGCTCATGCATGTATTACAGAGACTGAGCGATAACAGTTTAATGACTTTTCTTTATCTTAAGATGGGAGTAATGTCTGTTTCTGACATATGGACTTTTTTCTTTAAAACAATCAAGGAATAATCTGTAGATGCACAGCACATTAACATTCTTCCATATTTGCGAGTATTATTTTTATTTATGGTCCTATGCAAATTGAGGAAAATCAGGTGACATTAAAAAAATTTAGTAAACAGCAGCTGTACAATAATGATAAGCCTTAAGTGTCATGTAATACATTAGCGATTGTTGTTTCTTTGCAGACTTGCTGAACAAAAAGGCTTTTAAAAATACCTACGCCAGCGTCATCAGAACTGTTTAAGCGGTTTTGTGACAGACTTGGGCCAACACAACACTTTTCTTTCTTGTCTCCAGGGAGCATGAGATACAGTTTCTCTGTGATCTCTTATCCATGAATCTGCCCTGATTTATATTTTACAGTATGTAAAGGAAGGATTTGGCCCCAAGAAAAGTATGGGTCACATCATACTCCTATCAACTGAGCTTGGTCCCTTCATGAAATCACTGTCTCCAGTGGTCTGGGGTGTGGGAGTTTGAGAGATCACTTTCAAACCTCATCTTATCTGTCAGAACAGTATAAATATCTACGTCTGTGCCACCTGAAATGGCCAACTTAGAAATGAGCTACCAGAAGTTCATGAAAACTTAAAAGTTTACTTAAAATTTATCTTGATTGAATAGTTTTGATCTTCACCTTTTTCTTGATGGTAAAAACAGTTGTACTAAAGAGACCTTTGTATTCTAGAGAGTATTCTTGTTCTGAATTCATTTCTGTGCTGCCAGACTGCAGACATTTTTATTTAAATTTAAGAACCCTTGATTGCATCAACGTTCTGGATGTCCTCCAAGACTTCAGTTAAAATAAAAAAAAAATGAAGATTCTGCTGTGTACTTAAGTATTTCGTCGTTGAATGTACTTGGATGTCATATAAAATATTCTGTAGGTGTTGAAAATGAAT
This sequence comes from Eretmochelys imbricata, assembly GCF_965152235.1. Lineage (NCBI taxonomy): Eukaryota > Metazoa > Chordata > Testudines > Cheloniidae > Eretmochelys > Eretmochelys imbricata. The sequence continues at coordinate 134,028,339 of NC_135574.1, read as the reverse complement.
TTTCTTTTTTTTGATCACATGGTAGAAAACGTTGGAATGGCTTTGCAGTGTGTCATAAAATGAGGAGGTTATTATGTAATAACTTTTCTGTTTTGTAACAGGTCATATATTAAAGAAATAAACTTCTATACACCATACTTTTTTTTTTTTTTTTTAGGAGAATAAGAAACGAAAGCATACAGAAGTGGAAAGGGCAACAGAAGCTCAGAGCTCATCTACTAAACGGGAACCTCCTATAAAACTGAAGAAAGCCAAAAAGAACAAACTGTCTATAGCAGAGAAAAAGTTGGCAAACAGGTACATAAACATTTTTTAAAGACGATGCAGCCTAGCTTCACGTAGATAGGTCAGAATCTTGGTGTTATAGTTATGTCAGAGAATAAAATGCTTATTTGTTCTGTTTTACTATTTCTAATCTTGACTTTAAAGAGACTATGGATAATTTCATATAGACTGTCCCAATAGGGAATAAAATGTCTCGCCCTTTGGCAGTTAAGGGCAAAGACTGTCTGGAACATTAGTCCCCTACCCTGAGAGGCATGGACTAAGGTGTCCTCTTGCAGGAGGTGTGTTCCCTAAGGTTACAGTCTGCTTTATACAAGAAAGAAGCCTAAATCCCAAAGAGGAGATATGATGGTAGATGAGCAGGCTGTCCATGACTTTCTTCTCCTAGCAATCCCATACCCGAGAGGCAGAGCAACTCTCTGTTATGTTGTCTATTCCCTCAGAAATGTATGTGTGAGCGAGGTACTACCATTCCAGTGATGAAAAAGTTATTCTTTGTATTAGCCTGGTGACAATGAAATTCGCTCAGTTCCAGCATTTAGAAATACAGTTATCACCCTATATGCTCTCTGACGCATCTGTTGCATCTTTAACTGACAGCTTCCATATCCAAATCTGTAGTCTTATATTTGCTGTTTCTGCTGACGTCATCCATAACATTTGAGAGGCTGCTTTTAAAACTGAATCGATGTCAGTTATTGTTCACATAACCTTTTTAGTATATGTCTTGGATAGACTAAGATCTAGTAGCATGTAGACAGAAAACGTCCCCAACGGATTGTGTGTGCCCTGAATGTTAGAAAGACAACAACTCACTTTTAATCTTAATTTAGGTAAAATAATTCAGTTTCTTTCAAAATTTTAATTTGTATCAAATTGATTTACTTTTGCTATCTACTCAGTCACACCTATCAAATTGCAATAATGACCAGTCAATACACTGGTAAATAAACACTTTCAGTGTTATGGGTCAGTTTGTTTGTTTTTTTGCTTAGTATATATAACATTTCAATCCTTCCATTAAAAATGGAAGTTGTCTTGTTATTGCACCTGTACAATTTCATTTATAAATACAATTTAAGAACAATTACAACTTCTCTTTTGAGACTGAAAAAATCAAAGCTTTTCATAACAATCATCCGGTTGTGTTTTTCACTTGTGCCAAAGAGAGTGTGCATTGGAACAGGCAGATGAAGAGGAGGAGGAAAAAGGGATCAAGGTCAAACAGAAGCTAAAAAATAGAACATCTCAAGCTGTCACCAAAAGCCTTGCTAGTTCAGCTAATGAAATGGATGTAAAACAGTGCACGAAGAAAAGTCAAATTAAGGAAGCTGAGGAGATACTAAAGAATCAGAGAACTGTGTTTGTTGGGAATTTACCTATCAGCTGTACTGTACAGGTAAGTGAATAGTTTAAAGGTACACGCTCAACTTGAAAAGGACAGTTGTCTGAAAACTGACACTTATGACTGAAAGATGCTAGAGAGAAAATATCTTCATGTATTTTCTGCATTAGGCACTACTTTGTATATAATTACCCTGCTTCCCTGTACAGTTAATGAATTTCTCCCTTGCTGAAATTAACCAAATGGTCGTTTTCTGGACCATAGATACTTCTCTTAAAAGAAGAATATATATCTGCATTTTCCTATATATAGTTATATTATATACTCACTGGTTGTCTAGTTTTTTACTAAATATACAATCTTCCACTGTTACTTCTAACAAATTGTGTATTTTAAATTGATACGTGTTTTGCTTCTTTACTACCAGTAGCAGAGAAATAGGAGAAATTAGGATTAAATAGGTTGCTCTATTATATATGGGTTTTTTGCATTTGAGTCTAGAAATTCCTGTTATATGATATAAAATGTGCAAATTTCAAATAAATACCAGGAGCGTGGAGCGAGGCGGGTGAGAGAGGCTAAATCCAGACCAGCTTCTTTTTCTTTCATCATCTGGAGTCTGCAGAGAATTTGGAACCCAAGGAATAATTTTGATGGTTAAAGAAAATAAATAAGGATCATACTCTTACAATCTTATAGATGTTCCTTGTATTTAAACAGTCAGAGTGCTGAATTCAGTTTTTGCACTCAGTATTTTTCCTGCTTTTGACAGAGCAAAAGCTGCTCTACAAGATATTTTGAACTTTTCCCTTATCTATCTTATAGTAATAGTAATTCATAGAAATAATAGGGTTATATGAGTGAAACAAAAATGCTTTCTTATTCAGCAATAATAATTCATATTACTGGGTTGAAAAAATGGATTAAAAATACATGTAATTTCTGTTTAGATGCTGAAGTCATTTTTTAAGGAATATGGACAGATAGAATCAATTCGATTCCGTTCTTTGGTATGTTCTTTCCTCTTACGTTATATGATAAAAGCAGCTGTGTAATCGTAAAGGATAGCATTCATAAATCTTATATCTTTATTAGTTCACTAGCCATATTTCTTGACTTAGAAATACTTAAATTAAGCCTTTTGAGAGCTGGCTTCTGTGGTAGACCTGGCTATCAACACACATTGTTCTTCCTATAATAACACTTGATTACATTGTAACCACATTCTCCTTGGGAGAAAAATGTCTGAAATATTGTTGCTTGTTTTGCTAAAGATAATCTTTGACTGAAGTACCATAACACAGATTTAGAGGACATTTTACAGAGATAGCAATTTCGTTGTAAATCAGTGCTGTGTATAAATTAAAATCACCATGCTAGAATGCAAGAAACAAACTAAACCAACTGAATTTCAATTCTTTATCATTTTAAGGTTTTCCTTGGAATTTCCCCTAATTGTTGTTAGAATAATTTTGCCTGATAGAGCGGCTATATTACTTTGGGTGGAAATACCTGTTGAACTTCCTCCACAAATATTTGAAATAGATTGATAAGCACAGTAAGGCATTTCAGCTAATGCTTTTTTTTGTCTTGAAGGTTCCAGCAGAGGATACTTTATCCAAAAAGTTAGCAGCCATAAAGTAGGTTCTCCTTTGAGTTTCAGATTTTATTGCTAAAGGGGAAACCTTTTTTTTTTTTTTAAAGCTTTAATGATGTTATATATATACACACACACTTGGTCATGATTGTTTCCTTCCTATCTTTTATTTTGTATGGTTTTATCTTTTAAAAAAATTATAATCAACTCTATGTGTATGTAAAATAGACAAGGTGGGTGAGGTAGTATCTTTTATTGAAACAACTTATGTTGGTGAGAGACAAACTTTCAACCCACACACAGCTCTTCTTCAGGTCTGGGAAAGGAACTCCCAGTGTCACAGCAAAATGCAAGGTGGAACAGATTGTTTAGCATAAGTCGTTAGCACATATTGTAAGGGACCATTCAAGGTAGAGTGATCCATTACTACCTGTGCAGTTATAGGACAAAAAGGAGGGGTATTGGGTTACAGATTGTTGTAGTAAACCACAAACGCAGTATAAATAGGCATTCCATGATTTCCGTGATACAAACTTCTTAAATTCCTACAAGTAGTTTTTTCTGCTGTAGATAATCACTTGCCCCTACACAAGTGTTTCTCTTTACTAAAGACCAGATCCTGCAAGGTACTAAGAATTCTTGGGGATTTCATTAGGGGTTGAGGATGCCCAGCAAGTTGCAGAAACTGGCTCTGAAAAAGATAACTGTTAAAGAGGGGGTAAAGGTCTTTTGGCTACTGTGGTAGATACTGCTGTTTGGGGCACAATCCCCAGGCTAATTGTATATTTGAGAGAACTGAGGTCATTACCTTAAATTACATCAAGGCTTGCAGGACATGTGCACAGGACCATGGGGTGGGAAACATAAGAATTGCTTAAATAGGGTAAACTTTCTGTCTCTCTCTTCAGGCATAAGATGCATCCTAATATGAAATATATTAATGCTTATGTGGTTTTTAAGGAAGAAGGTGCTGCCACTAAAGCTCTTAAAAGGTATGTTTCATTTTTGTTCCTCATTAATGGCATTATATTTTGTGAGAATGGGTTTACCAGATGTCAGATTACAAGTATGAACTGTCTAGTTTATTGTGTTTGACTCAAAATAAAAGCACTTTTGTCTAACGTTTTTTTTAAACTGCCTTTGTTAAGAATGTTATGTTTGAGACCAGTGATAGGTTGTAATCCAAACATTTTAGTCATTCATTGGCCATTTCTGTTTGCGTTCTAATAGCTTTCCTTTTTTTCTTGTGCTACAATAGAAATGGAACTCAAATTGCCAATGGATTTCACATCAGAGTTGACCTTGCTTCAAAAGCCACTTCTGTAAGTAATATACAAGATTTCAGAAGAACTTTTCTGTATTTGCCTATAACTTAGTAGCTTATTGTTCTTTTTTTGTTGTTGATTTTTAGCATGACAATAAGAGGTCTATATTTGTGGGAAATCTCTCATATGGTAAGTTTAAATGGATGTTCACATTCAGTCAATATTCCATAATTTTATTTCTTCAGTAAATGTTAAATAATTGACGCTCATGTTGATTGTAATACTTCTTTATTTGTTAAGATTTAGGGTAATGTATATAGATACCTAAATATTAAAAAAACTTCAACATTAGTTAACCTATTCTAAAACTTAACTGTGAAATGGCAACATTATCAGTGGTTATACATTTCTAGCAAACTATGTAAATACATTGTTTTTTACCTTCTTTTTTGAGTAATGTCCCTGTGGGTGTTGCACTTCAGGTGCACATGCACCTTTTGTATCTTTGATCAGGGATTTTTGGTAGCAGTACCCGTCTGGTCTTCACGTGCACCCTAGCTATCCTCATGCTCTGTATTGAGAGTATATAGGGCTCTGATAGACAAACCACACTGAGTTCCTTCTCAACCGTCTTGGCCTCAGACATAGTGTCTAGTGGTGCCTGTTTATTTAGCTATCTACCTAGTTTGTGCTTTATAGTGTAGTTAATCTTTAGTTTAATACTAATAGATTAGATTTAACAGTTTATTTTTTATTGGGGGGGGGCGGGGGTGATAATCTGAGAGGCTTTTAGTTTCTTCCTGTGCCCTCTCTTTCCTGGAGGAACTCTCCTTCCCCTTTTTTCATGGGGCATGCCTAAATCCTCAGGGTTCAAGTATTGCCTCACTTGCCAGTTAATGACAGCCATTCAAACTGTATCAGCTGCTTGGGGATACTCACATGCCATGTAAGTGAAAAATCAGCTCGGGATTCTAGAGTTCCAGGAAAGAGAGAGAACTGACGGCTCATGATGGAATGCCCCTGTGAGCTGCATCAGACCCAGGCCCAGATACCCTCCCTCTACACCAGCCTTCAAGTGACTACAGCATCCCAACAACCTCTTCAGCTGAATCACCTTCCAGATCTTCACAAGAGAGATCTACAGGTGATAGTGCCAAATCACCTACCAAGAGGAGCTCCAGATCTCCTCAGAAAGAAGATGGCCCTAAGAGACTTTCTGTACTGGAGACCTCCAGTCCCACAAAGGGTACCACTGAGGCTTCAAGTGGCCTCCGAACCCAGGGTCCCTCTACATCTAAACCCTTGAGTACAGCTAAATCGCAAGGGTACCGAAGCATACCTTGGTACCATCTAAGCATGATGCAGGTGCTAGGGACTCTAGAGACTCTGCACCAAGGAAGACAGTACTGACTGCAACTCCACTTCCTCATTGCTGACTGATGGATCTGGGAACCACAATCAACTGGTACCAGCGCACTCTGCACCACCCTTGGTACTGCAGGTTGTTTCCACTGCTGAGACTCATCAAGTTTCTACACAGATCTGCCTGGTACTGCCTGAATTCAGATTCTCCAGAGACCTGTTAGTCTCCAGTGAACTTGAGTCTCTGTTGTTCAGTGCAGGAAGAGTCTCCCAGTAGCATAGCCTAGTTTGTCCCTGGTAACAAATCACTCATTGGAACCAACTGATTTTCCAGTGTCCATGGGAATGGACAGACAACCTACTACTCCACCATTGTCTCCCCCTCTCCTCTCCTCTCCTCCATGCCACCCCTGTGGACTGTGGAGACGACAGTTCTTCTGACTCCCAAATTTCTATACAAGGTTCCTTCTATGATCAATCCAGGCCTGGCTCTCTTGGAACCTTCTCTTCAAGGGACCCTTTAGACACAGAAAGCCTCAAGCCATTCCACATCCCCCTTAGTGTTATGAAAAACCTTGGGTGCCTCATTCCCTTTATTTATGACCCTCTCTAACAGCCATATTGGATCCTTGGGTAGCCTACCATCAACATTTCTCCAGAGCCCTTAGCTCTCAAGTTGAGGATCAGAAAGAGCACTCTTCTGTCCCTTCCTTCCCCTCACATTAATCCCCACCACAGGAGGAGTTGTTTGAAGACGAAGCAAAAAGAACTGATAAGGAAACTATCCCTCAAATGGATATTTCTTCGGACCTCCCAGATGAAGCAGTTATGCCCTCCTTTCCCCGTGGTAACACACACACATGATTTCAAGCAATTTCAAGATTTGATGAAGAGAGTCACTGACATTCTCCATATCCCCTTGGAAGAAGTCCAAGAGACGTAGCATAGACTTTTGGGCATTCTTCATACACCATCTTCCAATCAAGTAATTTTTCCCATAAATGAGGTATTGCTGGAGCCTGCCAAGATAATTTGGCAAACTCCAGCTTATGCACCTCCAATTTTGAAGAGATCAAATAAAAAGTATTACTTTCCCACTGGGGGCTCAGACTTCTTTGTCATGGTGGCGATTGGTTACTCAAAGGAAGCTTTTACGCCCAAGTCCAAGCTACTGTCTAAAAAGCCACAACTCTATTCGGCATGCTTGGACTTTGGCTCAGTACCAAAAAGTCCACTCTTACCTGTTTAGCGAATAGAGTTCATGTTTCAATGTGCAGAGCTTGCCTACCCAAGGACAGATTTCTTACTGTGGCAGATTTGATTATGCAAGTCCATGTGAGCCCTCAGGTAACTGCCAGGTCTTGTCTGCAGCTCATCAGTCACATGGCAGCATGCACCTTTGTCCCATGACATGCCCGGTTACAACTATGCTGCTTCTGGGTCTGGCTCAGAATGGTTTATACTCCCAACAGACACAGTTTGAACAAGCTCTTCCTATGTGCTAGTCTCTCTCGACTGGTGGAAGAATCCAGGTAAAGTCTGCTTGGGAATCCTCTTCGCCCCTCTACCTCCCACCATCACCATAGTTTTTGGTGCATGTCTTTTATGCCTTATCTTCAGGAGTCTATTATTCAGGGCTCATCTTCAGGAACATACTATTGAGGGTAGGGGGACTGCCTAGGAATCTTCCCTCCATATAAACTTTCTGGAGCTCAGGGCTGTCGAGAATGCCTGCCAACACTTTCTTCCTATGATCAAAGCACAATCTGTACTAATAATGACCAGACAACAGGGCCAGTACGTACTACGTAAATTGTCAGGGGTGAGCGAGACCCCTTTCCTTTGTGCAGAAACTATAGTTATGGAACTGGTGGACAGCCCACCACATTTTCAAGCTGTTTATTTACCTGGCCTCCAAAGCATGGTAGCAGAAGTTCTCAGCAGGAACTACTTTCAGGATCATGAGTGAGAACACAATACCAATTACTAGAACAGATATTTCTCATTTGGGGTTTTCCAGAAATAGATCTTTTTGCCACTACCACCACCAGGAAGTGTGCAAAGTTTTGCTCAAGGGGAGGTCAAGGTTACCATTCCTTGGGAGATGCCTTTCTCATGTCCTGGTCGAAGAACCTAATGTATGCCTATTTTCCGACATCTCTCATCCTCAGAGTTTTAATCAAAATCAAGCAGGATGGAGCCATGGTCATATTAATTACAACAATTTGGCAGGGACAGGTGTGGTTAGTATACCTAATTCGTCTCTTCTCTCGCCCTTCTATCAGTCTTCCATTAACACGCAACCTTTTCATTCAGGACTCAGGAAACAATTTTCACCCCAACTTAAGCCTTGAGTCATACAGTGTTCGTTACCTGGTTGGCTTCTGGGGACAGAACTTTTCTGTTCCAGAGAGGTTCAAGAGGTTCTGTTGAACAGTAGAAAAGAATCAACTAGAAAAAACTTACCTGCAGAAATGGAAGAGATGTTACACCTGTGTTCTACCGACTCTCCCCTCTTGGAGATCCTAGAGCAAGTGCCTTTTTGATCTGAAGAAAGCAGGCCTTTCTCTGAGTTCCGTTAAGTTCGCCTATTGAACGTCGTGGCATTCCATTCTCCGGTGTTTGCTCACCCTACAACTTCTAGGTTCATCAAAGGGTTATCTAACCTGTTTCCAGACATCAGTGAGCCCACCCCAGCCTGAGATTTGAACTTAGTCTTTATTTCTCTGCTGAAACCTCCCTTTGAACCTTTGGCTACGGGTTCACTCTTACACTTCGCCACCAAGAAAACTATCTTCATGACCATCACCTCTGCTTGGAGAGATGGTGAGTTTTAGGGGCTTTGATGGCTGATGCCCTCCCCGCAAGTTTTCCTTATACACAAGGTATCCATCCAACCACATTCCCCCTGGTTTTATGTAAGATCATCTTGGATTTTCAAATCAGGCTGTTCATCTGTCAGTTTTTTCACACACAATTTCATTGGTCTAGGGAGGATGCCATCCTAAGTTCCCTCTAAGCTGCATGACCGCACAGCTGCCTATTAAGCCCGAAGCCCTCATCCCCCCACACCTCAACTCTCTGCCCCAGCCCATAGCCCACCCCCACCACATGAATTTTATGTGCACCAATATGAAGGTGATGTGTCACACATCACCTCCATTTTGGTGCATGTAACAAAATTCATTCTGCGCATGGACGTAAAAAATTAGAGGGAATACTGATGCCATCCTTTATACCTTGGACATTAGGCAGGTGTTAATAGTCTATTTGAACAGGAGTAGACCCTTTTGGGATTCTCCTCGATTATCTGTTTCCATTGCAGACAGAGTTAAAGGAACACCTATGTCCGCCCACAGATTTTTCCAAAGGGGTTGATGGTTGTATGTTCTCCTGCCATGAAACTGCTGATATCCTGTGCCCTCTTAGGGTTATAGTCTGTTCCAGCAGATCACAGTCCACCTTTGTTTCCATATTAAAGAACATTCCTATTGCCGAAACCTTCAGAGCTGCCACGTGTGCCTCAATCCACGCATTCTCAAAGCACTGTGCTCTAGGGCATGCATCCCAGGCAGGTATTTTATTTGGGACTGCCAACCTCCAATCAATTTTAGATCCTACTTCAAAGCACCCAGCTCCTCTAAGTAGTATTGCTTGGGAGTCAGCTGAAGTGTAGCATCGATAGGGACATTATTTGAAGAAGTTACTTACCTTGCACAGTAACTGGAGTTCTTTGAGATTTTTATCCTTATGGGTGCTCCACTACCTGCTTACCTTCTGCTCTGTAGTCTTGTGTCTGTGGGACTTTGCAGTAGAGAAGGAACCAAGGGTGGTTTGTCCATTGCAGTCCTGTATGTCCTCAGTGCAAGGCACAAGGATGGCTAAGGTGCTTCTGCAGACCGAACGGTGCACCTTTAGTGGGACATCCATCAGGACAGACACCTTGAACTCCAGTTACTGTAGATGGTAAGTAATCTCTTCTTTAGTGCTGCTAAAACATCATTTTCAGTTCTGGTTGTTGAGTGAATTTTTTTTGAGAAGTACAATCAAGTTACTTAGATCTAAAAGTTGACCTGCCTTAAAATCTAGATTGCAAAAATTATGTTCTGGTAACTGTTTTTAAAGTTTGTTTAGTAAGACTTACAAAAATATTTTTTCTTCTGCTTCTGCAGAAGAACCAGTTCAGTTATTTCCAGAGTGCACTGACATGGACTTGAAGCCTTGTCTATATACACAAATTTTGTATCCATTTAAGTTTACCTGTATAGTTAAAGTATAGTTAAGTTTACCTGTATAGTACAGTTCCCACTAGTGTGGATGCAGTTATACCAGTATAAAGAGGCTTAGAGCAATATAGCTTATTCCCCTACAGGAAGAGAAATAACCTGTACCAATTGAACTGCATCCACACTAGTGATTGTATAACTAACTATATCAATTCAAAAATCTCACACCTAACTGGCATCATTATACCAGGAGCACCTTCAGTCAAGTATATTATGTTTGTAAGAAGTGTCACATCAGACCTATTATCATTTAGACTGATTATCACTTAAGCACAAGTCAGAGCTATAGAAAGTGAAATAACTGTTTCATGTTTTAAAAAATAATAATTTTAGCTCCGTTCAAACCACAGATGTAAATTGTTTGATAAACTGACATTTTAACCTAGCCTTTGTTTCTGCTTGATGTGTTCGTATTGTTTCTTAAAACTTAATCTGCACTTTTCAAAATAAATGTCCTAGTTTATGTATTCTCTATTGTTAAATGTGTAGATAATTTCCTGTCAGATCAAATTTACTTGCCTAACTAAAGCATTTAAAATATATGTGTATGTGTATATGAATTTTAAACTATAGCAGAGTTTTTGGTAATACTCCTAAAGCTATGTCTATTTCATTAACATAACGCTAACCACACAGTGACTTCTCTTGCTTGCAGAAATTGAAGATGATACTGTGCGAAAACACTTTTCTGAATGTGGAAATGTAGTAGCTGTTCGAATTGTGAGAGACAAAAACACTGGCACTGGCAAAGGGTTTGGCTATGTTCTGTTTGAGGTACGGAAAGATAATGTTTGGGGAGACCCAGGAGTTCTCCAAATACTAAATGAAGGTCTGCCTGAATCTTATGTTTTTGACTTTTCCACAGTAATGGTAGTATATACACTGCACTCTACAGACAGATAGGGAGACATGTCGCTTCTCTTAGCCATTTAATGTAAATTAAGCAGATATAACACAAACTGCTAAGTGTTGTGCATCAGAGGAGTTGTGGACTACTGAGTGGAAAGTGAATTTTATGGAGTGATTTGAAGGTGGAAAGGGAAGTCTTTTCCATTTACAGTTACCAAAGGAAATGTTCCCTCTGCCCAGTCCCCTTTTCTGAAAGAAAATACTATTAAAATATTTAACTTTGATACAGATATAAGAAATATAGTGTTACATTTCCTGACTCCTATGGAACCTGCTTCATTAAATCATAGAGAAGACTTTTACAAATAGGCTGACACCAAGCTGTAGAAACCCTGTATAAGGCCTGATCCTGTGGACTGCACAAAGAATATTGTTACTTACCTGTTTGATTTCAGGACTGGACTCTTGGTTGTCCTTGCAGGAGCCATCACATGCTGTCAGATTTTTAAGTGGAACTCTGTTGATTTCAGTGGGAAGTTCTGTTTAATACTAGTAGCATATAGGCTATGGAATAAAGTCTCTGTTTTGCTGAATCAGGCTTTCAAAGCTTGTATTTGTCAGAGAGTAACTATGTATTGCACAGAGGTCTGCTCGTGTTCCTGAATACAATACCTATGCTCTATTATCCAGACTGATTTCTATTTTACAATTTTGCATAAGCAGAATGTATACAAAAGATTTCTGGTTTTATAGGTAATGTCTGTCCAACTTTTAAAACTGTGTTTGGTTTAATAGACTACAGATGCTGTACATCTTGCTCTGAAACTAAACAACTCTGAAGTGAATGGAAGAAAGCTTAGAGTGAAACGCTGCGTTGAGAAGGAGAAAAACCAGAAAAGTTCAGACAACGCAAAGAACTCTGGTCCAAAGCACAGATTTGGTACTTCATTAAAAAATACAAAGAGATATACCAATAATTCGTTTGCTGGTGAAAAAGCAACCCCATTGAAAAAGAAAACAAAGAGACCAAAAAGTGTGACTAAAACAAAAGGTGGGAAACACAAATAATCTTGCCACATTGCTAATTTTGGAATTTATAAAAAAAATTTTTTTTTAAATAAACTCCAATGGAAACATGGTCTGTTAGTACTGTTTCTTACATATAAAGTTGTACAGTGGTGCCAACTCATCTCGCTCTCTCGTGTGTGTGTTTTTATCTGCAGCAGCCTAATGGCAATATAACTCACTAGAAGGACACTTGTGTCCATACCCCTTGACTGAAATAGTAAGAGGGTATAGGTTCCAGACACACTTTACTCTTCAGCCGCTTCCCTTTTTAGAGGTGGTTCTTCCTTGGAGATGTCTGTGTGAAATTACTCATACAACAGTTATCTTAATATAAACAAGATTTATTATAAGCAGGGAAAAGGAAATGATTTGCTTATCTTCCAGATTTACACTTCTTGTAAGTTAAGGTAGTCTCACTCACTTTGTGGGATGTGGGATAAAGAGAGATCTTGTATATCTAAAAAGCAAGTTCCTGTTCTGATATTATCAGTCAAACCTTTTTCTGGCTAGAGGAAAGTATCTCTGCTGCTCAACTAGCACATCAAGACCCCAATCAAGGCTTGCCACCACAACCTTTCAAACCACTTTTCTTATCTACAGTAGAACCTTAGAGTTACAAACACCTTAGGAACAGAGTTATTCCTAACTCTGAACAAAACATTATGGTGGTTCTTTCAAAAGTTTACAGCTGAACACTGACTTAATACAGCTTTGAAACTTTACTATGCAGAAGAAAAATGCTGCTTTTCCTTTATTCTTTTAGTAATTTACATTTATCACAGTCCTGTACTGTATTTGCTCCCCCCCCCCCCCTTTTTGATTCTGCTGCTGCCCAATTGTGTACTTCCAGTTCCAAATGAGGTGTGTGGTTGACTGGTCAGTTCATAACTGAGGTTCTGCTATATATGCATAATGGTTTTCAGAATTCCTTGAATTCTCTTAACAGCCACTGATGTACAGTAGAACCTCAGAGTTATGAACACCAGAGTTACAAACTGGCCAGTCAACAACACACACCTCATTTGGAACCAGAAGTACAGTCAGACAGCAGCAGAGACAAAGACCAAAAGAAACCCCATATACTGTACAGTACTGTGTTTAAATGTAAACTAAAGAGAAAAAAGTTTAAAGTAAAAAGATTTGATAAGATACAATGGAATTCAGGCCCAAAGTTTCCTTATCTATTTAGATCAGGGGTGGGCAAACTTTTTGGCCTGAGGGCCACATCTGCATGGGGAAATTGCCTGAGGGCCATGAATGTAGGGCTGGGGCTACATTCAGAAGGTTGGGGTGCTGGAGGGAGTGCAGGGTGTGGGAGGGGGCTCAGGAGGGGTGTGGGGTATACAAGGGGGCTCAGGGCAGGGGGTTGGGATGCAGGAGGGGTGACAGGCCACAGGTTGCCCACCACCTCAGGGACTTGGCAGGAGGGGTGTGGGGTAAGGCAGGGGGTTGGCGTGCAGGAGGGGTTCAGGGTTCCCCATTCCCAGCCAATGGGAGCTGTGAGGGGTAGTGCCTGCAGATGAGGGCAGTGAGTGGAGCCCTCTTCCCCCACCTCCCCCAGGGGCTGCAGGAACATGGTGCTGGCCACTTCAGAGAGCAGCGTGAGGCCAGGCCAGGCAGGGAGCCTGCCATAGCCCCACAGGGGTGGCAATCTCACGGGCCAAATCCAAATCCCTGATGGGCCAAATCCAGCCCACGGGCCATAGTTTGTCCTGCCCTGAAGGGTTTACAGCAGTGGTGGGCAACCGGGTAATCTGCTGGTGGGCCACGAGACAGTTTGTTTACATTGACCGTCCGCATGCAGGGCCACCTGCCGCTCCCAGTGGCCATAGTTTACCGTTCCTGACCAATGGGAGCTATGGAAAGTGGCGGCCAGCACATCCCTCGCTGTTCCCGGCCAATGGAAGCGGTGGGAAGCGGTGGCCAGCAAGTTCCTGCGGCCCACGCTGCTTCCCACAGCTTCCACTGGCCGGGAACAGCGAACCGCCACCACTGGGAGCTGCGGGTGGCCGTGCCTGCGGATGGTCAATGTAAACAAACAGTCTTGCAGCCTGCCAACAGATTACCCTGATGGGCCACATGCGGCCCATGGTCTGCAGGTTGCCCACCACTGGTTTACAGTCTCAGACCTTATCTGCATAGCTACAGAGGAAAGTTATTTTTTTGACTGAAGGTGTGACTTAAGTAATCTAGTTATATCTATATAACACATCCCACCCATTTGTAGGTACTCTTATTCTGGTATAAGAGTAGATTTCTTAAATTTAGCATATGTTGCTTGAGAAGAGGGTTAAACTAAACTCAAAAGGGAACCACTCCTACTGGAATAAGCGTGTCCACAGTTGGAGTTATACCAGTATAACTATATCAGTTACAACTGGTAAAACTTTCCCAAGTAGACAAAACCTTACTTTTCTTTGTATGGTGTCTACCACCTCATCATGCCATTGTGTTACCACACTATAAGCAGTAATCCACAGTTGAGAATGATCATAGACTGGCTTCATCAGATATGGGCTACATGCCCAACAAGCCAAAATGAGATAGACAAGGGGAAAGAAATTATGAAGCAGACCCTTTGAAACAATAATGCAGTTAATTTTTTGTAAACAAAATTTTCCGTAACTGATGATTTGGGGACCTCCAAGCCCAGTAAGGGATTCAGTCAATGCCTGCCCTGGAAGCTTGGGGGTTTGTGCTGTGCAGCTATGGTTTGGATTCCTGACACTAGTAGCCAATCCATAAGCATAAAGTCTCACCCTGGCTCTCACTAGCCTAATTATGCTTTGCAGGATGACACCAACAGTCCTTCCTGTCCCAAGTCTCCCCAAATACATCCTCCCCAAGTTCTTAATTACCAGACTCGTATTTTTTCCCTCTGGTTCATCACCCTTGAGGCATGAAACCAGCCCCCAGAAACCAGCTTACTTTACCATATGCCCTCCATACAATTTGCACACCAGAGACCTGGTTGAAATATAAATGAATGAAAAGTTTATTTGATAGAAGAACTACAGATTCAAAGATGAAGGGAAAGCAAACGTACAAGTTACACAGAAAATAAACATAAAAATGCACCGTATGGGAAGGAGGTGAGCAGCCCTCAGTGGTGAAAGAACAGGTTAAGGACTATTTAGAAAAGCTGGACATGCACAGGTCCGTGGGGCTGGATGCACTGCATCCGAGGGTGCTGAGGGAGTTGGCTGATGTGATTGCAGAGCCATTTGGCCATTATCTTTGAAAACTCATGGTGATCTGGAGAGATCCCAAATGACTGGAAAAAGACAAATACAGTGCCCATCTTTAAAAAAGGGAAGAAGAAGAATCTGAGGAACTACAGACCGGTCAGCCTTACCTCAGTCCCTGAAAAAATCATGGAGCAGGTCCTCGAGGAATCCATTTTGAAGCACTTGGAGAAGAGGAAGGTGATCAAGAACAGTCAACATGGATTCATAAGCAAAATATGAGGGCATACCAAGGGCAAGTCATGCCTGACCAACCTGACAGCCTTCTATGATGAGAACTGGCTTTGTGGATATGGGGAGAGTGGTGGATGTGATATACCTTGACTTTAGCAAAGCTTTTGATAGGGTCTAGCACAGTATTCTTACCAGCAAGTTAAAGAAGTATGGATTGGATGGAGTATAAGGTGAATAGGAAGCTGTCTAGATCGTTGGGCTCAACGGCTAGTGATCAATAGTTCAATGTCCAGATGGTAGCTGGTATCAAGCGGAGTGCCCCAGGGGTCAGTCCTGGGGCTGGTTTTGTTCAGCGTCTTCATGGATGATGGGATGGATTGCACCCTCAGCAGGTTTGCGGATGACACTAAACTGGGGGGAGAGGTAGGTACACTGGAGGGTAGGGATAGGATCCAGAGTGACCTAGATAAATTGGAGGATTGGGCCAAAAGAAATCTGATGAGGTTCAACAAGGCCCAGTGCAGAGTCCTGCACTTATGATGGAAGAATCCCATGCACTGCTACAGGTGGGGGACTGACTGGCTAACCGGCAGTTCTGCAGAAAAGGACCTGGGGATTACAGTGGATGAGAAGCTGGATATGAGTCAACAGTGTGCCCTTGCTGCCAAGAAGGCTAACGGCATACTGGGCTGCATTAGTAGGAGCATTGCCAGGAGATCGAGGGAAGTGATTATTCCCCTCTGTTCGGCGCTGATGAGGCCACATCTGGAGTATTATGTCCAGTTTTGGGCCTCCCACTACACAAAAGATGTAAACAAATGGGAGAGAATCCAGCAGAGGGCAACAAAAATTATTAGGGGGCTGGGCTCATGACTTATGAGGAGAGGCTGAAGAAACTGGGCTTGTTTAGTCTGCAGAAGAGAAGAGGGAGGGAGGATTTGATAGCAGCCTTCAACTACCTGAAGGGACGTTCCAAAGAGGATGGAGCTAGGTTGTTCTCAGTGGTGGCAGAAGACAGAACAAGGAGCAATGATCTCAAGTTGCAGTGGGGGAGGTCAAGGTTGAATATTAGGAAAAACTATTTCACTTGGAGGGTGGTGAAGCACTGGAATGAATTACCTAGGGAGGTGGTGGAATCTCCATCCTTAGAGGTATTTAAGGCCTGGCTTGACAAAGCCCTGGCTGGGATGATTTAGTTGGTGTTGGTCCTGCTTTGAGCAGGCATGTTGGACTAGATGATCTCCTGAGGTCTCTTCCAACCTTAATCTTCTATGATTCTATGAACCACAGGCTTTTCACTTTCATATCAGATAAAATCTCTTTTCTGATCAGAGTTACCTATTGCCCCAGCACAGCACTTACCTATATGAGAGATCCAGCATTCATAGCCAGCCTCCTGCTTCAAGCCTGTCATCCAAGTTCTGGATAAAAAAAACCCTCCGCTTCAAACCTCCTTTCAAAAGGCTTATTCCTCTACTTTTTTTTCCTCTCTTTCAGTTCACAGTGAATCATGGTTAATCAGGGTGGGGAAATTCTCTCCTTATTTGATGTCCTGGAGCCAGGATGTTCTTTTTAATTACCAGTTGTTTCAGTGTCTTTCCATTAACTCTAATCATCCTTTGCATAGTCCATTTTCACAGCTTTCTCCTGTAAAATCAGTTTCTTTTGTTTTGTGGAGTGTTGCATGGAGCAAATGGGGAGGAAACATTTAGAAAAACTAGGAGAGTGATATTTTAAAATCACAGAAACTGGGTATGTGGGTTTAGAAGCGTTCAGTATTGGCCAGCCCACTCCTCTTGGTAACATTTCTATTGACTTCAATGGCAGCAATTTTGTCAATTCGGTGCTTTTGAAAATCCAACGCATAGTACAGTAGAATCTCAGAGTTACGAACACCTTGGGAATGGAGGTTGTTTATAACTCTGAAATGTTCGTAACTCTGAACAAAATGTTATGGTGGTTCTTTCAAAAGTTTACAACTCAACATTGACTTAATACAGCTTTGAAACTTTACTACACAGAAGAAAAATGCAGCTTTCCCTTTATCTTTTTAGTAGTTTACATTTAACACAGTACTGTACTGTATTTACCTTTTCTTTTTCTTGTCTTTGCTGCTGCCTGATTGCGTATTTCTGGTTCCCAAAGAGGTGTGTGGTTGACTGGTCAGCTTGTAACGCTGGTGTTCGTAACTCAGAGGTTCTACTGTATCTGAAACTACTTTTTAATGCGTATATGAAGGAGACTATATTTCAAGTTGACAATGTTCCTTTAACTTGCAGCAAGTGTGTTCTGTAGTTATATATCAGACTAACGAGGGGTGTTGGAGAAAACACTTACTTGGGATCTATACACAGCAGTGTACTACAAGTTGAGTCATATTTTGCTTATGGAAAGTATATCATTTTGGTCTTGTCTTTACATCCGTCTGCGGCCATGTCTACACCACCACTTATATCAACAAAATTTGTCGCTCAAGGGTTTGAAAAAACCCACCCCTGAGCAACATAAGTTTTGGGCACATAAGTGGTTGTGTGCACAGTGCTATGGCGGCAGGAGACACTCTTCCACCAACACAGGCCTAAATGTTCTCTGTTATAAATATGCCTGTCAAGGCTGAGCCCTATCAATGAAAAATCATGTGAGAGCCCTTAATCCCCAAAACTTTCAGTGCAAATTGAGGGTGCTCATCACTTTGCAAGATTGGCTTCTAAATGACAATGACTCCCTTCTCTTTTTAGCAGCTGAATTGTAATGCTGGCTGGGTGTAAGACTGCAAAAATTGCCTTGAGTTTTGGTGAGAAAAGGCAGGCACTGTATGAAAGATGGGATACTGTGGAACACACAAAACCCTGTGGGAAGATTGGGGTGAATATCAAGTAGTCCCTGAAATAGTGGGGAATGGGAAAGTGGCAGAAAGGGAGCTTGTGGTGGCAGAACCAGAATGCAAGGTGCAATAAACTCAGGCTACAAACTCAAGGTATGAAGTGAGTGACCCTCTGCTAAAGGTGCAACTGCTGCTAAAATGTAGCATGTATCTGATTAGAAACAGGCTATTTTTAAAATCAATCGGATGATGGATCTAATAGTTGGGGCAGGGAAGAGCAGCGATTAGGCTTCAACAATGGCTAGTTTGAGACAAAAAGAAAAGGAGTACTTGTGGCACCTTAGAGACTAACAAATTTATTTGAGCATAAGCTTTCATGAGCTACAGCTCACTTCATCGGATGCATTCAGTGGAAAATACAGACAGATTGTAGACTCAGGACAGGGACTGACTGACTTGTAAAATGCCTCCAACAATGGGGCTTCCTTTTTGGTTGTGCCCAACATGCTAATGTAATAGACATGATTAATAATGTCCTGTGGAAAAAGCTGGCACTGCAGTTCTACCCTGGGAAGATCATGGGTCAAAAAGTAATTCCATCACCCTATCAAGCATTTTCAGATCTTCAGCCTTAGCAAGAGGCTTTCATTTTGGCTTTCTAAATGTTATGTGGCTGTTGAAATGGGTGTGCAGTAACTACATGCTAGAGAGAAATGGCCTATAATAGCCTCCACTGCCCACCTGAGAGCACCCTCTAAATAGCTGTTAGTATGCATATTGGCCTCCTTCTAATCCAACCTTAAAACTTTCTTTTGCTGGGCCTGGGACACTGACAAAAAAAATGCCAAGCCAGGCCAGTGGTGAGCTGAGAACAAGACCCAGCCTGCTACCTACCATTGGCTCAGTGCTTCCTTCCGCTCCTGTCTTGACAGTATCCACCTGCTGTCTCCTAGCTTGCACGGGGAGGACCATGACCCCCTGAGGTACGCGCTGTCTCTGCTGTGTTTGTGCAGCACCCGGTACCCTGGGCTCCAGCCCTGGCCCATGCCTCTCTCCCGGATCCGCAGCAAACGAACACCCGCTGGAGGCGGCCGAGGCGCAGGGTGGGCTGCTCAGCCCTGCCGGAGCCGGGCAGGCTTGCAGGTGCCTGGCAGCGCGGCATCTAAGCCCCGAGGGGGAAGGGGGATTTCGCTGAGACAGGCGACGCTCCCGCTCCTCGCTGCGAAACGCCTCTTAGTGCGGTGACCGGAGACGGGGAGGCACGGCTCCTGGCCCGCCCGCAGCCGGGGAGCTCAGGGCTGCACCCGCCCTGCCCGGGGGTCACTGGCCGGGCCGCTCTACGCTGGAGCGGCCGCCTGGGCACGTGCGGGAGGAGCAGCTTCTCCCAGCCCCGACCGAACCCAGGCTCTGGCACGCGCGCCTCGCGGCGGTACGAGCACAGAGCGCCCTCATTCGCACATGCGCAGCGAGAAGGCAGGGGAACGAGCGCGGCGGTGAAAACGGCACCCAGCTTCTCACGCATGCGCAGTCAGGGAGTTCCGTTCAGGCACGTAGACAGACAGCTATCCCTGGCGCGGGTCGATGACGTCTCACCCGGAAGCGAGGGTCTTTTCTCTCTTCGCCCGTTTCAAGGTGGTGGCTGGGTAGCGTGCGGTGCCGCGTAAGGCAGAGCAGAGCGCGGCTTCGGGGGTTGGCGCAGCGGGGCCCTTCCCTCGGTGCCAGCCAGGATGATGATGGTGGGTAAAACCAGCGCCATCGCCGCGGGCCTCTGCGGGGCCCTCTTCATCGGCTACTGCATTTACTTCGACCGCAAGAGGCGGAGCGACCCCAATTTCAAGAACCGGCTGCGGGAGCGTGAGTGTCCGGGATCCCACCCCCTTTCGCCCTATAGGCCTCGCGCGCGCCCTTCCAACCGGCCCCACCTGTCCTCGCGCTGGCGATTCCGCCCCATGCGCGTGCCGGAGTTCCCCCAGGGAGGGGGACGGACACGGGGACACACGTTGTTTCTGCTGTCGGGTCCACCCTCCCCGTGGAAAGTCTCAGCTCCGCACCCATCCCGCACTGCGGGGCTCCCTCCCTGCCTCTGTCTTCTCCCCACGGCCCTAGCTGGGCTCTGATGCATGGCACCGGGCGTGCTCCGCTGCCTCTTCGCATCCCCGTGGAAGCTGACTCTCCCCCCAGCCCGGGTGAGTTGGTCGATTTGCCCAGAACTCGTTCTAGGCGGTCTGAAGGTCCTGCGTGCCGTAAATTGCTGGAGTGGGTGAAGAGCTGCGTCTTGTCCCAGATTGACTGTCTTTTCTCCATCCACGCCACTTTCCTTGAGACCTCCCTGCGTGGGACCCTGTTTCCTTGGTTACTAGATGTGCACAACAAAGTAGGCTAAGCAACTCGTAAAACGTTAGGGTGGGAAGTTTTCAGATGCAAAACCGGTGCAGGGGTGTCTCACTCATGGGGGAGGACCAAAAAGAATAGGCTGGGGAAGTTGCCGTTGCTCATGGTTACTCTTCTGTTTGCCTGAGGTGAACGGTGATTTGTGTGAAAGAGATGGGGAGTTGCTTTATCCTTTTCTCTAAATTTAGCTGGATCTGAATGGTTAATTTTTTCTAGCACCAGAGAATCCGGGGGGAGGGATAGTTCACTGGTTTGAGCATCGGCCTGCTAAACCCAGGGTTGTGAGTTCAATCCTTGAGGGGGCCATTTAGGGATCTGGGCCAAAAATTGGGGATTGGTCCTGCTTTGAGCAGGGGCTTGGACTAGATGACCCTCTGAGGTCCCTTCCAACTCTGATATTCTATGATTTTTATCTGACTATATTTCTGTGGTCTGCATAAGTTATTTGTTAAATAAATTTAAATCCTCGAATTGGAATCTTGCCTTTGACACAGCACCTCCTTTTTTCAAATTTGGCTGAAAATGTGAGCGTGTCTGTAATATAGCGTTATCTGGCTGCAGTTTCAATGCTTTCATGAGGTAAGGGGATAAAACCATACAATTTGATTTGAGAAATTGTTGAGTGAGGAAAGTAGTGACACCCAAGGGCTCTGAGCCTGCTCATTTTGCTGTTACCTACTGCATTCTCAAACCCCTCTGGTAGCTTTATTGCCATAGCTTCCAGAATAAGAATGAATGCAAGAAAAAACTGAAGATCTATCCAAAATGCGGAGCTAATTTCCTGTGGCTCTTTGTTATTTCACATCTTCAACAGTAGATCAAATGCTCTAATGTAATTGAGTTATGCGTTTAAAGGAAAGAGAGTAGTTTTCTGTAAATTTGAGTTCTGGAAGTTACTTATAAACCACTCCTCAGATCTGATACCTTTGTGTGCCAGTCAAGAGTCAGAGAATCCCTGCACAGAATCATGAATATGTAGCATTCCTAAACTGAAGAGAATTTTTTGCCAGAGAGGAGTACAGCCATATCTTGCTATGCTAAAAATAGGTATAATTTACATTCTTCTGTCAAAGTAGTCATGAGTACTCAACAACCTAAATCTTGGATTTTAAAATATCCTTAAAGATTTAACACTCTTATATATGGACTATCATAATCAATAAGTAGCCCTGCCTGGATTGTCACATGTAATTTATAAAACACTAATTTACAGGCAAAAGCATGCTTTCCTTGATTTCATAGGCAAGCTTTCACAGACAACAAGCCAGATAAGCAGCATGTATTAAGCTGTATCTATGCAGTGTATGGGCAGGTAACTTGGTTTCTCTGTGCAAGAACCATCTGTAATATTGCTACAATAGTGCACTTCTGCACATCTGGCTTTATATTCATTTCTTTTATTCCCAATTTTCAATCTTATAACTTAATTAATTGTTTGAGTGTTTAAGTTTAATGTTGACTTCTAAAATAACTTGGTCTATTTCCAAGTATACTTGTACTATGTATGGTCATCTTTCTGATGTACTGAGATGTTATATATATTTGTTCATATTGGCAAGTGCCAGATAGCTACTATATCATTGATGAGAGAGTTTGGGCCTGATTATCCCATCTGCCATCGTTTTGGTATTACTAAGGGCAGGTCTACACTGAAAACGCTGCTGTAGCACTTCAGTGGAGACACTACTAGGCCGAAGGGAGAGCTTCTCCCTCCGCACTCTACACCCAGGGTTAGGTCAGTATAACTGCATCACTCAGGATTGTGGATTTTTCAGTTATGCCAATGTAAATTTATAGTTCAGATGTGTCATTAGTTCCAAACTACCGTTGACTGAAAGGTCAACAGCCAGAAATCTTGAAAACTGGATATTTACCTGATATTATTAAAAATGTAGAGTTTCATGCTGAAGTAACACAGTTGTACATCCATTTATCTGCTGTACTATTGTTGCATCCTCAGCCCCCGCTCTGATTTGTGGGACCATAAAAATACTGTTTGCATATTTTTTTAATCTGTCATAGAAATTATTCATTGTTGGATTCGGATTAAAACCCCCACTGTTTTCTGATTGTAATGGGGAAAGTTGACTTTGAAATAAATCCAGTTCTGTACTAATCATGACCTTGTCAGCTATTTTTAAAAAAGCAGTTGGCAGAAATGAGGTTGGCTGTTGAAAAGTGTCCTTGCAGAAATATTGACTACTAAAAATACCAGCTGGATGCTGGAGTAATGAAGCTGCTAGTGACTTGACAAGTGTCTTTAATGGAGCTTTCAAGACAAATTTAAACTCATAATAGAGATTTCATTTTATTAGATCATCTGCCTTAAAGTTCCTTGAGATCCTCTATTGAAACTTGTTTACATAAGTGTAAATTATTAATCCTGTGTAAACAGACTGATAACTTCCATTGCATTTGACCCATCTGCATCTTCAATTACAATGTCATGTGAAGTGCATCAGAATACAGAACCTCTTCTGGTTCTTTGCATATATTGATGTGACTGTGGCTCTTGACTGTAAGGCCTTATTGATAAGGAGGTTTTTCTGAAATTCTCCATTGTGGCTTCCACTGTTTCTCTAGTACCAGGACAGCTCAACAGGTGTTAGTAACAGAGTGTGTTGGTGTAGACCAGGGGTCTCCAAACTTTATGAGAGGAGGGCCATATTAGATTTTTTGAAGGGGCTTCACGGGCCGAAGCAACTGTGAAAGAAATTAAATATATGCAAAATCGTTAAAAAAACAACACTACTGTGTCTGTGTTGCATTAAATTCTAAATCAGGTATAAAGGTTAATCGATGCAGGTACTGTAAGTTGGCTCCCCCTTTTGGGTCTGCTCTGCCGTGTGCCTGCTCCCTTCTCCCTGTGCCTGCTAGGCATGCCTGCTCTGCTGAAGAAGATGACAAAGGATTGAAAGTTTGGCTGTACTTTGGTAAGAGAAGCTCCAGGTTCTCATTGTTGGTTGGGACTGTTTGGTTCTATTAGTGCTGTAGTTAAAATTTAACCATTATGAAATTGTTAATTTCCATCTTCTTTACTCCATTTATTGGAGATGTAATTAAGCATCTGGCTTGTATTATTACTCTAAGGCAGGGGTCCGTGCCTGCTCGGCTGCAGCAGCAACTCTCCCCTAAATTGGCTCCCCTTTTGGGGGGACACTGGCTCCTAAGGGCACTCACCCCCTCTGCACACCTCAGCTGAGCTACCCCCACCCACCCACCCGAGCTGCTGCCGGCAGCCCCTCCCCCTGCCTGCTCGGCTGCCTACTCAGCTGTTCGCTTCTCCCCTGTTGGTTGGAGGGCCGGACAAATGGAACCCCTGGGGCAGATCCGGCCGGCGGGCCATAGTTTGGAGACCCCTGATGTATACAGATCAGTGTTGTCTTTACCACTGTTGACTAGGCCTGCTCTGAGAACAGTTAGACAAAACAGTGGTCAAAATGCAGTAGCTGGTCTGCATTGGTGCTCCCACCATGTGGAACTGTGCTAGTAGTAGAGAAACAGAAGGAGAATTTCATGACTACTTCGTGTAGACATTGGACAGAACTTAGGCATTAGATCTTAACAATTAATGCAATCCAAAGATAACAAATATAACCTTTTTAGGTTTCCATGATACTAGACATTGATGAAATGTATCTGTCTGGAAGCATCACACACAAGTGGATTGTCTATCATAGGGATATACATGGCAATGAATAGTCGAATACTGAGTGGTGCGGGGGACAGGACACCAAGACTTCATTGGCCAACCCAGTTATACTGTTATATCTTATTCTGTTTTCTGGCATGTATTAAGAAAACTATCTGGGAATCAAAGGCCACAGCAAAAATAAATAGGCCAGATTCCTGTAAAAAAGTGCATTACTGCCCATGGATCCTGAAAGTGACTGACACACTGAACTCTCATGCAGTGTTTGAAAGTGATAGTCTCTTGATCTTGCTTAGATTAATTTCTGTTGGAAGCTGCTGTGTCAGATCTATTCTCTGTTCAATTACTGAAGTGAGACTATAATATAGGTAAATTTGCTGTTTACTTGACTTCAGTGTTTCTTGTCCCAAGTATTGGTTGGCATAGAAATGTTGTCTACGCTTTCATTTCCAGGGTTACTTCACTAATTTTATGCGGTAAGCATTTGGAGCATTAGTCCCTGAAGCTATATTTTAGGAAATGGTTCTTGGATGCTGTGATGTACTTTGGTACCACCTGTCCTTAGTGTGAGAAAGTCTTGCGGTTTGCCTGCTGTGCATCAGCTCCCCAATTCCACCAGCTTCTGAATATGCAAACATGCCTTGCTCTCTCTGTACAGGTTAGCAATAGGCACACACCAACCTCCAAGCATCCCTAGAGTGTCCAGACCCTGTTCCCCTGAACACTCTCAGAACTCTCTAAGGCTTTGTCTACACTGGAACCTGAACGAAGAAACTTTTTTGTCATTCGGGGTGTGAAAAAAACACACGCACCCTGAATGACAAAAGTTTTGGCCGATGAAAAGCACTGGTGTGAACAGTGCTTTGTTGGTGGGAGAGCTCCTGCTGACAAACAGCAGCTATGCTTCTCACCTTTTAGCAGCACAGCTGTGTCGCTAAAAGGTGCATAGTGCAGATATAGCCTAATTCTCTACTCCAAAAGGAATAGTACACATCAGCTAACAAGATTCACTACTCCACTTAACACACAGCACTTGGATCTATTTATAGGGAAAACCAGAATAAATGTATTTTCAAAGAAGATATTCAAATAATAGTAAGAATGAATATTGGAAACAAATGGTTACATATAAAACAAAGTCATAACATGCTTCCTAGAGCCTAAATTTAATTCACAAGACCATCTTTTTCTTATAGGATAGCTCACCCCAAGTCCTTTTCCCAGTGTTTTCAGCCAGGATGGCTGATTGAAGGAATGCCAGTGTGTCTCTGCACCCCCAGATATACCAGACCTTTGATGTTCACTTGAAAATAGTCGGCCCCCATCCCCTGCTGTTTACCTCTTCCTGTCAATTTCCTTCTGATGTCTAAGCTCTTCTTTATCATTTGAGGCCGTATGCTGACAGACTTCTATTGTAAAAACAACAAGGAGTCCAGTGACACCTTAAAGACTAACAGATTTATTTGGGCATAAGCTTTTGTTGGTTAAAAAAACCACTTCTTCAGATGTATTGTAAGATACACAGTGGTCCACCAGGAAGATAAGTGTCTCCCACCTCCTGTCTGTAGAAGTTTGCTCAAGGTAATCTGCCTTTTAATGACCCGTCTTTAACTACAAGAACATAATTTTCAGCATGTATACATTGTGATCATAGAATATCAGGGTTGGAAGGGACCTCAGGAGGTCATCTAGTCCAAGCCCCTGCTCAAAGCAGGGCCAATCCCCAATTTTTGGCCCAGATCCCTAAATGGCCCCCTCAAGGGCTGAACTCACAACCCTAGGTTTAGCAGGCTAATGCTCAAACCACTGAGCTATCCCTCTTCCCCAATGACTAATGTGACACAGGCTTTCATTAGGGTCCTTACATGAGGTCTGTTTTTTTTGGGGGGGGGGGTGAATCCAAGGATCTGTATACCTCAGTGCCCTTTGGCAGTTGGCACCCAGCGGTTCTTGAGTCACAAATGCTGATCAAAACAACAATTCTGTATGAAAGTATACAGTGTTGTGTAGTCATGTTGGTCCCAGGATACTGGAGAGACAAGGTGGGTGAGGTAATGTCTTTTATTAGATCAACGACTATTGGTGAGAGAGACGAGCTTTCAGGTCTGGTAAATGTACTCAGAGTCTCACAGCTAAGTAGCCTTGAATAGTGCCTTGAAATGTTTTGACTAGTTATGCTAAATAATCTGTTCTACCTTGTATTTAGCTGTGACTCTGAGTACATTTGCCACACTTGAAGAGCGCTGTGTAAAGCTTGTCTCTCTTACCAGCAGAAGTCAGTCCAATAAAAGATATTACTTCCCGCACCTTGTCTCTGTATGAAAGTAGACAGTCAAGATGAGCATTTGGGTTTCTATGTTAACCCAAAGCCCTCTTATAAACCTTAACTTCATATAGTAAAAAATATCATTTTGGTTTTTTAGAATGGATGGAAACTTTCATTTCTATTTAGGTTTGCATGGGAGAGTTCTTAGTTTTTTCCAAGGCCTAATTTTCTAATTACTTTGCTCCTTGCTATCATGCCTGAAGCCATACTCCTGTCTGCTGCTCCAAGAATAATTTAAGATTGCTGCTGCAAACAGGTGTGGAAGGAATTCACAAACATTCTCTCGAATCATTTGTTAGGGTTCTCTATAATTGTTGTAACCAGTGAATTTATGTTGTAGATCTGTGAGCATTCTAGGTTGGGGCTCTGAAACTGTCTGAGGCCTCAAAGTGCCTCTGCAAGGGTGTGTGTAATGTATTTAAAAACATTGGTTTGGCTCTCTGATGCTTGCTTTTTTTTAAAACTTGAAGCAAAATCTTTTAGAAGAAATGATGGCATTAACTTTTGGAACTGACCTGAACAATTCTAGGTCCCAATGGCTTTTATCTGAGGACTACTTGTATAGTATAATTTGAGCAGTAAGTACTGGAAAATATCTCTGCATCCCAAGAATAGGCTCAAAATTTAATCTTATTTTTTAAAATGGCATAATCAGACAATAACAACCTAGAGTTACCTTTTGCATCTTCTCCATATTCCTTTTTTAAAGACTGTTCTTCTCTAGGCTTAGAATAAAATACATCTCCCCTACTTATGATTAATCATGAACAGATATTTTAAAATGTAGATGTTTTCCTGTTCTGACAGGAGATTCTAAAACCAAAGTTTTTCTTCCTTAAGAGCAGATCTCTGAATGCTGAACTTACAAAGTGGTTAGCCCTGGAAATAGTTGTTTTGTAGTAGCTGCTGTACTCATGCTGAATGCACTTCAGCTGCTGCATGTATTTTCGTGGAGGGTAGAGAGATGTTAAATGTTTTTCTTGATCCTTTTACATTTGCCTTTTAAAATTGCTTTCCTTGTAAATCAAGTCTCAGGCTAAACTTGCATATGCAAATCAAGGAAACTGAGAGTTAACTGAGAGAGAACACTAATTTCTCAAGCATAAATTGTTTTGAGTGGTAGATTTAGAGACAAAATGTTCTTTGCAAATATCTTTTCTACTTGTATTTCTCCATCTGCAATATTGCATAGTAGTCTAAAATGTGTTATGGAAATTTAGGGATCAGGATAGTATTGCAGGTGTCATTTTGATAGAAGTTGAAATTTATAAATGTCTTCCATGAACAATGTTAATTGTAGATCTCCAGTTTTTCATACATTAAATTGTCAACTGGTGCAAGGGTTTGCAGATGTTTTCATAGTGTGGACCATCTACCATTCCAAACATCCTTTTGGCCATTAGAGGAATTGCTTACATGTATTCTAATGTCCCATATGATCAGCAATTTTTTGTCAACCTCTAATTGTTCACTGTCCAGTGATCTAATACACTTATTAAGGCCTGGTCTTCACTTGTAAAAACTCTTTTCAGCATAACTGTTTCAGTTAAGGGTGGGAACACAATGAAAGTTGTTGTTCTTCCCACACAGAAATTGCTATACTAATATAAAGCACATTTATACCCCTAACTGCATTGACCACAACAGGAGTTGTGCTATTTTGAACTGTCTGTGCCATACTGATATAGTGGTACAACTTTCTAGTGCAGACAAGCCCTAAATCGACTTCTGTATTCCTATGCTACCTGATGATCGTGTAAATGTCATTTCTTTCCCAACCGTTTTTTTAGTTGCTCAGACTCTGTTCACTTTAACATTATTTTGGGATTTTGTTGTCTTCTGCTCACTTGAGCCTACCCTTAACTCTTATCTGTTAGAGAGGGCTTGTGGCTAGTGATGTTTCTCCAGTGGGCCCTCTTCAGCCCATAAGCTACCTGAGATGCAGAGTGCCCAAAAGGATATTTAAATGGCTGTTCACTGAGGTAACTTGACTCAAGGTTAAGCTGACTTGATTTGAAGACCAGACTGTTCTGCTGCTCATGAAGGCAAAGGCATATGTAAAGGAATCCTGAGCCCCTAACGTAATAATCCTGTGCTACTCATTCTTTGCTCCCTTCTCTCTTCTTTGGCCAGGCATGCATGGAACAG
The DNA here is from genome assembly GCF_965152235.1 of Eretmochelys imbricata. Taxonomy (NCBI): domain Eukaryota; kingdom Metazoa; phylum Chordata; order Testudines; family Cheloniidae; genus Eretmochelys; species Eretmochelys imbricata. The sequence continues at coordinate 133,999,522 of NC_135574.1, read as the reverse complement.
GAGTTACCAACAGTACGGTTTCTGTAGTACATAGCACAGTCAGAGGGAGAAGAACCCATCCTTCCTGAGACTGTATGCCCAGTGCTTTCCATAATGCCTCTGATTGGGGTAGGGGATGGATGGCCGTTAAAACATGATGGTCTCCAAAGAGAAAGAACTGCACAGAATATAATTCATCCTAAAAATGTAGCAATTTCCTTTGCTAAAGGATTTTTCAGTTGCCACCTGTGTAGTAGGTTCATTGATATGCTGCTGTGGGCATGGGTTGCATCCTTCAGCCTTCATCCATGAGTGTTTAGTACATGTAATTATCAGTTCCTTATTTTGAAAAGAACTTTGGACCATTCACTGTTTTAAAATAAAAACAGAAGATTATTTTATCATTATAAATTAAGCCTATGATATTTTCATCTACAGGAAGGAAGAAACAGAAGCTTGCCAAAGAGAGAGCAGGGCTTTCCAAGGTAATATTGTGTTCATTTCTGTTGTCCTATTTTGAAAAATGTCTAGTTTATATCAGGATTAATTGTAAGCAGGATCTGTTCAAAGGGTGCTGTGTCCTTGTTTCCAATGCTAACAACCCTCTTGCAATATGCACTGGTTGGGTTGTGGGGTTTTTTTTGTTTGTTTGTTTGTTTTGGCTTCCATAAATAATCTTCTGTGGGGGTTGTGTTCTCTTATGCATAACAGATGAGGGGCCAATACTGGGCGATATTGTGCTCTTCCAGTTCTCTGAGCTGAGTGCGAACGGAGGGGGCTCAGCTCCTCAGAGGATTATCTGTTTAGGAATTTGAGGGTTTAAAGGTTACCAGATCAGTCAGATGCATTCTGAATACCTGAAGTGTTAAGTTTCTAGCTGAAGTTTTGGATTTGATAACATCTTTACTTACTAATAGTGATTCCCCTATTGAGCAATGTGGAAAATAATTTGTCTAGCCCACAATGAGAAACATTATTAGACTTACTGAGACAGAGTGTATCTGTAAATGCAGTGATGTACTGAAGTCATTCATGCCTGATCTTTAGAAACATTCATCTAAATAAGGGGTGGGCAAACTTTTTTGCCTGAGGGCCACATTGGGTTTCCAAAATTGTATGGAGGGCTGATTAGGGGAGGCTGTCTCCTTCCCCCCCCCCCCCCCCCAACAGCCAGGCGTGGCCCAGCCCCCGCCTCCAATCTGACCCCACCGCTTCTTGCCCCCTGACGGCTCCCCCGGGACTCCTACCCCATCCACCGCCCCATCCAACCCCTCCTCTAATTCCTGACTGCTTCCCTGGGACTCCTGCCCCATCCAGCCATCCCGTCTCCCTGTCCCCTGACCACCCCCAGAACCCCTGCCCCTGATTGCCCCCCGCTGCCCCATCCAAACCCCCCTCTCCTTCCTGACTGCCCCAACCCCTAGCCACACCCCTGCCCCGACCATCTTTCCCCTCCCCCTCCCCCAGAATTCTCCTGCCCTCTATCCAAGCCCCCGTGCCCCCTTACCGCACTGCCTGGAGCACTGGTGGCTGGCGGCACTACAGGCGTGCCGCCCAGAGCACTGGGTCAGGCCGCGGCTCTGCAACTGCGCTGCCCGGCCGCCCAGAGCATTGCGGTGGCGGCGCAGCGCACTGAGGCTGCGGAGGAGGGGGAACAACAGGGGAGGGCCGGGGACTAGCCTCCCGGGCTAGGAGCTCAGGGGCCTGGCAGGAGGGTCCCTTGGACCATAGTTTGCCCACCTCTGATCTAAATCTCTAATTTACAGGCTATTCTAAGATACTGCTTTTTAAACCCATTTTTGCAGTTTTCCTCTACAAATGTGTAGCTATTCAATGTTGTTTTAAGTTGCAGCTCTTTTGTGTTTTATGTATTAATTGATGCTTTTTGAGACCTTGCCAATTTGTTGTTGTTTGTTGTATTACAGTTACCTGATTTAAAAGATGCTGAAGCTGTACAAAAGTTCTTCCTTGAAGAGATACAGCTTGGCGAGGAATTACTAGCACAAGGTGGTTGTTGCAAAAGTCTCTAAGATGCGAAGCTATAAAAGGAATTCTTCTCCAGTCTTGCAGGGAGAAGAGTGTTGTGGCCTAACATAGAAGCATTAACAAAATGTTTTGCAGAGCTTTAATATGCCATATTTTTAAATTCTGCAAAGATTGTTGTAACAGATGTAGGTCAAAGTGCCATTTTAATATTCTCTTCTACAGTCACCTTGTGTAATTTCTCATGGAGTTCTCTTGACACATCTCCCATCTATCGTGCATCTATGTACAAGTTAAACTAGACTTGCAGTCTTTTCTTTGGGGAGAAATGAAAAATATGGGGAATAAACACTTTCCCACACAATATTGAATATTTCAAATAAACAGTCACTAAACTTCTCACCTAATATAATATAAAATAAATAATCACATAAGAGGCTACCATTTTGATGCATAACAACAATGGAAGAATCTGCTTCCCTTGAGAAACTAGTTTTCAAATTGTTACTTTTAAAAGTTACATATTTTTCAATTTACATCAGACAAAATGTTACTTTAAAATACAATAATTCTGAAACTGATTTTCAGTGCTTCCCTGTGGGAAATGTAGCAGTTCAATTCCTCTTTGCATCAATAAATGAAGCTTCCTCTGGGATAATTTCATTAGGATGTGAACCCCCTGTTAAACAAACCCCTTTCACTTAATGGAAGCAGTGAAATGATAGATATGTCTAAAAACTATGTTGAAAATTCTTGACAAATTTCTTTCTGTATTTAGTATATATGTAGTTAGACTTAAGAATCACAGTTGGATGATACTTTAGGTTAGCAGAAATTAGTGGAATTAAACTTTTAAAGAAATTAGCCAACAGAAATGAAAATTTAAGATTAAAAGATTCAACATGGTGGTGAGGGGTTAATATTTGCAGTCTACTTTGTAGATGTAGAGAGGTAGCGTAAATCAAACAATGCAACATAATGCACCAAAGACAAAATTTGAAGTGAAACCTTATGTCTCATAGGTGACTATGAAAAGGGTGTTGACCACTTGACAAATGCCATTGCTGTGTGTGGACAGCCACAGCAGTTATTACAAGTCCTACAGCAGACTCTTCCACCACCAGTGTTCCAGATGCTTCTGACTAAGCTCCCAACAATTAGCCAGGTATGTAAAGTTTACCCCCCCCCCTTGCATTTTGGGGGATTGGAAATAATTGGAGCTACTCTTCACCGAGGTTATCTGGTCTTTATGGAAGGTGGATATTTTATGGGTTCCACTGGGAAGACAAAAATTCATCATTTAGATGTTAAATGTGCCTTTCCACTGACTCTTTTTTTAAAATGAGTGTGAGAAAAGTACTGTGTGTTCATAGATTAAAAATGAATTGTAAAGTTGAAATGGAAAAGTTAACTCTGTAGTTACTGAGTGAGTCCCCTTTTCTTTGTGCATCAGCAACTCTGAAGCTGTAGTATCTGCCCCAGTTCTGATGCCTTTAAGCAAATCATCTCTTACCAGATACCTGTGGGGCAGGGGGTAAGCGTGGTAGGTAAGTGGTGGAGCTTTTATTGTGGTGTGGTTTTAAATGTATATTCTAGGTAATATAAAATAATTATGAGGGAAAAAAACAAAACATTTCTACACCACATCAAAGTAATGGAAGCCACTACTGCTTTTAGTCTTTCTAGGTCATCTCTGTAAGTCCTTGCAGAATTATGCACTCTGGGTGCATCACTCTGGAACTGAAGTTGACAGTTGTCTTTTGAAGACCTGTTTCTAAACATTAAAATGTTTTCTAGAATACTTGCTGGTCATCTTTAATACGCATACATCATTAATAATACAGTGCTGAAAATGCATCTGAATGTTTTGTCACGTGACATAACAATCCTGTGGTGTCAGAAAAATGGAAATATTTGCTTATCTTATTAGAAGGATATCACAGCTCTCTGCAATAGAACATACTTTTTTAAATAACGTGCAAGTCAGAACAATACTGAGTTGTGGACATTGCTCATTGTAAACTGCAAAACTCACACAAATTGTAAGTTCTGTATAAATTTTAAACATTGCACTTTGAGTAGCTATGAGTAGTGGTGTCAAATGTGCCTACTCCCAACACCCAAAAGAGGAATAAATCTTAACCCTTTTATAAATAAATCTTAACCCTTAACCATTTTAACCCTTCCTAATCACTGTCCGATCTAGTCAAACTCCCTGCAGGTCTAGAACCTGGCATTTCAAGTTTAATCCTGAAGGGAATTTTGATTCTACATGTTTAAGCCCCTAAAAAATACAGGTTAATAAGGGAAATACTCAGAAATTAAACGCAGTGCATATTGCTATAATATACAGTCTGTGTGAGCTAAACTACAACATGAACATCAGGCCTGAAGGCCATAAAAGAAGGTGTCATGATCAAGAATTTTAACACCTTTGTTTTTCAATTTATATAACTGAAAGCAAATTGTCCCCTCTTAAACTTAGAAGATGATTGGTATATGAACTGAACTTCTTGTATCTTGGATGGCTAAGTAGCTAAAACTCCTTGTAGCTCTAGTTTCAAAATATCCTCCTTGGATTGAGAACCATGCAGGTTCTTTTGGATAATGTGTTAAGAATAGAGGTCCTGTCTGCTCTACATGGATGCTAAAAATCACATGGCGCTCCTTGGAAGAATAAAGGTTTGGCTGCGTATTCTTGATGACTAGCTCTCCTTCTCCCTGTGTTGTGCAATGTTGTGTATGCTAGTTGATTGCCACCTTCCAGCCCATGCGTGACTGCATTTCAGTGCTGTATGTATGTAATTCCTAAAGCAGTTGGGATGAAAGGTGGCATAAACATGGGAGATAGACTGTCTCAATGATCGGGAACAGCAGTCACTGTTTCATTAGAGAACAGTGACCGTACACACAAGTGATTACTGCATCACTAATAAGAGATGTGATTTATATGACATTGACTTTATCAGATATTGCACAGTACTTTGATTTTCCAGTTATAATCTCCAAAAATCCTTGTCAAATGTATGCCAAACTTTTTGTTTATGTATTTTCAATCATCAATTTCTTAGTCAGTTTTATAATTAAGTGTTTTGTTTTGTTTTTTTTTCAGAGAATTGTAAATGCACAATGCTTGGCTGAAGATGATGTGGAATGAGAAATCGCACCACAGTGAGGGAAAATAAGTGTTTTCTTAGCCCAGAAGATGAGCATCAGTGATGGGATAAAAGGGGCAAATATAGTAGTTAAAGAAGGATGTACCACACTGAAATCTACCGGAGTTAATTTTAACTTTGTGTAGGTGGGTTTGGCTGGATTTTATTTATTATCCTAGTGAAAAGTGTATTTTGATAAAAAAAAAAAAAAAAAATCATTTTATAAATACACTGAGTTATCAAAGTATCACTATCTTCATTTAATACTAATATGCAGTTGTAATGTTGTACATATAAAGACATAAAGCTACTACATATTAAATACCCAATGCTCATTTTTGAAAATCAAAATTAAGGCAATAAAGATTTATCTGTGCTTGTGAGTCCATATGGTATTACTTTAGATTTTGAAACAGTTTATTGCGGTTTCAGACGGTCATCTAAAAATTGCTTTTAACTTTTAACCTTAAACATTGGCCAAGGAGAGACCTTGTTTTAAGTGTTCTATTCCTTTGTAGAAGGCCTCTGTCATCTCCAATATCAAACTTGCCAAACCACATTATGATTGTAGTTTGGAAAAGGGTGGTGTCCTCTGGGGAGGAAGAATCACATGCTCCTAGCTTCTCATCAATATGGTTCTTAAGTAAGAGGGCCAAATCCAGGACTAACTAATCAGATATGCTAAATTTCTGACACTTGTCTTCCAATGCGAGGGCTGGAAGAATGCTACATCCCTACCCATAATAATTTGGGGAAACTAAAGAGTCCTCGGCCCCTCCGTGTAACAGGCCAGCCTTCTCCAACGTAATGTGTAAACTACTTAAGCACCAGGAAGACTCCTTTTGTGAGGCCTGAGTTGCACACTCCAGGAGGGGCTCTGTTGTGTTGACTAGTGTCAAAAGGGCCCTATAATATTCAGTGGCCTTAAATGACCAATATAAGAGGAATTAACCATATTTCAATTTCAAGGGACTCTATGAAGAGGTGACTAAGTATATTCAGTCAGTGAAGGCACATGCTAGTCAGCTCTGGTCACCTACATCATTGAGCTGGAGAAAGTTTTTTTTTTTTTTTTTTTTTCCCCCCCCAAAGGTTTCACCACAGTAGGGTCTTGGGTTAGTTTCCAATTTTTTACATTTCCTTAGACCTGCCCAACTTACCTTTGGCCCGTTCAACCCAGTGGTTATGGCAGCCACGCTTGCAGACTGGTAGCAAGTTTTTCTTAATGGGGCATAGCTTTCCCCAGGAGACTTGGGTCAGCGTTGACTGGAGAGTCTTCCCCTGGAAGAACAAATGTAGTTGTTTTGCAGGGACTGGCCTAGTGTTCTGTCTATACCCTGTAAGTCCAGGTTCTGAGCCAAGTAACAATATCACTTTAGAAAAAAGTTTCTGGCAGTTGCACCAAGTCAGCCTAGCCTTCTGAAAAGAGCTGGACTTCTGCTGCCAGAACAGCAATCATAACACCTCTCTCAGGGGGCAGAATTTGCTATGTCAGAAGAGAGGAGTGTGGTGAGCCCCAGAGAAGAGCTGGCTTCTTTCAGTCACCGCAGCTACATACTAAAGACAATTCCAGAGCTACCACTCTGTGAGTGGTGTGCCCTCCTCCATCTCACAGGGGCTAGATAAGGGGGAAGTAACATTCTCAAAAGCAGCTTGGTACCATTGACTTTCCATGGGACTTAGGCACTGGTGAAGATTTTACCCACTGTGCTTAAGAAGCAAATCCTGTATTTCCCACTTCCTTCTCTGCTCTACGGGATTGATTTTTTTGGTCACAGATTTTAAAGGCAATTGTTTTCCTTTAATAATTGTTTGGCACCTTTCATGAACAATAAGGTGGTATCCTTTCAATCTCCCCACCCTGGCCAAAAACCACTACCAATAAGGAAACCTGGGCCCACCTGCTACCTGAACTGTAGGTCTCTGCTACTGGAAATAAGGGAGAATTGATGTTAGCTGTTTGGGATTAAGCCATTGCACTAGTTCTCAGCTCTACTCTGGCAGAGCTCCAGCCCCCTTGCAATTGATTGGTAGATAGGTGCTCCCCAGCAGCCCCATTCACAGTTGCTACTGTCCCTTTTACAGTGTCTTGTCTTCCTCTTTTCTGCCTCTGTTATCTATTGCTCCTCTTGACTTGGTGTCCTTACTGGTTTTGTCCTTTTCCTTGGCTTGTGGGTTTTGTGTATTTTCCAGGCCCATAAAATGGCTACATGCCGCTCAGGTTGGAGGTGGCCCTAGAAGTCAGCCCACACGTGCTCTCACTGCGGAGTTGAGTACTGAAGCCAGTAGCACATTGCTGGAGTTTGTGAACCTGCCCTAGAGCCACCAAAGGTGCAGGAAGAACACGGGTGGCTTTCACACATGGAGTATAGAGGCAGGGAGCAGCACTGAGCTCACGTAACTTTGCCCGCTCCGAGTGTGCTGTGCCCACCACACAACACCCCCCTCCTCGGGGTGTGAAATGCTGGCTTATATTATATTCCAGCTAACTACAAACACAGGCTTGAGCAGAGCTGAGTCTAAGCAGCAGAGGGCACTCATGTACATGCGTGTGTGTAATGTAGTGACTTACGTTGCAAAAAATCCTTTCTTTAAAAGCCTCTTGTGGTGGTGTACGGTGCAACACAATTTTACACCCTGACACAAATTTGTGCCAGTGCTGCAGGTGTCCCACAGGATGGATTTGCAGAGGTGAGGGCAATCCCATGGACCACCCTTACTGGAGTCAGTGCAGAGTTTCATTCTGAGGGGGTGTAGTTTTGGCTCTTCAGCCCCCTGCCTACTGGGTTCATCTATATTTTCATGAACCCAAAAAGCTGCTTTTCTGGCAAAACAAAACCAAACTCTTGCTTACCAATCGACTGCAAGGGAGCAGGAGCGCTGCCAAAATAGAGCTGAGAACTAGTGATATGGCTTAATCCCAAACAACTAATGTCGATTCTCCCTTACTGCCACTAGCAGAGGGCTACGGTTCAAGTAGCAGGCGGTCCCAGGTTTCCCTAGTGGCAGCGTTTTTTGGCAGGGTGTGGAGACTGAAAGGATAGTACATTATTGTTCATGAAAGGTGTCAAACGATTCTTAAAGGAAAACAATTGAACACGGCAGCTCCTCTTTCCCCATGTGTACATGTGAAACTGGTGAGGAGCGGAGGTGCTGGGTGGTGCGTGTGCCAAAGTGGTGAAATATGAAGGAGGTTGGGGGTTGGTATGGGATACAGTAGCTGGTTTAAATCCAAAGTAAACTGCTAGTACCTGCGAGGTCTTAGCTCTCGGGCCCTGTTCAGGGGCCAGCATGAAGTGAGCTGGTGGCACTGGTCTAATTTTTTAGTTGGTAGCTGTGAACTTCCAAAAAACTTCCGCCACAATGACACCCGCTCTTGGCAGTTGGGGAGGAAACTTACCTCCCCTCTCAGATCTGGAGGTGGGTTCTCTGCACGTCCTGAGGCATGTTTGCTGGGGCATTAACCACAAGCACTAAATTCATTAGTAGAAAACAAAAGAGATAGCGGGGGCGGGGGCAGAATGTTTTAAAAGATGACATTTGCTTGTGTGAAAGTCAAGTTGTTTGCTGGAGCTCCAGCACTGGGTGGTTTACAGCTTTTGCTGTATTTTATACTGTTCCCTTGGGAAGACTGCTTTTCATCTGTGATGTGTAAGTCTACAGAATTATAGTACAGATCCACTAATTCTAATGCAGTGGCCAGTTTAAATCTAGAAGTGGAGGAAAGGGAATCATGAGCAACCGTTCTCTCGATGAAAGTTGCTACCTATTTAACTTTCCTCTAACATGTTTAATTGACTACTCAACTTGTGGTGGTAGCTCATCATAGGTAGGTACAGCACTCCTTTCAGACTCAAATTTACCTTCACCACCTGGGGCGGTCTCATTGTTTATTCTTGTATGCCATCAGCATTCTGAATGCCTAAACCGAGGTGATAGAAACCTTTGTATAGAATAAAGAAAAGCAGCTCTCTTCCCCCCCCCTATTCCTGGCTGCCTTCTCTGTTCCTGTTTGCTGATTGCCCTCAGTTTGGGTCTCTGCTAGGCAATACAAAGCCAATGTTTTGTATCTAGGTCTCTGCTGTGGAGACAAGCGATATATTCAATTTACATAACCAGTAGGGGTCAGCAGCTGATTCACATTTCATTTGCTTTTCTCTGTTTTTGAAGTGTTATCAGCTTAACCCCCCACCCCCCCGCCCCCCAACACACACATCACAATTCAGTTGCCAGAACCAACGACCAACTTTTATTTGTTTGCCAGGTATGTGAACTACTGGCCTTCAACCCTGGTAGATTTTTTTTTTTAAAACTTATGTCCCACTACAGCTGTGGATGGCCCTCTTAAGAGCAGATTGACATGAACTCCCTGCCCCCAGGAGCTTACAGCTTGCAGGCCCTGAGCCTGATGAAACTTGTGGATTTCAGTGGGGAGTGAGGCCAGGGTGATGCCAACTCCCAGTGTTCCAAAATCATCAGGCCCCAATGAATCATGAGGTTGGCTTAAAAATCACAAGACTTTTTAAAATAATAAAACGCTGAGTTCTTTTTTTTGAGTGTGTAGGGGGCACTCAAGTCACAGCGCCATGATTTTTTCCACAAGGATGATGGCCAGAATCTTGTTTAAAAAATAATAATAATAGAAGCTGAGATTCTCCCTGAATCCCTTGTCCCCAGAAGCTGGGACTTTCTGTTAAACATCAAACACTGTGAGATGCAATAAAATCACAATTACCCTGGTGTAAAACTTCAATAATACAGTGGAGAACAGTTTATAAGCAACCTTACAATTGCAACAGTGTATATAATTTTTATAACCAGTGTGCTTTCAAAAACATGTATCAGTATTTTGCAGCTTGATAGCATCTTTCATCCCACAGGAACGCAAACAAGTCCATAAAGCTTTATTTATTAGGCTCCACAGCATCCCTGTAAAGTGGGGTACCCATTATACAGACAGGTAAGGGGGACACAGAGTTTAGGTGGAGATTTTCAAAGGCACAAATAGGAGCTAGGCACCCAACTCTCAAAGCAACATAGTAAGTCAGCGGCAGAGCCTGGCACTGGATTGCAGAAATCCGCACACCCATTGACCTGCCCTCACCACTAGGCAACACTTCCTCGAAAATAATGCAGCCCTCCAAATCTTATTTTTGATCCCAGCGGGCTTATTGGTTAGGGCAGGGGTTTCTGGGTCCTGGGTTCTATTCCTAGCTCAGCCATTCTGATCACAGAATTAGCACTATACAATATAAACCCAGCCCCGGTTAAATGGATTGTAGTTGTCAATGGAGTTGTTAAGTAGTTGTCAATGGAGAATCAACGTCAAACGGGGTGTTTCTCATGGGGTTCCACCGGGATCGGCGCTTGGTCTGACACTATTCAACACGTTCAACGATGATCTGGAAATAAATATAAAATCATTGCTGATAAAATTGGTGGATGACACAAAGATTGGCCACATTGTATATCATGGTGAGGACAGGGCAGTTATAGAGAGTGATCTGGACCGCTTGGTCAGCTGGGCCCATTCAAACAACATGCACTTTAATATAGCCAAATGCAGTGTTACACATCTAGGAACAAAGAATGCAAGCCAGACCTACAGAATGGGGGACTGTATCCTGGAAAGAAGTGACTCTGAAAGGGAGTTAGGTGTCATAAAGGACAAACAATTCAACACGAGCTCCTGCTGTGACAAGAAGGGCTAATGTGATCCTTGGCTGTATAAACAGGGAAGTAGCGAGGAGGAGGAGTGAGGTGATTTTACCTCTATATATGGCACCAATGAGACCAATAATAGAATACTGAGTACAGTTCTTCTGTCTACATCTTTAAAAGGATCTTGAAATTGGAGAGGATGCAGAGAAGAGCCACAAAAATTATTCGAAGGCTGGAGAAAATGTCTCATAGTGAGACACTTAATGAGCTCAATCTGTTTAGTTTATCAAAAAAAAAATCAAGGTGACTTGATTACAATGTATAAGTACCTTCACAGGTGACTAACCACTGGAAGTGGTGGATTCTCTTTATGCCTTTGAATTAAGATTGAAAAAATATATGTTTCTGTCAAGGACAAGTTTCTGGGCTTAGACCAGTGGCTCGCAACCTTTCCAGACTACTGTACCCCTGTCAGGAGTCTGATTTGTCTTGCGTACCCCCCCGAAGTTTCACCTCACTTTAAAACTGTTGGCTTACACAATCATATAGAAAAATACAGAAGTGTCACAGCACTGTGTTACTGAAAAAACACTCCCTTTCTCATTTTTACCATATAATTATAAAAAAGGCCAACTGGAATATAAATATTGTACTTACATGTCAGGGTATAGTATATTGAGCAGTATAAAGTTATTGTCTATATGAAATTTTAGTTTGCACTGATTTCGCTACTGCTTTTTATGTAGTCTGGCAAATATCTAGATGAGTTGACATACCCCTGGTTGAGACCCAATGGCTTAGACAGCACAGGTGTAAATGAGTGAAAGTTAATTGTCTGTGATACGCAGGAGGTCAGACTAGATGATCTAATGGTCCCTTCCGGCCTTCAACTCTATGAATTGACTCACTGCATGAGCCTGGATAAACCACTGTGTGTCTCAGTTTCTCCACCTATAAATGAGTGTAATAATTCATCACAGAGACTAAAATGCATTAAGATCCTTGGATGGAAGGTGCTATGTACGTGGAATTTATTATTATCTTATTTCCTTCCCATTGCTCTGGGTCATAAAATGGTGCGCAGAAAAAACAATTGGCTTCTGTATAGTTAATTTCTCTCTTCATTTTGGTTGCTTCCAAGATCTTGTTGGTTATGAGTCTCTGCAGAAGTGTCCCTTCTGCTGCATTGCCCCCAGAATTTTTTCAGCAGGACTGATAACATTTTTCATTACGCTGCATAGTGATAATCCTTTTGCAGATCAATGTCTATCACCGTCGGCAGCAGATTTTTCAATAAAATTGGTGACAGCGACTTCTGCTTGGACCTTATTAATCTGTGTTTGTTATGTCCCTGGGTCTCTAATAGCTGAAGGTGTCTTTTGGGTTTCCCTCTAAACCTTTATTAAAAAAGTCTTGATGCCTTAGGCCTCTGCTTGCATGCCCCCTTCCCCTTTTTTCACTTTTCTTTTCCAATTCTCCCCGCCCGGACCTGCTGACATGGAACGTGGCCAAGCTGACAACATGCACCTTGTTGTTTGCGGGTATTTTGGCAGCCAGGGAAGCTGGCAATGCTCACACAGGGTCAGCGCTCCGTGCTCTCGGAGGTAGGTGGCAGAACGGCCCATGCACAGCGGAGTGTGGGTTAAAGCAGCATTTCCCAAACAGTGGGTCCTGACCAAGGTTCTAGATGGGTCACAGGGCCCTAGGCAAACATACAATTGGGGAGGGGTTCTTGGAGAGCGAGCCCACCCTGTCCTTGCCCTGCAGCAGCAGCAGCGTGGCTGGGCCTAGCTCCCCACTCTGGACGCTGTGACCTGGTGCCCAGGGTCACAGGGCCACTCAGATTTGGCCCAGACACCCTCGTTCCCAGAGCTGAGAGTGAGCTCGCGGTGGCAGGTTTGGGCGGCTCGCCTGGCACCATGGCCACTAGGTGGCAGTATGACACTCTGCTAGTTGGGAGCCGCTTTTTCCTGTAAAATTCTGGCTTTTTCTGCATTTATCTCACCCAAACTGATGATTCCACCCACCACCCCATCAAGAGAACAGAACAAAATCATTTAATAGACTATTACAGCTGTTGTGCCCTCCCCCCACCCCCAGTTCTTTGTCCCATGGCAGGGTGCAGAGGTTTAAAAACCTTTTCTTAATCACTCTCCTTCTAAAAACAGAGAAAATGCAGCCTCCTGGGAGCAATTAGCCGTGAGAAAAGCTTTTCTCAAACAATTGCCAGGAAATATTGTCTTGACCGATATTCCTGAGGTAACACCGTCATTCTCAGCTCTAAGACATTTGACTGAAAAAAGCAGCAGGGTACAGCAATCTAATGTGCAATCTGCACTTCACCACCTCCCTTACCCTTTTATCTCCATTTACTCTGGGTTGGTTTTTTTTCTAAATAGCTAGATATGGCTGTCAAGAATTCCAGGCAACTGTGCTAGTGTATCAGGCAGACAGACAATGGTGGTGGCAAGCCAGTGTTTGAATGTAAGGTTATGCCCAGGGTCCAGATCCCTGGTTGAAATTGGAGGGGCTGCATTATGCAGAAAGTCAGACTAGATGATCCTAATGGTCCCCTCCGCTGTTAACATCCAGCAATCCCAGAGCACCTGAGCTTGACTCCACTGAGGACAGAGCATGCACAACTAATGGGAGGTGGGGCTTAAGCTCTGTACGGAGCCCCACTGCCATTGCCCAAATTTAACATAAGGGTCTGACCCTGCAAGCCCGCTCCACGTGAAGAACTACCAGTGTTGGCTTAATCCAGGGGCCATGAGGTGGGAAGGCAAAGCTAGCCTAATACCTGTGACAGAAGCCAGAATAATCAGTGACTGGGCACCACTGCTACGTACACACACAAAACAATATTTGTTTTCATTGAGAGATACGCATTGTGTGTGGGGGTGACAAATTCATGGAGGTTTAAGAAATCAGCCTCGCTCTCTGGGACAGGGTGTGAACGGAAGCACCTTCTGGAAGACAGACAGCAATGTCATCCTTTCATTCAACCCTGTCTGCAGCTGCTTTTTATAAACTTGGCATAAATATGTACTCAGTGAGGCCAGGGCCTGTGTATCTGGAAAATATTTTCCACAACCCGAAAAAACCCAGAAGATTGGAAAAAGATCCCAGAAATTGTGCATAACATGGAATGGCCTCGCTTGCGGGGTTTTTCCATGACTTCCCTCAGCTCATTTTTCTGCTGCCAATTTTAGAAGCCCATAAGTCATACTTGTTAAACATTCTCAGTTAAAATGTAACTCTAAGAGCAAAGTCATATGATATGTTGCAGCCAAATAATCGCTCTCTGGTTTGGGAAAACTACACTGGTTTATCCAGCTTGTAAACCTGTGTGCGCTCATCCTAGGACAGACAGACCCGGAGGGCACATTAGAAATATGGGGCCCTTGCAGATGAACAGCTCCCACTGACTTTGGTGGCCATTCCTCCCCTGCTTTGCCAGCATAATCAGGGCCTTGCTGTGCCGTGCTGCATGCAGTACGATTAGAAGTGCAGGATTTCTAGCCTCACCTCTTGAAATATTTTACACAAGAGGTGGAGCTGGAGAGGGAGGGAGTGACAGCTGCTCAGAGCCCAGCGAGGTCCAGAAGCAGCTCTAATTAGACAGCAACGTGAAATAGTGGAGGAGCAAGAGGAAAATGAGTTGCCAAGAGGGGAAGTGAATTTGCTGAAAGTTCTGAGTAATGGGCATCCTCCCTACGCACATTTTAAGCAGTGACTCAGTGTGGAAGCAGTTGAATGCCAGAAGCAATATTTTTGTCAGGTTTCCCTCCCTGCTATAGGCTGATGCCACCTACCCCAGTCCCCAAATGGGTTTGTCTTGAGGCACCACCTCCTTGTCCTGCTTCAGTTCTGTAACCCCCAAAGGAATCCTGAGCAGCTGTGGAAACTGATGGAGTTACTATAAATTTACACCTCAGTAACCAAGAGCAGAATTTGGCTCCATCTGTCATAACTGCCAATGGCCCTGTTCTAGCCAGTTCTGTCCTGGGCTTGACATATGCATCCCTGGTGCTGACCGCCCCAGCCAGCGTCCCTGAACTGTAGCGGCACTTGGGGCCCCTATGCTGAGTGATCAGAAGGCTGGCAACTGGCTGGCTCTCCATTCGCTCTGCTTCAGCTGATCCCTCTGCTGGGTGCAGAACAGAGACAGGGAGAGCAGCAATGAGTCACCAGTTGCCTCCTGCCTAGCACAGTAGCTGAAACACTCCCCGGCACTGGAGGAAGCTTATTTGGAGAATTGCCCCTAGAAATATTTCTTCTAAATATTGACAGCTGCGGACTTGATGCGGCTGCCACTTACCCTGGTGCAAGTCAGGAGTAACACCGGGGGCCTCAGCAGAGTTACTCTAGCATGAAACTGATGTGAGGGAGAGAAGGAGAATCAGGCCCCAGAGAAGCGCCCCTTTGTTCTGCCAGAACGAAACATCTTTTCAAACTCTGTGTGGTCTTCCTGGATGGAGAAGGAAATAAACAAACCCAGTGAAAATCATCTGGGGTGTTGTAATGTTCTTTGGAAAGTCAGTTTCAAAAACCAGTTTACGGCATCTCGCCTGGCTGCCAGCTCCTGTGCCCGGACATCCTGGGAGTGGGGATGACTGATGCAACTCTTGACTGGGTAGGGTCACTTGCCCAACATGTAGAGGCTGGCAGGAGACCAAGGAAACTTGCTAAGACAGGGTTTTCTCACAGTAAGTTCACTATCCCTGTGTAAATATATGTACATATAGGTCAGTCCTTTGGCACCCATACATTCCGATCAGATTAAATGAGGTGGCAGAATTACCTGGCAAAGAAAAAGACTTTGTTCTTGTTCCACATGAATGCAGATCTGACACATTGTTAGGCGTGCTTTGTTTGTGTAACAATATTGTAATTAATAATGATGTCTGTTCATTTAAGCCATCTGCTCTTCATATTAATGGAGAGGGAAAGTGTGGGGGATGGGATCTTGTCGCATTTCTGCCAGATTGTCGCCTTTAAGTTAACGTGACAGACTCTTAAAAGGATCTCTTCATATAAACTGGAATATTAGGCTCAGCTGGACTCTTAAACTCTGGCTTCATTGAGGAGAGAGATTCTTTCATATTGGTTCCTGTTCTGTATGCAGTACAGGCCCTAACTTGTAGAAAATCTGGGCCAGAAGAGATATCGTTAGGGATTTATGGGGGTTTGGCTTGGCTCAGCAGTCAGTTTTTCCATTGTCATGCCGTGACAGTAGTGTATCACACACACCCTCAGGAGACAGCCTTCTGCTTCCACAACAACAAAGGACTTTTCTCTCTCTCTCTCTCTCCCTCTCTGACTCATCTTAAGTTTAAAAAACCCCCAGTAAATATAATTAGTAACAGGCAGACACACTGTGCATAGCCTTTGCAGGCTGGTGGGGTAGTTCTCATTCAGATACATGCTGGCTGTTGCTCAGTCAGTCAGTGCCTACTGTGCTAAAGCTGCCCTCATGTTCCACTCCTGGAGTTTGCAGAGATTTTTGAACGCAGCCCTGTGTGTGAGGTTGATAGTGTTGTCAGAGGAGCCATTTTGATTTGGAATGGAGATCAGGATTGCCTTCAGGACAAGCAGTGGAGTCCTGGGCAGACTCAGCACTCACAAGCCAGCCCAATCTTCCCCTCTGGCAATAGGATGGATGAGGAGGGACTCTCAGCTCTGATCCCCTCTTCAGCAGCCTGAGCTGTTCCCAGCCAATGGGAGCTGTGGAGCTGGCGTTCAGGGTGGCATCTGCAGGCAGGAGAAGCACGTGGAGCCCCTCTGGCTGCCCCTCCGCCTAGGAGGTGGAGAGACATGCTGCCGCTTCCCAGGAGCCGTGGGGCACGGAGCCTGCCTGCCCCACTGTGGGTGGCCAACTGGACTTGGCTGGCAGGTTCCCTTTTCTATCGGGTGTTCCGGTCAAAAACCAGATGCCTGGCAACCCTATGGTGTAGATGTGGCTATGTTCTTTGCCAGCCAGAGATTCCCCCCACATTGTGGTCCTCAGCTCCCTTGTTGGGGCTGCTTCATGCAGCAATGCAACAGGGCTGCTGCATGGGCCACGATTTGGCCCTTTGGGTCCATGTTGTTTATTTCAGGGGAGGAAATGGAAGTCAGTTGCAGCTTTACAAGCAGAACAGCTGCATTGCTCTGTTAACTGTTTTATTTAATTTTAACCTGTGACTAGGAACGGTGTATTTGTATCTTTGCAATTAATCTGTTCCTCCCAGCCGGGAAACAGAAGTGCTGCTGTTTTATGTATCTGACTCCTTAGTAGTCAGTTGGCTGTGAAACACTGGATCCACCCAACCACTGTATGGGCTGTGCTAGAATATCCCCAGGTAACCCGGCATTCTTACTTCAGGGCAAAGGGCTGGATCTTCAGTACCACAGGAATCAGAGTGGAACGTTTTGTCTCTGACACCAGTCCGAGTCCAGCCCACGTTGGTGGTGGTCTGTGTGCAATGAGTTGGTGAGCTAATTGCCAGGGGGGCGGGGACACTCTCTGTGTCCCCATTTGGCAGCCTGACAAAGAGGCCGAGGATGAAGTAAGCCATGGAAATGGACCTTCCCTTTCACCTTTCGAGGCAATCTCTCCCAGGGAAGGGTTGAGGCACATTGTCGAGGTGATGTGAGGAAGTTTGCACTGATGTGGCCTATGCTGTACCCATTCTGTAGATAAACAGAGGATTTCAGGCTCCAACACTATTAACCCAGCTGCTTTCTCAAGCACGGACTTCACCTGAAAAATAACTGGGGGACCCTCCCCCCAACTTTCTAAACCTTGGTACACCTGGTCATTTTTCAGCAAAGAAAGAGCTAAGTATGGTCTCTGGGTCATAGGCACCATCTGGGCCAGATTCCGATCTCACGGACACCAGTGTAAATATGGAGTGACTCACAGAAGTCATTGAAGCCCATGTAAAACGGAGGTGAGATTAGAATCAGGCCAAAGATGTCTGTTCTGGAAATAGAAACAAAATTGTTTCTACATCAGGGTTCTGTAGGAAGCAGATTATTCCTTCTGTCATCAAGGTTTTGGGGATGGGTTGTGCTGATGCTTTAGAAACACTGAGGAAATCTTCCTGTGTGCCTTGAGTATCTGCTACTAGTTCTGCGTCCCTCACCCCTGCCGTCGCTTAGGCAAACCACTTGTGCCAATGCGTATCCCAAGATGCCATCACAGCAAACTTTTTTCGTGTGCAGACCTCAGCTTCTAGAATATTAAAACATACAAAGTATCTTTCAGGCAGAAAAAATGGGATTGGTAAGAGGAAACTGTGCTTCATTTAGACAACTTGTGTTACAGAACCGTGCTTGGCTGAGTTCTGTAATTTGCTCTCTGCAGGCCAACAGCGCATCAGGGCTTTCAGTTTTCAGCCCAGTGTGGCATCAATAACTTCACTCTTCCAGGAAGGTCAGAGTCACATTCACTCTGCTCCTCCTCCTCCTCCCCGCCATTCTGCCAGATATCATGCTATGAGTACAGGGCAATTTAACAGCAAAATGATTTGAGTGCAGAACCCACTCTTACCTGAGGACAGGGTCTTTAACCATTCTGCTCTTTTCAGCCACAAACACAGGATCCAAAGGCAGCTAGTGCCTCTACCCAAATTAGTGCTTTTTGTAACTTAGGGGATCAGCATTCTGAAGTACCCAGAGCGCCCCAAAAGGTTCCAAGTGCCCCCAACACCCACAGAAGTCATTGGTAGTTATAGGTACTCAGAACCTCACAGGACTGAACCTTGAGTGTGTTCCTTCTCTTTGCCCCACACTCTCCCTTACTGTTTGTGTGGACAGATGCTCCTTACCCACACCATAAAACAATCCAAAGGTACCCTCTGACTGATTTTTTAAGCTGATCTGCTGTGCTGAAGGGGGCTGATTAAAACGAATGAATGCAGGAGATAAAAGGCAGCAACGCCTAGGAATCTGGGTGAAAACCTGGATGCAGACCCACTTCTGTTCATTTCGGTGTTGTGTGGAGAGTGCAGGCTCAGGATTGGATTCCATTCACCTCCTTTTTCTAAGAGGGTAAGGGGGATGAAATGGGATCTCATGCGTTGTTCCCCGAGGCACCACTTTCAAGCACAATGTGTCTGGCAAGGAATCAGGGGTAATACGTGCAAATGTCCTTAAAGGCCCATCCATGTTGCAGTCACAGCGGTGATCTCCTGTCCAGTTAGAGGCATGGTCCCTGGGTACAAGGAAGAGGGCTCAATTTGTGTCCACTCAGCAGTTTTCTGCCATCGCAGTTGTGTTGGCACATACACACGCCATTGCCTGGGTTGTGTCAGTTAACTCTGGGAAAATCTAGGCAGCTCACTCCTGGGGCATTAGCAGTGGGTAGAGCACCTGGAAACATGTACACAGAGCGGCAGCCTGTGGGGCAATGCACTCTGGGACGTTCTACCACACAGGCAGCTGGGAGGCAGGAGAACTGGCCAAACCAGTTACACACACACACACACACAGAGTCAGGGTGTCCTCTCCACACAGCAAAACACTAGTGTGCCGAACCAGCTGCTGGAAGACAACAATGTACCAGCCTAGGCCCCTGGCGGGGGCGAAGCATTCTTAGCTGTCACAGCTACTAACAGAGTATTAGCCATGTGCAGTGAAGATGTCAGTCACGTTTCGAGCCCTCCCTGCCAGTTGCATTACAAACTGGGTTACAAATTGTGACATTGTCAGAGCTTAAGTTCACACACACTTAAGCTCTCTCTCTCTCTGATAAGGTTGCTATATTCTCCTCTTACAGCTGGTGTACAAACATTTACTGCACTGGAACATTATGTTTTAACGAACAGGATTGTCATCTGATCGTGCTATAACGTGGTTCAGTTTTACCTGCGTGAAATGGACTAAACTCTGTTCTAACCATATAAAGACTACATTCTAACCTCAGTTACTTCAAAGTAAAACCAGAGAGAGATCACTGATGCCAAAGGAGTTACTGTGAATATGCTCTGGAGTAAATGCGATTAGAATCTGGCCTGAGGGATGTAATATGGTTAGAACATGATTTGGTCCTGGTCACACATGCGTGACAAAACCATATTCTAATACAGATGGGGAACTATTGTGTTTTGGCGTCTCATTGTGGTGGATTTGGATGTGTAACTAGACCGTAGGTAGTCTAGAGCATGGTTTTAACATAGTTTTCAAGGAGGGGCCTTGTTTGCAATGGGTAGGGACAGGGGTGCTGGAACAATTTGTATAGTGGGGGTGCTGAGAGCCATTGAACCAAACTGTAAACCCTGGATATGATGAAAACAACTTCAAGCCAGACAGTGCAGCAGCACCCCCAGCACCTTTAGTTCCAGCACCTAAGGGTAGGCAAATGACAGTAGGGAGTCATCTCTACATTACAAATACAACCATGGATCAGAAGACTCCATTATAACACTATTGTCTCAGTGCTGTATTTGGCTTTGGAGCATAGCAGGGAACTGTGTTTTACCTGTATCTCTAAAGTGTACTGAAGCTGTTCTCATCTATGTCTAGGCATCACAGGGTCCACTCACCACACATGGTGACTCCTCCTGGCAGCTCTGGGGATTAGCTCTTGCCAGGCACCACAGCCCTCTGGTAATGTCTCTACCCCTCATCTTTCATTCTGCAGTCCCTCTCACTCATGGAGCTGCAGCTTCCTGTTTGTGGCTTGGCCCTCCAGGTCACTAAGGTCCTTCCCTTCCAGCGAAATCAAAGTCCTTCCAGACTAGCTGTTTGGCTAGCATCTCCAATACCCTGTGCTACTTCCCAGTGGCTGGTAGGGGACCCAGGCCCACTCTCTACACTGGGTTTCAGACCAGGGACCTTATAATAAGCTACTACAGTCTGTACATTCCTACCTCTTGCTACTGTTAGTCTGGGTCTCTTCCTACTTATCTAGCTTCCCTTCCCTGTGGGTTTGTCAGCGCCCTCATCCCCGGAACTGACTGTAGACTACTTCCTTACAGCCCCTTGGTATTCATAGCTCCTAGCTCTGTACAGACTGTCCTGTTCCTGCCTAGCTGAGGCCATTTCCAATTAATGGCCTGCTCCCTTTCTCCTTCTTCAGGTGCAGCCTGGGCAGTTAACTGGCCTGCTTAGTTACTTCAGCACCTCCACCTTATCGCACCAGGGTTCTGGCATGGCTCAGGGAGATGAACAGAACACTATTAGGTCCCAAATACATTTAAAGACTGCCTAGCATTTTAACTATGTTGGGGACGGTGTCCTCTTTCTCCATCATATTTAACTGTGTTAGCACTCATTAGGCTTCTCCTAAAAACAAATGTCTGTGACCAGCATTTTGGTTAGGGTGGTTTCAGCACTAACTAGGTTGGTGTCTTGTCAAATGAGTACCTCCATTTTCATTCAGGCAGTGTTTTGGATATTTACACATGCTGTTATTTTTTTTTATGGTCCTATATTGGGATTCCTGAAATACTGATAACTACATTAAATTCTTTCACCCACAGGGATTTTAACTTCACTTTTGGTCACAGCAATATGTTTCTTCTTTCCTGCGCTATGCTGTTTCATTTTTTTTCTTTGTTTGGGGGCTTTTTAAACGAGTATTTGGGGTCTACTTTCCTGGTTTAGTCCACCTGACATTTTCTTTGAATTGATGTACAAAAACAGGGGCATGTTGTTATTATTGTTGTTTATTTTGTAGTAGCACCTAGAGCAGTGTTTTTCACCATGTGGTCAACAGACCCCTACAGGTCCACAGACTATGTCTAAGATTTCCAAAGGGGTTCACACCTCCATTTGAAATATTTTAGGGGTCTGCAAATGAAAAAAGGATGAAAAACACTGACCTAGAGGCTCCCAGTGAGTTAAAGCCCCTTTGTAGCAGGCACTATATAAACAGTCCCTTCCCCAAAGCATGCACAATCTAAATAGACAAGACAGACAAAAGAATTTTTTTTACCCCCATTTTATAAATGGGGAACTGGGTTAAGCGATTTTCCCAACGTCACACAGGAAGTCTGTGACAGAGCTGGAAATGGACCCCAGATCTTCTGTATCCCAATCCAGTACTGTAACCAACACACTATCTTCCTCTCAGGAGGAGCATGTCACAGGATGTCAGAGTTTAGGCTTCTACAGAAAGATGCAGAAATATTTCACTGACTCATACTGTAAAGCAGACCAGGTGGGGCTCATTATCTCTAATACTGGGTATAAAAGTGTGGGTCCTGGTCTGATGAGAAGATGGTATTAGAGACAAAGATATCTTGTAAGGAAGCTCTCTAGGAACAAGCCAAGACCAGGAAAACTTTGGCTGAGGTTAATATTTTGTTACTGAAGTTAAGCAATTAAAGCAAACCCCAGGAAGGGGGTAGATTTTGGACATTAATCCAGGCTGTGTGTGCTGAGTTGAGATAGCAGGAAACGGACTCAGCCCATTCACAGGGTTACCAAGTCCTTTCTGGTATCTGACGCTATAACTTTATTGTAGCTTTATGTCAAGGGATTATGTTAACAAAGCACTATTCGATTACATGGACTTCTGTGCAAAGAAAGATCTGATTTTAGGAGAAGGTTCATCCCATGCGGTGTGGGTACAAGTTAATCTTTTCAAGTGACATGATCATCGCTTGTAAGTATCAAAAATGGTAATGATCAACCATTACCTTCCAAAAACTCTTTCCCATTACTGTGGATGGGTTTCCCCTTTGCTTATACTCACAGCTGAGCTGTTTGGTTTTAAAGATCAGATGGGAAGCATCTGAGAAATTCCTTCCAAAAGGTAGGAGGCAAGTTCTCAATTTCACTGAGTGCCACTCTGGCTGGGAAGAATGCTGCAGCTTCTGGGAGTCCCAGGAGGAGCCAATTATAACCTGACTAACCTGCCTTAGCATTATACGGCCTGATGAAATTTGGTGTGCCCTCACAAGTTGGAGATTGTACTTCTACAGCTGGGTCTGGGTTGGGAACTCACTGTTCCATGGGGTTTGTTGTGGTTATTCAGATACAACGATCAACACAAGGGCTGTCCTGCTACCTCCTTCAAGCCAGAGAGTCCTCTCTAGCTCGTTCAGAGCTAAGCTTGTTATTATGATCTCTACCCTCTCTCTCTCCCTCCTGTCAGAGGAGACTGAAGCAGAAGGGGAGCAGTCCCTGCTCCAGTCAGTCAAAGAGGAGGGGGCAAGGAGTGCTCTCCCTCCATTTTTAATACAGGAAGGGGAACTGTATCCCCCTAAGCCCTGCTTATGGGACCCTTTGCTGCTGGCCTCTCTCTTACTGCCCTTCATGCTACTCTCCCTCCTCCATTACGTGCTTGCCCACCTTCACCTGACCTTAGCCCCAGCTTGACCTTTAAGCCCTGTACAAACAAAGGTGCTAGCGAGGCCTGTGCCTGCCACAGCCCTGCTCACTCTGCTAAATGGCAGAACTGCAAGTTTGTATCTTTACAGACCCTCCTGGAGCATAAATAAAACAACAGAAAACGTTCAATTAAACTGACTGCAACACACAGCACAAGCAGCTCCACTTACTGTCCCATGCAAGGAGAAACCTGCACAGTAATGATCCATAGTCAAAGGATGGCTTGACCCCAAAAAGAGCCTTGGCAATAAACCCAAGCTGGAACAGATGGTTGGCAGACAGGGTCCCACCATTAAAAACATCCTTAGTGGTGGACAGCTAGGGACCACTTACAATTATTGCCACAAAGAGGGGATATCTATGCCTCCAGCTACTACCCTCTTTAGAACCTTCTTGGGAGCTGTCTCTGACATCTAGTCTGTATCTCCTGTCTATATTCCTCTCTTCTCTTGAACTCCCTCATTCCTTTCTTTGCACTTCCTGCATCTTTCCCTCCCACCCTGTTTTTCTTCTGCCTGATACATACCACCTGCTTAATCAAAATGATCTGAGCATGCTCAGTATTTCTGCCTCCTGGTGGCAAGGGGTTTACAAAGTGCTGAGCTCTCTGTGCAGAAAAAGGAGGGAAGTCCTGAACATCAGGGAAATATCCCTCCTCCTGATCCAGGAACTGATGGTGTTGGCAGCAATTCACTGGAGGCTCTGGCAGGGTTTGGAACATGGAAAGTTTACTGTGGTTGGCAAAGACTCAGGTACATGTTGGGGCTAATTATGAATGTTGTTTGTATTGCATTTCCTCCTGAAGCTAACTTTTGCAATACATTAGTTAACAAGTTGGTCGTTGCCTGTAGCTCTTAAGCCTTTCGTTTTGCCTGTGGATGAAGTTGCAAACTTGTAATACAATGCACTATACATTTTGTATTGGGGGTAATGGCCAGATTCCAACTAGGAGGAATTACATTCTGTCTATCAACATTCCCCCCCTGCAGTTCTAGGTGGATTCTTCTCCAAATCAGGTCCTTAACTGTTGTGTAGTGGTAATACCTAACTTAATCCATTTGACTAGAATAGCTTGGTAAAAGATCTGTAGAGGATAATCTATCAAATGAATTTAGGCTGCATTTCTATTCTATTCTATTTTATTTATTTCTTGAATTGTCTACAAGCAGTCACTGTGTTTCTTATTCATGATTGTTTGATGACTATTTTATGTGAATCAATGTTAGGCTCTGTATTCTCCAGGAACTCTTTTCTTTAACTGTGTCTTTGAGTTATTCACAGTGTGCTTTTAGTCATTTACCTAACATAGTATTATTTCTGCTTCCTAAATGGATGACTAAAACTTTTATAAATAGGAGGAGGGAGATCTGAAAAGGCCTATGTGAACACCCCTAGGTGAACACATCCATACA
The DNA here is from genome assembly GCF_965152235.1 of Eretmochelys imbricata. NCBI lineage: Eukaryota > Metazoa > Chordata > Testudines > Cheloniidae > Eretmochelys > Eretmochelys imbricata. The sequence continues at coordinate 133,975,008 of NC_135574.1, read as the reverse complement.
ACCATCCATGAGAATTCCCTTTCCAGGAGCACTCGGGAGGAAAAAAAAAAATCACTTGTACAAATGTTCATGGACAAGAGAAGGGGCTCAAATCCTGTTGAATTAAATTAGGCAGTTTGCATAAAAAAATGCTCATAAATGCTTTTCCACAGTATTCATCCAGCTCAGTTAGCTATCCCACTCTAATCACAGAAACACAGGATTTACCATGCTGGATCATACCTTAGGTCCATCTAATCCAGTATCCTGTCTTTGACAGTGACCAGAGCCAGTTGCTTCAGAGGTAGGTGTTAGAAATCCTCTAGTTGTCCACAGGGGTGGTTTCTTCTGAACTTCTAATCTACGCATGTGGGAGGCAGGTCGACTCCCAGCAGTGGATACAAGATGAGAGAGATCTGATGCTATGATGCAGTATGGTAGTTCCTACAGGGTGTGTAAACTAATGATTTTCCTGAGAGGAAAAATATCTGTATTGTCTAGACTATGATTAGAGAAGATGGTGTGCATTCCTTTGAGAGGGGATCGTATTGCAGTACAGGCTCTGTGCACCTATGTAACTTTAAAAGAGTCTCCCATATGGAAAGTCTGCAGCTGTTCTGAAGGATGTATTATTTAGGTGTTACAAAGGGATTGGTCAGATCTCTGTCAGAGAAGAGAATGCAGAAAATAAAACAGATGCAAAATGTATTTTCTATTATACTGTTCACTTATATCGGCTAACTGAATGACACGACTATCCCAGCTTCTAAAGATTTAGGTATGCTTGGATAAAGAGGGTCGGGTGGGTAAGACTCTGGACTGCAACTCGGGAGAGCTAGGCTCTGTTCCTGGCTGTGCCACAGACTCACTGCATGACCTTGGGCAAGTTACAGGGAGCCTGATCTAAAGTTCAGTGGGAAGACCCTATTAACTTCAATAGTGTCTTAGTCTCTCTGTGCCTGAGCTCCCCATCTCTAAAATACTTCCCTACATCCCAGGAATGTTGGAGGCTGCACAGATACACTGGAGTAAATTCTGCTGCTGTTGGTGTAAATCCTGAGTAATTCCACTGATTTACACTGAAATGACAGAGCAGAATTTGGCCCATTGCGCACACACCTCACACTTCATAAGGATGGTATTGTCTGTAGTGTGTATCTGTAATACTTTTGTACATATGTATTACAAAGTTGCAAAATGGTTCACAGTAAAATATGTGAACTAAAATCAAGCTATAGTGTTTTATATTCTTGGAAGCCTATGGGCAGAGTTTATAGCATATTGCATGTGTGCATAAAAACCACAGGAAAGCAGGCAGTCAGATAGCTGCTGACTATCATTTACCTACCAGTTGTTGCTAGCTACCATTACCTGTGTGCCTTGGGGGAAGCTGACTCTTATCTCTATAACATCATTCATGGAAGAAAATCACAGAGGGTGTTAGAGCATTCTCTCCTGTGGCTAGGAGCACTGGGAAGGAGGGATTTATAGCTTCAGGATGGAATAACATATTTAAACTGAGTTAGATATTTATTTTGGATTTGATGCATTTGTTTTTTGGTGCATCTAGTTTTTTCTGGTTTCTTGGTCAGTAACAGGGAGGATGGTGTTTATTGTTAGTGGTGAGCAGATGGTAGTGGCAGAGGCTGGCCTTGTCTGTGGCCGCTGGCCAGTTGGCACTGGGAGTTGGGATTATAAAAATAGCATAAGCACACCCAGTTAAGGATCAATGTGTGTGCACGCACACCCCTTTCTAGAGGATAACCAATACATGACATCGGACTTCTCTAAAGAACATCCCAGTTCCACATGAGGATCTTGCCCACAGCAGTTGTCTTTAAGCTGTTTACATTGCTGAATAAGATATATTAGTGCACACTTGTGCGGGCAGTCAGATCCCTGACAGCTCCACACTGAAAAAGGGGAATAAAAAACTGAACAAAATCATAAAATAAATGCTCAAAGTCACTTCTGCAACATTTTACGATAGCTTTGCCCAACACTGATTGATGCTGAAGATCTGTCAAATAGCAATGCTAGTCAAAGCATAGAAGAAGAGGTGGGTCTTCCTGAACCTGGACCTCAGATCAAACACTCCTGATTTTTGGGGAAATGGATCTCAATATCATAGCCACACCCTTCTTTCTGTAAAGGCCTAATCCAAATCCCTGGATCCAAACATCCCTGAACTTTAGGAAATTTGGAGCTGGGCCTGCATTTTGCAGTGTGGGCCCATCTCTAATCATGAGCCATATTGTGATCACATCACTCACCATGCACTCGCTGGCTGTTGCCTTTCTTTCACTGGGTTTGGCTGAAACAGAAATCCAATCCTACTTTTCCACACACAAAACACTAATCATTACTCAACATTTGAATTTCCTGTGGGTTTCTTACAAGGCAGTTGCTAGGCATACTCTGCTACGTTCCTTCTGTAACAAAATTAGGCCACGGGAGAATTTAGAGATGTGGGTTCCTCTTCCCCCTTTTTATTTTTCTTGATAAGCCTTTGTTAATTTTCTAAGAAAAGGGGAAGTCAAGTGCCAAAGTTAAAAGAAATAATTTATACCACCAGTCTTAAAAGTGTAGAAGAATGTGCCAGCTGAGCGGATGATCGTTCTCCCCTTATAACACCTCTCGTGACACATCACTGTGTGTGTTTCTCAAAAGGGCTGTACGCTTCAGAAGTAGTCTATGAACTCCGTGTTGAAGTGGTTGCCATGGCAGTGGGCTGAGTGTGAATTGGAAAGCATGATTAGCCAGAGTTGGCCTAAATAGCTTAGAAAAAAAAGGCCAAGGACTCTCTCTCATCATTTCTTATATACAACCTTCAGTATGTGTACTAGAGGGGTGCAAAGGCACTCAGACAAAAAAAGCCCACAGAAGTACGCTGCTACATAACAGCCCCTGGGGAGGGTTTGGCTCACTAATTTTTAGAGTGCAGGTTTCAAACCGGGCTACAAGATTCCTCCTTTTGCTCTCTTACGATGAGTATAAGTCTTAGCCATGCAATGTGCACAGCCAGCCATGCTATTTAACAACATGTATCCTCTCTGAATCCAGTAGACAGTAGTTCCATGGCTGTTGATTGAGTGAAACTCCACGAAACCTCTGGATTCAGAAGGTATAATGAAAATATGACATAAGATTTCTTACAGTACTATGAAACATGGAAAATGTTAACTAACCCTCACAATACTCCCAGGGACTAGTTAAGTATGATACCCATATTACAGATGGGGAGACTGAAGCGCAGAGTGGTTAAATGGCTTGCCCAAGTCCACATAGTGAGTCAGTGTCGGAGCTGGGACAGGCACTCATGAGTTCCTGTCTCCTACTGCTGGTCCCAATCTTCTAGATCACACTGCCTCTATCTATCACTTATTCTGAGGTAAATAATAATAGTACTTAGCACTTGTATTTTTTTTTTAATTCCTTTGATCTAATATAGTAGTTTTCGTCCCCAGATGGGGGAGGTTTAGATTGGATATTAGGAAAAACTTTTTCACTAAGAGGATGGTGAAACACTGGAATGCGTTACCTAGGGAGGTGGTAGAATCTCCTTCCTTAGAGGTTTTTAAGGTCAGGCTTGACAAAGCCCTGGCTGGGATGATTTAACTGGGAATTGGCCCTGCTTCGAGCAGGGGGTTGGACTAGATGACCTTCAGGGGTCCCTTCCAACCCTGATATTCTATGATTCTATGATCTCAAAGCCCTCTATACTAGTGGGTAAGCACTATTGGTGGGTGAACAAATAAACCAGTTAAGTGCCTTACCCAAGGGGGAGGGATAGCTCAGTGGTTTGAGCATTGGCCTGCTAAACCCAGGGTTGTGAGCTCAATCCTTGAGGGGCCATTTAGGGATCTGGGGCAAAAATTGGGGATGAGTCCTGCTTTGAGCAGGGGGTTGGACTAGATGATCCTCTGAGGTCCCTTCCAACCCTGATATTCTATGATTCATAGATTTCAAGGCCAGATGGGACTATTGCATCACCTAGTCTGACCCATATATCGCAGGCTATAGAATTTCACCCGTGTACCCCTGTACTGAGCCCCGTACTTACCTGTAACTTATTTTTAGCTGTATGTTTGAGAATGGTATCTATTCTTGATCTGAAAACATCAAGAGATGAGAATCCACCATTTCCCTTGGTAATTTGTTTGAATAGTTAATCACCCTCACTGTTAAATATGTGTACCTAATTTCTAATTTAAAGTTGTTTGGTTTCTGCTTCCAGCCATTGGTTCTTGTAATGCCTTCCTCTGCTAGATTCAAGAGTCTTTTAGTACCTGGTATTTTCTCCTTGAGAAGGCACTTATACACATGACCTTCATTTTGATAAACTAAACACTGAGCTAATTTAAATCGCTGTAAGGCAGTTTCTCCAGCCATCATCCATGCCAGAGCAGAGATTAGAATCCTTCTCATTACCAGGCTTGTACCCTCTCTAACTGGACACTCTCACTTGAAACCTTTGAAAGCCAGTTTAGGGGTGGAGTCCCAGCTGGTGTAAATTGGCATAGCTCCAAAGACTTCAATGAGGCAATACTGGTTTACACTTGCCAAGGATCTGCCCTTAGGCATTTAGCAGGAGTAGATTCTATGAGTCAGATTCTTCTCACGTTGATTCTACCTTATTGTAACTTTATTGACTTCAGTGGAGAGTTGCTCCTGATTCTCACTGGTGTAAATGAAATCAGAAATGGATACCAGGATTCCACTCAGGCCAGTCTCACACAGTGTCCTGATGAGGTGGCAGGTTTTTCCTTAAAGGGATCATAGCCCAGATGTATTGGTCTCTCTCTGGTTGGTGACAGGTCTGTTTCGGTCAGTCACGTGGCCCGAAAATTAACCTCCTAGAAGAAAAAGGTGACACAGGTAGTCCATTGTTCTGCAGACCTGGCTGTTGGCTGCTTTAGTTTTGCAGCGCTTTTGCTGCTTTCATGTTTTGCACCTCTTAAATTGTTGTCCTCCATGTCTGAGAAGTAGGACTAGCTCTTTGTAGCCAACATTGTGATACATTTTTTGGCAGCCCCGGCCATTCATATTTCACACAAGTGTTTCTCTCTGTTCCTTAAGAGCAATAATCATAAATATCAGGTTTCATTTACGGAGCGCCTTTCATCCCTGCAGATCCCAAAGCATTTTCCAAGCTTACTCAACTATTGTACAATAACAACATTAGTGGCTCCTCCAGCAAGGTTATAACTTGCTTCCGATTAAAGTCTGGTTTTGGGGAAAACCAAAACTAGAATACCCTCAATTAAAAAGAGCTTTACAGCTGAAATGTGTTGTGCCTGTTCCCTCGCCATAGAAGACTGCCTCCTTGCCCAGGTGTAATCCAACAACTCTTCATGGGGATACAAGAGTTTGAAAAAGGAACTTTTTTTCCCCTCCCTGATCTTAGAAAATCCAACTTTTCTGGAATACTGTAGCTCTCTAAAGCAGCTTGGTCTGACAACTACACATTTGTTTGATTTGTTTTCCTTCTATGAGAACTAGTGTCTTAAAGAATTTTTGGGACAGATCTTGGGTCCTTAACCTTTCTGTCCTTCAGTTCACCTATCTGTAGGGTGTTAAGAGGTCAAGACTTGTAAATATTTAATGTCACTATTAAATCAATCTGACCATTGAGAGCATGGTAATCTGCACAGTATAAGAATCCAAAAGGAATATTTATCATAGATATTTCTAGTATCTAATTGATGTTACTGTTTATTCGTAGAATTTTCAACGGTACTCATTACTGTAGTATGAGATGTGAAGATACATTCAGTAAAGCATGTAGCACAACACCCATGTGGTGTAATGAAATAATATAAAAATTTACAGATGGGGAACTGAGCCACAGAGTGGTTAAGTGACTTGCCAAGGACACACAGCAGGTCTGTGGCAGAGCGAGGAATAGTGGCCACATCTCCTGAGTCCCAGTTCAGTACCTTAACCAGAAGAATATCATTCATCAGTGCAGTGCTTCGATAACCTCAGATGAACAATGCTATGCCAATTCAAAGCAATATACCTGGAGCCTCCTCTTTCAAGAATAGCTCTAAACTTCCTGGGAGAATTCTAGAAAACAATACAGCTCAGCAACCAAGTTCAGAACTAACATAGGTCTTAAAATACCCAACCTGCTTATAAACTTTCTGCCTCCCCCACGCTAATCACATTCAAAGGGACATCTTTTCCAAGACCAGTACCTCCTCTGCTGTTCTGTCAATAGCATTTTGATTTGGGTTTGTTTTCATAAATGCACCAGCATCCCTTTTCAAATAAAATGCTGCCCGTATTGAAGTTATATTAAACTGGCAAAAGATGCAAGGCTAATTATGAATCGGTACTTACTATGTCCATTGGTCTCTGTATAAGTGCCAACATTAGCATTTTTAAAAGGTTTAATTCATTATTGATTAAAGGTTTGTGTGTGAATAAAAGCTTGATAAGATCTCTCTTACTATGTGTCGCTTTCTTACCTCTATCAACAAAGGCTACAAATGTCACAGGAGATGATTTTGCAACATGTGTGTATGTGGGTAACTTGCTTTAAAGGGACACTGCCAAGATAAAAATAATCTATTTTAAGAAATCCATACCTGTCCTACTGATAGCATCATAGATGATATAAAGAGTGCAGAGCTTAAAAATCTTATATATTTTAATATATTTTTATTTTATTTATTTTGATTTTCAGAAAAATAAAAAGTGTGCCTCTCCTGGGCTGAATTATTATTATTATTATTATTTTTAAATTCAAAACCATCCAACACCACACATCTGTCAATTCACCCTCATCATGCCACAAAAATAAACCACCAAACAATTATCAATGAAAAGACTGCATGGTGAAAACACTCCATCAATCCCAGACACCGAGCACTTCCCAGAAACTGTGCTTTGCAGAGTGCCCTGAAGCCTCCCTGGCCTCTTGTTGTTTGTTGCATCTTGTGTTAAACAAGGGGCCTTGGTAAGTATATAAATTGTGTTCATCTGAGAGAGGAAAAACTTGCTGCAACCAAAGTATTTGCTCTCCTGTGGATGCCTCTTCTTTGAACAGATAGCCCCTGGGGCAGTCCATAAGATGGTGATGATGCCCAAGCTGTTGGTCAGATACTTTATTATATTTGACACTGTAACCTTGGAAAAAATGTCGCCCTTTGTATGAGGCACTTGGAGGTTGTAAGAAGTTCAGGGCAAGAACTGTCGTCCTACATATTTACACCATGCCCAACACAATGTGGCCTTGATCTTGACTGGGACCTTTGGCCACTACGACAGTACAGTACAAATAATACATTTAAATTTAAACCTCTGGTTTGGGGCCTAGCCTGTCTAACAGAACCCCTGTAGCATAAAGGATTATGGCCTTTGAGTACTGCCATTCAAACAGCAGCAGCAGGGAGAAACAAGAAAGTGAGAATGAAATAAAAAGAGAGATCAAAAGACTAGCTTGCTCCTTCCTATGAGAAACTCTCTGGGAGAGGTCCGTGAGGGTAGGGAAATTCTGTGAGGTTTCACTTGTGGAGTTTTTTCTTTTTTTTTTCCCCTCCAAATCCTTCTAATCAGGGGCAGGCAGGGAGTGGGTTTGACCACTGAATAGGGTGACCAGATAGCAAATGTATAAAATTGGGACACTTTTTTTTTTTTAATATGGAGGGGGCTATAGCTGCCTATATAAGACACAGCCCCTAATATTGGGATGGTCCCAGTAACATCGGGACATCTGGTCACCCTACTGTTGAAGAAGAAGCAGGAAGTTCGATCCCCAAACCGAGGGGTATCGTTTTCCATCTTCCAGAGGCCTGCATTTCAGAAAGCCGTTTTGCTGCTCAGAAGAAGATGAGGGCTTCAGGAGTTATCACAATGAAAAAGGAGCAGAACTACAAATCTCTAAATGGGGGAGGGGAAGGAGTTGCATACCAGACCACTGCATACATAAGGGCTTTCAAAGGAAAACAGTTTGAAAAGAGAGACATGGTCACATTGGTCAGGAACTGACAAACATTTTTCTGCAAGGAAACCAGGAGAATTTCCCTTAAATTTGGAGCAGATTTCTATCAGTCTGGTTATAATCCTGTGATATTACTTCTAAAAATAAAACCAATAGAATTACTGTGGATGCCATGATGTCTTTATACTGTCTTGATGTAGTTAATCTTTAAATAAAGCTGCACAAGGATTTTTGTTTTGTTTTAATACTAGCAGGCCCTAATGGTGGCTGGCAAAGACACAGGTACCAGCCTTGATGCAGCATAATATGATGTCCTGAGAACTGATATAATCGTGACTCATTCTAGCCAGAGATTTTAGTATAGGAAGTTGGATACAAGATATGAAAAAAATATCTTGTATTTTTTCCTTCACAATGAAGGTCACTTATGAAATAGTATGTGAAATGAAGGGAGAAATGTCCCTCTTTAAGTAAGAAGTAGCATTTGTACCAATTCTACTTTCCTATTTGTGATCTTGGGGTAACCACTAATGGACTGCGTGCAATATGCTGTGAGTCAAATCGCCATGTGGGTGCAGTGGTAGGGGCTGGATAGCTCCAGAAATCAGTAATGGGTTATAGAGCCTTTTGCATGAAGATATTGGTTGAAATCCAGCTCATGTGACTAGTTCATGAAAGTTATTGTCCGGTTGGTAGTCTTGCTGTTTACTTTATGGAAGCTATCAGCACAGTCGTATAAGTGAATGGGCCATGGAGAATGAATCAGTCACATCCCTAGCGGATTGTTTGAGGCACAATGGCAGGACAGTGTGGGGAAGCTTGTGCAATCCATATTACCTGTTCCCCTCTGTGATCTACCGGGGATGTGAGTGTATGACAATGCCAGCTAGAGAGCTTTAGCTCAAGCTGTATCAGATCAAGTGTTTCACTCTGGAGGTCCCAGGTTCCATCCCCCTGGTTCTTATAAAATACCCGCAGTAAGGAGCTGTGTGAGGAGGAAAACTCTGAAAAGTTCTCCTAGCAGAGGTTTCTCTAAATCATTGCATCACTGAAATCCTTGCAGATGGCCTGATCTCCAAGACTCCTGAGAACCCTGTGTTATCTGTGCACAGGTCCACTGCCCTCTGCTCACTCTGAGTCCCTGACAATTTACCAGGGTTTTCCTTAGCCATTGCTGCCTCAGCCCACCAAAAGGGATTTTCCTGACACTCAGGGGGGCCTACAGCAGTTAATACAGCCTTATACTGCATTAATTTTCTGTCAGCATTTCCTTTGGTGCCCAAGGGAGATGACAATTCATATCCCCCTATCCCTGATCTCCCTCTTCTGTAGATTCTGGAGGTTCAGCTAGTTTGGCTTAGGATCCCATCTTTAGGGTATTTATCCAAAGTGAATCTTATTATAAACTTTTTAAGTTTACCTATCACCAGCACTATTACTTCAAATCATCATTGGATAACCAAAGGAGAAGTGTGGGCTTTAGTTTTCTCATTCTCCCAATGGAGGAGTAGGGACTGACCTGTATCAAAATCCCAGATCCAACATATACCCCTCATCCCCAGCAGTTGAAGAAGTTTCTCTCTGGATCCAGAACTGAATTTCAAAGTTGGCATCCATCTATACAGTGAGTAAAATCAAAACCCAAGCTCTAAACACACCCTTGAACTTTGAGAAAGTTCAGAACTGGATCCAGGTCTGAACTTTGTGTGTTGGGCCCATCACTACTTCTAACGCCACTCAAAATAGTGTGTTTCTGCAGTTAGAGGCCAACCACATTTGGGCTCAAGTGCTTTCATTTTGTGGTTGCCTTTTACTCATGTTCAGTCCTGTGACTCTGTGCATCCCCTGCCCCGTCTTGCTCTTCTAGCTTTTTCCTCATGGCCAAGACGTTTGGGATTGTGTGTAGCTGTCACTGTGCCTCAGTGGGTCACAGATGAGAATACCAGATTCAGGACAGACTGCTGAGAAATAGGGCAGACTCACTCCAAACTGGAAGTTATTCTATCATTAGATTATACCAAGCCAGTAACAAAAGTAAACTTCTGTCTCACCACATTAGTTAATAAAAAGTCAAAGATGCAGTCTCCTTAGGCCTTCCAGCCCTTGTCTCACCATCCAGACACTGGACTCTATGATGAGTGGTTACTGAAAACCAGTTTAATCAAATATGGGGTCTTTCCAATCTCAAGAGATCAGCCACTTAGCCAGGTCAATATATAACTCAGATCTTCCCAATAATCCCGCTGATGCCAATCCTTTAGTAACTAATAGCTAAAGATTTAATAATAAAAGAAAGAACAAGATAGTTGTTAATGGAGCACATACATAAAAATGATTGCAAAGTCCTTATATCAGGTTTGCAGCAGTGATGGTATGGACTGCTGGCTTGTAGTCTCTCTGATAACTTCCAAAAGATTGGAAGGTCCTCGGTGCTCCTTTTAGTTGTAAATTCACAGTCAAGAGAATCAGGGCAGGAAAAAGGCAAAATGGAGACCCCTCTTTTTATATCCCTTTGCCATGTGTCTGGAATTTTTCTGTTTCAAAGCTTACATAGCCCAGTTTGTGGAAAGCTACTGGCACAAGATGGCATCCAGGGTCACATGAGCATATCACATGTCCTTACATGACTTGATGACTTACAGGGGGTACACATTAGCCCCTTGGAGCCTGAAGTTTTCTCAGGAAGAGTTATCTGGGTGGAATGAGTTTCTTCTATGGACCATTGTGAGAGCTAAGTGTGTTTGATGGGCCAACACAAAGCTGACTAGCCTCATGTAAATCTTATCTGGTGGGTGTTACCCAGGAATATCACATGTATAAGATACAAATCCATGGCCAATAGTCATAACGTCAGACACCGAGATGACACATGGATTTAATCAGGATAATCATATTTGATAGGTTGTAACTTTTCCATTGACACCTTACATAACATACTTTGGGCAAGATTTGTTGCAATTGTCTAACAGTGATATAAATGGTCATATTTCAGTCATACAGCATCACAGTAGTCTTCTCTGAGATTGTGTTGTCATAGATGGATGCATCAATTGGCTGGAAAGGCTGCTAGAAGGAGATGGGATGACCTACTGCCCCAGATTAGTTTCTTTGCAGCATCTCTGCTCAGACAGCTCAGAAGACAGACTTCCCCCTAAGGCTTCCAGATCACTTTGGTGTGTGTGTGTTTGTTTTTTTTTTTTTTTTTTTTTTTTTTGGAGCCTCATAAAACTCTAAAATGGTGTCCACATTTTAATGACATTTCCAGGCAAATGCAGCTCAGATAAATAACCAGTAACTAGACACGCACAGAGATCTTGTTTTTTACCCCCAGTTTTCCATCCGGTTTGACAGGGGCACAAAGAAGTTGACCGATCTGGCCAAGGTCACCCAGTGAGGCAGTGGTTTATCTTGGATTAGCAGTTCTCTTATTCTTTCTTACATACATGCACTAATCTAGTCTTGCACTTCCTTATATTTCTCCACATCCACCCTCCATCCGGCCCTCCCCCCAGATTGCATAGGAGCTCCTGTCTGCTGCAGTGATTTCCTTCTGAACAATACCTGTTGTGCTAGCAGCAAGGATTCTCTTGGTTCCCATGCTCGGAGCAGTTTGAATTTCCTGCTGGCTCAGCAGCAAGACTTTCAATGTTTTTTATACTTATTCTTCTTTGAGAGCACACGGAGGAGTGCAGTTTGCTTATGAATAGCAAGCCAACTGGGCAAGCGGCAGGAAGCTTGCATACTAAACCGTGTGAACTTTGAAGGGGTGTGTGTGTTGCGGGCAGGGAGTGGAGAAGATTTGCAGGCTAAGGCATTTTCAGCAGTTTTATACTTTATAACCTTGTTATCTATAAAATAACAAAGTTTTGCTGAGTCTCTTGTCCACCAAAAGAATAAAACCTACAGAGTGAGGGGTGAGAAGGACTTTAAAACCAGAGATAAAGGAGAAAGATGGGGAGGGATTGAAGGGTGGGGTGGGGAGATTAGAGAGAGATGTGAGTCACCTTTTAATTATTTATCTGAAAGTCTACACAAGTGTTCCCTACTTGGTTTTTGCCCCACTCATCTGCCAACTCATCTTGTGTTGCAGCACTCAGGCCCATAATAGTCAGGTTACTTACCACCTACTTGGCCTGAATTCTATGGCTTTCTGTGGATAGGTTCAGCCTTCTGGATTTCCTTGGCGAAACTAAAAGAAACCATTTCACCTCCTCTGTTCTTTCTGACTGCTCTTAGTAGTCAGTAAAAAAACATTAAAAATCCCCTTCTGCGTGGATCAGGCACCGCATTGTTATATAAGCAGGCTTTTGACTAGCAAAACTGTAAGATGCGAGCATGCACTGGTTAGTCTCTCTCAAAGCTGTCTTCAGTGCACAAGCTGCAGACGCCATAGTATACTGATGAGGCATTGTTCGGCAGTTATTGTGTGGCTCTCTAAAACTCTGATAATTCAGGGCCCCCCTCCCCCTCGTCTCTGGGGCTGATTACCGCAGTGTTAGAGAGGCCTCTCAGAAAAAAGCACTAGGTAGAAGGAAGAAGTGGCCCAAGCTGTCAACCCACAGGATTGCCTCATCACTCTTACTCAGGTCTTAAAAAATAGATGCTCAGCCCCTGCTTTGAAAATGAAGTGGCAGAGGATCACATGTGCTTCTCATATGGTTAAAGTCACTTCATTTCCTGACAGAAACTCACCCTGACGTATGTTAGATACTGAAGTCAGGTTTTCCTGCCTGCAACTGGTGCATTTGGGCTGGAGGGTTAGTTCCTCACAGCAAGTGCACCACAGAGAGATGAGGGTGCGGACGAGTAGCTGAGCAGGAGAGAGTGTGGGGGTGACACAGGACTGGAGTGAGTGGTTTGTGGGGAGGATCTATTTTTATGGTGATTGTGTAACAAAGGGAGAATGGGTGGGAGGAGTATATGCTCAGCAGAGAGTGACAGACAGGTTAAAGGAGTGTTGTGTGTCACTATTAGTCATGCTGTAGTATTATTAAAATGCAATCAAAGCATCCTGCGCTATTGAAAGAATAGTCTCTCTGTTTAATAACACACTTATCGGTCTATCTGAGGGTGTGCTAAGGCTCCCATTGCTTTAGTAGCTAAGTTTCTCCTGGATACAGTAGATCTATGTAGCAACATCCCAAACTTATCTCAAGGAATCTTTTTCTGTATTGTTAGTATTGTGGAGCCCTAGTCCTGGACTAGGACCCCATTGTGCTAGGTGCTGTACAACCACAGAACAAAATGATGGTCTTTGCCCCAAAGAATTTATGGTTAGAACCTACTGACTTCAAATGGTGGGCAAATGTGTCTGGCACTATACACACACAAAATAAAAAGCAGACCCTATGCCAGAGAACCTAAAATCCAACATACAAATCTTCCATTCTTCTCCCTTCCTTGATTATAGGATGCTCTGCTTGAATTCAATATTATAGGTAGTGTTGGTAGCACCACATATTATTAAGGATGCCCAACATTTCCTATTATAAGACCCAATTTTTGGCTGCTTATATGTCTTTAGCCATTCCTGTTCAGGCTGAAATTTTCCATGCCACGTGTCTACCACAGGCTGAAAGTTTCGAGATAGTTTCAGCAATCTTGCATGAACAAGATTAGAGAAAAATACACTGTATCTATGTTAAACAAAAACAAAAAACTTAAACTGTTTGTTTGATAAGCTCTAGTTCCCCCGTACTTTGGAGCAGAGTCTTGAAATTTGGCAGGGGGGACCTTTTCGTCATGGAAGTGCCTTTTGTGGTTCCCTATGAAAAAATACCCTAATTAACCTGAGTTATAAGGCTTTGAAAAAAATCTCAGCTTGCACGTGCTCAGTAGAGACTTCTTGGAATTTAGCAGGTAAATTCTCTGAAGATTTCAAATGCATTGGGGATGCTCTAGCCCAGGGCTTCAGGGGCAGAACAGGATTGTTCCTACAATTGCTGCTCCAAGCTACCAGGGATCATGTGGTGCCAAACACCAGAACTGAGAGCCTGGAGATGGTCTCTCCTGTGCTTTCAGTGCTCCCCCTGCTGTCACCCAGGCAGCATGAAGGAGGACCCAGCCTGACTAGAATGCTAAGTGGAAAGATTCTGACCTGAGGCAGGAGGATTGGGGGACTGAAGACTGGAGCTGGTGGGGAAAGAGGTAGCTGAGACAGGGAGCTGGAGGCAGAAACAAGGGTTTGAGGACTGAAAGCCAGTGAGGCAGGGAGAGTGGGACAGGAAGAGGCTGGAGCAGAAGGAGTCAGGCTTAGGGCTGGGGACAGGGGCAGAAGGATCTGTGCCCACTAGAGCACATTCCCCTTCAGAACCTGGACTGGAACACAAGATTTCTGAGTCTCACAATTCCTCTGTAGTCAGCAAATAGCTCTGAAACCCACTTGCAAAAGTGTGTGTGTCTCATCCCCCATATAGAAGATGATAACCCACTACTGCTAGTAGTTTCTCAAGTGGCACATGTCTGTGTTGTGGATCTAAAAGTTCCAACTCTACTGCTGACCCTTGTGATGCCAGATGATGGAATTTTGATTTTTCATTTAGCTTTTTTTTAAAGCCTAGGACATTATACACAAACCCTGTCCCCAGCCCATATGAAGAGAATGTTAGGGTTGCAAAGTCAGGCACCCAAAAATTAAGAAATGACAGAATTAAGGTTGCTTGTGCAACCATAATTCAGCTGCCAGATGTGTATGTATTATGATGCAGTCTTTAATTACTTGATCACATACAGTTTCCTCAGTACCCTGCCCTTCATTCAATTCACAGGATGGACTGTGCTCTGTGGATGAATCAGTTGTGTAGCAAAGGAGACTGTTGTCTATTTGACCCCCTGACTCATTTGTTGCAGAATATGTAAGATGTGTAGCGCATAGTGAGCACAGGAGACAGTCTGCCTGCTCTAAGTTCATGTGTAACCCAAAGGGAAAGTCTTGCTCGGCAGTGGCATCCCTGGGCTAGAGAATGACCAGTACAGGTAGAAGCTCCAGAGAATTGAGCTGGCAGACTCTAACAAGCCTCTGTTGACCATCTGTGAACTGAGCTTTTCAGGGGGTTATTATTTGGACAAAATTGGGCAAATTTTCATGGGGATGGGAAAGCTACATCCCTGTTACCCGGTTGACTCCACTGCCAAATTTCAAGACCCGACTCCAAAGCATGGAGGTGCTAGAGCTTCTCAGTGAAACAGCAGTATGATTTTATTAACACGGCAAAACAAAGCATTTTCCCCTTACTCTTGTTCTTGGAAATGGTTGAACTGTGTTAGTTGAAGCTTACCAAAAAATCAAGCCTGAGGCAGATACCCAGAATGGAAAATCTCATTCCAAGAAGTTAAAGCTTAGCAAAGTGATAAGGCAACTGCAAACAGAGTCTTATAATGGGAAGTGTTAGGCAACCTTAACTGTAGGCAGTGCTACCAGCACAACATATAATAAACACATCAGGGACAAAATTACAAATCCTGGTACTATAGATGTCTCCACAGGGACACATGTGTGCCCACAAACCCCTACATTTGTGCATACAGTTAGTTAACTTGTGTAAGAAAATATTCCCATGCACATATGGACATTTGCCAGCACCGGGATGGGAATCACTGTTTTGTAGATACACCTGTTGTCTTTGAAACCTGGGTCCTGCCTCTAATGGTCTGGTGTTAAAATAAATTCACTACTGAGGGAAAATGACTGTGTGAGAAAAACACAATGATAAAATATGGAGGAAAATATTTGTTTTGGTTTCATGTAAATCTAAGAACAGATAAAATGTAGAAACTAACAGTAAACTAATTGTATGAATTTACGGTAGTGTGTGTGTGTGTTGACAGTATATGTGTGATAAAAGATATTTACATCTTTATAAATGTTAAAATATGTAGAATAAATAACAGGCAACACAGCTGTGAATTATGCAGTTCTATAGAATTCCATTGACAGTTATGTTGATGTCAAAAACCCCAAGAGAGAAGACAGAATCACCAGAGCCTACGTTGGAACTATAGGCACATAATATACAATATACTTTAATGTTAATTATAACAATAGTTCCATTCTACTGTGATCCGCTCTGGAGTATCTGCAGTCCCACTGGCAGCCTCTTTGAGGTAACTGGCCTCTATGGAAGTGGCTGATATCAAAGGAAGAACTCTTGGACACCCACCTGCTGATGTCTGGTCCCTTCAGCAAGCCCATTCTCACAATTATAGTTCATTTCCAGTCACTCCACCATCCAGAAGACACTTTGGCCTTTTTCTCCTCTTTGGTACTTCTGTAGATTCATAGATACTAAGGTCAAAAGGGACCATTATGATTTTCTAGTCTGACCTCCTGCACAACGCAGGCCACAGAATCTCACCCACCCACCCCTGAAAAACCTTACCTCTGTAGTGTTGCATCAGCATAATTCATGACAGTATATTCACGAATGCTTTTAGTTTTAAATTGCTCAAATTATGGGTGTTTTACTATATCCTTTTGGATACCTGTCCAGAGTCTAACAGAGCTCTTTGCCAGCCTGCATTTTCCGTTCTTCAGTTGCATCCTCTTACAATCCCCTTAGATTACAGTAAACAATTATTTTCTTTCCTTGGTGCTTACACCCTTCAGATGCTTGATGATGATCATCTTCCTCTTCATGATCAGTAAACCAAACTGTAATTATTGAGTGATTTAATCTTTCCTTTTGACATTTAATTGTTGCTCTTTTCTGAATTCTTTCCAGTTGGTCAATCTGGCATTGGGATGCCTCTAACTGCATGCAGTATTCTAGGGGTGTTGTCTCTTCACTGCAGTGAAGAGACAAGGGCCACCTTTTTCCTGGTCTGGGACATGATACCTCATATCTGTATGTAGGTCAAAATCAGACGGGCACTTTCTTACTGCTACATCACATGCTAAACTCCTATCTCATTTGCTGTCTACCGTCACTCCTACACCAGGTCTTTTTCAGTTTTACTTATTTCCAAGTGCTTCCCTTCCACTGAACAGCCAGATTATTTCTCTCCAAGTACATTTGGTTTCATTCTTCCATGTTCTAGACTGGGGTTCTCAGACTTTCTCTGCCCAGAGCCCCCATTCAGCTATGATTTCTTGGCATGACCCCAATCCCACAATCCTTTGTGGTCCCATCCCATAATTTTTGTGGGATCATGGCATCCAACTATGGCTAGTTTTGGGTGATGCTGGGTGAGGGTGCTGGCTTGGGGTGGTTGTGGGTGTTTAGATGGGGGTAGCTGCTCTTGGGTGCTGGTGGCAAGGGTAGGGATGCTATTGAGTAGGGTTAAGTGTATGGGGAGGTTTCTTCACTCCCAAGCCACATACATTTCTACTACAAGGAAGAGCCACTAACATATGGCAAGGCCAGGAGAGCAGCAGAGATCATGAGGTCAAGGCAGCTGGCTCCTCACCACCATGAAAGGGTGCTTCATGGAGCAAAGTGCATCATGGCAGGAGGACGAGAGAGGTAAATTGTGGTGGAGGTGGGGCAGGAATGAAAGAGCACTAGCAGCAAAATAAAGGCAGTAATACCAACCCCAAATGTTCAAAAATCATGAGTCAGGCTCTCCAAAACCCATGAGATTGGCTTTAAAATAATGAAATCAAGTAATAATAATTGCTTTGGTGTTCTTCTTATTTGCCTTCTGCTTTGCTGGGGTCACATTTTGAAGCTTTTTCATAGCCACAAGGGCTAGAAACTTACTTTTTCTTTAAGAATGAAGGCTGAAATCATCACATATCCACTTGACTCCAGGAGCTGGGGCTTTAAGGAAAACCATAATTATCATGAGACTCATGACAAAATCATGAAAGTTGGCAACACTCTGAGGGAGCAGAGCCTCTTCGTTCTGCCCCTTAGTTTATGCCCATGAGTTCTAATCATTACAGCCCAAATTTTCAAAATCATCAGAGATTTTGGAGGCCTCCATTTTTCGATATCAAACTGGAGAAACCTAAAAGGAGAGGGCTTTTCAGAAGGTGAGTGCTCAGCACTTATTGAAAACCTGGTGCCTTTAAGATAGATGTGTCAGGTTGGACACTCAAAAACAGAAGCACCCAAAATCATTGGTCACTTGAAAATCCCAGGAGTCACTTTAAAAAACTGCCACAGCCCTGAAAGGAAAGTTAGAAATGATTCCTTGCCTCTGGTGGGCCCCAGGGGTTTTGGAAAAGGAGCTCTCTCTCTTTCTGCTTGATCTGCCTGCAAGATACTGGAGCAAATTCACTGACAATTACTCCAGATTTAAACAGCTGTGGAGTGTTTTTAGTGCCCAAAGGTATACCAGGGAAACAGCAGTGGGACACCGCTTCACGTACTGAGGTTGGGTGTGACAGAAGAATGTTCTGTTCCAGGATGTTCCTTCAGAGGCTTTTGACAGCAGAACTACTGTCGGGTTTAGAGTTAAATCTCCTTATCTCCACCCCCTTTCAATATAAATAAAGAAGACGCTAATCAATACTTTAAAAAAAAAATTAATACATACAAAAACTACTGCCTGCCACCATCAGGGGTTATTTGCTGCACAAATGAGTGAAAGTCCTGCCTGAGAGCCTGTAACTAGCCCCACGCTTCTGTCTGCTTCCAACCATGTGACCTCTAGCAGTATTTTAAGGTCAACAGAAAGAAATTTCACTTGGCTGTTCAACCCCTCTCTCTTTTGGGAAGAGATTGGCTAGATTCCTCTGACCAAAAATAACTGATACATCTTTTCATTCAAAAATAACCCCACTTATCTTTAAAAAAAACGCCATAAAACAGATAACTCCTCCCCACTTTTTGACACAAAAAATCCCATAGTAAAATCACATTATTTAATTTGACCAGTGGCAGAACCACAACAAGAGTGCCACCCAGTTACTAAACTACATTTCCCAAAAGAAGAGAGGTCTAAGTTCAAAGTTCATGCCATTCTAACACCATTATAAAAACTTTTGGGCTGCAAGGAAGGCTTCTAAGGAACGTAACCTCTCCCATTAGCTATGTTGTTACAAAAGCAAGGGCACAGTTTGCAGACAAGATGACAAGGTACCTTTAACAATAACTAAATCATTGCACTGCACCCCAACATACTGGTTTTCATAATGTGTGCTAGTTTTATAATTGGTCCCTTAACTACACTCTTCTGCCCCCTCACTCCCCATGAGGAATACATCATTCACTACTTGTACCATCAGTAGACCTATCAGAAATAGTCTTCAATCATCCCCTTTTACTAATGTATTCTGTGCTCCAAAGTAAGACTTGTGCCTTTCAGGACTGAGGACACATGAATGGAAAAAAAAAAAAAAACAACCCAAAATGAGGCTGCTGGCCAGCAAAAAGAACAGCCAGAAACCATTTTAACTAATTTCTTCTCATATTCTCCACTCCACCACATGTAAAGCAAAGAAAAATTCTTAGCAGAGTGAAACATATGGCATGGAGGATAGGGTGGGAGGATGAACTCCACTTCTAACTTTGTTAGCAGAATGTACTGTAAAAATGTTAATTTTGAATAATTTATTGTCATGTTTTTTGATTAAAAAGGGAAATGCATATTTCTATTACCTTTTAATTTTGCTTGCACATTCAGTGTTTAAAATAATCTCTCTGTGTATACTTCAAAGCTCTAATTCCTAACAAGGGGTTATATTCATTTGGAATGTGTGTAATAGGGAATGTTTTGTTCACTTTTCAGGGTCACAACTTTCAAAAAGTACAGCTGGGATTTTGGATTATTCCATTCTTATTGCATGGTTATTTCTTGAATTGTCTCTCTCTCAATCAGGATCTCCTAGGAGATATCTCTTTAGGCTACAAGATGACATTCTGAGTTATAGCAACCCTCCTTTTACTAGATCAAATCTCTGATGACTGACTGTTTCCATCAGTAGAAATATTCAGATCAGGTGTATATATAGACTATAAATTAAATGCAACACTCTTGAGCAAGAGTACTACACCCAATTCTTAGACCAGCCCTGATGTCAGGTTAATGAGTTTCTTTATTTGAATAAGGACTCTTGCTGAAAACGCTAAAGCATCACCGGGAAAAAAATTTTAATATGAGTATGCTATCATTACTGTTAATAAGTGAAACTTCTATTACATGTAAGCAGAACCTTGACACAGTGATTGTCATAGCTCCCTACAAAGAGATCTGAGAGACTAAAATTGAGTGGTTTTATATAAGAGGAATTCTTCTTTTTTTTTTTTTATCCTTCTTAAATCGTTCTGATGTACTCTAGTTCTGTTGGACAGCTATGGAAAGTTTCACATTTTGTGTCTGTGAGAAGTGATTCTTCTATACCCACATTCAGATTGAAAAGTTCAGTCAGTTTTACCTGATTATAATATTTTGTGAAACACCATATATTAGGCAAAAAGTTATGCAGGTCTGTTACTGGCATTCCATGACCTCTTGTTGCACTTTGTACAGGAGTCTTTTTCTAAGGCAATATGATACAATATACTTCTTTGTAACTGCACATCAGGAAACACTGCTGCTGTTTCTGGGTAAAAGATTTCTTTATTTCTAGAAAGCGTAAGAGATCTGCCAGGGATGTGACTTCAAATAAACAAAGGTACTCACAAGTCTGTTAAAACAAGTGCATGTCGTGCTGGTTAATTTTTCACGTGATTAGTGTTCAGGTTTTCATGAGACGATTAAAAAGAGGATTCTGTTTACTTTGCAATTCAAAGTCACATGAACCTCTGTTCAGCAGACATGTAAACGTTTTGATAAAACTATTCTTAACAAGTTTGATTCATTTAATCAGCTTGACTAACTGCAGAGTTTTAAATTCTATAGTCAGGAAGGATTTACTGTAAGGTGATGTTTTGTGTAATTTTATAAAGAACTATGAGGAAGATAGGACCCTGCCATCTAACTGAATGAAGGGTACTCACCTCCTCTGTATAGTTATCTGGTATCCTGCTGAGGTCTATGCCACAATGCACACATTTTGGATCTTACAATACTGAGCAGACACAATCCAGGCCTGGTAAAGAATTTAAGCACCAGAAATGGAGGAAAGATTTAGCTTAAGACTTTATGATGAGCCTGACTGTTTCCTCTTACATGTACTGCCATGATGATTAACCTGATCTCCCAGAAAGAGCATTCTAGGCCTTTCCTTTTGACAAGCCCCTCACTATCCTGGCATCCTTGGGCAGACAGGGAAGAAAGTAGGCTCTCTCCAGAGTATCATATCCCCTTGACCAGCCAGGGGGTCTTTACATTGTGCCATAACAAGCTCCTTCCTCCACTAAGTTTTCAAATGCTACTTAAACAATATTTCCAATTTCTACCAGCACAGGTTAAAAAAGGATTAAGCCCAAAACCTCAGCTTGGATCCATGGCATGACTGATCCTTCTCTCTCCTCCCTCCTGTCTAACCTATCAAACTCCTAGCTTGTAAATAAACACACACATCATCCAAAGAAGCCTGTTTTTTATTTCCAACCCAATTTTGCAGACCCAAGGGTTTAAGACAAACATTGGATGTGAAGCCGATCGGCTGGGTGTTTAACACAATGCAACCACTAAACCTTCTGAGATTTACCCAGTGCTCTTTTTTGTTAATGGGCAATGCAAATCCTTGCCAACTTCCCTATTATGTTCTTCTGTACCCCTCTTTCAATATTCCTGAGTAATATAGCCAAAAACAGACTTAAAGCTAACTTGCTCTGTCTTAAATATAGAATGGGCTCAGAATGCCAGAGCAACTGGAGTGTTTATGAATCTTTTGCACCAGCAGGTTCTGTCTTTGCTCATTGATCATTGTTCTTCTCTTGTCATGGTGTTTGAAAATTCAGTGTGTGCCCTCTCTCCTCACACTAGTGCTCTGAAAACGTCTTAATTTCAATGCACATGGGTTTTGCAAACCAGACTGGATGGGTTTGATTAACCTGGGCTTGCAGCCCTTCAGGTTCCATTGGGTTTTTAATTCCACACAATCCTGAAGCTAACCCTTGAGAAAATCACCTGCTTCATACCAGATGAGCACATTTCATTTTTTTTCTTGCATGTTCAGACGGGCCCTACCCTGTTGTCTATGAGACCACAATCTCCTTTCACATAAGCAGTCCTGTGTGGAGAGGGAGGATGTCTCAGTCGCTCAGAACTTCCCCTTCGGCTCTTTTCATTGAGAATAGTCAGCTGGCCCATTCGTCACATTTTGAGCCTTCAGGACTGCTCTCAGGTAGGTCCATAGGGCCCTCCAGTCCAGGAAGGAAGAGGTGCAAGTGTCCTTCCTGCCTCCTCATTCAGCAGGACACTGCTCTGCTGCTTCTTTATGGGATATCTCATTCAGAGCTGGATTAGAATGAACTGTATGGAGCTGTGGCAGGCTGGGAGGAGAAGCATGTGTGACAGAGAGAGAGATCACTTGTGCATGACATTTCTGCTTCATGGGGGAGGTTGGAAAGAAAGTTTTATGCCAGTGCACAGGGCAGCTAACTGGTTGCCATGCATGACACCTGCACTAGCCAAACTATGGGTCATGGACACATGTGACTTGTGGATTATGGGTTATACCGAAGAAGGCGTGAGCAGGTCTGTGGTTCAGATTCCTCCCCCATGTATTCTTTTTCACAGACTACAGTGAATCATGGGGAGTCAGTTTTCCATCAGGAATAAACATGTTCCTTTTTTCCAACTTCAGCAGTGTTCTGGGGCTTACTTTAATTGGTGGGGAGGATCTACCTTAGGTTCTTGCACAATGGCCAACAATCAGGACTTTATTTTTATTGTGTGGTGTGTTTTTCTTTTTTTTTCTTTTTCTTTTTTTTTTTTTGTACAGACTAAGCACTCCAACATCATGCCCTGTCCAAGTACTTGTTTTAATAGGTGCAGAAATTTGTAGCTATGATGTAGGGTGGTTTAAAGGACATATGCGTTTCAGTTGCTGCTTTTTTAATAAAGACCACATCTTTATGTGGCTGAATTATTTTGTCCACAATTTTTTTTTTAAAGACTTCACCTGTTTTTGGACTGGCCATGGAATGGTGCACAAGTGCTATGATATAAGGTGGAAACATTTGCCCTTCACTTTATTAATGGACTAAATATCAGAAAAGAGTTTACAGCCTAAACAGTTTCATGTACTGTGACTTCAGCTGGGCTTTTCTCTCCCAACCAAGACAAGGCTCAAGAGTACGGTAAATGTGTAAAAATAAATAAAATTTTAAAATAAAGAAATCAAATAGAAAGGAAAGTTCATTTGTCTTTTTGTTTTTTCCCTATTCATCTTTCGTTTAAATGGTGTGTGTTTTGGAATGGTTTACTATGCCTGCCTGAGTTGTCCTCCCATAGAAAGGTAGGGAAACCGTCCTTAAAGCCATAAGTGACACCACTAGATTGTCCACACTGACAAAATCTAATAACTTTCCTTTGTCCACTGAGTATGAGATAAGGTGAATCCTATAGCCACTGCTGGATGTGTTTCAGATTGGGGAGGAGGTGAGCCCACATCTTATGTTGCTGAAGGAAACAGCAAAGTGCTTGATCAGTGTTCAGGATACAGGCTAGTTCAAGTTGCTTTGAAAAAGCAATGGTTTTATCACAAATTACTGAGTCCAAAGAGTAATCAGTTACATGCTGCTGGTTAGTGCCTCAGAAAAGTAACAGATGACTGATTGCTTTTAAATTGCTTTTGCATTGCACGTTGAGACTGTCTCTCTACCGGAGGCTGTTGCATCACTAATCATGCTTTCAACAGGAACAGCAGGGCTGCTGAGAACAAAATAAAAGTAAACCATGTTGTTTTTCAGCCTGAGTAGTAATCAGGTTCTTGGTATCTGGATGGGAGACCTTCAAGGAAAACCCTAGGTGTTGGTGTTGGTGACTCAGTAAATGTCACATTTCCCTCTGAGTCAGTACTGAAGCCGTGTCCCAGAAGATTTCAGGTGGAGGTGGTGCTGCCTTACATATGAAACGTAAAACCCCAGATCTATTTGAGATTTTTCTACATTACAACAAACTTTTCTTGGCAAACATTTGCTTTTGGTTTTGTCTTTAAACCAGGTCTATGTAAAATCAAAGGCCTGACTACTTGCGATTTTCTAAGATTCCCTGGATCTTTTAGAAAGTGTAAAGGTGCTAGCATTAGGGTGCTGGCTATTTTTTTTGTTAGTATTAAATATATATCTGTTTTATTGAGCCGTTACAGGCTGGCTGACCAACACTTCCCTGGCTGTTTCAATCCAGTAAGGTTCTTTTTCTATACTTGCTCTCCTAGCCTTGCTGTGCACTGTTAAATGACTGCCACACACAAACAGGCAGAGCGATTCACCCAGTGGAACAGAAAAAAGCAGCTTTTTGGCTGCTTGTTCCCCAGGGTGCTTGGAATGTGCTAATTATGACAAATAAAACATACCTGTCTTCAAAGGTGGATTAAGATTTACTGGGGCCCTGGGCACAAAGAATATTTGCCCCCACACACACACACCCTGGGGGCCCAAGGGCACCAGGGAGGTGAGGAGGGTCATGGTCCCTCACTTTTAAAAGTGGGAGGGCCATACCTGCCCACTTTTTAACATGGGCATAGTAGCCTTGGGCAGGGGCAGTGGCAAGGGTGTAGTTTTTGGGGGGAGCAGAGGCTTTTTTTCCCCAGGCCAGATGTGAGAGGAGGAGTGAGGCCGCACGTGGTTGCTCTCGGGCACAAAACCCAGGTGGCAGTGGGGACAGCCTGTCACCAGGAGCAGGAGGAATCCGGCAGGGGCAGCCTGGCAGCAGAAGCCAGGGTGCAGGCACTGAATAAACCAGGGTGGAGTGCGGCAGCTGCTGAGGCCAGGCCAGTAGTAGCGGGAGCATGTCTGCAGACCTGTGCGTTAATCCACCACTGCCTGTCTTACGCTGCCAGAGATCAAACCAGAAGCCCTGGCCATCCTCTCAGCTCTATAGTGACTGGATCTGGGATCCTTCTTACGTCAAGGCCACTTATTGGTCAGTCTCCCAGGTAGCCACTCATCTAGAGTTTTCTGCTTTCCTCTGTAAGTCTGATTGATCTGCACTCTGGCTGTGCCTCATTCTCTTCTCCTGTGCAGAGGGTGGGGAAGCTGAGCTGGAGTTACACCTCTGTTTACCGGTGCCTGGTTAGTCTGATCCCACATGTGGCTGTGTTTCCCTGGCAGGTGAAGTTATCTTGAGGTACACTATGTGCTCTCTGTTCTCCTCTTGTGTATAAATTGATGGTAGGGAATGGATTAGTCATAGGATGCTGTGGTAAGAGCTATGGTTTAGGCACACCTTCTCCCTCAGTCCATAAGGCTGGCAGGGATGTAGAGTAGGCGGGGGTGGGGATGGGAAAACCTGCAGAGGCCGGAGATCTGTGGGAAACCTGCCCATCCCTCACATACCCAACCAGCAGCAGTTAGGGACTGCCTCTCTGCACTTGTCTCTTGCCTCCACCCCATCAATAGCAACAAGACTGCCTTCCAGACATGCTGCCCTGTCCATGGCAGTTCTGCATCCCATTGGATGGGAAAGGGGCAATGGTTAGCATTGCTTCGAGCACTATTAGCTCGGTCTCTCTTTCTGCAAGTCGTACGGTTTCCAGAAGAACATGCTGCTTAGAGGAGCTGTTTCTTGGCATCTCCCATTGGCCAAGACCTTTTCTTCAGTAGTTACTGAGGGAGAGAGGATGGAAATGTGGTCCATGTGACTTCTGTCCCCTCCCCTCCACACAGTCTGTACCCTGTGTGACTGTGTCCCATATACATTATGTACCTGGTACTTCCTGTATTAGGGAACCTCTACTCAACTGGGCTGGAGGTCTGCTGTAAAGGTGGACCAGCAAGAAAGCTCTGTCTGTAATAGTGCTATGGGCCCTGCACAAGTGGGGAACTGGGGTAGGAGGAAGATCTGGTTGATAGGGCTGGAACTTGGGAACAAAACTACAATCTCTTGGCTGTGGCACAGACTCCTGTGTGTCTGCCTCTGTTCCCCGCTGTTAAATGGGGATAGTAATAGAGGGAGGTAGCAGGATAAATCTTTAAACATCTATGATTCTCACAGGCACTGTGGTGATGGGAGCCATGGAAATATGTAGTCAGACCAATCTGAGAAACAATGCTCTTATAAACACCTTCCCCCCCCCCTCCGGGGGTGTCTATTAAGGCACTTGGGGCATGAGCCTCCAGCTGAGAGAGCTTGCTGGAGTGCAGAGGAAAGGGTTTTTCTGGAAGCTGTTGCAGGGAACAGACTGGGTGTTTTGTCTCTGGTTCATTTATACGGGGGTGCTGTAACCCTCAAGAAGGGAAAACTAATGTTGGTTTGCTAACCATTTGCACTGATGGACTATGGTGTCTCTCCTTTTTGAATGCCATGACCCTGGAGATGAGGCAGTTCCTTAGTGGTTTTCTTACTATACTTACACTTTTATGGAGAGGAACAGAGAAATCTTCTGAAGAATAAAAAATCACCTGAGAAGACACTTAAAATAAGAGTGGGGTTTTTAGCCATAGGCTTCTGATGACTTCAAGATTGGGCTACCTACCTACACAAAGCTTTATACAGGTGATGTTTTGGGGTTCTGTCACTACCTGCCCTGTAACTTGGGGGCCTTAATGCTGTGCTGCTATGGCTCAGAGCTCTGACACCAGTAGGAAACCTGAAAGCATAAAGGTCTCACCCTGGATTCTACCAGCCTACCTGCTCCTGGCAGGGGGACCCCACAGTCCTTTTCAGTACGGAGTCTCCTCAAAGTGCTCAACTACCAGACACTTGGACTTTCCCCTCTGCTTCATCACCACCAAAGGCGTGAAACCTGCCCCCAGTTATTTGTTCACGTGGGTACGCACACTCCGCACTGTTTGCACAGCAGAGACTTGCTTGGGGCTAAGATAAACAAAAAGTTTAACAGAAAAACATAGATTTGAAAGTGAAAGGTAAGGAGAAGCAAAGAGGCATGTAGATGCAACCTCAGGCTTTACATTTCTGTTAGCTAAATTACCTTTTATAAAACAAGTTACCTAATGCCTTTGCTCAGTTTCCCAGCATGCCTTCTGTCCAAGAGGGGATCTAGTGTTTCATGGACAGCGCTCTGCCTTGATGCTGGTCCTCGGTTTCTAGATAACCTTCACTTCAAATCCCTTTCCTTTTAACAGGGTCCCCCCCACCCCCGACTCTAGTGATTCATGGTGGGGAAAATTCCCTTCTTTCTTAGGCTACGGCTACGCTGAAAATGCTGCAGCAGCCCAGCTGCACTGGTGCAGAAGCTGGGCTGCTTCAGTGTAGACACTCACTCCAGTAGGGGGTCGGGGGGGGTTCTCCTGTTGATGTAGGTAATTCACCTTCCTGAGAGACAGCAGCTAAGGCTGGTGAGTTAGCTCAGCGTAGCTACATCTGAGGTGTAGCTATGCAGATGTAAGTTTTTAGTGTAGACCAGCCCTTAGTTTTCCAATGGGATTTCTTTTCAGTGTTCCCCATTAATGTTAATGGCCCATTACTTGTCTTTTCCAGGGTTGTACAATGCTAGGTGCTTGGAGCCAGTCTCCTCTGGCTGAGGAGGCAGCCCCTCCCTGCCTGGCTGACCTGTTGTGAGGTGAAGCTGAACGTTGCAGCACAAATTATGAGCAGTTTTATATCTACACAAATACATACATTTGTAACCAGAGTCTGTACATATCTCCTAATGACCATCAAGTTCAGAACATTACAAGCATTCATAAAAGACCTTACTGGACATATTTTTATATACAACAACATTGTATACAACCAGTTCATTCAATTGCTTATTTTTAAGGTGTTCAGACCCCTTGTGCTCCCCTAGGGCTGTCAGGCCCCTGATTGTCACAACTGATCGATATATCTGCTATACTAAACTTCTCAACTATTTCATTGGATTATTAGGGCAAAGGGTTGGTTCATGTCAGCTAAAAGGGGTGTGTGTGTGTGTGTGTGTGTGTTTTATGTCTGGATTTATCTTGCCTTTGAAACACCTAAGGCCCTGTGATTTTTGCAGGTTCTCTTTTTAAATGGGCCCCAAAGGTTTATTATGAGCATGAGAATTCAGCCCAGCACATGCAGGAATAATTAGCTTTGAAAGGCAATTGACCTTAAAAGTTAGTTTCTGTTGAGAATCCCTCCTAAACTACTTTGGAGAGGTATCTGTGTCAGCTAGTCTCTGTGCCTTTTGGAACGGCATCTTAGAGTCCACAGCATTACAATCTTGAAATTGTTCTTGTTCTGTTTTTAAGTGGTAATTACAACCATGGTCACAGGAAGGCGATAACAGAGTTTTCAAGTCTAGTAGTTCACTGAAAGACAGTAGCATACTGTGCTGGATTGACCTTTAGAGTGGACTGTATTTTGATTAGCTGGTCAATCCAGTTCTTTCTCATTGGTGAGGCTGTAAAGAGGGCAGAACAGAAATGTCCAGCCGGTCAAATGGCAAAACTCTCTGAAAGGTCAAAGTGGTAAAGCTCACTGCTGCCTGTAACTGAATGTGGGAGGGAGGATTAAAACCCTCATTCTCGGACAGACGATAGCAAGGTCAGAACACATGGTTCTGTTCCTGCGGCTGCGATGTTGATATGCGTGTAACCTAGCCTGATGACTGTCTGAAGAGTGGAATAGTACTGTCTGCACAGAAAAAATCCTGCCCCCCTCCCCCCCCCCCGCTGCTCATTCGAGGTTTGGCACACTATAGTTTCCTGCTTCGTCAGATGGCTGTTACACAGGATGATTCAGTGCAGTAGCCTTCTGACACAGAAGTGCAAAATAACCTCGCAGGGGCCAAATGAAGAGGGGCAGGGGAACCATAATGGGGATGCACTTTACATTACAATACACGTTAAAAACATTCAGAATTGCTCTTTATGTATGTGTTCAGTGAGACACCTCCAAGGAGTTGCTGCAGGAAGTGGCAATGGGGATTTAGTAGGCAGCATGCCTCTTGCTGAGTCCATATTGAAACCAAACCCCAGTATGGCTGTTGGATCCATGTGCTATTGGAGGTGTTCTCTTCTGCATCATATGCATCCTGACCACTGTGGCCATTAAAGATCCAAAGGCATTTTTTCTAGGAGTGTGGGAAGTATTGGGGTGGATAGCCTGGCCATATTCCTACTTGGGTTTTGAATTAATCTTGCATATTCATTTGGGAAAGTTCTCTTTCACTTTGCCCCATAAAACTGTGGTGAAGTTCTCCAGTGCAGCTAAACAGTTGCTGTTTCGTCCCCAAAGTGACTGCTGCATTTCAGTAAACGCTGACATGATCCTCGATGTATCCGAGTTTTTAGAACAAATTGGGATCCTCCACCGTATAAGATGTCATTGTTATTTGTATAGCCCCATTCACAAGTATCATGTGATGTATTTAAACTAGATGATTCAAAAAGGGAAAATGACCCCTCTAGCCAGGATGGAAATTCAAACCTCACATTTTTTTGTTTTCTTTTAACGGGGAGGCCAACTGCATATGAAATCACGATTCGTTTTAGCAGCAAACGCAGCTGCATTTGAAAGGTTCAGTGACAGGATGTTGTGGTCCAGTTATGTTTGGAGTTGATGCAAAACTTGGAAAATAATAAACACCAGAGCAGGGTATGGCCGTTATTGCATGTGTGCTGTAATTCAGGAACTAACAGATGTCCAAGTTTCATGCCTAACCTGAAAGAGATATGAGGGGAACTTGTTCAGAGTTTGTGCACAGCTGCGCCCGTCAGATGACTGTCAGCTGAATTTGCCACCTAACGGGCTCTGATTTATCATAGCAGGAACTCTGACCTTTATTTGGTCACAGAAATACCATATTGGAAATCTCTTTGAAAGCTGAGAAAAGGCTGACGGTGATCGACATACTTGTAACAAGAACAAGAATGCAATGATTATAGGTTGATATGCACAACCCTCAGCTTTTGTCATTTTGCTGGCTTGTCATGGTAGTTACAAACAGTAAGAAGTACACAAAGTACATTCTGAGGGGGATTGGATTGCTCAGGGCCTCGTTAATCGGATGCAAATATTTTTCAATCATATGCGCCCACGTTGCAACAGAACACAACTCCTATTAAGTCCTGCTTACCCCATAGCCAGTGTAAATGTCCTCAGTCCATATTTTGGCCACCAGAGAAACTAGTATTTTGTATGGAGAAAAGGACATAAAGGAACTCTGCTGTAAGTTTCAGCTGCATACTCACGAGGTTTTGGAAGCCTAGTGAAGTTTAATAAGATTTTGGAGCAAAATGATGTCCTGTTACTCTGAAAAGCCTTTCAGTTTGTGTGAAATCACTGCATCCCATGAGTGCCAATTGCGAACACAGATTTAGTGCTAGGAACAATATTGCTACTTTTTCAAGATCATCTGTTCATGCTGGTGTCCTACATGTGGCTCAAATTTAACAACTCTCCTGTAGCACGCTTTGAGCCATTACTCTGAACCATTGTTGCATGTTCAGTCATGGCTGGCAAAAGTAAGACGTTGTGCAGATCAAAAGAACTGTGTGACATGGAGGAATAAATCAGTCAGTGATCCTACTTATGAGGGACTTTGTTAGTTTATGCTGGACAATTGTCACTGTCGGCAAAGAATAGTACGTTAAAATTTTTAAAAAATCAAAACTAGTTATCACCTCAATTAAAGTTCTGGTGTATACACCCTCATTGAAAAACAATAACAGTAAATAGGTATGGATAGTTTCATGATCTGAATATTATTACGGTATATAATATATGCATAATGGCAAATTCTGTTTCAAGTGCATGAAAATGTAGTTTGGCTGGGATTGATAGATTTCCCGCCACCTTTCTGAGACCACCTTAAGCACCGAAGTTATTGGCCCAGTCTCGTCCAAATCAGTCATGACTCACATATGACCAGCTGAGGACTGTTCAGGGACTTATGTGAAGTGAGCTGGTAGTTTTGTCTGGTTTCTAGTGGATCAACATCTACATCCCACACCCACCAGATAACTGGCAATCTGAGTTAATGCTAAGGAAACGGGACTACTTTCCCACCTTTAAGACCTATCCGCTTCAGTGTTGGTTAAACTTTGTTGTGGTCAAACTATATTTTAACATAGTTTTGCTGGGCAGTGTGCCTGGGATCAAATCATGTTATAACCTGGTTGTAACACAGACCTGGCTGGCCACAGGGGATTTTCTAAGGGGGTTGTAACATGGGTTTTCCTCATCTATATTGGCTGGGGAAATCATGTCACAACCCAGTCTGTCCACAGCTCCATTTTAAAAAGTGTGCTTAATCAAGATTGTTTAAGCACTGTAGATGGGGCCAAAGAGATGATCCCTCCAATTTGCCTTTAGGCATTTCGATGAAGTGGGAAAAGAAAGCAAATAGCTTACAAGCTGTGGTGTACTTGGAGTTTAAGATTGTCCATTTAGAACTAAATTAACTTAAAAACGGAGGAGAAATCATAATTTTTATAAATTAAAATTTAATAAAATGCATGTATGGCTTAGCTGAGTGCATATTCATAAATGGTTCCTGTCCATTGAGATCTGCAGGGTTATTTTCTTGAGCTAAGATAAAGGTCTTGTCTGGGGATTAAAGCAGCAGGGATCTCGAGGAAGAGGGGAGCGTGGTTAAGTGGCGTAAGCTCATGAGTGGAAGTTTGGAGGTGCGGGTTCTAATACTGGCACAACAACATGATTGCATTGTAATTATGGGCAATTCTTGCACTCTGTGCCTCAGTTTCCCACATATGTTACTGATAAAGGCTGAATGGGACCTTGAAGAGCAAAACTTTCAAGGGAGCCTCACTCTGACTTCCATTAGCACCGCTGTAATTTTTCTGCAAAAATTCTGCCGAATTCCATTTAGGCTTCTGAATTTAATTCTAATATTAAAGTTTTTGGACAGACCTCTTCCCACCCTTCCACCCAGTTTTCATTTAGATACTTTCCTCAAATTTCAATTGATCAATGTAATTAAAAAACTGGAGAAGTGCTACTAAGATGCTTCATTAACAATAAGTATATTACATGATCTGTCATTTTCACATTATCCTTGTCCTTCCATATCCCCTTTATGACAGGGTTGGGCCAGATGGCTACAGGAGAGTAATAGAAGGCAGATATATAAGCCCCAGGCTAAGTAGGTCCCTTTCCCCTGGGTAAGGTAACAGGAAAGGTTCCAGACTGAGGTACACCAGACTGAGGAGTACAAGCATTATCAGACACCAGGAGGAAGGTCCTATGGTGAGGATAAAGAAGGTGTTGGGAGGAGGCCATGGGGAAGTAGCCCAGGGAGTTGTAGCTGTCGCACAGCTGTTCCAGGAGGCACTCTAGACAGCTTCATTCCACAGGGCCCTGGGCTGGAACCCGGAGTAGAGGGTGGGCCCGGGTTCCCCCCAAATCCTCCCAACTCCTGGTCAGACAGAGGAGTCGTCGACCTGGACTGTGAATTCAGAAAAAACGGCCAAGCTGAGGGCTGCCGTGAAGCTCCAAGGCGAGCAAATCCGCCAATAAGCGCAAGACCCACCAAGGTAGAGCAGGAACTTTGTCACACCTTATCTACTCTTTATTTACTATCCTCCTTTGCTGTGTTACGTAAAGTGCCTGTATGTTCCAATTTTACTAGAGCAGTCCTGGTTTTTCAGAGGATGTCTTGATGCCCCTGGAATTTTCAGAACAGCCACAGTATTGTTGCATAAGTCAAAATGTATTTGTTTCTCAGTAACTGTTATGCTGAGCAGAATTTTCTCTGTTTATGAGGGATAGGCTAGTGGAAAGAGTGTTCTGTGTGATGAACGGTATTTGGAGTCAGGAGAAAAAAACAAATGAGTGTAGACATCAATCAAAGCTGTTAGCTTGGTCATCATGCATATTCAAAAAACTTGTTCCGTGTTTCATGAAGACCTTATTCAGAACACTAAGTTACAGGAAAAAATCCTCCACTTTGAGAAATACGCATGGGTCACTGTTGAGTCAGAAGCTGACATTAGCAACACTTGGACATATTTTTTTACAATAAAAGTGTACTTTTGTCTTTGGGTTGAGTATTTTGCAATGCAAAAATCATCACAAAAGTTTCCTGTTGTTTTACTTTGAAAATATGGTCATCTCAGTGTTATGTTTTATTTGAACTGTACTTTCCTGTGGGAAGGGACTTGTCCATTTTCCAAGTACCATGCATACCTATGGTGCTGTGTACATAATATTACATTGTCTTACCTGAGTTTACAAATGGTTGCACGTGTGAAGTTCTGAATACCGCACACGGAGGGTAAGCTTTGAAAATTCAGCTATAGACACTTCAATGAATTTTATGGTTGAACTTCACCTCGGTTTATTTTCAGTGCAAAGCTGGCAATTATTGTGTTCTGAATCCAGTGTGCACTGTGGTGGCTTTAGGGAGAAGAATAGATTTTGCGGGATTGGGAAAATATAGGCACAGGCACCACGAAATCTCTGCTGTGTTATGGGCCCAGCAGTCCTGGGGCACGGTTAGCCAAGTACGCTATTTCAAGCAAAATCGGAGATGGGGATGTGCTCTTAGCCACAGGAAGAGCTGATCTCTTAGTCAGAGCAGTTAATCATGCAAAATAAAAAGAAATATGTACAGTTAGTCCCAAATGTTGTCCTGTTTCCAACAGATTTTTTTTTTCCCCTTCCTCTTAAGTGACTTGCATATATTTTTGGTATCACTAATTCACAGCATGGCAGAGTCTGCACAGTGGCTTTATTATTGGAAATGTGGAGGCTCTCTAAGCTCATGAGACATACCCCTGTCACAAAGCTGACCTCCATATACCTCTCTCGGAGAGAGAGAGAGAGAGAGAGAGAGAGAGAGAGAGACGTCTTGCTGACGTCAATAAAGAGCACACTGCATAGGATAATATTACTGTGTACCTCAACCACCCACTTCCTCTAATTTACTAGAAACTAAGCAAGCTGTTTAGAAACCCATAGCTTCCAGCATGTTTGCACTCTTCTCCCTCAACCAAAGGGCTATTAATTGTCAGGAGCTTGAAAGCTACCTGATTCCTTGTTCAAAGGACCGAAACAGAGGGGATTTCCATGAGTAATAATTCCATCCATGCCTATGCAGTGCACTGCAGGCTAGAGTAAATTGATCCAGCTGCTTGCAAGACTAAATGGAAAAGTGCCCAAGGGGGGATGGGGGGGAGCGGCAGGAACACATCAACAGATGGAGCTGGATTGTGTTGTCATCACGCGTTGCTCCTCATCTGCTGAGCATGCTCCAGCTTGATTTCCACCATTAGCAGTTTGCTCTCAGCCTTCCTGTTTGTGCTGACTTGCAATATGAGGCAAATTTGTCCAGCACATGTTGCAATGTCTTCTCTCCTAATAAAAAGGATAATTTTAGATTAGCTGGTGCTGTCTTGTTTTTTTTCCCTCCCCCCCCCCCCCCTCAAATGCCCTTGCAGTGATGACCCAAGTATTTTTGTGCCTTTAGTTTGCTCTACAGAAATCCTCCCAGTGACAGTCTACAAAAGGCTGTGAGGGCCCAGCTATCTTTACAAATAATCAAAATTGGCAGGATTAACCTATAACCTGAGGCTACAAAAATACAAATTCCACTATCCAGATGGCAGAGTTCAAAGTTCCACTCACTTCCTAGCTGAGGTTGCACAAGTAAATTTTTATCCTTGTTGAAAAGAAATAATAAGTAGAAACATAGTAATAAAACATGGGTTGCTTTGTATCTCTGGTTTTAATCAAATGTATTTTATTCCTTTGTGTTTTGCTATTAAATATATTTTGAGGCCTTTATAAAAATAATTTCTATCACCTCCCTCTATATTTAAATCCTCCATAGCTCCTTTGTTATCTTATTAGGATATTCATCTGATAGTAAATTTAAGTATAATCAGATGGTTAACTAGCACTGACTGGGAACAATTTAGCCACAGTAATGTAGAATAGAAGCATTGCAATTAGTCTCTGTTTTTCTATGGCATTGCTAATTTTAAAAAAATCTTGTATTTAAGGAGACAGATCGCTGGGTTGAACAATTTGTTTCTCCAGGGGACTAGAAGGAACCCAGTGACTGCTAATGTGACATTGAGCTGGCTGTCAGTTCAAATTCAGCGAAAGTCAGTAGTGGCTACAGGCTTTGACCATTTTGTGGCCTATGAAATGAATTAGAAGTCTCAGTCCAGTTCCTAGTAGAAAGATGCCCTCATCACAAAAAACCAAAACAATGGCAGGAAAAAAACAACAACAAAACCAAACCCCAAACAAACCGGAACAAAACAAACTCAAACCAAGAAAACCACCCCACCAGCAGCACAGCTACCTATCTGGTTGTCAAGCTGAGGCCATGGAGACTGAATTAACTGTCACTCCTAAATGTAGTCACTCCAAGGCAGAATGGAAGTATAGTGGTGGCATATTTTAAGGGAATCTTATCTTGGTGCGCTCTGTGCTGTGGAGAATTAATAAAACTCAGTGCACTTCTTTCATAGAGATCAAAGGACCTTCTGAAGGTGGGGAAGTATCATTTTACAGCTGGGGAAATTGAGGCAGGGATTTGTAAAATAACTTGCCCAACATCACACCAGTGCTAGAGGTGGGAAGAGAACCCACGAACCATTCTCTACCTAGTATCCAATGCACTGGACCACAGACTCTAGGATTGTCAAGCCAGACTTTTCACAAACACTAAATTCACTGATTTCAGATGATGATACTTATACATTCTAACAAAACAATGTAACTAGGAATCTCAGCACAAGAACAGTACTGCACCTACAATACATCAGTGCTAATAAGCGTATCTGGAGTGGGGGGAACATAATATGTTAATCTAAAAGCAGTTCTCTTTTTAGAACACATAAACTCTTCATGAGCTAAGTGTTAATTGTGATAAAAAAGGCTGTAAAGTGTATAAGCATCTGCTATATTCATTATTGTCATGTGGATTTTGTGAAGTGTATCTAAAGGTAAATGGTTCAGCTAACAGAGTACAGAAGCAGGAGCTGAAGAGTAAAGTTCACAAGTTGTTTTTGTGATGACTTGTCCTCACAGCTTGGGCAGACAACAAAACTTGACTCACTGGCAGAACTTCTGAGTAGACTGCAGATACACTTTAGGAGAGCAGAATTGGAAGTTCCAACCAACGAGTTTATGATTAATTTTGCAGGCATTTATTGTGCAATGTGAAAAGGCTACTGGCCAGCTCAGAATCTAAGCCAAGAGATGACTATCAAACAAAGCTGTTATGTTTGGCAGATCTTTCCAAAGCTGCTATGAAAAACAGACTCTAAGGTGCCACAAGTACTCCTTTTCTTTTTGCGAATACAGACTAACAAGGCTGCTACTCTGAAACCAGACATATTGAAGCTAATTTATGGATTTACCAGATCCATTCTACAATACATTATTTTATTATGATTTTTCTTCTTTGCTTTTTAGTAGAAAAATGAGTTCTGACTTGCACACTGTACATTTTTTAGGACAGGATTCTTACTGTGGACAGTTATACTGAAGGCACTAGTTAATGTTTACCAGAGAGCCTCTTTTCTTGGCAGTTTTCTCTAATGACCTTACAAGGAACTGGTTGTACTTTTTATTTTTTTTTTCTCCTGAAAATGAAACTGCATTTCCTATGAAAAACTGACGGTTCTTAGCCTAGATAAAGGTGATGTGGGGGTTAAAATGGCAGTAATAAGAAACAGTACTGCAGACACAAGCAGACTGCTTTTGAAATTTTCCTCTTGTGTGGTTTATCCTAACTACAGGTCAGTCAGTAAACTGTGTTTGAACACTGTCTGGCATGAATGCTTCAGCAATAAAGCTTAATGTGTAACCAGGTTTTTTTCTTCTGTGTCAGAAGTTGGCAAGAAGATACTGTAAATAAGGATCCCTGTGAGTAAATAGATATATGTGTGGAGAGGGGAGGGGAGTGCTAGAGTAAGCAGTTTTGAAATTCATGTCAGTGTTGCTTCAAGTGATAAGAAACCTGCAAGCCATACTGATGCACAGGTTTCAAAAACAGGAAAGCATCTTGTTTAAAAACCTTCTAAGGCAACATGAGGCTTAGAAAAGAAACTGGCTTAGTGGTTAAGTGATTGTACTTCCTTATTGATATAGTGATTTAGATGATGCAAAGCCTCATGGGATTGCACTGTTGTTAACCACAAACCTAACAGTTATGATGACAAAGTTCTGCACAGACCATGGGGCTTTCTGGAGAGCTGAGAAATCTAAAAGTTTCCCTTTTCATTTCCTCTCTTGTCTGAGTTTGAATTTTTTTTCTTACGTCTTTTTTTTTTTTTTTTTTAACGCATTAAAAAATAAAGAGGGGGGGAAAAAAGAAAATTTGGCTGACACCTTCTGGGGAAGTGAAATCTGAAGTTGCAAAAAAATAATAATTTTTTCCCCAAAAGCGTTCAGTAATTTTGGGTGCCTCCGTTCTTATATACCCAACTTGAAACAGCTTAAAGGGGCCTGATTTTGACGGAACACATACTCAGCACTTGTTGAAAATCAGATCCTTTTAAGATGTTTGAAATTGGGCACCCAAAATCACTAGTCACTTTTGGAAATCATGGCTGTTATACTCTGTGTGTGTGTCCGCACGTGTGCACACGGCTTGGGTAGCAGTCTTTGTGGAACTGAACACAAAATGACTGCTAGTATCTATAGGCAGCAGCAGAGTCCCTGCAGATTTAAAGGGATAGTACCTAGAATACAAAAGGCATGCTGGCTACATAGCTAAAATGCACCCAGAACTCTAGGTTATTATTGACTAAACATGGGTAAAAGCCACAGAGTTTAGACCTAGAGATGATCTTTTCCAAAGTTTAGGTTGTTCAGATAAGGGGTTTTGGCTTGAGTTTATCTGTCCTATTTGGTCAAATTTCTCCTTGATACATAGCTGCAACCACTCAGTGGGGAGGGAAATAAATAGGATATTTCCTTCCCAACATATTGCTATCCTCCCAATGTGTGGCTCAGGAGTAATTCATTCTTGCACTCCATTCTCTGCCCCCCCCCCCCCCCAACCACCTTTTATTGGATGTTTGTGCCTCCTTGCCTAGGTGTTGCTTTGCTGGCTGTAGTGGAGTTACATCGGGAATGGATTTGGTCCTTAAGGACAGTATTTGAATTGCCTATTCAACAGGCATTTCTATGGCTGTTCAGTCAATTTCAAGAATATATTTTGAAAATGTTAGGAAACCAATTTAACTGGAGTTGGAGCAAAGTTTTGGCCAAAAATTCAGTCTCTGGCCAACAGGCCGGACTTTTGCCAACTCATTGCCTGCTCCTTTAGCCCAGCAGTGAAAAGCAAGCCTGGGGGGAAGCCCGGCCCTTTGCCCATTAGACTTAATTGCACCTTTTTGTAAGCCTAATAAATCCTGCCCCAAATCGCTTCCCCGAGCCACAGGGAAACGAAAACCTAGCCAAGGGCAGGAGCCAGCAGAGCTGCTAAAACTATAAAGTTGACATTCAGGATGAGATCTCTGCATTGTGATGTTGTTCTGAATGGGATTTTGTGTATGCGTTTGTGCCTGTGTGAGGCTCCCAGTATCTGAACGAGGGAGGTGGGAGGGGAAGCATGGATTTGAGCAGCAAAACTCACTCTAACAGTAGTGCTTCCCCCCCCAACATCAGAGAGGCTGAGAGAGGAAGACCTGAGTACAGGCAAAGCACACATGAAACTGCCCCCCAAAGAGGCCGTTTAAAGCGCTTTTCCTCATGAGCCTTCGAGAAGACAAGGGAGGGAGAGTGGAAAGGGAAGAGCATGGATTCAGCACCAGAAAGATCCCTTTTAAGTGTGTTTTTTTTTTTTTCCTTGAGCATCAGACAGAATGAGAGAGGAGGAGAAAAATGAAAGTGCCTCTAAAGTGAACTTTTCTTCTCTACTGTGGAGATGTTAAATGAAACTTTTATATTTAGTTACCAGCCAAGAAGAGAAGAGAGGCTTTCAGCTCAGAAATAGAGCCTCTCTTTTCCCCTTCCCCCAGCTCACTCTGTCTCCATTACCAATCTGATCCCTGTATTGCTGGGCCCTCAGTTCTCCCGCTGATGTGGTGCTATGAAAAGTACTCCGGCACTACAGTGACAGCTGTTGTGTCACAGCAGGGAACCAGATACGCTGCAGATTTAGGTTTAGCAGCCAAAATACCCATGGCTTGTTTAGCTATAACACTCAGGGGAAGAGGTTCTCATTGCTGCCCAGAAGGAGCTGCTTGTACACACAGACCTAGAGGGAAGCACACAGGAAGGTCACGGAGGGGTCACGCTCTAAAAAAGAGACAGCACAAACAGCATGTGCCCTACACTCTCATTTCAAGAGGCGCTCTGGAAATACCTTAGATTGACAATTTCAGGAGAAACGTTGGGTCTGTAAGGTCATCAAGAAGTGTCCAGCTGGTAGAGTTTCAGCAATCTCGTGCCCGTTTCACACCCAGAGCCAAGTTTTGCTCTCTGTGATACTAGTATAAATATGGTGTAATTCCGCTGACTTCAACAGGGTAAACCAATGGAGTTACTCTGGATACACACTGAATTTAGCCATATGGAGTGGAAATCCATCAACTTTATGAAAAAACTCTTACAGATACAGACAGACATCATCTTCCTTTCCAAATGCAAACAGATGGACGTTCTACCAAAAGGCCTGAAAGTGAAAAATCCATTACGATCTACATACCACACAGACTATGCTGACAGATTGTGCCACACGCTCTCAAAGAAACTCTGGAACCACCTGATCAACATCCTCTACAGCAAATAGGGAAAGATTAAGAACGAGCTCTCAAAACTGGATACTCTCATAAAAAACCAACCTTCCACACAAACTTCCTTGTGGCTGGACTTTACAAAAACGAGACAAGCCATTTACAATACACACTTTGCTTCTCTACAAAAGAAAAAGGACACTAAACTATCTAAACTACTACGTGCCACAAGGGGCCACAACAATGGTTCCCTTAACCCACCCAGCAATATTGTTAATCTATCCAGCTATACTCTTAGCCCAGCAGAAGAATCTGTCCTATCTCGGGGCCTCTCCTTCTGCCCCTCCACCCCCACGAACATGATACAGTTCTGTGGTGACCTAGAATCCTATTTTCGATGTCTCTGGCTCAAGGAATATTTCCAACACACCTCTGAATAGCATACTAACCCACAGAGACCTTCCTACCAAGACTACATAAAGAAGGATTCTGGGTGGACTCCTGAAGGTCGAAACAACAGACTGGACTTCTACATAGAGTGCTTCCACCGACGTGCACGGGCTGAAATTGTGGAAAAGCAGCATCACTTGCCCCATAACCTCAGCCGTGCAGAACACAATGCCATCCATAGCCTCAGAAACAACTCTGACATCATAATCAAAAAGGCTGACAAAGGAGGTGCTGTCGTCATCATGAATAGGTCGGAATATGAACAAGAGGCTGCTAGGCAGCTCTCCAACACCACTTTCTACAAGCCATTACCCTCTGATCCCATTGAAGGTTACCAAAAGAAACTACACCATCTGCTTAAGAAACTCCCTGAAAACGCACAAGAACAAATCCACACAGACACACCCTTAGAACCCCGAGCAGGGGTATTCTATCTGCTACCTAAGATCCATAAACCTGGGAATCCTGGATCCCCATCATCTCAGGCATTGGCACCCTGACAGCAGGATTGTCTGGCTATGTAGACTCCCTCCTCAGGCCCTACGGTACCAGCACTCCCAGCTATCTTTGAGACACCACTGACTTCCTGAGGAAACTACAATCCATCGGTGATCTTCCTGAAAACACCATCCTGGCCACTATGGATGTAGAAGCCCTCTACACCAACATTCCACACAAAGATGGACTACAAGCCATCAGGAACAGTATCCCCGATTTTAATGTCACAGCAAACCTGGTGGCTGAACTTTGTGACTTTGTCCTCACCCCTAACTATTTCACATTTGGGGACAATGTATACCTTCAAATCAGCGCCACTGCTATGGGTACACGCATGGCCCCACAGTGTGCCAACGTTTTTATGGCTGACTTAGAACAATGCTTCCTTAGCTCTTGTCCCCTAACACCCCTACTCTACTTGCGCTACATTGATGATGACATCTTCATCAACTGGACCCATGGGAAAAAAAGCCCTTGAGGAATTCCACCATGATTTCAACAATTTCCATCCCACCATCAACCTCAGCCTGGACTAGTCCACACAAGAGATCCACTTCCTGGACACTATAGTGCTAATAAGCGATGGTCACATAAACACCACCCTATACCGGAAACCTACTGACTGCTATACTTACCTACATGCCTCCAGCTTTCATCCAGACCACACCACACGATCCATTGTCTACAGCCAAGCTCTACGATACAACCGCATTTGCTCCAACCCCTCAGACAGAGACAAACACCTACAAGATCTCTATCAAGCATTCTTACAACTACAATACCCACCTGCTGAAGTGAAGAAACAGATTGACAGAGCCAGAAGAGTACCCAGAAGTCACCTACTACAGGACAGGCCCAACAAAGAAAATAACAGAACACCACTAGCCGTCACCTTCCGCCTCCAACTAAAACCTCTCCAACGCATTATCAAGGATCTACAACCTATCCTGAAGGACGACCCATCACTCTCACAGATCTTGGGAGACAGGCCAGTCCTTGCTTACAGACAGCTCCCCAACCTGAAGCAAATACTCACTAGCAACCACACAACGAAAACATTAACCCAGGAACCTATCCTTGCAACAAAGCCTGTTGCCAACTGTGTCCACATCTGTTCAGGGGACACCATGATAGGGCCTAACCACATCAGCCACAATATCAGAGGCTCGTTCACCTGCACATCTACCAATGTGATATGTCATCATATGCCAGCAATGCCCCTCTGCCATGTACATTGGCCAAACTGGACAGTCTCTACGTAAAAGAATAAATGGACAAAAATCCGACGTCAAGAATTATAACCTTCAAAAACTAGTTGGAGAACACTTCAATCTCTCTGGTCACTCGATTACAGACCTAAAAGTCGCAATTCTTCAACAAAAAAACTTCAAAAACAGACTCCAACGAGAGACTGCAGAATTGGAATTAACTTGCAAACTGGATACAATTAACTTAGGCTTGAATAAAGACTGGGAGTGGATGTGTCATTACACAAAGTAAAACTATTTCCCCATGTTTATTCCAACCACCCCCTCCCCTGCCCCACTGTTCCTCACACGTTCTTGTCAACTGCTGGAAATGGCCCACCTTGATTATCACTACAAAAGATTTTTTTTTTCTCTCCTGCTGGTAATAGCATCACTCTCTTTGCAGAGTGCATGGCAACACCCATTGTTTCATGTTCTCTGTGTGTATAAATCTCCCCACTGTATTTTCCACTGCATGCATCCGATGAAATGAGCTGTAGCTCAGAAAAGCTTATGCTCCTATAAATTTGTTAGTCTCTAAGGTGCCACAAGTCCTCCAGTTCTTTTTTCTGGATACACTGTGTAACAGAGCAATATGTGGTCCCAACCAGTGACTGGCAATGTTTCTGGGACCAAGGCATGTTCTTTTTTTTTTTTTTTTTTAGTATATTTGTTTCTTTACTACATTTGAACACCATCCTTATTCACTGTGGCAGGCATGCCCAAAATGTGATCTGTAGTTACTTTCTCTCTGTGACTTGCAAGGCAAGCATAAAGCTGATGAATAGCAGGTTTTAATTGGTGCTGATCTTGCTTAAGGAAGATAATAGGAGAAGCCAATAGTATGTGTGTGGTGGTGTTTTGTTGTTGTTTTTTAACAATAAAATGTGTTTTTTAATGAATAGTGAATAAGGGTCTCTCGTCAAGTTGCTATTGCTGTCCTCAGGGTTGCCAAGTTCAGGTACTCCAAGCTTTGTGCTTGACAGAACTTTATGTGGTCATCATTATTAGCCACGTATTGCCGCAATAGAAAAATCCAGGTCCGTTTTTCCTTCATGCACATCAATCCATCGAGACACAGATTTTCAAAGTGTCTAGGTGTCCAAATGCTTGTGCAGTTTTATGTTACATTTGGGCAGGCAGTTTATGCAGCTGTGTGTGCAGTTCAGGCAAATTGACATGGAAATGGCAATTGTCATTTGCATGCAGTTGTGGTAATTGCATGTATAATTTTAAGCATGCAACATACCTAACTTGTTTGAAAATCAGGCGCATATTTTACTGTTTGTGGGAGTAAAGTTAAGAAAATGCATACAACGTTTTCCCTCACTTGATCTAAAATAATGTTTGTTCACCTGCAAAGCCCATCTTCCCCCCCTCCCCCCTTTTTTTGGCATGGGAGAAGGATTGTGAGTGGCAATATGGCAGAGAAGTTTGTCTATTGTAATTCTCTGTGTAAAAGGCTAATGTTAGGTGATTATGAGAGTTGTCAATTTAACAATGTGTGTATAACAATTGTTGGGTACTTAAACTAAGGTGCACCTATCCATAGTTTTATCTGACATACATCTAAATTAATATATGGACGCATGGATGTAAGCACCAAGTGATGAACTTACAATGAGGAAAAGAAAAGAAAAATGGAGCTTACATCATCTCATTACAAGCCAATTGTTTTGTTTTCTAAGATATTTCTCCATAGGACACAGATTAGTTCTTGACTCATTCAGCTTTTGAT
The DNA here is from genome assembly GCF_965152235.1 of Eretmochelys imbricata. Lineage (NCBI taxonomy): Eukaryota > Metazoa > Chordata > Testudines > Cheloniidae > Eretmochelys > Eretmochelys imbricata. The sequence goes on along the minus strand of NC_135574.1, from coordinate 133,931,556 downwards.
CATCCAAAAAGTTTTGTGATTGTTCCAGCATTCTATCAACAGCTTCCCAAATGGCACTAAAAGACAGTCACAGTATTCTATTATCCTATGTATCTTTTTTTCCCCCAAGGATGTTCGTATTTGATAGGCAAGTTGGGAAAAAATATTATTTTTATATTTTTGGGAAGTTGTCTCCATGAAAGGGAATTGTTCATTGTTAGGATTTTTTGTCCAAGCCTTTTTGCCATCTTGATCAAAGTGAGTTTCAGGTTGCCCTATTATGCTGCTGTAGCTACTGGCACACTGTCTGTCTGTCTGTCTTGTCCACATAATAGGACTAGCAACTACTAGTCAACTAAAAAAACCGAGGAGTATTTATGGCATCTTAGAGACTAACAAATGTGTTTGGGCATAAGCTTTCATGGGCTAAAACCCACTTCATTGGATGCATGCAGTGGAAAATACAGTAGGAAGATATATATACACACACACACAGAGAACATGAAAAAATGGGTTTTGTCATACCAACTGTAATGAGACCCATTAAGTAAGGTGGAGAATTGTGACTTTTAGGTCTGAAACTGAGTGACCAGGGAGGTTGAAGTGTTCTCCGACTGGTTTTTGAATGTTATAATTCTTGATGTCTGATTTGTGTCCATTTATGCTTTTGCATAGAGATTGTCTGTCTGGTTTGGCCAATGTACATGGCTTGTTGGCACATGATGGCATATATCACATTGGTAGATGTGCAGGTGCAATTCTCCAACAAAAAACCTTCAAAAACAGACTCCAACAAGAAACTGCTGAATTGGAATTGATTTGCAAACTGGACACCACTAAATTAGGCTTGAATGAAGACCCGGAGTGGATGGGTCATTACACAAAGTAAAAACTATTTCCCCATGCTAATTTCCCCCCCTACTGTTACTCACACCTTCTTGTCAACTGTTTGAAATGGGCCATCCTGTTTATCACTACAAAGGGTTTTTTTCTCCTGCTGATAATAGCCCACCTTAATTAATTGGTCTCGTTACAGTTGTTATGGCAACACCCATTTTTTTCATGTTCTCTGTGTGTGTGTGTGTGTATGTGTCTATATATATCTGTCTATCTTCCTATTGTATTTTCCACTGCATGCATCCGATGAAGTGGGTTTTAGCCCACGAAAGCTTATGCCCAAATAAATTTGTTAGTCTCTAAGGTGCCACAAGTACTCCTCCCTTTTTTTTTCTTCTGATACAGACTAACATGGCTTCCACTCTGATACTAGTTAACTAGTGCTACTAGCTCACATGGTAGCAAACTGTGCTTTTGCATCTGAAGCTCCCAGTTTCAAATCCTGCTGATGGCCCAAGAGGGATGGTGTTCTGCTGCAATTAACGATGAGCCCAAACCAACCCCCCAAATCATGGGGAAGTTCAGACCCCAAACTGATGACTCATGTGCCCATTGATTCTCTGTGTATACAGAGCAACATTTTCATTTTAGTGCATCATACAAGCTAACAGCAGCCTTTCATTTAAAAATAAGTCAGAGCAGACCCTTTGATAAGACAGCAACTTAAATGCTCTGATTATACTGGGTGCCAAATAATTTCACAGCAGTTGAGATATTGAGCTGGAAAAATTAATATCAATTTCGATAGGCGATGTAGCTTCAAAACTGCAGTCTCTTCTGGGACTGCCTACAAGAGGCTTCCAAAACTGTCATTGTGGGGAGCCCCAAATAGTGAATCTGAGAACAGGTGCTTAGGGTGGGCCATATGGAAAAGCCATGTTGAAATGACTTTTGCAGGGTGCCTTGGAGGTGCTTGCAGCAGCCCTGCTCTCTTCATCCTAGCACTGTCCTTAATGGTATTGCCATTCTCACATACTCCTCGGCAGGGAGTGCAGATCAGTTTCAAAGGAACTGCCTCTTCCAACATGTCAAATCAGAGATCTGAGCTCTCTTCCAGCTACAATCCAGTCCTTTATTCTAGATGCACACATCAGGGAAAGACTAACAGAAGTTTAGTATAGCATGTAATGTAGCTCAGCTTCCTGGGAATCTGGGTCTTACTGGCCCCAGAGTCTTTTAGTGGCAGGGCCTCTGGGATAGTCATCGTACATCCTTCAGGTTTGAAGATGACCATGACATCACTGGTTGGTTTGGTTTCTGTGAACATGTGAGTGGCTAATCAGACCAATTTGAGCTTTGCTTTCTGTGTGAGTTTTTTGGCCGCTTATAGCGGGATCCCCCATCAGCTGCAGTATGCTGACCAAGGTTAAGGCGAAGCAGATAATGTTTAGGGCACCTTTTCTCGCCCCTTCCTCATACTAGCAAGGTGAGCAGTGTGATCCTAAGCAGGACTGCTTAGTCACACAGGGGGCTGCTGAATTCCACGGCTGCTTCAGTCCAGTGAAAAGCGACCCTATGTCCTGAGCTGCTTGTGTGCAAGTCTGTAGTCCCAGAGGGACTGGCATCTATGGAGCACGGGGGAAATGGAGAGCTATTTACAGGTTGAAAAGTTATAATTACATTACTGGAGGGTGAGTGACTTGGTGGGCAACAGATGGAGGGGAAGTAAATTTAGTGCTGGTGAAGTGCTGAGTTGGCAGCGCTGGAGAATTTATCCCTCTATCTGCATTATAAGCTTATGAGTCCTCTGTGGTGCCTATCAACTTGCCTCTTGTGATGATTGGGCTTACAAATTTACTCTAATTGTGAGCTCAACTATAAAAAGTGAGTGTAAGCTCACAAGAGGTCACAATAACCTATAACAGCAAATGTTAATGGGAAAGGGGGGAAAAAGGGAGACAGACTGAATTAGTCCAGACAAAGAGGCCTGATGATAAAATTCAAGGACTATTAAGATCATGCCTGGTTTTAAAAAAAAAAAAAGGGGGGGTGGGGGTGGGGAAAGAGGGTGGAACTGAAAATTGGTGTGTCAGAGACTAGGTCTAACTAGTGGACGAAATAATAATAGTGCCCTGAGAATCCTTGATGTTTTACCTCTTCCTTTTATCTCATTCTCCTTTCCTCCTTGCCATTCTGAGCATTACCTCTGTAAGGAGTGACTTCCATCTGCCACAAGTTTAGCAGAGTTCCCCGGGGAAAGACCGACAACCCAATAACAGTGAATGGCAGCTGTGATTGTGTGGAGAATATGCAGCAGATTTTTGGTTGGTGTAAATTGGTGTGGCTTCATTGATAAGCAATAGAGCAGCACCAACATACATCAGCTGAAAATCTGGTGGAGAAGGGGTTCCATTAATTAACTAGAGATTGTACTAAGCCAGAAGTCTGGATCCAAACTTTCTCAAAGTTTGGGGGGGTGTTTGGATTTGGAGTTTAGTTTAGATCCACCTCTAGTTAAATCCATGTTGTTATCAGCTGGATACAACACTGCATCTCTGGCAATCTCAGGCAAGGTAAATAGGTTAGAATTCCCTTCTCAGTGCAGATATATCTTCTTTCTACTTCCCCATAGGGCAGAGAGTAACGGAGCCACAGCAGTGCCCTGCTAGCCAGTCTGGGGAATTGGACACTGAGGAGGAAAGCTGAACTTGGGTCATTCTTGTGACAGTGCACCTTTGTAAGCCACCACCAGACCAACCTGTCTGTGGTGTATGTAGTTTAAAGCTGCTATGTTGTAGGTAGAGTGACCAGATGTCCTGAAATTAGGAGGTTTATCTTTATAAGCAACCTGTTACCACGCCACCCCTGTCCCGACTTTTCACACTTGCTATCTGGTCACCCTAGACACAGGTGCCAATCCTGCACAGACATATGCACATACTAATCTTTAGGGGAGAGAGTAGTCCCATGACATTAGTGGAGTCTCAACAGTGTGTACATTTAAATGCATGCATTAGACTTTGCCGGATCAGGGCTATAGAGTGTAATACTTAGATTGTAAGGTCTTTGGGACAGAGACTGTCTTTTCATTGTGTGTCTGTACTGTGCCTAACACTGGGATCCTGATCATGGATTGAGGTCTCTAGGCGCTGCTGAGGTATCAACATATTTTTGTGTAATGCCACTTTTACATTTCTAGGAGTCTGCAGCTCCAGGCAACCATTTTGAGAGGTAGAGTTTATGTTCATGGCATGCAAGCAGAGAGGCTAGATTAAAAAACATAAATACTTTTTCTGGAAGGTTGCAATGCAACACTATTTTATTTCTTAGAATTCAAAATGGTAATACACAAGAACCCCAAAACAGAGAGCCCAAGCTGGCTGCTCCCTAAAACAGAGTGGCACATCTCCTGCAACCTTACTTTAGGTGGCTGGCTGTTTGCATACTGACTGAAGCTAGGCCCAGATTGTGTGCTTCCCTACAGAGCCCCTTAGCCTGCAAGTAGGATCAGGAAAACCCCTTAAATTTAAAGCGACCACTTACAATTTTAGCAGAGTTTTCAGTACACCAGAGATATCAGTGCAGATTGACACAAGAGGCACACTTTGTGTTGCTGCCTGATGAGGACTTTACTTTTGTTCTTATTTTGTTTTCTCAATCTCAAATAATTCATTCTGATAGAACTATCCATTTGCTCTTAGTGTATGTAAAATGTATCAAAGCACAGACATTTGCTCTTAGTGTATGTAAAATGTATCAAAGCACAGACTTTTGAAGAACGTATTTGTTTCTTTAATTATTGTAAATTAGCTTTTTTCACTAAATGGGGGGGGGGGGGGCGCGCAGAGGGGAAACAACCTCCCAGAGACAGATCTTGCAGTTGGAAAATGTGAAATGGTTAACATTGCTTTTTGAAGAAATTCAGACTTTTAAGAATTTTTTCTTTTCAGTGCAGTGAAATACTCAGTGACTGAACACTTTTGTGTTTTTCATCCAATAAAAAAATAAACTACATTTAGGAAAATAATTAGAAAAGTAGTTCAGCCATATAAAGAAATGAGACCCATAAAAGCAGTTGCATTAGAAGAGAGTTGACCATTAAAATGGTCATATTAGACAATAAGACAATTAGGGGCTTCCTTGGCCCCCTTCTGGGGTTCATACTTTTCAAGTCAGAGCTTCCATATGCGGGTGTAAGGGTGAGAAACCAAGCGAGGTCTCATTATTTCTTGTTTAACTTGCCCATTTAAACGGATAGTTCTTTTTCTATGGAGTTGTTTTTATAGCTATCCCATCTGTAAATAGATGAACTGTTCTTTTCCTAACTTGGCTTGCTATCTTTTTTTCAAAACATTTGGAATGTTTTGGTTGCGATTTTCGTTTTTGTTTTTGTTTTTGAAAACTAGTGAGACTGAATTAGCCTGTGATTGCATTGATGGAACTGAAGTGTCTAGATGCACCTTTGACCTCTACAGTAGACATTTTGGAACAGATTTCCAAAGCTGCATCCAGATTTAAGAACTCAGTACATTGCGTGCTGAGGTTCTTAGGAAAATCTAGCCATAAGTGTCACAGCGGGTGCTGAACATTTCTGAAAATGTGGCCCTTATCTAGGTGCCTAAATAGGACCTGTGCTCCTTATCAATATCAGTTGTGGGTACAGAGGCTTTGAAAATCAGGCCCTGAACTCTCTTGAAAATTTTGCCCTTCATCTGCTAGCCTTCATACTCTTTGCCCCAAATATGAGGGAATTCAAGGCACACCACCAAACTCCTTTTTTTTTTCATTTATACAAGATAAACATATTGAGAACAACACTTTAAAACAAAAACGGGGCTGTGAAGTTCAAATGTTTTGCCCACTTTATGCCAATGTATCAGTGGCTCCCAGACTCTGGTCCATGAACCACTGTTGGCTCACAAAGCGCTTGCTGGCTGGCTACTCTTTTCTCCAGGAGCTTCTGCAGGGCTCCAGGCTCTCCATTGCAATGAAGAACTTGAAGGCCTACAAAAGCATCTGGAAACTGAGAGGAGGGGTCAGCACTGGCCATCTCTACTAATGGCTGTTGCTGTGTGGAGGGAGAGAGGATACATGAGCCACTTTGAACAACGAGAGGCGCCACTGGAAGAGGAATATCCAGGAAAGCCAGGCGAAGGGAAGAGTACCAGGTGTATGAGTGACTTGTGCCAGTGAGGAGGGAGCTAAGTGGTAGGGAAGCACATGTTGGGAGAGAGAAGGAGACCAAGCAGTAGGGAAGCATATGCGGAGGAACTGGGAGGAGGAACTGAACTTGTGCAGGGGAGGGGAGATGAAGAGCCAAAGGAGACAACAGATTTAATATTTTCCAAAAAGCAGGATTAACTTACTGCATAACACACAGTAGGTTTAAAACAAACAAAAGAAGGTGGCGCTTCACAAATGCAGTCAACCCGTGGAACTTGTAGCCAGGGGATGTTGTGAAGGTGAAACGCATAACTGGATTCAACAAAGAATTAGATAGGTCCACAGAGGAAAAGTCCATCGATGGCTATTAACCAAAATGGCCAGGGATGCAACCCCATGCTCTGGGTGTCCCTAAGCCTCTGGCTGATGCTGGGACTGGATGACAGGGGATGATGGATCACTCAGTAATTGTCCTGTTCTGTTCATTCCCTCTGCCCAGTGCCAGATACTTCACTGTCGGAAGACGGGATACTCGTCTAGATGGACCATTGGTCTGACCCAGTATGGCCATTCTTATGTTCACAGCTAAATCTACATGAAACCTTTCCTAGTTTCACTTTTCCATGTAAATTAGTTGCTGTAGGAGTGGGTGTGTGCACTCATGATTGGGAAGGGAGATGGTCCAGGAGACCATCCCTTCTCTCTCTATTAAAATGTGGGCTATATTACGGGAAAAGTATGAGGACCCCAACAACATACTGAAGTCCCAATTAAAGTTCCTACAGCTCTTTTCACAGACTCGTAGGGGTATTATCTCATGTCCTGGCTGCATAACAGCTTGGGTAATTACATTCTGCCACCTGAACCCTTCTAGAATTTCATTTGAATAAGAGATTCCCATGTCCTCAACTGGGGTTAAGTTATTTTTTCCTGACTTGCCCAAATAGCCCACTACAGTCAGTGGGGCTACTTGCATGAGTAAAGTGAGCAGGATTTGATTCTTATGGTATTGTGTGTATGCTGTTAAATATTGGTTGCATTTCAGCCTACAGGTAGCTGCATTCATCAGCAGATGAGTCATCACTGTGCAGTTTGTAAAGTGCTCTGGTGTTCTTTGAGAGGAAAGGTGTTGAATAAATGTAGTATATTCCCTATGTAGACACACAGCATTGCAGGGAATCAGACTGAATGTATATAACTTCTTGCTGCTTTGGTGGTTTGGTGATTTAAAGTTTTCCATTAAATGCAGAGGTTTTGGGAAGTGATGAAATAGAACTAAGTGTTGGAAAATGTTGGGATACAGAAAATAAAAGGACAAGCTGGAGCCATCTAATTGTAGCCAAAGCAATCTCCAAAGCAGTTATGCAGCATTGGATGGGGGGAAGCAGTAGATGTGGTATATCTTGACTTTTAGGGTTTTGTTACTGTCTCGCATGACTTTCTCATAAACAAACTAGGGAAATGCAACCTAGATGGAGCTACTATAAGGTGGGTGCAAAACTGGTTGGAAAACCGTTCCCAGAGAGTAGTTATCAGTGGTTCACAGTCATGCTGGAAGGGCATATCGAGTGGGGGCCCACAGGGATTGGTTCTGGGTCTGGTTCTGTTCAATATCTTCATCAATGATTTAGATAATGGCACACAGAGCACACTTATAAAGTTTAAGGACGATACCAAGCTGGGAGGTGTTGCAAGTGCTTTGGAGGATCCGATTAAATTGAAAATGATCTGCACAAACTGGAGAAATGGTCCGAAGGAAATAGGATGAAATTCAATAAGGACAAATGCTAAATACTCCACTTAGGAAGGAAGTCAGTTGCACACATACAAAATGGGAAATGACTGCCTACGAAGGAGTACTGCAGAAAGGGATCTGGGGGTCATAGTGGGACACAAGTGAAGTATGAGTCAACAGTGTAACGCTGTTGCAAAAAAAGTGAACATCATTCTGGGATGTATTAGCAGGCGTGTTGTAAGCAAGACGCGAGAAGTAATTCTTCCACTCTAATCCGGTCTGATTAGGCCTCAGCTGGAGTATTGTGTCCAGTTCTGAGTGCCACATTTCAGGAAGGATGTGGACAAATTGGAGAAAGTCCAGAGAAGAGCAACAAAAATTATTAAAAGTCTAGAAAACATGACCTATAAGGGAAGATTGAAAAAAAAAATTGGGTTTGTTTAGTCAGGAAAAGAGAAGACTGAGAGGGGCCATGACAGTTTTCAAGTGTGTAAAAGGTTGTTACAAGGAGGAGGAAGAAAAATTGTTTTTCTTAATTTCCTGAGGATAGGACAAGAAGCAATGGGCTTAAGTTGCAGCAAGGGAGGTTTAGGTTGGACATTAGGAAAAATGTCCTAACCGTAAGGGTGGTTAAGCACTGGAATAAATTGTCTAGGGAGGTTGTGAAATCTCAATCATTGGAGATTTTTAAGAGCAGGTTAGACAAACATCTGTCAGGAATGGTCTAGATAATTAGCCCTGCCAAGAATGCAGGGGACTGGACTAGATGACCTCTCGAGGTCCCTTCCAGTTCTATGATTCTATGATAAAGGACCTGAGAGTGAGTTAGGAGTGGAAATATTGTCTCCTGTTTAAGCAAGGAGGCTGTGATGGGAGAGGATTAGATGCCAGGGGAATAATCTCTCTTTACAGTGTTTGATCCCTCCACTTTCCTGCAAAAATCAGGATGGCTGGTTAGCTAATTTAAAAAAAAACAAACCCAAACTCTCTTCTTCCAGTATGCACATCTGCATACATATCACATGCTGCTTTCTTTACTCAGAGTGGGCTGGAGGGAGCATTATCTAGATTAGAAATTCAAGGGTGCCATTAAAAACCATGCCCCTTCTTTATTTTACTCTTCCATCTTCTAGCTTTGTAGTTTTCCTGCTGGCCTTATATTTTCTGCAGTTGTTCAGCTACAGTTGGCATCATTACAAGGCCATGGCAGATTTCTGAATTGTGTAGCCTCATACATTATGTATCAGAGCTAAGAATCTGACCCTTAATTGCTCCATTAAATCTCTCAAGGCTCCTCATGCTATTCCCAGGTATCTGTCTATTTTCGTATCATTACGTATTTTTTAAAAGGTTAACTTTATACACTACAGGCCTGGTCCTCAAAAATGCCAAGCACCCGCAACTCATATGAAATACAGTGGGAGTGGTGGGTGCTCAGTACCGCTCAGGATCAGGCACCAAAAGTTCTGGGTTGCTTTGCATTTTATGTTCTATTTTGCTTTTCACTACTGCCTATAGACTATAACAGAAGTGGTTATACTACCTGACACAAGACTCTATAGAAGGATATCGTTCTCTATTAATCTCTCTCTAGGATTTTAGAAATATGTTCTATACAATGCTATTTGTTTGTTCTTATTAAATTCTACAGGACTTTTCCATATATTTATGGTTGGGTGCATTATGCAGACTCTTTACCTTCCTCAGAAGCAGTAGGTATGATATGGGCCAATCGTAGAATAAATCTTAGATTTGATGGATCAGTAGGCTGTCTGAAATGAGATAGCAAATCTTATGTTCCTATGAAATAGCTGTGGGCCTTATTTGGACTAAGAGGCTGCATCTTCTTCAGTAGGTTTGGTTTTGAATCAGAATTAGACTCATTTGATACATTTAAGAGGAAAGAACAAGCTTCCCCCCCCCCCCCTTATTGTGAAATGCCAGGGCTGTTTAAAATTAATAGTAACCCGTGTAAAAGAGGAGAGGAGAGGAAATGAAAGAAACTTTTATTTCCTCCCAGAAACAGCCCTGTTTTCCTGCCTTTTCCATCACAGCGCAGGCGTTTTTGTCAGCTTTGGCACCAGAAAACATTTTTTTAAAAAAGTTTTCAAACACCAGGAATTCTTCTGTCCTTTTAAACATAGACCTGGAGGAATGTCTAGACTGTAAAATGGACCAAGAAAATGGAGTTCAACTTCTCAATCAGTTAATTTTTGTTCTATATAGAGCACTGCACTCATTCCTGCTCACAGCAGGACTGAATGTTTATTACCACAGGACAACATAGAATACTGAATGTGCAAATACAAAGTACAACGTAAAAGGCATTGCCTCCTCAAGGGTGGGCACAAGACTGGGAATCTGGAAACTGGGCTTGTATTTCCAGCTCTCTTAAATTCACTGTGTGACTTTGGGCAAGTAACTAATGGCAGTACTTTCAAAAGTTTTCACCAGTAGCCTGAGGTGCCTAGGGCCTGACTTGTCAAAGGTATGGAGCACTGACGATGTCCCTACATTTCAAACACCAAGAATTATGGTAAATCAGGCCCTAGGCAACTCAGATTGAGAACCCAAATATAGAACCACCCAAAACTACTAGAGCCAAATCTTTTGAGAGAGTCTCCATCTTCTGTCCCTTGGTTTTCCCCATCCATAAAATGGGGATAATACCAACCTTACAGGAGCGACAGACAAAGGTTGGGAAGGAATAGTCTGTTCCTCATTGGTAAAATGGGGATCTGAGGTAAAAAGGGATTGTGACTTTCCCAAGAAGTTTTTGGCAAGGCTAGGGATTGAACGCAAATCTCCTGAGTGCCAGACCAATGCCGCAAGCATTCTCCTCCTTGAAGGCATGTGTAGCCCTTGTAATTATGGTGGGATCCCCCTACTTTGGGATCACCACATGCTCAGGGCTGGCACTCGCTGCCTAGTGTAGAGGTACCTGTTGTCCATTCCCAAACCCTGGAAGTACTAGTTGTTGAAGAAGAAGAAGATTGAAAGCTTACTTGAAGAGGTCCCGCTGACTCTCCCGTTCAGTCCCACTCACAACTAGTTTCCTGCCTGGCTAAAAACTAGCGTGATTGGAGCTTGGGTTATTTTCTCCAGGCTCCAGCAGTTCAAACAGATCCCGTCCAGCAGAGTGTAGAGTCTTCTTACTCATATTGGATGTTTAGGGATTACTTGCATCTGCGACTGAGGGGGTGAAGAGGGGAGAACCACTCAGTCAGTCAGAGCAATATATGGAGTATTCCCTCTCTTTATTCTTGGGGAGAGGTATGTGGATACATCAATTTTTGGCAGCTATAAATAACAAGGAGGGAAAAGGATGAAATGGAAATGGCGCCTAAGCTCTTCTGATCTGTGGACAGCAAAATGTGAGGGAAATGAGAAATTCACATTCTCTGACTCAATTGCCCCCCTCTCTGTGTATTGTACATAAAAGACAGTACACCGACTTCTAAAATAACTGCTCTGTATCTTTTCTGGAATAAACGGAACACATTAACCTCATCAAACGTGCATTCAGTCAGGAGTTCTCTGGCTGCACGTGACTTTTCAGGAGAGGACTGGGGGAGCTCTGTGTACCTTAGCTGGAACAATTTCCCAACTTCATAGACACAGAGCTCCCTCAATGTCCTTCAGAAAATTCCTTAAAACTGTCCTGCTACATGACCCATTTATGACCGCTCGGCACTCCCCTTAGTGTGATTTTTAACACTTCTAGTCTTCAAAGCACTTTAGAAACATTAGCTGAGTTATCCTCTCAGCACCTTTCTGGGATAGATAAAAAAAAAATTATCCTTAGCTTACTGATTGGGAAATTGAGGAAGAGTTGTAGTGTTTTACCCCTGGTGACAGAAGGAGTTGGTGTCAGCTCTGGAATAAGAATTTGGGAACTTCAGCTTCTCAGGTTTATGTTCAAACCACACTTCTTCTCTCTGTTCCCTGCTCATACATATTTTGGTTAAGCAGCTATTTGGATGCTGCAAGTCACCCATAGATTGTTTGTTTGTTTTTGTTTTGTTTCTTGTGTAATGCTTATCTAAGTTCCTGTGCTGGTATAGGTTGCCTGGTGGTGAAGTGCCTGTTGTGGATTGGTCAACCAGAATGAGGTACAGACTAGACATAATGACATATGAAGACCTATGCATGGACATAGCTAAACCTAAACCACTGATTGTGTTAGCCAGAAACGGAGATACGTGAACTCAGCCACTGTCAAATACCGCAGTATGTGAAAAGCAAATTATGCTGATTGTTTAGAGTGCCCAGAGACCCGCCTACTTTATTTGAGTTGTTTGTTTTCTCTTCTTAGAACTGAACTAAGAGGATGTTACACTTTCTAAACTTGTAAACCAAAGTGACTTGTCGTTGTTTTACAGTGTCATGAAAATCATTGTAATTTAAAATAGAAAAGCTCTCTTACCCTAGCTGAATGAGGGGTCTTGGTGAGCATCCGATGAAGTGAGCTGTAGCTCACGAAAGCTTATGCTCAAATAAATTTGTTAGTCTCTAAGGTGCCACAAGTACTCCTTTTCTTTTTGCAAATACAGACTAACATGGCTGCTACTCTGAAACCTGAAGGGATAGTTTACTTCCCATTGTTTAGTGCAGAGTTCAGGTCTGCATGGAAGATCTAATCCATGATGCTCTTCGCATGTGTGAGACTGTCCTGTGCATGTAGAGAGGTGAATACCAGAAGTGAGATCAACTATGAGGATCTGAGGGGAGAATGTAGCCCTTGTATGATTCTGTTGCTGCAAACTTTAAAATCTTTTTTTAAAAAAGGTAAATCTGAGTTAGTGTGTTCTGTCACGCTGGGTTGCCAGTAAAAGTCTGTACAGTTGGTCTGGGTGAGCTGTGTTTACAGTGAATGTGGTTCCTTTCTAAACAAGCTAGTGTGCTGACTTTTTAAAATTAGTACAAACATGCTAAATGTTAAGAGTTTTCTAGTTTTGATTTCAGTGGGGAATATTTTATATTCAAGCACAAGCATGTGTGCAATATATTCACACTCTTCTCCCCTGCCCCCACAGCTGCAGTATCAATAGTAAGAACAATGAAAAGCATTAAATGTAGACTAAACCCACACTTCCTCCCTTGAGTGCTAAGCTGCAGCAAGCAGAAATCATTAAACTAGGATAGAGAAAATGACTTTTGGCTTTGTCTAAGCCCTCATGTCAGTGTTATTCTGCAATCTCTGTGTTGAATGGAAACTGTTTTCCTTTCCACAAGCTCTAAGCTTACAGACTAGGTTTCCTGCTTTCCTGTTAGTGCCTCCACCTACCCAGACAGTTTTGACATTTTGACTTACTGATCAGCTATTTTCTACCACAATTCTTTTAGAAAAGGTTTTGCATATTGTTGTAACAGCTGACTAAGCAGCAAAACAGCTCTGTAAGTGAGAGAAATAAATGCAGGGCTTTCTGTTTAGCTATCTAGCAAAGCTCTGTTTCTTGAACATTTGAGAGATTTACCTTGACAACAGATCTGTTAGATGGATTTGCTGGAATTCAGCTGCGATACATTTGATAGGAAAGGATGCATTCTGTTGCCCCTGGAATAAAGTAAAATGCATGTGGACCCTGAAAATACAGTACTTAAAGGACTCGTGCAGAGGAAATGTGTATTGAAACAACCACAGACATATATGCAGACTGGGGATGCTTGGAAAGCTCTGAAAACAACGCCATATGCAAAAATGAATAAATGAAAGCAATTTTGTATATGGAGGCCCTACAGACCATCAATATGCAACTACAAAAGAATTTTCCAATATCTGTCACATCAGAACAACCCAGAATGATGCATTTGGGGGCATCAGCAGCAAACTTGGGAACAGGCCAGTAGATGTTTTGGGACTTAATAAAACAATTAAAAAAAAATACACTCCATTGCCTGGTTAATGGGGACATTCAGTGCATATTTCTGTGGTGGTTTCCATTTTTATGTTCCCTTGGCAGGTTACCTCTAATGAATCTCAAAAAATAAATCGTGTCTGTCTTCAGTTAGCGTTGGGCGTATCTTCAAAGGTTCTGAAGAGTTGAAAGGTTCTGGTGTCTCAGTTCTAATCCTTAGCCAAACTTCATCCAGACTTATTTGAATCTCTGTTTTATTTAGGCCTTCATGGCAAAACCAGCTTTAGACTTCAGTTTAGAGTCATAAATCTACCATAAACAGACTCAGAATCTCAGCAGGCCGGCCTGTTGGGAAAAATGGGATGTGTTTCTTTGCAGTTAATAAACTCCTCAGGATGAGGACTGTCATTTCTACTGGTTTCAGAGTAGCAGCCGTGTTAGTCTGTATTCGCAAAAAGAAAAGGAGTACTTGTGGCACCTTAGAGACTAACCAATTTGTTTGAGCATAAGCTTTCGTGAGCTACAGCTCACTTCATGATCCGATGATGTGAGCTGTAGCTCACAAAAGCTTATGCTCAAATAAATTTGTTAGTCTCTAAGGTGCCACAAATACTCTTTTCTTTTTGTCATTTCTACTGTATACGTGTACATTGCACAGCATGCTAGGGCTCTCCTGATCTTAAGGCCTCAAATTAGGGTGTTGCTGCAATACAAATAATTATCTTGCAGGGATATCAGCAATCATACACCAATATGATCACCTCCAGCATAAGGAAGCAAGTGGCATCTGGAGAGAGGAACTTTGGTACGAGGACAAGGGCTTGAGGCTAAAAAGTGAAATATTTGAATTCCCCAGTTTTAAAACCTGCCTGGCAAATGGCATTCTATCACCTGAAGTTACCAGGTTGTGCTATGCAAGGGGGATGGGACAGTGTGTGGGGTAGGGATGGCTTTTCCCTCTCCACTGTTTGACAATTTTAAATGGATTTTAGAACGAACAAGAGAGAGTGGTAGTTCTGAATGGTGAAATCCTCTATGTGTCCACAGAACAAGCACAACATGGGCAACACCACTGCAGGCTTTCCTAATGCTCAGTCGCTATTCCGATTGCAGTCGCTGCCCTAGCTGTCTTAAGTCGGCCCTGCCTGCAGCAAACTGGGGCCTTAAGCATCGTGGGACCCGTCCTTGGTTCTAACCTGTGCTGTGGCCCAGCCCACCCAGCTGGAGTAAATAGTAGCAGGGGGCCCTATCTCACTTCCCAGAGAATCAGAGGCAGCAGCATGGGAACCTCTTCCCCCAAGAATGGCAGTAAAGTCCCCAGGTCCCTTAGAAACAGCATTCACGGGACTTGCATTGATAGCCCATAACAGATCAGAGGGCGTTGGCTGGTCCTAACATTAAATCTGAAGCATATAGAGAGTGCTCAGTCTTGAGAGGTTTTAATTCTGACATTGATGGTACACTAAGTGTTACTGGTTGACTAAATAGATTATTGAATAATAGGCTATTGCATCCTCCTCCCCTCTTGGGGGGGGTGTGTGTGTGTGTGTGTTTTTAATATTCACTGGCATTGGGTGACTCCTAGTTTGTTTGTTTGTTTTGGTTTTTTCCCCAAAGTGAGTTTTGTGCTTATGGTGTTCAGCCCAGGTGAATGAAATGCTCTTTTCTAATGAGAAGGAAGAGCATTGATGGTGGAAGTGAAAGCTTCTTTTCACTGTCTCACCAGAGTGACCTGAGGGAATGAGAGGGTAGTTCAGTCTCCACAGCTTATTCAGCCTTTGGCCTGTCCATTCAGGCTGTTAGTACGTATGTCAGTGGTGATGGTACTCTTCATGATGTGCATTGGAAACACACCCTTACTTCCTGTAGGTATAGCTAGTAATGATTCTTCAGTCACCATCCACTTGAGGTAATTTGTTACAATGACACACAGGAGAGAGGCTTCATAACCCAGTACAAATCCTATCAGCCATCCAGACCCTTATCTATGGCTTTTGTGAGAGGAATTGGAAAAATGAGGTCAGAGGAAAGGGTATGAAGGTTATGTGCCTTCTGACCCTTCCACAGAAGACACAGACATACAGTAATAAATAAAAATAAATAAAATAGGCCGAACTCTGATCAGATATATATCTGCTCCCCCCACAGACATCAGTGGAGTTACAAGAGTATAACAGAGAAAGGTTTGCCTCAGTGGCTTTTATGCAGTAGACGTGAAACATGCGGTCATTGTCGTAACATCAGAACCTAAATAGAATTAGCATGCAGAGCTGCAGATCTCTGCTCACCTAACACAGGGGACAAAATCCTGCATGGTAAAACAAGTTGTTCAAAGTAGTACAATAGGCTGACTGGAAGAAAGAGGATTATGTTGATGCAACTGTTTATTTGTGCTGCTTTCCTGTTGCTGTTATGCAGATTCTGGGAGCTCCCTCTCCCCATGTCTTCCTCACAATTTCCTGATCTCTTCATCTGTGTAGCAGAAACTTCAGCAGGCTCCAGAGGAAGATCTCCGCTAACAAATCTGAATACATTTTAATTAGTTAGAAGAACATTACTGCTTGCCCTTGTAGCTGGTTCTTACAGTGGAGGCTATCATCAGTATTGCCAACACCAAATGTTCAAAAATGTTCAAAAATCATGAGTTTGGCTTTAAAATCATAGGATTATGTAAAAATAATAGATTTGGTGTTCTTTTTATTTGCCTTCTAATTTTTGAGCCTTAAGGGTGCACTGGGGTCACATTTTTGAAGCTTTCTGCACAGCCACAAGGGCTAGAAACGATTTTTGTTTAAAAATGAAGGCTGAAATCATCACATATTCACTTGACTCCAGGAGCTGGGGCTTTAAGGAAAACAATAATTATCATGAAACTCATGACGACATCATGAGAATTAATAACACTGCATCATTGCTCTCACAGATGTGAGAAGAAGGTCCCTGGTGGTTCTTTTAATGGTACATTTGTTGGATGGAGAGATCTCTTTTCTCTGTCTCTGGGACATCCCAGCATTTGAGAGGAATTAAATGGGTTGGTGCTTCTCTCCACAATTTGGCCATAGAAGGGAGGATACTCACCTGGTTCTGAAGTCTGAGATGCTAATCACATAGGATATGGTGTGCTGACCACTTCATGTTGTTACAGAACTCTGGTATGGTGCTGTACAGTGGAGTCGCATCTTATGCGGGGGTTAGGTTCTAAAGTCAGCGTGCAGGGTGAAAATTGCGTATAGTCCAAATTACTCTTGAAAATCCCTTATCGCCCATAAAGTACAGTATACTGTACATGGTTTTGTGTATACAACCCTATACAGTAATATGTATAATGTATACAGTAATGTACAGTCTATATAATAGAGTACATATGCAAAATATAATTTTACAGTGCTATATTTTTAATTACACAGGGGGTAATTACAGGGGGTTGTCAGGGCTTGATGTCGATCCAGGAGACAGCGGTGACGGAGAGCTTGGGTGATGAGAGCGAGCCGTAGATGAAGTGGTCGGCTCTGGTTCAGCTCGAGAAATTGATTGCGTAGGCTCATCTGCTGCTGGGTTTTTTTTTTCCTTGAAAAACATGGTGATTGGCAGCTGTCGCTGTTATCTCTTGAGCTGCTCAAACATTTCTTGATACGGTCTCAAATCGTCCGTAATACTACGTGTGATTTTGAGGCTTCGTTCCATAGAGGGATCACATTCAGAAATTAAATCATTCAAGTGTTTTGCTGCTTGGAACACTTCAGCAAATTTATGAAGATTCCAACTTGCTGGCTCTTCCTGTTCGTTGTCATCATCTTCATCTTCTGTAGATGATTTTATCAGTTCCTCTAACTCTTCGTTAGTCAATGTTTCTCTATGGCTCTCAATTAGTTCTTCAATTTCTTCCTCAAGGACGTCGATGAAATCAATCACCATCCACTTGGCTGACCACTTGAACAATGCGTTTCACTTCTTTGTCAATGGTTGGGAAACCCTTAAAATCATTCACACATTCTTTCCAAAGGTTTCGCCAACATACATTGTTTCAGGCTTGATTGCATCCATTGCCTGTTTAATATAAGTGATGCAATCGGCAATGTTGAAGGACTTCCAGCACTCCATCGCATTAAGATTGGGATCAGCATCCATAGCGCTACGTATCCGTGAGAACATAAGCCTCATGTACGTGGCCTTGAAACAGTGAATCATGCCTTGGTTGAGAGGTTGGAGGATGGAGGTGATATTTGGGGTGGGGGGGGGTGGGGAGAAAGACGACTTCAACGTCATTATGTGCAAACTGGAGTGCCGCAGGGTGGCCAGGAGCATTGTCTACAATCAGCAACACTTTAAAGTCAAATCCTTTCTCTTCGAGGTACTGCCTGACCTCCGGAAATAAACACTTGTGGAACCAATCCAGAAATAATGCTGCCATCACCCAAGCCTTTTTATTTGATTGCCAGAACACAGGCAGGAGATTTTTGTTCTTGCCTTTTAGGGCACGGGGATTTGCAGCCCTGTAGAGGAAGCCCGGCTTTATTAAATGCCCAGCCGCATTGCCACAAAACAACACAGTCACGTGGTCTTTAGCTGCTTTGAAGCCAGGGGCTTGTCTTTCTGATTTTCGAAGTGTAAGTGCGGTTGGACATTTTTTTCCAGAAGAGCCCAGTATCGTCAGCATTAAAAACTTGTTCCGGAAGATAGCCCTTTTCTTCTATGATTTTCTTTAATTTTTCGGGGTAGGCTTTTGCTGCCTCTTCATTGGCAGATGCAGCTTCACCAGTGGTCTGCACGTTTTTGAGGTTGAAGCGGTTCCTAAAACTGTTAAGCCAACCTTGGCTGGCTTTGAATTCCTTCTCATCAGAAGGCTGTCCTGCTTTGGTGGGAGGTTTGAACAGCGCATAGAGGCTAAGAGCCTTTTCTCGCAGCATGTTGCCATCGATAGGCATGCGTTTACGGTTCGTGTCTTCCAGCCATAAGTTTAATGCCTTTTCAGTCTTCACTAAAATCTTATCACGCACATGGCTCATCACCTTAGCAGTTGTTGGAGCACTTGATGCCACGGCTTGATGAATTTCTCTCTCTCTCGAATGTTGATGGCACGGATGCTAGATTCGTTGTGGCCATATTTACGCGCCACGTTGGAGACTGACATACCATCTCTCAATAAGTCCAACAAAGCCAGTTTTTCCTCCAGCGTTGGAACAGATCGCTGTTTCTTCGGTTGAGCACCAGACAAAGTAGTTGGCTTGCGTTTAGGGGCCATGTTGTATGAAAAATACATACAGTATCTTTAAACACTAGAATCACACTCAGCATGGCGAGATGCTCACACTATGAGAGGCACGCGGGAACTGAGAACGACTGAGGGAATAGCAGATTCATGTCTCCCATCTCACGCTCACTCTGGGGCGTACACTCATTGAGTTGAATGGTGGGTGGAATTGCCCTCACTATTTACAGGTATCTTGTTGTTGTTTGTTGTTTTGTTTTGCCGAGGGTGTATAGTTGAATTTGCATAAGTTAAATGCGTGTATGATGCGACTCACCTGTACATTAAGTGCCATGCCTACAGCCTTTGCAGTCTAAATAAGACATAGGAAAGCAGTTCAAGGGATGCAGAATGTGGGGATCATAAATGACAAGGATTTGCTCGAAGAGTGGAAGGATTAGAAGGAGGAGAGAGGATGCTTGGCATTGATGACAAAATGTGTTTAGTGGGACAGCAGGAAACCAAGTGTGTGGTAGGGAAAGGGTGACTCGGGGAGTAAAAAAGTGAGAAGATTGGGAAGAGTGTAGGGAGTGAGATGATGTATAGATAACAGAGGTAGCTGGTGGAAAGATTAAGCTGGGTCTTCTGGGTGAGACAGAGGAGCTTGAATAGGATATGTTAAGAGAAAAGACATTAAGTAGGACACCACTTAAGTGTTTGCCATTGAAACCTGAGTATAGGCCCAGCAGGTGCTCTCTAAGCACAGGCTATCTTATGTACCAGCAGGGAATGAAAGATTGTATCTGGCAGATCTCGTAAACAAGTGACAGTCCTCATAACTGAACAAAGACAGCAACAAACGTGTTAAACCATCAAGCCTTTAAGTCCTTGCTCAAGCAGCTGGTTTCCTGTTGCTATTTAGTATAAGTGAGCCTCCTGTCCTCTTACATTCCACTTGCAAGCAGACTTTCAAAATACGGAATCACCCTATGTAGTTCACTGGAATAGTGATGGGACAATCTGGGTTCTAATGCTATGGGTATGTCTACACTGGAAACTTTCAAGCGCTGCCACAGGAGCGCTTTGAAGTGCGAGAGTGGTCGCGCAAGAGAGCTGGGAGGGAGCTCTCCCAGCACTCCTGGTAATCCACCTCCACGAGGGGATTAGCTCCAAGTGCTGGGAGCTGTCCACACTAGTGCTTTAAAGCGCTCAGACTTGCTGCGCTCAGGGGGGTAATTTTTTCACACCCCTGAGCCAGCAAGTTAGAGTGCTATAAAATGTAAGCGTAGACAAGTCCTAAATAACCCAAATCAGTTTGCTTCATGCACTTGGGAGTTTGGCCCACTGAGGAATACCCTGCAGGACAGTGGAGAAAACAGACTATCCCCTATCTTTCACAGGGTAACAAAACATGATTTCTTATGAAGTGAGTGTTAAGGTGTAGACTTTGATCTTTCAAATGGTTTAGGTGGAAGATACAGATAGCTAGTGTCCATGCTCAGCTTCTGGGGTGGACAGTAAAATTCTTTCTGGGCAAGCCCAGACAAAACATAAATATGAGCCATCTTCCATGCAGTACTATATATGAACATGTCAAGCAGAAAGGCTTTCTTGAAGGAGGATTTGATTGTTAGTGTTAACTGTAACCTGAGTTGTTTGGGATCCGTTACCACAGAGACCGCCTCTGTCTGTGCCACACTGCACAACTGAGATCGGGGAAGGTGCTTGAGCTGGAGTCCTCTCACAATAAAAGGGAGGGGGTTGCTGGGAAGGAATTCAGTTCCCCCTGGGTCTGCTATAGCCTTGCTTTGTTACCTTTCTTCTGGTCATGCTTCAAGGCCCAGTTTTATTCCTCAGGAGGACTTTGCAGGAGAAGGTTGCCCTGGGAGAAGAAGGGATTGTAAATTTTTTATTTGACACTTTAATTGTCATTTGGAGCATTATGGGAGTGAGGCAGGGATGGCGGGATGAACCATTGTTATTTCTTGCTGTTGATACTGATGATTTTCTAATTTTCCTGGCTGTAAGGATACCCGGAACATAGGATGGGCTCCTTTCGAATTGGTTTGATGATTTTTTATCAGCTGAAATAAACAGTCCCAGAGTAGCAATTGTTGCTGCTGCAACAGCCTGTCCTCTGCTCATGGAGGAATATACATGATAAAGCATTTTAAAGCCCAGAGGAGTGATGAGGGCTGCTAATGAAGAGTAAAAAGCAGCTTCTAGAAGTAATAATAATTAGACTAATGCTAAGATGAAGAGCATTTATGCAGAGCAGCGATGGAGAATACTGAATCTGTGGAGTGGGTGGAAGTGTGTCCTAATGAACAAACGGAATGATCCTGGGATGTCTAGAATAACAAAAGGGAAGGAGGATGTAAGGGTTTGACAGTGCAGACTCGGGAAAAAATTAGAGGTTTAGAGGAGAAGGAAATCATGGCTAAAATAAAACTGCCTAGGGAGCCAGGTGGGAGGAAGACCTTGGACATTTACTGTACTTTGAGTTGAAAGTAAGGAAATGGAAAAACAAGGGCTAGAAGGAA
The DNA here is from genome assembly GCF_965152235.1 of Eretmochelys imbricata. Taxonomy (NCBI): domain Eukaryota; kingdom Metazoa; phylum Chordata; order Testudines; family Cheloniidae; genus Eretmochelys; species Eretmochelys imbricata. The sequence goes on along the minus strand of NC_135574.1, from coordinate 133,910,253 downwards.
AGAAAAAGGGAGCATTTCCCCACTTCCCTCCTTAAAATGAACAATAGTGATTCTTCCACGGAATGCTAGCACTGTTCTGAGGAAATGGAAATGTCCTGGAGTGAATTGTCCTAAGGGAAGCACTGAGGAAAGAGGAGGAAGCCACAGAGGTTCTCAACAAAAATTGCAGTCATGCCTCAGAATCATCTTCAGTTGCACTAAAATATTTATCCCCTTTTTGTGTATTCTTTGCTTGTGTGTTGAAGGACTCTTTTCAGAGATGTGGGAGGGGGAAGCTGCTTTAGTCTCTTATGATAGCAGAGCTGGTTAGGAATTTTTCATTAAATTGTTTTTCATTGAAAAATGCTGATTAATTGAAACTGAAGCCATTCCCAAAACAGGGTTGGGTTCGATGAATTTCCCAGCTCAAAAAAATGTTTTTTAAAAAAAAAGATTCAAAATTGTGGAAATGTTCCATTTGACATTTTCAAAAAGAAATATTCCAATTTTCCAAATTGAAATGACTTTTTGTTTAGGGATTTAAGTTAATTAGACCAACAAGACCTGTTTTTTGTTTAAAGAAAAAAGTCTAAATCAAAACAAACCCCTTTGAGATGATCAAAAGGAAATATTTAAATTGACCTGAAATTAATTTTTTTTGTTCACGAATATTTTCAAAATTTTGACTTGTTGCCCTGGTTTGAGAAGTGAGAAAAATTCACTCTCAAACATATTAATGGGATGGGTAAACTGTTTCCCAGCCAGCTGTAGATGATAGTACTACTGGGTAAGATGTTACTGGGTAAGATGTTACAGGGATAAGTAACAGAGGAGTAAAAGGAGCTTTATGAGCCTCTTTCTGCTGTTAATTTCTTTGGACCCAATTCTTGTTGACTTTGTTGGGTGTGCACTAATGTAACTGAGAGCAGAGTTTGGCCACCTCTGTGCCTTGTGTATATCTCACTCTACTGCATGCTTTACATGGCAGAACTGAGTTACCCAATTCTATTATGCAAGCTGCATATGACACTGGCATTGTGGCCCTCTTGAAAGATTGCTCAGTTCAAAGTAGCTGACATTTTATACAAGGAGGAAAAAGAACAGCCAGAAAAAATAGGGGAAAGCAGCCAATCAACTTCGATATATTCTTCTCTCTTTCTTTCCAAAAAAATGAGCCTCTCTCCAAAACAATCAAAGCTGTCCTGTTAAATAACATGCATTCCATACAGAGGAAGTACAGCATGATGGGATTACGTTCAGATTCCAACTAAAACAGTCACAATTGTTGGCTCCTAGCAAGGAACTAAACTGAAGGAAATTGGAAACTGAAATTTCTTCTACATTATACTATAGAAAACTGGAGAAAAACTGAACATTTCAATGGCGCAGGCAGGCTATTAGTCATCACTGTGCTATATTACAGTGTGAAGGTGGCGGGGGGAGGCGGAGAGCACTATGCATTGCAAGCTGTGTATGTCGAGCAGTAATTGTTTCAGACGTAGTCAGATTCTCTGGTCTGCTAAGGCCATTTTGGGCCACACAAATGTAGAAAGTGGCTTTAAAGCAACCAGAGATGGCCAGCGAAGAATTCCACCTGTTCAGGGGTATTCTCTGCCTCGTGACAGGCTGATTTCTGCCTTGCCAGTGTTTGGGGGAAGGGGTATTCCAGGGGCAGAGCTGGTCGGTGAGAGGAGGGGATGGTGTGGTCGAGCAGAGCTCATCTATGTCTGATCCTCAACTGGCATAAGATGGGGGATGTTATGCCAGTAGTGTAAGTTAGAGCTGCTCACAGATAGCCTTAACTTGCCTCAGAGCTTAGTGGTTTTGGATTAGGTAGTAATAGCCACCTGCCTTCAGCCCCCCATATCCAATCTGCATGAGCAGACGTTTGGCGAATCGAGGCCCTAACCCATCACCAGTGTGGTGTCGCCTTCCAGAAACCGCATAAGCACTTGTATGTGGCACTCTCTCTGTAGTTATGTTTATGGGAAAATTTAATAGTAACATCAGGAAACTTATTGGGCATCTGTAACATGGTCGCTTTCGTCCGCTGACTCAACAGTGTCTTTGGAGCTCACCACAGGAAACTCTACAGTCTCATTTTTGGAGCTGGGTTAAAACAAAATTTTTTTTCCCTGCAAAAAATTTGGACAGGAATATTTTTATTTTAAAATGTTGTTTGCAGGAAATCTTCAAAATAAAATGAAATCTTTCATTTGATTTGGTTTTTGAAAACAAAAAAATGTTCAAAATTTCAAATTGTTTCCCCACTTTTGGGGGGCGGGCGGGCACTGAACACAGTAGAGTGAATGATGGCTTCATTTTCATTCCTTTTTAATTCTTTCAGTTGTAACTTTTCAAAACTTCTCCCACTTCAGAAAACTGAGAGTGGCAGAAAGAAAAATAAAAAACTAACTTTGCCAAGTTGCCTTCTTCAAACATGTATAACTTCAAATGATGATGTTTAGCAATCATCGTAAATTATCCCGATTTATAAAAGTTACTGAGACCTTACAGAAAACCTGAGAAAATATTCTGGGCCAAATTGTCTTCTCATTTAAAGACCCGATTGTCCCTGGCCTTTGCACGGGTCCATGATGGGTGGGTAAAATGCAAATAGCTGAGTAGGACATTGTATAATCTGCATCAATCCAAGAAGTAGATTGAGAGGGTTTGTGCCTCAGGAGCTGATTGGGTGCAGAGAGAGAAGCATGCTGCAGTATCCACAAGGATGGCACAGGATAAGTTTCAGAGTAGCAGCCGTGTTAGTCTGTATTCGCAAAAAGAAAAGAGTACTTGTGGCACCTTAGAGACTAACCAATTTATTTGAGCATAAGCTTTCGTGAGCTACAGCTCACTAAGTGCTCCTCCTGAGTTACAATATCTCTTGGGGCTCTGAGCGGTGGAGGCTATACACAGCCCAGCCCTATATTAGTCCATGAAATTGCACTGGTTCCACTGAGAGGAGAATTTTGCTTTCCAAAGGAAGGATAAAATGAATCTCCTCCTTCTCCCTCCCCCCCCCCCCCCATTCCCACACCCTCCCTGCTATTTAAGGTAATACTAAATAGTAGCCATTGGTATTGAATAAATACTTGCTATCCTTGAAATATCAGGAGACCAGGCTTCAGCGGCAGCATTGGATTGAATATAGGGCTCCAAATCAGGGAATGCAGGCATGAACTGGATACGTGTCCTTACTATGCAGCAGCAGCTGCCCAGAGTAGACTGTGGGTCGGCCAGAGGAAGCTGGGCAGGCGTGTAAAATAATGCTTACCACAGACTGTTGGAAGAATCTTGGGGAAATGTAGGGCCAGATTATAGTCTGTTCACTGATGCAATTCCATTGAAGTTATGTGGTCAGCTACAATAAATATACAGTCTGTGGGCCAGTGGAGTTGCACTGGCTGCCACGTCAGAGGAGTTACACATATGAGAGCCGTATTTGATCCATAATCTATCTATTTACTCTATATGCTTGGTGGTGGGTGAGGGTGTTTTTTGGCTTTGGCCAAACGTCTGTAAATACTTTTATGTCAGAAGAAAGATTTAATGAAACGCTATAAACTCATAATTGTTTCAGAGTAGCAGCCGTGTTAGTCTGTATTCGTAAAAAGAAAAGGAGTACTTGTGGTACCTTAGAGACTAACCAGTTTATTTGAGCATAAGCTTTCGTGAGCTACCGATGAAGTGAGCTGTAGCTCATGAAAGCTTATGCTCAAATACATTTGTTAGTCTCTAAGGTGCCACAAGTACTCCCTTTCTTTTTTCATAATTTGTGTTTTTTCTGAGAGCACTATTTGACTGATTCAAATGTCTTCAGAATTACTGATCCAGTTACAAATAAGACTTCTATCAAAGATTTATCCCATCCCCAATCTAGAAAGTATTCTATTTTATGTATTTTTCTCTGAATCTTTTTTTGTTTTATCAAGGCAACAGCATGAAAACAGACCTTTCCTCTCTAAGGCCCAAATCCTGAAATCTTTACTCAGGTAAGTCCCCTTAAAGTTAGTGAGAGTTTTGCCTCTGTGAAAACTTGGATTTGGCACTAAGAATGATTCTGTCTTTTTGCTGTTTATTCCCCACCTGAAGTCCTAATCCTCTGTTTGTGACTTCATAATCATTTCCAGAGCATGCAATAGTGATGTCACACCCAAGGGATTATGACTTCAGATGGGAACTAAACAGCAGGAGCAGATGAACTCTTAACAAACAAAGTCTCTGTTTTCATGCAAATGTCCTTAGTAATAAAGAATGAGGGGAGTGAGAAATACAGAAATTTATGATATAGAAGCAGGACTGTTTGGAAACAGACTTTTTATTAGCTTTCCATGAGGCGCCAGCTGCTCTTTAATGTTTTCGTTTTCAAGTTTTATGTATGAAAGCACTAGCTTGTGTAAACAGAAAGCCTGAGAAAGTTATGGGGAGTGTTGTTAATGATGGGTGAACCTCAAAAGACTGGGAGATTTGGATCAGAAAGGGCTTGAAAAGTCTTGATGTTTATACAGAGCTTAACCTAACTTTTTTTTAGGCCCCCCATCATCTCTCTCTCTTGTTTCCTAATACCTCCAGCAGTCCCTCCTCTCTCCTTCCAGTGACCACCTTTCCAGTAGGCCCTGATGTCTTCCTTTCCCATGACAATCTCTCATACCCTTCCTAACATTGGTAATATGGGAAACAAGTTAATGGCAAGATCTTCTGCAGGAAGCAAAAAGTCTCCTGCCATCTCTGGGGGCACTACTGTTCTTATCAGGGTAACACCTCTGTCAGGAGATGCCCTAGGACTTCTTCCCCTTCAGGAACAAGATCCACTTTGAATGGAGGCCACATCTTCACTCTTCCCTCACCCTGCTAGCATCACCTCTTTGTGTGAAAAGAGCTAGGATAGCCTTCTCCTGCAATCCCGTGGTAGCAGCACCAGCAGCAGCAGGCAGCTGGTCTGGTGGGGCCCCAACATCTCTGGCAGATTCTCTGCTAGGCCCTACTGTCACTGAATTATACTATGTTAAAGACACAGGAGTCTGCTGAGTTCAGCCTGGCTACCCAGCCAGCTCCAGTATTCTTTCCTGCTAAATATCTGTGTTACTTAAATGCGTCTTTGTCTGTTTAAATGGCAATGCTGGATGCTACTATTGTGGCCTTCCCTCAGAGTTGCCACCTCTTGGATAAAGCGCAAGACAATGTACTGTAGGGAACAATCCTGCCCTTACAGATGGATGGACTAGATGGCACCTAACAGGGTCTTTCCCATCTCTAATTGCTACAACTGTATGATTCTGCTTGAAAGCTCTTTACTTAAATGCTCTTTTCCCTGTGTTCTTATTTTTATATTCTGTGTGCCTGAAGTCATGGGGCTTGATACTTAGGGTAGCCAATTTTGGTTGGATGTAATCCTGAAGATTTCATGACATGACATAATCTTTAATTCCTGTAGACTCTAGGCCAATCCTGGAGGGTTGGCAACCCTACCACTATTTCCACTGAAATGGCAAAACTGTTCACTTCAGTGAGAGCAAGATTAGGCTCAAAGGACCATTAGTTCAAAGGTCATTGTATATCTACTCTCACTATTCTTACTACACCTTGATCGTAACATACTATTTTACCTGCCTTTCTTCAGTGACCATAGTCATGGTTTGTGCAGCTTTTCTGCAGATGTGAATGGTTCTAGCCCAGTTAGCTTTCCTGTGGCCTCCTCTGGACTTTTCTTTTTCCCTGGTATCTTCTGTAGTATTGTGTTGAACATAGAGACCAAAACTTTGACCTTGCCTTCTAGGCCCTACACAACTCTGTTTCTTCCTCCATATCAGATCTGGTCTCTCAGAATGTCCCCGCACCCCACAAACGCCTTTTGTGTTCCAGCCAATGAAGCCAACCTCAATGTGTTGTTTGTCCACAGCCACCTTTGTGCCTTTTTTCATGCAACTCCTTAAGCACAGGAGGGCCTCCCAGTTCTGGTCTGTCATACCGCTTCATTCAGATCCCTCTTTAAGACTCACATTTTCCCTGAAACTGACAGGAAATGAGTTAATAATTATTTTTATGTTTAAACAAATTTTGAAGGTCAAGATGGGCATGTGCCAAAACTAAGCAACAGCATGTTCATAATGTTCTATCCTTCCTCATGTCATGCCCTGGATACTGATTACCTTCACTCATTGGGCCCAAGCCTTGGGTTTGGCCACACTCTGCTCAGCACAGGACTGGGAATACCTCCTCCTCAGACATTCTAGGGCTGGACAGAGGTGGTTTATCTCCCAGCACAAGTTAGAGCAGCTATTTAGGAGGGAAATGAGAGATGTTTCTTAATGTCCTCTGGTTATGGAACTGACTTTCTTCTCACATGTGTTGTCAAGTGTGGCTTGAAGCAAGTGTTCTCAGATTTATTTTTCTTTGCCTTTTATCTTTTTAAAGTTATTACTGCCAAATGAAGGGCTCTCGGAAGTTTACATAGAAGGTGTTTGATAAGAGGTAGATTCAGTGGTGAGATCTAATAATGTATAAGGAGGAATGAGCTTTCTGTATATGTAAAACTCCCAGAGATCCTGCATTATTTACTAACCGAGGGCTTGATCTTGCTCCCATTTAAGTCAATGGGGAAAAACTTTTTGTTAGCATAGGCTGAAATAGTTCCAAAACCCAACTATGATAAGGTAGCTCATAAACACACAACTTGTGACACATCTCCCAATCTAGTTTACTTCATTCACGCTATAACATTTCACATTAATTCTTCTGCCCTCCAACTTCCTTTTGTAGGCCTTAGTTGTGTGCACCTAATCTCTTCAAATATTAAGGTCAAGATCTCAAAAAGCATCTGATTAGTTTGGGTGCCTCCATATTTGGATGCCCAACTTGAGAGACATAAAAGGGTAGTGAGTGTTCCAAAACTGAGGCACTTCTGAAAATCTTAATCTCTGTTGCCGGGGTATAATACATGTGTGTGTGCCCTAAAATGTAGCCTGTACATAGTGTAGTTTTTCTCTGAAGGCCACAGCTTCAGCTGGTGTAAATCCGTGTAGCTCTACTCAATTTAGGCTTTAGAATTCCCTGCCTTCTCTGACACCAATCACTGATCTGTATCTCTGTCCTTATTAGGCTTATATTCTAAATATTTCATGTTGTGTGTCTATACACTACACTTTTAATTTTTATTTTACTATGTGGTGTTTTAGGATGTATGTCATGAATGACATTATACAAATTCTTATAGCGTTTCTCTTTTGTTTGACAATTAGCCCTTTTAGAGAGAGAACACATGGCCCCTCGTTTCCAAAAATAGTCACTTAAACTGAGCTGCCAGGTGCATGTTTAATCAGATAATTGCATACACAAAGTAGACAATTTCTCAACCAGTACCTGTGAGAGAGAGACCCTTTGGCCTTGCAGTTACCCATTTTGCATGACTATTTTTGTGCAAGTAATATTCTGTTTGCTCATAGAATCATAGGGTTGGAAGAGACCATAAGGGTTATCTAGTCTAACTCCCTACCAAGATGCAGGATTCATTGTGTCTAAACCATGTACAAGAATGTTTTAAATCTCACCTGTCTAGTTTTTGACAATGTGACTGCTAATGACAGCTAAGATAATGAGAGAATTTTTCTTCATAAGAACAGTTTCAGATCTACTCATAATGTCTTGAAAATGACTTCTCCTTTCTGAGCATTCCTTTCCTCTCTCCTCCCATTCTAAATTATTTATTTTTAAGCTGTTGTAGGAGGACAACTGACATTGATTGGTATGCAAACTCTAAGTGCCACCTTAGAAGGTTCTTAAAAACCCGTAATGAGTAATCTGTATATTTCTGAAAGGCCTCCAAGGCAGGGGGCTGCAGTTTCACTTGAGATCTGTTGACAAAATAAGTGTCAATTCATGACAAACCAACTGCCAAAAATAACCACACCAGCTATTGGAAACAATTGGAGGACATTGACAGTACAACCATTCTTAGGTATTGAAGATAATATACTGAGTATAGAGCCCCTAACTGGTAAACTTACAGTTTCTGATTACCCCTCCAAGCTGAGGGTAAAAAAATTGTGTTTTACAGGATTACTTGTACATTATTTTTTTTTGCCCACCACTAGTCATTGTTATACATAAACATAGTTCTCTAGTGTTTCCTGCAGAGGTATACTGTAGGCAGTTGTTGAAAAAGTTATTTTTCTTATTTTGTCTAATAACTTGATGTTCTTTGTGTAATGTGGGCATCTGAAAGCTAGTATCTGGATTAAGACCATTTTACATAGGCCACCAAATAGTCAACAAAATGGAACAAGTTTTGGTCACTACCAGCTTGGGCTACATATTTTGCTGAACTAAAAATAAAAAATTCTCTCATTATCAGTCCCCTTAGCCATCCATTGTTCCCTCTCCCCACAAACAAAAAAAGTTGCTGAGTGTTTATAAAATTTCTACTCTAAAGTAGGCAATACAATTCCATGCCAATGTACTGAGTCTGCAAATGAAAGAATACTATGAGAAAGCATCATGCTCTTTTTGTCCTTCCCTGTCACAGATGTCTATTTTGATCCACACAAAAAGAAATTTTAAAAAATGTGATTGATTATTGCTTGGAGGGGAATCCAACCTAAAGACAGGGCGAGCAGAGAAACATAGGGAGGAAAAGCAGACCAGGTAACTCCTCTAGGGCCTGATCCAATGCTTGTTGAAGTCAATGGAAAGACTCCAACTGATGTTAGTGGGCTTTGGATCAAGCTCCTGGGATCTCCTTCCTTGTAACTAAGTTGTACCTCCCATAGTATTGTTTCCATCAAAATACATATTCAGTTCCTTTGAAAATGTCTGGAATCATTGCCTTTGGTAGTTGGCAGATGAGAGTGGCATCATTTGTGACACTGAATGCGTTTTGAGGGGAATCCATGGCAGAGATGGCTACGTTCTGTTTCAATAGCTGTTTAAAAACTGGAACATTTAATCCTATTTTTTGCTTCAGACCATCTGGTGGTTAATATGCAAGGGTCAGGAAGGGATTTTTCTTTCCCCCATGTATCTGGGACTACACAGTGAATTGTGTTCTGCCTCTCTCTGAAACATTACTTATGGCCAGTGCTGGGGTAATGCGGGATGCCACGCTAGATGGACCAATGTTAAATCATATATTTTAATACTGGACAATAAAGTTATTTTTGATTGTGAAACTAGTATTAAAGCAGGCAAGGGGCAGACTTAGAACATCTGATGCTGAGTCCATCAATAATGGCGTCAGTATATTGTTACCAGCTGGTGACAATTCCCAGCTTGAGGCTCAGATGTTAATACAAGGCAGTTCCCAGTTTGTATAGTTAATGTCAAAATCTTTCTCAAACCTATAACTTTTTGGTATACCAAGATGAGCAAAAAAGGAATAAAACCTTTTCCTTAAGGGTAGGTAACCTGCAGGATCACTTGGAAGTGCTGTTATTGGTGAATATTTATGCTTTATTGGTTATGAATGTCCCAAATTCTTATTGTGCCATATTGTTTGACCAAAGACTTGCCCTTTGATTTAGGAAGGTTCCCCTTGCAATATGCATTTCATGAATATGAAGAGCAGTTGTCAGAATGGCCTAGATTCATAAAGATACCAGAGAGGTGGGAGACCACTGTTTGAATCCTTTCTTCTCCTCAGATAGTGGTGGTCATTGAACCTGGGTCTTCTGCATCCCAAGTGAATGTTGTAACCACTGGGATAAAAGTTATAAGACAGCCAGATTTTGAAAGGGACATAATCTGGTAGATAGCGTCTCAACACACCTATTGGATAGGGCCCTCCACACAAGTTAGGCAGCTGAATACCTATTTTCCCTGGTTTGTGAATTGCTCTGAGGGCTAGGCAGGAGATAGGCATCTGGATGGCTAGAGTGAGGTACAAACAACTGTCCACAGCCACTTTTGTGCCTTGTTTTGTGCAACTCCTTACCGTACAGAATGGCTTCACAGTTCTGGTCTGTCAAACCACTTGTTGCTTCATTCAGATCCTTCAAGACTCTCATTTTCTGTGTTTGGAACATAGGCCTAGATGGAGTTTTTACCCTGAAAATTTAGGCACTGAGTGTAGGTATCTACAGGGTTCAGCAGGAGTTTTGTAGATCATAGTGGAGCCTAAAACTGGGATTTAGGTGCCAAAACCGAGACTTAGTTGCCTACATCTGGGGTTTGCATACCTAAGTACCTCTGGGAGTCTAGGCCAGAGGTGGGCAAACTACGGGCCACATCTGGCCTGTGGGACCGTCCTGCCTGGCCCTTGAGCTCCCGGCAAGCCCCCGGGCCCTCCCCTGCTGTCTCCCGTCCCCCACAGCCTCAGCTCATTGTACCACCAGCGCTCTGGGCAGTGGGGCTGCGAGCTCCTGCTGGGCAGTGTGGCGGCTGGGCAGCGTGGCTGCCAGACATGCCGCTCTGAGCGGCATGGTAAGGGGGCAGGGAGCGGGAGGCGGGGTGGATGGGGGGCAGTCAGGGAACAGGGAGCAGGGGGCAGAGGTTCTGGCGGTGGGGTGGTCAGGGGACGGGGAACACGGGGGGTTGGATAGGCGTGGGAGTCCCGGGAGGCCTGTCAGGTGGTGGGGGTGTGGATAAGGGGCAGGGCAGTCAGGGGACAGGGAGCAGGGGGGGTTGGATAGGGGGTGGGACACTGGGGGGGTTGGTTAGGGATGGGGGGTCCCAGGAGGGGGCAGTCTGGGGACAAGGAGCAGGGGGGTGGATGGGTCCAGGGTTCTGAGGGGGCAGAAAAGGGGTGGGAAATGGGAGGGGGCAGATAGGGGGTGGGGGCCAGGCTGTTTGGGCACCGCCTTCCCTACCCAGCCCTCCATACAGTTTTGGAACCCCAATGTGGCCCTCAGGCCAAAAAGTTTGCCCATCCCTGGTCTAGGCCAACTTGCTTGCAACAAACTTTGTATTGGTAGATGGTGTGAAAGTAGGGTTAAGGGAGCCAGCATGGTCCAGTGAATAGTGTTCTGAACTGGGCGCCAAAACACTTGCGTTCTATCCCTGGCTCTGACACTAACATGGACTGTGACCTTGGACGAGTCACTTAAGAACTTTTAAAAACTTAGATCCAAGTGATTGATATATGAGCCTCATTTCCATTGACTTTCTATGGAATTTAGGCTTTTAAGTCATTTAGGGCCAGATTTTGAAAGGTGTTTAGATACCTAACTCCCACTGAAATCAAAGGGAGTTAGGTGCCTAAATTATACCTCTAAAGATCTGACCCTTAGTCACTTTTTAAAATTTTACTCTTCATCTCTGTGTGTGTCTGTCTCTGCATCTGTAAAACATGGCTAATGCTGCTTTCCTTCTTTTGTAAATTGCATTGAGATTTACCAAGGAAAAGGACTATATAATTATTATTATTTTTTATTGAGTTGCCCTGCCCCTAAATCCCTGATTACTAACCAGTTCCAAATTACAAGAAACCTATGTTCAAAGAAACCCACAATTGTTTTAACTTGCTCAGTTCACAACTGAAATCACAACTGGGAGATCATTTGTCTTAGCTCATCCATACAGCACTGGGAAAGCTTAGCAGCACTTTGTTCAGGTTTCCTAAAAGATCCTGTAAAGTGGGTTTTGGTTACTTTTAGGAGCCCCGATACTTTGGTGTTAGATGTTTACAAATGTTCTCGATGACAACCCTTCCTGCAAGATCAGACCAAATGTTCTTGAACTGTAATGGTCACAGAAGTGATCTGAAAGAAATACAAGTCTGCAGTTCCTACTTGGGAATTTGACATTTCAAGCTCCATGCACTATTTATTTACCTTTCACATAGCTGATTTCCTACCTGTAACTGATAAAATGTTTGAAACACATCACACTGCATTTTATTACTACTGTGTGCACTGCCCCAGGTGAGATCAGGTCCCCATTGTGCTAGGCACAGTACAAACACAGAGTTCCTTACCCCAGATATCTTATAATCTAAACAGACAAAGCAGAGGAGAACCAGAACAGAGGTGAAGGGACTTGCCCAAGGTCATCTTGAAGGTCAGTGGCTGACCTAGGAATAAAACCCAGGTCTCCTTGTCTAATGCCCTATCCATTGGACAACATTGCCTCAAAGACTAGAGTTCAAACCATCTATAGAGGATCTGCAAAGTAAGTCAAATATTATTTAATCTTATCGGTGATGCTGTTTTCCATTTCATATTTTGGGCATCCCCTTCAGAGAAGTGATTCATTTGCAAAGGCATCTTCTTGAGACTTGCATTGTAAGGTAGATTTTTAGCATCTTCCTGGGTAAACATAGCTAAGTGTAGACTACGCAAATGTTAGTTAGGTGTTACACATTAGTACCCATAATGGACTGTATACCTGGATTACACTGGTAGTGAAACTATGTAAAATCGGAGTCCTCCAGTTGAAAAGCCGTATCTACATGCAAAATATTATAATAACTAGGCTTGGCAGAATTTGATTTTTATTTTTTGATAATTTTGAGGGATATCAATGTTTATTTGTGAGTATTTTTAAAGATTTTTATCTATTTACATTTTCACAGTTGTGCAAAATTATGGCATGTCAATAGGTGGATCAGGTAATTATTTAATGACAGTAGATGCTGAGATTCAGAAAATTAAAGCTTTATAACTGTTAAAACACAAATTGTCAACATTACATCAAAATATACAAAGTAAATATCCTTAAATCAAACTCTAATAACTCCTTAAGCAGCATTTTTCCTTTGCCTATCTGTAAATTTAGATTTATTATCCACAGAAGAGTGTGTGTGTGTGTGTGTGGTAAAATCGACATTTACCAGTAAAAATCTCTAACCCTGCCAAGCCTAATTAGAATGTCGGTCACACATCTCTAGAAGGTAACACAGTGTTTGAATCAATGTCTTCTAATTCTAAGAATTCTTATCTTATTGCCAGCTTGGTAGTTCTCTCTGTCTCAAGTGACTCTACAAGCCATCTGCACATGTTGAAAATCAAAGTACTTTCCGGTTTAAGTGGAGTTGCATTGTTTGTCACTCAGAATAAATCCCTCTATATCACTCAGTATGGTGCTTGGTGAAAACAGCTGATGTTCAAGTTCAAACCAAAAGCAAAGACAATGATTTGAAACCAGCAATAGCAGCCTGATATCACCTTCCCAGTTGCAGCTCAACAAACCAACAAAAATATGCAATTTTCTCTGCTCTTGCTGGCAAACTGTATTCTAGCTCTAGTCCCTGGGTGTTTTATCTTTGACTTAAATAGGAATGAGTTGGCCCTTAGCGGTTTTTGACGGGAAAGAATACAGACTGTGTCGGACCTTGTCGAAGTGGTTAGGATGGTCACAGATTTTAAGGGCTGTCTCAAAAATAGTTTTAATGGGTCTGATTCTCCACTCTGTCACACTACGGTAATGGAATGGGGTTTCAGGTCCACCACGTTCGCTATTTTAGTTAGTTATTTTCTTTCCATTGTACTATATGTTAGATTTGTGCCCAATCTCTTTCTCAGATTTTGGTTTTAGGCTGTTATTTCCACACACCCTCCCCCATCCTCTCCATATGGAACAGAATAAAGTTAAGAAACATCATTTTCAAAGAATAAAGACTTGGATGGAGCCCATGTTTTCTTGTGAGTCTGCTACAGCTGTTAATTTGTGGAAAACCTCAGTGGAAGGTAAGCAATATGGCAGCATCATTTTACATGAGAATTCAGAAATGGCCTCATTCCAAACCTTGGCTGATTTAGGCTCTTGGCTTTCATAGACAAAGCTTTGTGTAGTGTCATGCCTTTTTAATAGATGATGTTGATGCAGCTGTGAAAGGTTCTGATATTCTTTAGTTTGACTGAATGACAACAATTCCATATTAAAGTATTGTGGAGTTGTGATCTTGTTTGTCTTTACTCATCAGACATTAGTGGGTAAGTTTGAGGAGGGCTGGGATGCTGTTAAGGAGGGGAAATCCCATATAAATAGGTTCCCTCTTCCCCTTCTTCATAAACATACTGAAACCAAAATTTCACACCCAAACAGTCATGAACTTTGGGAACGTTTGGAGCTGGATTTGAACTTTATGGTTTGGGCCCCCTCTACGTCTCCAGGACATGCACATCCTTTTTCTGTAGACATTATTCCCATCCAGTATTTGCCAGGCATAGTTGGTGGCATATCAAAATTTAAGTACTTTACGGAATACAGCAACATCTTTTCCTTGGATGGACATTTTTTTTGCAGAGAGTCTATGGTATGCCACTTAGTGAGGGAATTTTACAGTATACTTTTGGGAGAAATGCTGCACTTCTTTGGGATGGATTAGATGACCTAAAAAATGCTTTCCAGCTGTGATATCTATGTTGCTAATAAATGTCATCACAGCTGTTGACTTGGGGAGCATCAATGGTAGAACTAAGAGAACAACTTGAGATGTTGTTGACCATTCATATTGCAGTGGCACCTATAGACTTCAGCCAGGTCAGGACCCCATTGTCCTGCCCAAACATAGAGTAAATGATGGTCCTTGCTCCAGTGAGCTAACAGTCTATAGAAACTGACTCAAAACTTTTCCCAGCCCTGAAGCTGAATGTGTAGCAACCCTCCTTTTGTGTTGGAAAAATGCATGGTTATTTTAATAATAATCCTTTCTTGTGCACATCTTCAGTTCCTGATTCCTGGCTGGGACTGAAATCTGGAGTCTTGAAGTACTGTGGGAAAGGCTGTGCTAGCAACCTTGTGAGAAAGCTGAGACTTCCAGCTCAATTTTGTAGATTCATCAGACTCTCATATTCTGGGTCAGTTTCAGATAAGACTTTGAACTGTTAAATGTTTCTCTGAATCCCAAACAAGTAAAAGTTTGGGAGGTTCACTCACCACTGATGTGGCTTTCCTCTTAGTAACAGTAATAACACTTGATATAGTATGTTTCATCTGGAGCTCTCACTCACTTTTTGAAAGTGCTTTAAGTATTATTTGCACTTTATCGTTGGGGAAGCTAAGACACAAAAAGGTTACATAGTGTATCAATGAAAGACCTGGGACTCGAATTCATGTTCCCGATTCCCAGTCTATGCTCTAACCACGAGACAATCTGGTTACATTCCTCTTGGTGGTGTTTTGTGAACAGGCATTCTCTTTCTAATGTCTTTTTGAGAAAACTCAGTTTGTATTAGTGTTGCCTTCTTCCCCATAACTGATAGATTGATTCCATTATCTGTATGCAGCCTCACTTCCTTCCCTTTCTGGACTTGGCTAGGTGTTATGTCTCTTGTCTTTAGGGTGAATTAAGGCAGCATTCTTGGATGCATGGGATCTCAGTCTCGTGGTCAGAGTGAAATAATGTGTTGGGAAGAAAGAGGAAGCCAGAGATGGGCTGTCCCTTTGAGGAGTCTGAGAGAGGAAGATCAAGGAGTTTGGGGAATGGAAAGTACTCTGTGGATGGGCATGATGTTTTCTGGAGGCGTCTGAAATTGGGTAAGTTCACTACAGAGGGAAGTAGAAGCAACACAAACTAACCACAACCTGCCTTGAACTCAGAGAGGAGTATGGCTAACTGCTGGGGAGTGCACTGATTCAGAACATTCTCTCCCTGACACCCACAAGCCAGGAGTTTCTGGTGGAAACCCAAATATCAGCTTGCTCTTTCTTGGGGTGAATTTTCATTCCAGTTTCCAATTTCTCAGTGGAATAGGGTAGGATAATTTACACCTTCCTGCATCACGCAGTGTGGCTCTGATCTGTAGTCTTACTAGGTAAAAAATTTTAAAGCACTTACGTGACTTAGGGTCCTAAGTCCCATTTTACAAAGTGGCTCAGACACTTGAGAGCTTAAGTTTCATTGAAAGTTGAAGGGTGAAATCCTGGCCTCATTGAAGTTGCTGGGAGTTTTGCTATTGGCTTTAGTGGGGCTAGGATTTCACCCAAAGATTTAGGCTCCTAAATCTCTTAGGTGCTTTTGAAAACCTTAACCAATTTGGCCTGCCTAATCCATGTTCTCTGTGGTTCTATCCAGTACCTATTTGTCTTGACTGCCTTAAATTTTATAAAATCACACAACAGCTGTAATTGAATATCACGTTTTACTTTCAGTGACAGAGCAAAGGTGCCAAAATATTCAGTAGCTCTCCGAGGAACATCTGCAACTTCTTTAGTGAATATTTTTACAGCTGGTTATAGTTTTATTTATTTATTTTTTTTATTGGTACAAAATCCTAGACCCTGGAGGGGGGAGAATAGTTTCCTTTCCTCATATCAGAAATTAAATAAATGCCTGGAGATAGGACTAGGAGGTAGTTTGTCATTTGAGAGAGAGAGAAAGGAAACTTGCCCAAGTCAACAAGGAATGCAAATCATGTTCATTTCATGGTTATAAATAAAGATGGTCTGAGGAGGTTCTGCTTGGCTCAGGAGCTGGATCCAAGTTTAGGCTAACATTCAGGTTTGAGTATAGGACTTGAGTTTACAGACAATGGTGCTAAAACCACATAAATTGTTCTTGTAAGATTTTGGCCCCAAATAGTAGATATTATGAGATTCCTGCTATCTTGAATGGTGGGAATCTGATGTGATCACCTGTTCTAACACAGTTTCCATCATCTTGGGTGGAACATGAGAATGACGGCTCTCATAGATTTAACCCAGTACCAACCTGTAATGGCAGGTCATGGTCTAGGAAGCTGAACTTGAACCCACCTGAAAATCAGAGAAGCTTGAATTTAAGGTTCTGATTTTTGTTCTTTCTCTAGCTGTGGATGCTTAGTTGCTCAGATAATGAAAAAAGTAACAGTACTGTTCACTCAAACACTAGTATTCTCTTATCCCGCACCTTTCTCCTCCCAATACTAGCATAGCTACACATCCAAGAAATTGTAGGTGGATTGTAGATGCATTAAATTCTAGGACTAATGCGCTATTAACATTATGACCAAGATCCCTTATGGCAAATTGCTTTTTCATTTACATGTGGCACAGCTTTAACTTCTAGTAGTACGGAATCCTTAACTCATGATATACACAGTACTGTAAAAACAGATAGTACCTACTAGTTGACCGTGTGGGATGAGAAACAAGCAAACTACCTGATTCCAAATTCTGAAAAGAACTTGCTACATCCCATCTCATTAGTAGAGGTTTAGTTGTACTGGTAGTTCCCTGTTGAGAGCAGGTGAGAAACAGCACTGCCACCGGCCTCTTCTGAATGCAACTTAAGCTTCTGGAAGAAAACTGGGAGGAATGAACAAAATTTGGGCTTCCAAATTGTCCTGTGAATAAGACTGGTTATGGAGAGTTGGTTTAGCCTTTGTTTCAGGAACATGGGGTCAAATTCTACAGATGGACCCAAGCCAGGATATTTGAATCCAGATTAGATATGGATTCAAATATGGATTCAGATTAGATAGGGGAATCATGGGTAGGGTGAAGTTCAATCTGAGGTTCCTGTTCAGACCCACTTCTAAGGTGCTTTGCTAACAGAAATGGGGCCCAAAACTCTTCTTACTTACACTGGTTCTATATTGATGTAACTTGCTTAACACCAGCGGAGTTACTCCTGATTTACATATATATATATATAAGTGAGAGGAGAATCAGTGATTTTTGTGTACTAATGCCAATTGCATTAGAGTTTAATGGACCTGCTCCTGCTAAAGTCAGTGGAAGTTTTGCCATTAATTTCAATTTCTGAGTGTGATAAAACTCAATACAAATGTCTAAAACTTCCCAGATTAGCTCACTTGCTGCAGTTAATATTTTGTCCAGGACTTTTTTGTGGTACCAAATATAATTAAAACATTGTATTCAACCAGTACTAGTTTTTTGTCCTCTTCCGTGCCAAGGCATTGCTCTGGTGCTAACTGGGGAATAGCACTGCTCTTAGGAACTGGGAACCGAGTGTAGCAGAAGGTCATCTTTCATGAACATTTGGTACATAAGCTAAGTGATAAAATTCCAGACTTTGACTCCCTTTGGATAGAGGTGAATCAGTAAGAACTAGACATTGCAAACACTGCGCCCAAGGGCGAATCAAGTGTGGATGATAGCCTTCACAAGTTCCTTCCTCCATCATTCAGGAGCATAGATTGCAGGGGTTGGTTGGCCCAAATCCCATGTTTTTTGCTTTATTCTCTTTCTTGTGCCATCATTTTTTCTAGTACTTTGTCTCAAGACACTTTCCCCTGTGTCCTTTAGAATGTAGCTCACTGATGCTGTTGTCTTACTCTTTCCAATGGGTGAACTCAGCACAATGTAGGTCATTAATTGACCAGGCAAGACTGGAGGAAAATCAGGGGTAGCTGAGGTTATAGGGTTAATATTTATACTCTCACATGCCACTTGCGTTCTGTTGCTGTCTGACAGCTTTGACTCTGTTGCTCAATGAAGTGTGATTACATCAAAGTGTCAATCTTATCTGCATTTCAGTTTTGCTGTGTCTGTCCCTATGGAACAGATTGTACAATGTAATTATATCCTTTCCAATAGTCCTCCTAGGGAATGACTTAATCTATAATGTAGCCATCTGGTTATGAACACAGTGGCCTCATGGACCTAATAAGAACTTGGATCTTGCATTCAGTTATGTCATGTCTGAGTATTGCTTGTTTGTGTATTTTCAGAAAATCTAGATAAAATATTAAAAGGGGAGAAAAAGTTTTTCTTCATAAATTAGTGATGACCTCAACACACACAAGTGGCAGAGCAATTGGCAAATGATGCAATGTCAATAAAATAAGCTGAAATTCTAATACAGTGAAGTAAAAGCAGTGGTAGTTGATTTATACTGCGGAGTGGGGGGGAGGTTAAAATTTAATATAAATGGCTGCTAATTATTTTTGAAGCCTATGATGATTCCCTAAGTGCACAGCCTCTCTTCACACATGTATGTGGCAAAAAGGAAATGTGTCACACAAAATATTTCAATCTTAGGGCCAAATCCTGTCATCTCTGTGCACGCAAAATTTCTGTTGACTTGGATTGGAATTCGTTGTGCAAAATTACTGCAGGACATTATCCAGAGCTTATATACAGGTACAGCCATGCATTTTCAAATGAAAAAATGTGTGTGGTTTCTCATGGTTTGACCATGTGCATAACATTTCATGTGGGCAGCAGCATCCACAATTATTAAAGAGGAGTACAAAGGTCTGTGGTTAGGCATCAGACTAATCAGAGTGGGACAAATTGGGAGACTTGGAATTTGGGTTTGTTTGTTTACTTAGAAGTCCTAGACCAGTGAAATAAAATTAGCTTTCTGTAGAGCTATGCGGGGAAAACTTGGCACTGCTTGCAAAACTGATGAGAAATAATGTTCTTGAGAGATGAATATAAATCATGGCTTTCTTGATATAAAATGTTGGCTGGCAGATAAGGGGTCGAGTATGGGAGAATGTATGCATGTGGGGAAACTGCTTTTGTTTCAGGAGTGACCAAAAGAACATGAAGGCTAATATGGTAAACTTCTAATCTTGGCCTTAAAATAAATAAATTTTAAAAGTTCACTGTTGCGGGGGCGGGGGCAGGAATGGGAGAAGTAACAACTTCACAAAGGCCTTTAGCTACCTCTGAGATCCTATAGTCCTAAATGTCCTTGCCCATTTTTAAGTCCTCAAATCACTGATGGCCATATGGCATCCTTTCTAGTCAGTGGCTGTGCAAGATAATGGGCTTTGTTTAAACAAAGTTGATTGAGGCAGCAGGCAACACCAGTTGCTACTGTTGTTTGTTTATTGCATCACAGTATAGTAAAAAACAGCACCCATTGCCTTTGCACATGGGCCCATTCTACTACAAATACAAAATCCATGAAGTTAAGATCTAAAAAAAGACGTTAAATCCACCAATGTACCCAGATGGAAAAATAGTCCAGAGGGCAGTTATAAGAGGTAAGTCTTACACTGTGGCCCAGACCTTACCATATCAGATCCTGGGGGACTATGGCCTGGTTTACGAGTTTAGGTCGAATTTAGCAGCGTTATCTCGATTTAACCTTGCACCCATCCACATGACGAAGCCCTTTTTTACGACTTAAAGGGCTCTTAAAATCGATTTCTTTACTCCACCCCAGATGAGGGGATTAGCGCTGAGATTGGCCTTGCCAGGTCGAATTTGGGGTACTGTGGATGCAATTCGACGGTATTGGCCTCTGGGAGCTATCCCAGAGTGCTCAGTTGTGACCGCTCTGGACAGCGCTATCAACTCAGATGCACTGGCCAGGTATACAGGAAAAGGTCCGCGAACTTTTGAATCTCATTTCCTGTTTGGCCAGCGTGGCAAGCTCAGCTGCACAGGTCACCATGCAGAGCTCATCGTCACAGGAGACCATGCAGTCCCAGAATCACCGAAGAGCTCCAGCATGGACCGAATGGGAGGTATGGGATCTGTATGGGGAGATGAATCCGTGTTAACAGAACTCCATTCGAAAAGATGAAATGCCAAAATATTTGAAAAAATCTCCAATGGCATGAAGGACAGAGGCAATAACAGGGACCCGCAACAGTGCCGCGTGAAAATTAAGGAGCTCAGGCAAGCCTACCAAAAAACCAGAGAGGCAAACGGCCGCTCCGGTTCAGAGCCCCAGACATGCCGCTTCTAGGATGAGCTGCATGCCGTTCTAGGAGGTGCAGCCACCACTACCCCAACCCTGTGCTTTCACTCTGTCCAAGGAGTGGGAGGCAACATGGAAGGGGGTTTTGGGGGTGAGGAAGATGATAGCTCACAGCAAGGAAGCGGAGAAACCAGTTTCCCCAACAGCCAGGATCTGTTTATCACCCTGGACCTGGTCCCAGTACCCCCCGAACCCACCCAAGGCGGGCTCCCGGACCCTGAAGGTGGAGAAGGGACCTCTGGTGAGCGGAAATCCTCCAGGGACATCTCCATAAAGCTCTCCTGGATGTACTCCCAAAGCCTTTGCAAAAGGTTTCTGGGGAGGGCAGCCTTATTCCGTCCTCCATGGTAGGACACTTTACCACGCCAGGCCAGTAGCATGTAGTTGGGAATCATTACAGAACAAAGCATTGTAGCATATGGTCCCAGTGTTTGCTGGCATTCAAACAACATCCGTTCTTTATCTCTCTGTGTTACCCACAGGAGAGTGATATCATTCATGGTCACCTGGTTGAAACAGGGTGGTTTTAGTAAGCGGACATTCAGAGGTGCCCATTCCTGCTGGGCTGTTTGCCTGTGGCTGAACAGAAATCTTCCCTCCTGTTAGCCACACGGTGGGGTGAGGGGTGAAGCCATCATCCCAGAGAATTAGGTGTGTGTGGGGGGAGGAGGCATTAGTTGGGTTTCTGCTGCACGTGAACCCAGACACCGGAACCCAGCCCCTCCTTTTAAATTGCCAACCCATTTTTAATGGCCAACCCAATAGCTACTTCATATGGGAAATGAGGGCGCTGCTGTTTGAAACCATTCCCACATGTTATGAAGGTTAAAGAAGCCAAAAGACTGTGGCTTACCATGGCTACCTGCAAGCCGAATTCTGCTGCCTGGCCCTGCATGAGTGATCTCTCACACCAAACCGGGATACCCTCAATAAGAGGCAAAATGCGACCTTGTAATGAAAGCACATGTGCTATGTAACGTTAACAGCAAGGTTTACCGTGAAAGAGTGTACCCATTGTTCTATAAAATGTGTCTTTTTAACTACCACTTCCCCTTTTTTCCCCCTCCACCAGCTGCATATGTTTCTCCTTCCCAGAGGCTAGCGAAGATTAGAAGGCAAAAAAACTCACTTGTGATGAAATGTTCTCTGACCTCATGCTGTCCTCTCACACTGACAGAGCACAGCAAAATACGTCGAGGCAGACAATCTCTGAGTGCAGGAAAACACAATATGACTACGAGGAGAGGTGGCAGGCTGAAGATGGTAGGTGGCATCAGCTTGCTGAAAGAAGGCAGGAGTCAGTGCTCAGGCTGTTGGAGGATCAAACTCATATGCTCCAGCATATGGTTGAGCTGCAGGAAAGGCAGCAGGAGCACAGACCGCCGCTACAGCCCCTGTGTAACCAACCGCCCTCCTCCCCAAGTTCCATAGCCTCCTCACCCAGATGCCCAAGAATGTGGTGGGGGGGCCTCTGGCCACCCAGCCACTCCACCCCAGAGGATTGCCCAAGCAACAGAAGGCTGGCATTCAATAAGTTTTAAAGTGCTGTGTGTCCTTGTCCTTCCCTCCTCCACCACTCTACCAGTGCTTCCCTCCTCCACCACCCCTCCCAGGCTACCTTGGCAGTTATCCCCCTATCTGTGTGATGAATAAATAAAGAATGCATGAATGTGAAGCAACAATGACTTTATTGCCTCTGCAAGGAGTGAACGAAGGTGGGGGGGAGGGTGTTTAGCTTATAGGAAAGTAGAGTGAAACCGGGGGTGGGGGGTGGGGATGCATTTCCATCAAGGAGAAACAAACAGAACTTTCACACCGTAGCCTGGCCATTCCCGAAACTGGTTTTCAAAGTTTCTCTGATGCGCACCTCACCCTCCTGTACTCTTCAAACAGCCCTGGTGTCTGGCTATGTGTAATCAGCAGCCAGGTGATTTGCCTCAACCTCCTACCCTGCCATAAACGTTTCCCCCTTATTCTCACAGATATTGTGGAGCGCACAGCAAGCAGTAATAACAATGGGAATATTGGTTTTGCTGAGGTCTAACCGAGTCAGTAAACGGCGCCAGCGCGCTTTTAAATGCCCAAATGCACATTCTACCACCATTCTGCACTTGCTCAGCCTATAGTTGAACAGCTCCTGACTACTGTCCAGGCTGCCTGTGTACGGCTTCATGAGCCAGGGCATTAAGGGGTAGGCTGCGTCCCCAAGGATAACTATAGGCATTTCAACATCCCCAACAGTTATTTTCTGGTCTGGAAAGTAAGTCCCTTGCTGCAGCTGTTGAAACAGACCAGAGTTCCTGAAGATGCAAGCGTCATGTACCTTTCCCGGCCATTTCATGTTGATGTTGGTGAAACGTCCCTTGTGATCCACCAGTGCTTGCAGCACCATTGAAAAGTACCCCTTTCAGTTTATGTACTCGCTGCCTTGGTGCTCCAGTGCCAAGATAGGGATATGGGTTCTGTCTATGGCCCCACCACAGTTAGGGAATCCCATTGCAGCAAAGCCATCCACTATGACTTGCACATTTCCCAGAGTTACTACCGTTGATATCAGCAGCTCAGTGATAGCGTTGGCTACTTGCATCACAGCAGCCCCCACAGTAGATTTGCCCACTCCAAATTGATTACCAACTGACCGGTAGCTGTCTGGCATTGCAAGCTATCACCACTTGCTTCTCAACTGTGAGGGCTGCTCTCATTTTGGTATTCTTGTGCTTCAGGGCAGGGGAAAGCAAGTCACAAAATTCCATGAAAGTGCCCTTATGCATGTGAAAGTTTCGCAGCCACTGGGAATTGTCCCAGACCTGCAACACTATGCAGTCCCACCAGTCTGTGTTTGTTTCTCGGGCCCAGAATTGGCGTTCCACACCATGAACCTGCCCAAATGACACCATGATGGGCTTGTACTTTGTGAGAAGTCTATGTCCATGTCCTCATCACTCTCGTCACCGCACTGCAGTCGCCTCCTCCTTGCCTGGTTTCGCTTTCTTGCAGGTTATGGTTCTGCATATCCTGCTGGATAATGCGTGCGGTGTTTATCGTGCTCATAATTGCTGCAGTGATCTGAATGGGCTCCATGTTCCCAGTGCTATGATGTCCGCGCTGAAAAAAGGCGTGAAACGATTGTCTGCCATTGCTCTGACGGAGAGAGGGGCGACTGACAACATGGCTTACAGGATTGGCTTACAGGGAATTAAAATCAACAAAGGGGGTGGCTTTGCATCAAGGAGAAACAGAATGGCCCCCTCAAGGCTAGAACTCAAAACCCTGGGTTTAGCAGGCCATTGATTTCACGGAGGGAGACAGGAAGGGAGGAGAAAATGAATACAAAACAAATCTGGTCTACTTCTTGTTTTGATCCACTTCATCTATCTTTATACATCTTGCTGGCAGCAGACGGTGTAGTATGACTGCTGGCCATTGTCGTCTCCTGGCTGCTCATTAGAAGACGGTTCAGTAGGACTGCCGGCAGGACTGAATCGCCATGAGATAAAACTTAAAAGGGAAATGACCTGGCTGAGTCACTCCCATGTTTACCCAGGCACCCCTGACCGACCTCACCAAGGTTGGCTAAAAGAGCACCCTGGAGTACAGTGACGATGGCTACTGGTCATACTGCACTGTCTGCTGCCAAAAGGCAAAGAGCTACTGCTATGTAGCAATGGAGTACCGCGTCTGCCAGCACCCAGGAGACATACGGTGACGGTGAGCTGAGCGGGCTCCATGCTTGCCATGGTATGGCGTCTGCATGGGTAACCCAGGAAAAAAAGCGCGAAACAATTGTCTGGCATTGCTTTCACAGAGGGAGGGAAGGGGGTGCCTAACGATATGTACCCAAAACCACCTGTGACAATGCTTTTGCCCCATCAGGCATTGGGATTTCTACCCAGAATTCAAATGGGCAGCGGAGACTGCAGGAACTGTGGGATAGTTACCCACAGTGCAACGCTCCAGAAGTCGACGGTTGCCTCAGTACTGTGGATGCACTCCACCTACTAAATGCACTTAGAGCATTTGTGTGGGGACACACACAATCAACTGTATAAAAATGCTTTCTACAAAACTGACTTCTATAAATTCGACCTAATTTTGTAGTGTAGAGAGAGAGAAAGATCAGAATCCAAAGGTGAAGGCCTTTCTCTAAAATTGTGGCGCTGCTGACCTTGGAGAGCTCAACACCAGGAACTGATAGCAAGAGCAATCCAACAGATCACAATAGTTGTGACAGGAGAGAGGGACAGTTGTGCCTGAGACCAATCACGGCTTCATAGGTCCTATACTGTAAAATAGTATTTTACACCTATATAGTGCTTTGCATTTTCAAAGTGTTTCACAAGCACAAACTCTCTAATACACGGATAGTCAATCGGCGGACTGTGGGCCAATCTGGGCCACCAGATGCTTTTGAATGGACTGTGACATCTTTTTATTTACTTATTATCATTATTGTTATTGTGGTGTGGAAAATGTTTCTCTGAAGTCTGGATCTTGATTATACCTTGACCAAGAAATTTGGACCGTGACAAAAAATAATTGACTACCCCAGCTCTTATGCTTTTCCTAGCAAAGAAATAGGCACTACCTAGAACAGTGAGGTTCTATCATCACCCCAGCTCTCCAGAAAGCTGGAGTTTAGTCATCTTCATCCTCAGCAGATCATCATCTGGAAGGACATCCCAGCGATGACTATTAAGTCCTTTTTAGGCTTGGTCTTTACTTAGTTATTTTGATAGATGGGACTGGGTCTCTTATCTATTTTTTTTTTCCCTGCAGGACAAAATAAGTGCAATGTGGTGCCAGGATGCTGTCACAATATTTTACTTCACATGTGACCTTGTTGCTCCAACACATCACACCGTGGAGATCTATTGTGAAGTTACACATGAAGTCACAGTCTTCAATCATCCTCAAGCTCTGCAAGTTAGGTGAGGCTAGTGGGATGTAGGTCACCCCCTTTGAAAATTGGGGCTAGACCATAAATTTCAGGATGTCTGGAAAGCCTTGTTGGGTCTCGGGCAACATTTCACCATTTGTTATGGCATTTCAAATGCCTATGTGGTTTTTTTTAGTGTGAGAAATATAGTCCATGAAAATGGTGGATTTTCCCAACTTCTACTCTTTAGTTATTTGAGAGGAATTGGGGGTCAGTGAGAAGCAGAGAGAGCTGTGGGAGGGATCTTGCACTTTGGAGAAGGACAGAAAAATGCCTAGCATCTATAGGAGTAAGGGATACAGACTTGGGAAACAATAGGCTGGAGGAAAATGGTGATAGGAATGAAGCCCCCAAGGGATGATGATTGAGCTCCTATTCTCTTTCTGCATTTGATCTCCATTCTGTGCAAGGGTCGAAAATATGACTCTTAGGGAAATCTGCCTGTGTATTTCAAAAGCACCTATCTCTGTGGTATCTGAGTATAATACTGTATATTTGATACTGGAGATATTTCTACTTAGTTTGAACTGGAATGGGAACCTATGAAAACTCTTCAGAGCCCATAGGAGAACAGCCAAATGATGGTGAAACACCCCACTGGTTCAACAAGGTCCAAAAGCATATTTTTTTCATTAATTTGCCTACCCAAGTCAAGACAAAGCATTGCATGCAGGAATCTCTAATCTTCATCGTGTTTATCTCTATATTAAACACGAGGAGGATGGTTGGATTGTAGAACTCTGTGAATAGCATTCAGCCAACCGTCAGCTTTATTCCTAGACCAGTCCTGATTTATTCACTGCCCTTTATGGAAAAGGCTTGTGTTCCTGAAGTGTGTGGGGGTCTCCGCTATGGCTTCTGGCAACTGAGGATTTATTTATTTATTTTTTTAAGCAAAGCACAAATGATTACCCAGAGTCAATTGTCTCTGGCCTCCTGTCTGCAGAATCTCTTTTATGAAGTAAATGTTTATGCTTTCAGACTCCCTCCAGACCTGTATAATCATTCAACACATGGCAAGGCCCAAACTGCAGGATAAATCTGTTCTAGCAGTTAGCTATGTAGTAAATACATTCTCCAAAATCCTCAGCTAAACCACGAGAATTGGAGGGACACCAAACCAAAACATTCTTTTCACTTAGAGACTGCTAAAGTGGCTGAGAAACTGGATATTTTGCAGAGAAATTGGCTTTTTCCCCCCTTCACTGATTTTTCCTTGAAGTCTGCAGTGGTGGAATGAGTGAATTATTTCCTGGGGCAGCTGCTGTTTAACATCCAATACTTTATTCTTTGAGCTTGTAAAATAAGCAAATCAAAGTGAGAAAGTGGCAGGTTTCTCAGAATTCCTGGGAATCAGACAACGCTTGAGATTTCATGTTTATTTTCTTGGCATGTGCTAGATATGTCCCTCTTTTCTTTCAGCTACTGTAGGCTCCACTGACTCTCCCCCGCCTCCCCCTTTTCTCCAAAACAGATTAAATATAGCTATGATACAGGGCCTCAAGGGAGGCTAGGCAGGAGGGAGTGGAAGAGAAAATGGTACAGAAAGAATACTTCTAGCTCCATGAGGGATGGAGATGAGATAAAAGAAGCTTTGTACATCTGTATCAAAGGGAATGCTGTAAGACATCAGGACTGGGCTGCAAAAATCAGTTCTACAGGCAGATTTTCAAACCCTCAAGTCAGAGAAATGGGATTTCTGTAAAATTCCAATCTCTGATTCATCGCAAAGTTCAGAGATATTTGGATTTAGGGGACATATCCAGGTCCATCTCTCTCTCAAACAGAAAACCCTGCAAAACCAGTATTGCAAAACATGCTATAGGATGGTATGGCATAGCCTAAGAATAACTATTATAGGATCAAATGACTTTGAAAAATCACCTATATCGTTTTATAGATTGAATTTTCCTGTACTCTAAGCTTAACATTTTCTTTGCTGTTATGTACTCCCTATTGAAAATGGAATGAGTGGGCAAGCCACAGGTTCACCTACCCCTTCACCATGATTACTGAAGAAACCTCTTATTTCACACATCTGTTTAAAAACGTTCCCCACCCAGGTGTGTAGCAGGAACAGGCAGAATTGTTGCAAAGTAGGTTTAATTCCACAGTTGTCATTTTCATGTGTAATGTCATTTTCATGTGTAACATATTTATACCCGTACATATATACACCTACTGCTCAGAGGACTCTGAGATGTAGATGAAGATGTAACCAGTAGGGATGGAGAGAGAACTATTAAGACGACATTGAGAAGAGCATTAAAAAGATGTATGAATTCTGAGATTGCCAGCCCAGTTATAGACAAAAAAACTAGCATGGCATAAATAAATGATTCTCTTTACCTAAGGTACTTTTCACCACAGTCTGCCTATCCTAAATATTGAAGGGACACCACAAAACAAGTAGCAGTGGAAAGGCAAAGTAAAACTTGAAAAACATAGGGAGGACCAGAGGGTTATATATGGGAGACAAGAAAGGCAACATGTGGGTTGTTCTGCTCTGGAACTGAAGCTGAAATTTGCTGCTGAATTGCCATCTAACATTTCCAAAGAAGGCAGAGGCAAAAGGACCTGCCCCGTTGCTTGCAAGCAACTACACTTGGATTAGCAGTTTGAAATGCACTTACAAGTCCACCGAGCCATGGCACTGACTCCAGGTGCAATGTCCCTGTAATCTTCCTGTAATCTTCTGAAGAATACCTGCTATTGCATACAGTTGCTCAATAACATGATCCTAGTGGTTGAAGTTAGAGGGAGGGATTCAGCAGGTTCTGAAGAGACGGTGGGATGAAACACACTGTAAAAATGTCAGCCACATTAAGTAATATTGCCCACAAGTCGTATACCTCCTATATCAAAGCCATTGAGATGGTGATTCCCATGGGCAAGAATTATAGAGGCCAAATGACTTGTAAAATGAGCTAGGTAATTTTTTAGTTTTGTAGACTAAATCTCCCTGCCTACTCCATTTAAGTCACTATTCTGTTTACAATGTGGTGTTTATGAATGCAGGGGCTTCGCCTCCGATTTTGGGCGCAAAAGGGGTGGCAAATAGTTGCCTGTGTAGGGCGTGTGCACACACCTACAGTCCAGCTACTTCCATGCAATTCAACTGACTGGCCACAAGAAACACGCTGGCAGGTATAAACAAACCAATGGTCAGGTCACAGGTGTTGGCAACGTAGTATAACATATGTGACAGGGTCGGGCCAAATGGCTACAGAAAAGTAATAGAAGGCAGATATATTAGCCCCAGGTTAAGTAGGTCCCTTTTCCCTGGGTCAGGTAACAGGGAAGGTTCCAGAACAATCAGGAACCTTCTGGAGACAATTAAGGCAGACAGGCTGATTAGAACACCTGCAGCCAATCAAGAAGCTGCTAGAATCAATTAAGGCAGGCTAATCAGGGCACCTGGGTTTAAAAAGGAGTTCCCTTCAGTTTGTGGTGTGCGTGGGTAAGGAGCTGGGAGCAAGAGGCGCTAGGATCTGAGAGTGAGAATGCGGACTGTTGGAGGACTGAGGAGTACAAGAATTATCAGACATCAGGCGGAAGGTCTTGTGGTGAGGATAAAGAAGGTGTTGGGAGGAGGCCAAGGGAAAGTAGCCCAGGGAGTTGTAGCTGTCGCACAGCTGTTCCAGGAGGCACTCTAGACAGCTGCATTCCACAGGGCCCTGGGCTGGAACCCGGAGTAGAGGGCGGGCCCGGGTACGCCCCAAACCTCCCAACTTCTGATCAGAGACAGGAGGAATTGACCTGGACTGTGGGTTCATGAAAATGGCCAAACTGAGGGCTGCTGTGAAGCTCCAAGGCGAGCAAATCTGCCAATAAGCACAAGACCCACCAAGGTAGAGGAGGAACTTTGTCACACATAGCATAAGCATATTTGAATAAGAAGCAAAGGCAGGGGATGGGAAATGACAAATATGATTACAATTACACTATTACATTGATAAAACCTTTCCCACATAATTAGGGTTTATCAAAAATCAGAAGCTTGCATGGGAGGTAGAGCAATGTTAATTAATTTTGTAGAGTGCTTTGAGCTGTGCATGAAAAGTAGAGTTGTTTTACAAAATTATGTTAGTGTAATCTGTAATAATAGTCCAAAATGCTGTCATTTAGAATAATGTTAGTGCAGCATTTGGGATCATTGCTGTAGCATATACTTTTTTTTTTAACTATAAGGGGGAAGTACAAATTATTATATTATCAAAGCAGAACATGAGGCATGTTCATTAAACACATTTTTTAAAAAGAAAGTCTTTTTTTCTGATGCTGATAGGTGTGACTTGAGCACAGAGACACAAAGAAATCAAAGTTCTTATTTGCAACACAGAGGAATTAAAAATCTTCTAATAGCTATTCCTGGCTCCGCCACAGATTTGCTGCATGATCTTGGTCAAGTCACTTAATTGATTTGTTTTTATTTTCATATCTGTAACATGGGGAATAAAACATTCATTAATGTTTGGAAAATGAACTAAGAGCTGGATTTAAAAATCGCTATAGTAGTGTGGCAAAGAGTCCTGTTGCACCTTATAGACTAACAGACGTATTGGAGCATAACCTTTCGTGGGTGAATACCCACTTTGTCAGATGCATGTAGTATATAGTGAAATATCATGTTATCGCAAACAACTGATTACCTTAGGAACAAATACATCCCTACATTCATGTAGATGGCCCTACTACTAAAGAATTAGTGAAAGAGAGAATTGTAAGAAGAGTCCTGGAAAAAATTATATGGAAAGTTGTACAGAAAAGTTATATGGGAAAAAACCATCAAGGAAGGTTGTGAAATCGTCTTCACTGGACATGTTTAAGGCTAAGTTAGGCATCAGTCTACAAGGGATGGTTTAGGTGCCCCTGTGGTATTTGAATACTAGTTTTTTCTCAGTACTGTACATTGCATCTGTTATTACTTTTCACTAGGGCTGTCAAGCGATTAAAAAATTAATCGTGATTAATCACATTGTTAATAATAGAATAGCATTTATCTAAATATTTTTGGGTGTTTTCTACATTTTCAAATATATTGATTTCAGTTACATCACAGAATACGAAGTGTATAGTGCTCAATTTATATTTATTTTTATTACAAATATTTGCACTATAAAAACAAATAGTATTTTTCAATTCCCCCATAGCAAGTACTGTAGTTCAATTTCTTTATCATGAAAGTTGAATTTACAAATGTAGAATTATGTAAAAAATCCTGCATTCAAAAACAAAACAATGTAAAACTTTAGAGTCTACAAGTCCACCCAGTCCTACTTCTTGTGCAGCCAATTGCTCAGACAAACAGGTTTGTTTACATTTGCGGGAGACAATGCTGCCCGCTTCTCGTTTACAATGTCACCTGAAAATGAGAACAGGCATTCACATTCAGGGCCGGATTAAGACCTTTAGAGGCCCTAAGCACTGAAAAGATTATGGTCCCCCCCCCATATGTAATTCAAAATAAAAACAATACTATACCATAAAATAAAATAACTTACATGTATGCTGAAATTAAAATAGCTTCTTTCTAGATTTTCTGATTGCAAAATTCTGGATAAGTTCATCGAAGCTGACTCGACGAAGCATGTTCGCTTCCATACACAGTAGGGAAAGTGAATCAAGTCTGTCCTGACACATTGTTTTTTCTCTGAGGGTTTTTTATTCTTTTCAGCTGAGAAAAAGAGCGTTCTGCGGAGCAGTTAGTAATAATTAATGTTAGAAAAATACATAGTGCGATCTCTACATTTGGAAATACACATTGTATTCCGTCTTTCAGTATTGTGTCATGAAGATCAATGTGACTGAATTTCATTTTTCCTGTTTCATTAAACTTTGCGCGCATTTAACAGTGGAACTGCTGTACTTCTCCACAGAGATTCATGTTCAAGTCAACAGGGTATGAGTCAACTAGCTTTTGGGAACCTTGTGAATCTTGTTCATCAGATAAATCCATATCGTTTAGAAAAGAAAATCTACTTGATACTACTTGGTACACTTCACCTCTCCTCTTCATATGAGCTTCAAGTGTATCAATTATAGCGTAGTAAGTAGATAACATGAAATTTGTCTCTAGGATTCAATGCTGTTTCTGTTTCT
Organism: Eretmochelys imbricata; assembly: GCF_965152235.1. NCBI lineage: Eukaryota > Metazoa > Chordata > Testudines > Cheloniidae > Eretmochelys > Eretmochelys imbricata. The sequence goes on along the minus strand of NC_135574.1, from coordinate 133,878,700 downwards.
GTTGCACTACTGTCATTTGCTTGTTTTTTCCTGATTCGCTTGTGAGACTGGGCTTCTTTGTAGTTAGTATCAGGCAAGATATCTTTTGATATGTCTTCAAATCTTTTGAAATCATTCCTCAAAGTATGTAAGTGGTCTGCTAATGATTGACAGAGGTCTGCACATGTTTTCAAATCCAATTCTTTTTCTTGGAGAGCTTGACTTGTGTGGTAAAAGTGTTGTAAAATTTCATTCCACATGGTCAACATGAATACAAACTCTAGTTCTTGCATCTTGTTTGCAATGTTTTCTGCCTCTCGTATAGTTTTTCCCTTTTTTGATTTGTCTTCAGCTACACTTTCTAATGCATCCACAATCTTTGAGTAGACTCCAGAATTGCACTTGTTGTCGCTGCATGTGCCTCCCAGCGAGTATTAGAAAGAGATTTCAACACACGATCATTGCCCAAATATTTTTTAAGACCTGCCCATCGGTGTGTTGAGGCAGAGAAAAATGTATAAAGTAACTGGACTGTTGAGAAAAAACTTACTCCCACAGGACAACAATCTTCAGCACTGCGGCCAACAAGATTGAGAGAGTGTGCAGCACATGGCATGAATATGGCATATTTGTTCTGTTCTAAAAGCTTCTTTTTGTGGACAATATCTTGTTTGTTTGCCATCTGGTAAAAGTCCGACGTGATTTCTCAAATGGCCCAGTGTGGTGTTGACAGTCATTTGGTCCACGATCTATCCAGTAAGCTACATAATCGGTACTGATATCAACCCACATACAAGGATCTTTTCTCCTATTATTTACAGCATGAGCAGGTTCAGTCTCTGGCACATCCACACCTTCTAGAACAATGTCTGTTTTACCACCAGGAGTAGGATGATCAGTTACAGTCTCTCTGACACATCCACATGTTCTGGAATGGTGTTTGTTTCACCAATAGAAGAAGGGTCAGTCTCTGAAATACCTACAGGTTTTGGAACAATGTCTGTGCTACTGAGAGAAGATGTTGCTTCTGATGGATTCACTTTGAAAAATGATGTCAGCTTTGGAAGATTTTGTAAAATTTCACTAGTTTTTTTTTCTTTTCTTCTGCCAGTTTACGTTTCTGTGCTCCACTCAGTTGGTTACGTTTCATCCTGCCCCTTATCTCAGTTATCTGAACTTAAAAAAAGCCAAAAACACCAAATTACACAATGTACACTATTTTTGTGTGTGTGTGTGTGTGTGTGTGTATGAAAGGGGAAAAAAACGAATCAAGTACGTATATCTCAGAAGAATAGATCAATAATAAAACATAAATTTATTGCAATACATGACAGGATCTGATTTCCTGGCATTATTTCGATCTACGTTAGTAGGATGCCCCCCTGGTTTAGGTGGGGATAAGTAATAAAAAGAGAAAAGAAAAACAGGGGAAGAATGTGTAGTGGAGTGTAAGGAAGTCTAACAAAGTTCTGACTTTTTTCCCATGATGACTATTTTGATGCTTTTTTTGAAATATCAAATATCAAATTTTAAAACAAAATCTTTTTTGTTTTTGTGCCCCCTGCTTTGCTGGTGCCCTAAGCACGTGTTTAGTCTGCCTATTGGGTAATCCAGCCGTGTTCACATGGCACTGTTGTAGCTGGCGTCACAAGATATTTATGTGCCAATTGCCCTAAAGATTCATATGTCCCTTCATGCTTCAACCACCATTCCAGAGGACATGTGTCCATGCTGATGACAGGTTATGCTCAATAACAATCCAAAGCAGTGTGGACCAAGGCATGTTCGTTTTCATTGTCTGAGTCAAATCCCACCAGCAGAAGGTTGATTTTCTTTTTTGGTGGTTTGGGTTCTGTAGTTTCCACATTGGAGTGTTGCTCTGAAAGCATGCTCCACACCAAGTCCCTCTCAGATTTTGGAAGGCACTTCAGATTCTTAAATCTTGGGTTGAGTGCCGTAGTTATCTTTAGAAATCTCACAATCCTTCTTTGCGTTTTGTCAAATCTGCAGTGAAAGTGTTCTTAAAAGAAACAATATGTAATAAATTTCATTTGGTATTCTATTGTTTAACACTATGATTAAAACTGTGATTAATCGTGATTAATTTTCTTAATTGCATTTAATTTTTTTGAGTTAATTGTGTGAGTTAACTGCCATTAATCGACAGCCCTACTTTTCATTGAACGTTGTCAGCCTGATTTTTAAAATTCCAGGAGCCCAGGGATGCAGGTAAAAATACACATGCAATTGTGTGCCTAATTTCTAGACGCAATTACTTGTAAAAATTAGTAATCCTCAATGCCAGTAAGAAAGCTGAGAGAGCCTGGCTCTGAATCAAGTACTTTAGTCAATGAGGAACTGCCTCCAGTTCCAGAAATAGCAACTGTAACAAGCAAACACGCAAAAGCCGATAGTTGTCAAAGGTTCTTGCAACAGGAAAATCTCAGAAATCAGTTCTTCTTTTTAATTTTTTTTAAAGACTACATAAAATGAGTATGGGCTGAAACGGACACAGTGAGGGGGTTTTGCTGTTTGCTAAATATGCGGTCAGCGTGTGAGAAGAGGAAGAAAGTGCAACATATGGCATTAGTACATAATATGAACGTGGCCTCACACAGTGGAGGTAGATCATTCTTCTGACCAGATGACAGCAGGATGATTCTGTTTCTGAGTCTCAAGTAGCAGTAGTACTGATATGATTAGTAGACATCTTTTTTTAAACTATTGCATCAGCTTCTAGGAGGAGAAACTTCTGCTTCACCATTTGAAGTGCTAGACAGTGGTGGTTCCTTTTAAACTATTCTGCACCATTTTTATTTGTTGTATTTATATTTACTAATTATGTTTGTTGCAGTAGTGCCTAAGGACCGACAAGGATGGGGCCCATTATGCTAGGTGCTGTAAATTGCTGCTTGGTTCCACCCCAGAGAGAGCTGCATTTCAGTGGCTGAGGAGCCATATTAGATATATCAGGAGATGTGGAAAGATCTACTGTCACAAGATGTCACCTTGCCCCTCAAGTTTGTTTGTTGCCTGTTGTCATTGCACAGTGCATGCTTCAGGATGCAAGGCTGTATGTATGCTTGTCGAAAGTGTTATCATTCAGTTTTCTATGTTCTACACCTTTAAATGACAGGAGGCTTCCTGCCAATGTGCTGTTAGGTCCTCCATTTTGGAAAGCACTTTCACTTTCTAGATGGCTGTTCAGATAAAACAAGGCAAACACATGATGTTCTTGTAGGGAGATTTTTACATTCGTTCTTTTTTGGATTGTTTTCCTTACTTTCAGTCTGAATGACTTGTTAGATTAGATGGTTACTCTTTTTAGATATGGAAGAACAGTAAGGAAGAATCCAGCCAGAGCACTGACCACACCTACGGGACAGAACCCCTGCCTGAGCCTTTCACTGAGGAGCTGCCTGTGGCTTAAGTGCAGAATCTGTCTCCTCAGATGCTGAAGGGTTGCTGACCTCTCCTCTGGACAAACTGTGGTGCATTGTGCCAGACACGGTCTAAGATCCAAAAGGTTTTTAAATAAAAACCAACCTAAATCAAAGATGAATGGCACACAGAACATACCTATGCCTGTGGTTCCTAAGCCTTGCCTAGGTAGGCCCAAACCTTTCAAGTTATCACATATGAGGTGCTCACATCATTAGTGAACTGTCAGGCAGAGTCTCAGGCCCTCTCTCTCTTGCTGATTCACCTCATTCAGCCCCTTGTGCCACTGAGCTTCAGTCTTGCAGAGAGACCCCACCTCCTTCTCTCCCAGGTATCTCTCATAGTGTCTATGCAGGTCTGCAAATTTGATTTCTTTAAAGAGGTCAGGTTTTAACCAGTATTGTCAGACTAACTATCCTGTTCCTATTTGAATAAAACATGGGACTCCAATTTCTGTGAGGGTGTATTCTCTTGAGAAGTGGATTAATCTCCATTTTCCTTGGAAAACAGGGTGGATTTCCACCTCCCATCTCTTAAGAAACGTTAATGCAAAATCTTGTTGGAACTTTCATAGATGATTTACCTGCCTTCTCCACAGACAATTGCTTTCTTTCTTACTGATGCTGATTCATTAATAAATAGATGTGTCTCTGTTTGAAATGAAAGGTTTCAGAGTAACAGCCGTGTTAGTCTGTATTCGCAAAAAGAAAAGGAGTACTTGTGGCACCTTAGAGACTAACCAATTTATTTGAGCATGAGCTTTCGTGAGCTATAGTGAGCTATAGCTCACGAAAGCTCATGCTCAAATAAATTGGTTAGTCTCTAAGGTGCCACAAGTACTCCTTTTCTTTTTGTTTGAAATGAAGTTAGAATCCTTCCCTCCCCAGGGCATCTCTGCCTTCCCTTGCATACTTGTTGGACAATAGGTCATTCTCTTTTAGCTGATGTTTCTCAATTTTCAATAATCCCCTCCATATCAAATGATTTTTCAGCTGACGACACTATCCACTCCATCACACAAGGACTGCCCAAGCCCAGCTTCTGCTTATGAAGAACAAATTGTGTCAACTTCAGGAAACAGGGAGTCTCCCAAGTCCTCTGTTTTTGCCAGACCTTAACCTTACTCAGATCCAGAAGTTCCTTTGCTTTGTGTTGACCGTTGTCATATCCGTGCCAAGAATCTAGGCTATGCTATATCCAAGGAAAAAGTGAACTATGATGAGAGGCAGAGTTGCAATCAAATGTAGGTGACACGAGTAACACAATACTGCAAGTCTTGTATGGCATTTAGTAGGAGCAAAGCCCTAGGCTTCACCAAAGGTAGGTAAAATAGAATGGATCTGAAGTGTTTGAAAGTGTAGTTCATAAGGGTGAATGGTGACAACAACTCTGTCTTGTTTTACCGGTGATAGGTGGTGGTCACAGTTCTGTAATTTCTTGTTTGAAATTTCTCTTGTGCTGCTTCAGAACTACAGGCTTGCCAGAGACACTTACATCTCTCTTGCATAATGACAGGTTTCAGAGTAACAGCCGTGTTAGTCTGTATTCGCAAAAAGAAAAGGAGTACTTGTGGCACCTTAGGGACTAACCAATTTATTTGAGCATGAGCTTTCGTGAGCTACAGCTCACTTCATCGGATGCATACCGTGGAAACTGCAGCAGACTTTATATACACACAGAGAACATGAAACAATACCTCCTCCCACCTCACTGTCCTGCTGGTAATAGCTTATCTAAAGTGATCATCAAGTTGGGCCATTTCCAGCACAAATCCAGGTTTTCTCACCCTCCGCGCCCCCCCCCCCCCCACAAACTCACTCCTATTACCAGCAGGAGAGTGAGTTTGTGGGGCGGGGGGGGCAGAGGGTGAGAAAACCTGGATTTGTGCTGGAAATGGCCCAACTTGATGATCACTTTAGATAAGCTATTACCAGCAGGACAGTGGGGTGGGAGGAGGTATTGTTTCATGTTCTCTGTGTGTATATAAAGTCTGCTGCAGTTTCCACGGTATGCATCCGATGAAGTGAGCTGTAGCTCACGAAAGCTCATGCTCAAATAAATTGGTTAGTCTCTAAGGTGCCACAAGTACTCCTTTTCTTTTTACATCTCTCTGTGTATGCTTCTGGGGGCAGGGGCAGTATCTTACTGTGTGTTTGTATAGCTACAACAATAGAGTTCCAACCTGGCTGAGGCTTCTAGGTGCTACCACAATACAGATTAAGGAGCAAATTGTCAGTTCTCAGTGTCTCAGCTCTCCCACAATGAGAACTGGTTGGTATGGTAAAGCAAAGGAAGAGGAACTGTCAGCAATTCCCTGCACACAATTCATTGCACTTAAGGAAATAGTATTTGAGAAGTGGAATAAATTTACTGTAAACTGCCCAACGGCACTGCAGCTAAGTCAGCAAGTTGTGAAAATGATAGCATCTAGATTCACTCCCTTTTGTCATTCTTAGGCAGAGAGTAAATGTGTAGCATGCTTGAGCAGAGGTACTCAAAATTAGCCCAAAGGCCGTGCTGGCAACTGGTCAAGGCACAAGGGCCACACCCTTGTGTCCAAGAAGAGGAATTTGGCTATCTAAGTGGTGCAGTCAAAGCAGACTTCTCCACTGGGTTCTAATCGGAATGGGGCATGATCTTGTTGAATCATTACACCAATGTGAAAAATCACTCTTGTCAAGATAGAGTAGTGCATGATGGGACACACAAGCTGCACCTGCATATTAAACATATGTGAGTGCTAAAATGTGTCCCATTATAGCCAGTAATCCCATCTATACTGGAGAATATGGGTTCTTGCAGTACCCATCAAAGCACCTGGAATTCTTATTACAGAAAACTGGGCCAAGTTCTCTTTTGCTCTACACTTTGTGTGGTCATAAACACCAGAGTAAAGTGTGTAAAACACTACAAAATCAGAAGGTAACCATTTACACACACCTTGCCGTCACTTTGCACAGCTGTCAATACCTGCACAAGGCTCATAGCAACAAGGAAGCTGGATGTTTGCGTCCACACACAAAAGGGGCTTGAATGTTCCCATGTGTTCTCATTAACCACTATGGGTGGGATTTTTCAAAAGTGCTCAGCGTTGGCCTAGTTCTGTGCCCATTGAAATCAAAAGAAGCCTTATTACTGACTTCTGTGGGATCAGTTTTATGTCAGTGCTGAGTGCTTTTGAAAACCCCACTCAATGACTGCATCAGCTCTGGGCAAGACTTGAGATGCTTCTCCACAACTGGGTGTTATAGCTGTACTGGTGCAGACTGTCCTTTCGGCTCCATCCCACAATGCTTTTCCCTCATGTTGTTCACCACCTCAGCCAGCTGGTCTGAGAGTGGCTCAGGCAACATTTGTGTGGTTTCAGCTCTATTCCCAACCCAGTGCCCCTCACAAACAATAAGTAGGACACCGCTAATCAAGCAATTATAGATTTTACTGTGTTTTAAATTATTTTTCTGACAAAAATATTTTGTATAAAATAATGAACTTTTTAAAAAAAAAGCAGTTGTATTTTAATTATCTTAGTCCTCTCTCCCCTGAATATTAAAAATGACCCTTTTTACAATTTTTGTGAGATTTCTGCAGTCTTTTTCATTTTTTACTTTTCCCCCTTATTTCTTCTACCGCTGAAAAACATCTGGTGGTCATGGTGAATCATAAACGGAATATGAGTCCAACTATGTAATGCAGCTGGAAAAAAGGCAAATGTGATTCTGGGATGTGCTGACAAGAATGTCAAATGTAAGACACCAGAGGCAATTGTTCTGCTCTGCTTGGCACTGGTGAGGCCTCAGCTGAAGTACTGTGTCCGATTCTGGGTGCCACACTTTAGGAAAGATGTGAGCAAATTGGAGAGAGCACAGAGAACAACAAAAATGAACAGAGGTTTAGAAAACAGGATCTATGAGGAAAGGTTGAAAGAACTGGGCATTATTCTAGAGAAGAGAAGACCCAAAAGTATGTCCACAGTGCAGCTGGAGGTGTAATTGCCAGCTTGGGTAGACTTACCAGCGTTAGCTCTGGTTGAGCTAATGCACTAAAAATAGCCGTGTAGCAGCACTGCAGCAGTGTGAGTGAGAGGATGGCCACTAGAGTATATACCTAGGATTTCAGATGGGATCGTACTCGGGTGGCTAGCCCATCCTGCTGTTTGCGCTGTGGGGGCTATACCTCTAGTTTTTGCACACTAGCTTGATCAGAAAGCTGGAAATTACATCTAAAGAGGGGACATAAGTCTTCAACTATGTAAAAGGTTGTTATAAGAGCATGATGATCAATTGTTCTCCATGTCTGCCAAGGGCAGGACAAGAAGTAATCGGGTTAGTTTGGGGCAAAGGAGATTCAAGTTAGATATTAAGAAAAACGTTCTACCTGTAAGGATATTTAAGCACTGGAACAGGTTAACTAAGGTGGTTGTAGAACCCTTGTCATAGGTGGTTTTAAGAACAGGTTAGACAAATACCTGTCAGAGATGGTCTAAGGTCCTGAGGACCCCCTGAGGTCCCTTGCAGCCCTACATTTCTGATTCTATTAGTCTCCTGAGAGAGAGAAGACAGACCCAAAGAAGTTGGGCTCTAAAGAAAAGAGCAATGGGTGCTGCAGCACTTTCAGTGCTGTCAATGAAGAAAAGAAGATGATGCAGCTGAGTCGTGGTGATAGGCCAGCTGGGCCTCCCCAGGCCTCAAATTAGCTGTGGTATGGCAGAGAGAACAGGGAGGCTTAGTCACCAGGGGCAACCACACCTCAGATGTATCGTACAGTCTTCTCGTCACAGATACACATGCCACGTTGACGAAGAGAATGGAAGGAAACTGTCCTCATGTGGTTGGAATTAGGTGTTTTTCCTCTCATATTTTTAGATGTCAAGCTCTTATTGGTTTTTAGGTGGTAAGCTCTTTGGGGCAGGTACTGTACCTTCTTTGGGGTTTGTATGGCATCTAGCACAGGAAGGGTGGTCTTGTGGTTAGGGCACTGATTTAGGATGTGAGAATGGGGTTCAGTTCACAGGTTTGCAACAGAATTCCTGTCTGACCTTGGGCAAGTAACTTAACCTCTCTGTGCCTCAGTTCCCCATCTGTAAAATAGGGTTAATAGTATTTCCTCCTCCCCCTCCCCCCTGCCCCCGTCTTGTCTTCTTAATCTATAAGCTCTTCCAGGCAGAGCCTGTCTTACTAAGTGTATGGGGCCCCATACTGCTAGGTGTTCTATACAGTCTTTGTGGGGGCCGCTTGGTGCTACCAAAATATTTATACTGATAACTGTGGAAACTACCACAAGCAAATAGCAAATTGCTATCTGATAATAGTTAACAGACCAGTTTCACCATTCATCCTGGATGAGGCCTGTATTTCTAAATGGATAGTGACAACACATCACTTGCTTCTGTGTTTCTTCATGGTGAGAAGTAAATGGGGTCACTTTCTCATTTCTCAGTACTGGCATGAGGGCATGTGAGAGTACATAGTACAGCCTCCTTTGATTTGGCATGAGGAATGTGAGAGCAGGTTTACATCTTTCAGAAACTCCCAGTCTGGTTACTTGGTATCTTGGGAAACGTTCTCCAGGGAGTGCCCACAACTGGCTTGACCTTCTGAAATTGCAGTGTGTGTATTATGCAGGATTGTTGTAGCCATGCTGGTCCCAGGATATTAAAGAGACAAGGTGGGTGAGGTAATATTTTTACTGGACCACCTTCTGTTGGTGAGAGAGACACGCTTTCAAGCTTACACAAAGCTCCTCTTCTTCAGGAAAGCATCTCTCTCACCAACAGAAGTTGGTCCAATAAAACATATTACCTCACCCACCTTGTCTCTCTATTGTTTGCATTGTTTATAGTAAGCCCCAGCTGCACAATTCAGATCCAGATTTCAATTACACATAACTAAAAAAACTTCCACAACTTTTGGTGTGTTTGGGTCTGTGGTTTTGGCATGGCCCTTTACAGCGAGAGGCACAGACTGGGTGTTAAACCGAGATCCAGATTCACATTCTCAGCCCTCCTCCCCCTGCATGTTCTGGGCTGTTTGGATCCATCTGGGGTCTTGGTTTGGCAGATACCCTTATCTCTCCATTTCCCTGATGCCATTATTCTGACCCCTATCTGAGGCGGTTGCTGTGCATGGCATATCCTTTCAAAGAGGTGCGTTATCTGTTCTACCTAGTATGCTCTTCACTTTAACAAATTTTTAAAATAGCAAAGGGTGTGTGGTGCAATGGGCAACTACAAAGTGCCCTTTTGGGGCCATATCAATTCCTCTTTTGAGGCAAATGCAGGTGTGATGTTGAGGCTGCATAAATCTTTATATGGAGCCTGGAAGCATCTGAAGAAGTCACATTTTCACCCTTCACTGTCATTTCTCCTACTTGACTCAGAAACACTATTGCAGGGGAAATGAATCTCTCAGCTGATGTGTGCCTGTTCTAAACCAGATTGTTTCAGTGTAACTGGAGAGCTCTCTCCTCTTTTAACGGAAGGCACTCAAGTTCCCTGAAATAACAGAACATTTATTCAAGAAGTGCTTTGATTAGGAGAAAGAAAAGAAAAAAACCTCCACTCAATCCACTTCTGACGGTTTGCATTAGAAACTGGGAGCAGATTTCCAGTCAGCTGTATGCACAGGCTCTGGAGATAGATTTGATATTTCTGATGAGGGAGGTAATATTGTCAAAGCTATTGATGATGGAAGCCTTACCTACATAGTGGGGCAAATTCTTCCTTGTTACAGCTCCGTTGAGTTACTTCAGGAATGAATTTGGCCCACATCTCATTCTTTGTTGCTTTGGGCCAATTTGCTCTCCCTATTCTGCATTATGAGACTGGCTTCTACAAACTTGGTAGGCACATCCAAAAACCTGTCGTCTATTTTAGCTTAAGGAAAAAAAAAAATCCCAGCAACCACCTTTGGTACCCTGCCATTTAGAAACTGCAGCAAAATATGACAAGAAGAAGAATGCCATCTTCCATGTATTTCAGTGTTATAAACCCCAGTAAAGGGCAGCAAATGATTATTGCTCAGAAGGTATCCATGATAAGCAGAGCTGTATGAATAATCATTTTGTTTGCTGGTCAGCTGGGGTGGAGGGGGAGGGAAGAGGAGATGATCTCAGATAGACCTGAAATGCAAATAGGTTTTTAGCAAAACAAAAACTGGAAAAAAATAATTTCAGGTCAAATAAAATGTTTTGTTCAACCCTAAATAAAATGTTTAGTTCCAGTTCTGGGCATTTTTAACTGCTTCTCTATGAAAAGCAAAGGACATTTGGTAACCCCATTCAGAAAATCCCCAGAGGAGATGAGGATGCCCCCCTTATGCCCTATAGATAAAGCACTCACCCAGGATATGGTCTACTGGATCCAAGTCCCCACTATGTCTCATTTGGAGCAGGGAATTGAACTTGGGTTTTCCACACTGCAAGTGAGTACCTTGCTATGGGATATACTGGAGTTAGGTCTCTCTTAATCTCTCCTACTGGAGCAGCTCCTCTGTGTATAAATAAATAAATATTAATTGGAGCAGGAATTAGAACTTGGCTGTCCCCCACCAGGTAAGTGCCCAGGCTATAGAGTCATTCTCACTATCTTTCTAGCCGAGTGAATAAATAGAATAGATATATTAAAGAGTAGGAATGTGGGAGAGGAAGTGTGTTCAGGGTATTCAGTTTTGAAATATTGTCCCCCTTCTCAGGCCAAAGGCCTGCACGAGACTAAGAATACAGGGTGGGAATAGGGAAGCGACTGATTTGAGCCAAGGCTAATAGATGCTACTGATGAGGTAAAGAATGTGATGGATTGAGGCTGGAGGAAAGGAATCAGGCAATTTTCACATATCCTCTCAATCTGTAGGAGTTTGCCCTGAGGTCGTGCTCAAGTCTCAGCTATAAGCAACTCAGAGAACATGGCTAGATCACCTTCAGCACCCATGGGAAAGTCATTTACGATATGCCTTCTAACTGTACTGCTCTATGCCATTTAATCCTTCAGAAATTTTGTCTCGTACCCACCTTCTGCCTGTGTCTGCAGCACAGTGGTTCACTTGAAGGGAATGGCATAACGAAGACAGAAGAGAATGCAAAATTAATTGAAATGGCGGAATTTGAAGACGATAGGTTGTCTATCCCTTTAGATTTCTGCTTTTAAAGCTTCTCACTGCCAGAAGCTTATCATAAAACACAAAAGTGTAGTATGCTCCTCTTAGAGTGACTTGAGTGCCTACAATCTGATAGACAAATCACTGGAACATATAAAAGAAACGGTGCCTACCCCAAAGATGTTATAATCTAAGCACAGATAAAACATAACAAAGGAAGTCAGACAGCAGGAGCATAGCAGAAAGGGAGAATAAGAATTATAGCAATAAGACACCGTGGCTATTTTATTTACCTATTTTGCATGCTTCTTGGGGATTTTATATATATGTATGTGCCTATGTAGATAACATATCTGTGCACGCAAGCACACACAGACACACACACAAAACATATGTATATTGATTCATAGATTCCAAGGCCAAATGGGATAATTGTGATCATCTAGTCTGACCTCCTGTACAAGACAGGCCACAGAACTTTCCCTCCACCCCAAATTCCTAAGCAGATCTTTTAGAAAAATCCAATCTTGATATAAAGATTCAGTGATGGAGACTCCACTACAAGCCCTCGTAAATGGTTCCAATCATTATTTACCATCACTGTTAAAAATGTGTGTCTTATTTCCAGTCTGAATTTATCTAGCTTCAACTTCCAGTCACTGCACTGTGTTATACCCTTTTTTGCTAGACTGAAGAGCCCATTATCACATGTGTTCCACATGTAGGTAGTTACAGACTGTAATTAAGTCACCCCTTGGCCTTCTCTTTGTTCAGATTAGTAGATTGACCTCCCTGAGCCTAGCATTATAAGGCATGTTTTCTAATCCTTTAATCATTCTCATGGCTCTTCTCTGAACCCTCTCCAGTTTATCAACACCCTCCTTGAGTTGTAGACACCAGAACTAGAAACACAGACATATACAGATACTTTAGTTAATTTTCTTGTGTAAAATTAATTTTTAAAATTATCTGGGGGGGGGTGGAAAACTGACAAGAACTGTGAAATGGCAGAGGAGGGCTGAGGATGTAGAATCAGAAAGAAGGATAAAGGAAGAGGAAAAGGAAGATGGGGGAGGATAGAGCTACACCAAGGAACAGTAGGGACATGATACTTCTCTACTGCCTTTTTACTCTTTCTCTCCCGCTCAGTGCTCACTACATGTTTCTCAGATGCCCACTCTGGTGGGCCAGAGAGGAGGCCTTGTCTTCTCTAAATCTGTGGCCAGGCCTCTGCCAATTGATCTTTCAACAAGCACTGGACCTTCTGATGAGAGCGCTGCTTAAGATGTGTCAATCTTTGGCTATAGTGGTATAAAAACTTTTTTCATTGACTCACACTGTAGCCTTGGACAGCTCCCTAAACCATACCGTGTCTTATTTTCCCTATCTGGAAAATGAGAATAATACTTGATTTTTCAATTTCCACAGGGCAATTATGAGAATTAATTATCTATATCGATAAATAGATAATACATCATTCTACCAAGAGGTGATCTAATATCTTAGCAGTCAAACCACAATGCCGCCTTTTCAGCATTGCTGGGGATGTGGCAAGAGATAACAAAGCGACCTCACTGCCTGAAAATACTGAACGATTTACTCTACCTTTTTCAAAGTAAACCACAACAGGTTTCACTTCTCAAAGGAAATGAAGGCCAAGAGGAGCCATGAAAAAGAGACTGAAATGGAGCTTAGTAACAGGCTTGCTGCAGGAGTCAGTGTGAAATTTTATGGCCTGTTTTACGCAGGCGGTCAGATCAGGTGATAAGAGCTATTTCGGACTTTAAAATCTATTAGTATTCTCATTAGTCCTTATTACCACTTGTAATTTAATGGAACTAAACACCCGATTAGTTTGGCACTTGTGTATGTTGTGTACATGGAGTAAAGGCAGATGTTCTCTTTCAGACTAGGCAAGAAATTAATATATATATTGGGCCAAAGTCAGCTTTAGCATAAGCAGTCGCATCTCCCATTAACTTCAGGAGGGGTTAAGCCTGCTCACATCATGTATGAATTTCGTTTATCTTAAATTTAGAGATGGGTCAAAATTGGCCCTTTTAGATTTCCCACTTCCTTCCTTCCTCCATCATACTTTGGTGGTTTGGATAAAACAGAATTGGGACCTAAATCACCCTTGGTTTGACCACTATAGAGATGACAAAATCAGAATCTTTTAATCCAAACCATCCAGCTCCTAACTTTGTTGGCTTCGATATGCTGAAACCTGGCTCTGAACTGCCTCTGGTTTTGCAAAACTGTACTTTCAGTAATCCAATACCAAAACTCCTCACCTCGTCTTGGCTTTCATTCTAAATAATGTGACTAGCTACCTTGCAGATAAACTACCAGCTTCAACTACACTCTACTAATAAGTACTCCTTTAATTATGACAGAGTGAAAGCTCCCACCCTAGGAAGGGTAAGCTAGTTATTTTGAGCAATTGTGCCTTGAGGGGAGGTGACAATTCAGTTTCAGAGCTGTATCTTGTTTTGGTGTGGCAGTTTCTGACAGATTGAGAATACAATTATATTTTGAAATATATATCCTTTCTGTAGTTGCTGTTCACTTCATAATTGCTGTCTAATTACTAAAGAGAGAATATCTTACACTTCTGACATCAGGTGTGTGTATTGCTTAATCTACCTCCATTATTGACTTGGTTAAGTGCCAACAGGTACTTTACTAATTTCTTCCATTTGTGCAATATCAAAACTGGCTGGATTGTGTCTGCTGTGTTTTGAATGTGTGTGTTTAGCAGCTAACAATAACAAAGCCAAAATGGTGTGAACCTTAGGGAAACTGAAGAGCAGAGAGGTTGTATCTTCTTCCAGGTAAACTAGTGAGTCAGTGAGAGAACTGGAAATGGAACCTAGGTCTAATGACTGGCAGTCCCCTTCTCTGAGACTGCACAGCATCTCCAAACAAATGTCTACAAAGGCATAACTGTTTGGTTCCAGGGGAGTTAGTAGTTGGAAATGTAGTCCTGGTTAAACTGATTGGTGCCTGAAGGTTGTGGATTTGAGTCTTGCTTGATCTCACATTGAAAGGCTGCCTCCAGTTTACTCAGCTGAAAAATGGGTACCTGATCCATAGGGTTAGAGCAGTCAAAGACAGTTGGATATGATGCTGGCCATATCACTCCCTTGTGTATTGTTGGCTACTAAACGGATGTGCCTTCACTGTGTTATCCCAATGAGCTATTGGCTTGGGGGAACATTTACGTTTTACTTTGATTCTGTGATAGTATTGGTGAACGTTAACAGATAGTACTACTTTCAGTAGAACCTCAGAGTTATGACCATCGAGTTACAACTGACCAGTCAACCACACCTTCATGTGGAACTGGAAGCGTCCAATCAGGCAGCAGCAGAGAGACAAAAAAAAATACAGTACAGTACTGTGTTAAATGTAAACTACTAAAAATGAAAGGGAAAGTTTAAAAAAAATTTGACAAAGTAAGAAAACTGTTCCTATGCTTGTTTCATTGAAAATTAGATGCTTAACTTAAAAGCAGCATTTTTCTTTGGCATGGTAATGTTTCAAAGCTGTGTTAAGTCAGTGGTCACTTCTAAACTTTTGAAAGAACAACCGTAATGTTTTGTTCAGAATTACGAACATTTCAGAGTTATGAACAACCTCCATTCCTGAGGTGTTTGTAACTCCGAGGTTCTAGTGTGTAACCAAAATGGCTACCAGAGGAAAAAATGGTTCCAAAATCCAATGGATTAGTAAACTTTTTTTTTCAACAAATACTTTTAATTGAGTTTTATGTAAAATAAAATATGTGACTGAGATAAAGACTGGGACAGTAAATGAGCTACAACAGTTATACACAGGTCAAATCCCTATGTTATAGACCATAACTAATTAGCTAACTTAATAAAGATTCATGCCCCAAAAGGAGGCGTTTAGCTTGTTTCAGTACACGGGTCACAGATAAAACTGAAATCTTTACGATATTAAGTCTTGTCTCAAGGCCTAGGAAAGTTCTCCTAATGGTCTTTACTGTGTGCACTGTCATCTTAATATAGCTATAAACAATTAAAAAAGAGACAAAAAGGCTCTTCAGTGCAGGATAGACTGTAAATCAATCCACAGTTAAATGAGGATAAGGGACCTGGCAAATAAAACATATTTTGGATCCAGATTCCCTTAAGTGGGACAGCAATTAAAATGTACACATATTAGCCATCTTCCTCTTCCTTCTGAGAATTCAGAAGAGCTGGGCTGGTTGGCTTTAAAGATTTTTTTCCAGCAAGGCATTAGCTGAACTTGTGTCCCTGAAGATAAAGGTTTTTCTTGACAAATGCAGAATTTTGCTAAGAGTAATAGGTTTCCACTCCTGTCTTTTCATATGCCTGTTTAAGAGGTACAAACTCTTTCTGAAGTGTGTGTGGCAATATGATATGGAATTGGCAAGTGATCATCCCTATGGTTTAGCTGCTTTTAGGATTCACTTTTGTATAGGATTTGTTTGAGGAAAGACGTGGACAAAGTGGAGGGAGTCCAGACGAAAGCAACAAAAATTATGATAAGGTTTAGAAAACCTGACCTATGATGAAAGGTTACAAAAACTGGGCTTGTTACGTCTTGAGAAAAGGAGACTGAGGGGGGACTTGATAAGCCTTCAGATATATTAAGGGCTGTCATAAAGAGGAAAGAGATCAGTAGGACAAGAAGTAATGGGCTTAATCTGTAGCAAGGGAGATTAGATTAGATATTAGGAAAAGCTTTCTAACTGTAAGGGTAGTTAAGCTCCGAAATAAACTTCCAACAGAGGTTGTGGCATTCCCGTCACTGGAGGTTTTTAAGAACAGGTTGGACAAACGCTTGTCAGGGATTGTCTAGGTTTACTTGGTCCTGCCTCAGCACAGGGGGCTGGACTTGATGACCTCTCCAGATCCGGGGGGGGGGGGGCGCTAGAGAGCTAGGGATGCTGGGATGTGGCAGCACCCCCTGGTTTGAAGTGGTTTCCAGCATATACAGAGTTTGCAATTTTGTTCAATGGCTCTCAGCACCCCCGCTATAAACATTGTTCTAAGGCCCCTGCACCAGGTCCCTCCCAGCCCTACATTTCTATGATTCAATATCCAGCGTGGGAAGTGGGGAGTGTCTGATAGCAGGATTCGCATTGCCTCAATTGTCTGTCTTCCTGTTTTTTTGCATGTAGGGATCCAATAACCCACCTCCATATTCTATTTGTGGCTTCCCGGTGGAGGAGAAAATCAGTGGCACTGAGTCTAGGTTTATTCTAATTGTAACTTGCTTTACTTGCACATCTGTGCCAGCCCTGAAATGAGATGCTCAAACAATGTGCAGGGCAATCCCTTCTTCCAGGAGTTTCAGGACAATACAAATGTCCAACTTTCCCCAAGCTACTTTGCTATCCACATCTTGCATTGGCCAAAATGAACACCACCACAGCATGTCTTCCCAACAGTCACAATGTGCTTGCACACGAAGAAAAAAAAAGTGGAAGGCAGTGTAACAGCGATCCCTGGTGATATAGAATATGTGTATATTTCATATAATGTGGGTGGGTAGGGGTGTATAAAATGTGTGGTGAAATTCTGGTCCCACTGAAGTCAGTGAGAATTTAACTTTTGATTTCAATAGGGACAGGATTTTACCCACACTGTCCAATTTCAGGAGTTCAGGGTTGAGTTTTTCTCTAGCCTCAGAATCCTTATCACTGATATATTAAGGATAGGGATATTTTGAACCCTGTCTTGGTTCCCAAGTGCATCCAATTTCTTCTCCTGCTAAGAACTGCTTTCGCTAAGTGAATATGTGAGTTTGGACATCATTTGTTCTTTTAAGCTCGGGTTCCATGTGTCCTATTCTTTGCTTATTCCTGGAAACTCTTGAATCTAAGGCTGACCACTTCTCAAGAACTGCCTGCCTCTACTCTCTCCTCTGCAAAGGAGACAGATTTTTGAGGCGTGGGCAGCAGAGCCAAAGTGAGCTCTTTTTGAAGAGGTTTCAGAATCCCCTTTCTCTTCAGCCACTGTTTGAAAGAGGTAAAATGTCACCGGCACATTCTCTCAATCCCTGATGTTCTGAGCCGCAGTGGAGTCCAAGACATCCGGCTTTCTCTTTCGTTTCTCCGCTGCCTGCTTATCTCTGTACAGTGGGTGGACAAGGTTCTCTTTTCCTCTATTTGGGAGAGCAAAGTGTTTGCTTTGTGTTACCTGGTAAGCTTTCCTATTGCTGGAGCTCTTCTTCTCTGCTTTCTCTCCTGCTGGCACCAGGTTCTTCTCCATTTAGAAACCTTTGAAATCCAGGAGTTATCGAAAAATAAATACATCAATCTAAAGATGTGTTAAAAGAACAGAGCTAGGTATTTTTTAATTTTAGAGAATAGTTGAGCTTTTTGAGGCTTTATGAACGCTGTATCTTTTTTAGAAAAGATCTAGACCATTTCAGTAAACATTTTGGAGTGGGAAGGGCTATGGGCTTTCTTTTTCGGTTACTTTAGTGCTTGTGACAGGCACCAGTTCCATAGCCCTGGAGACAGAAGTGCTCTGTCCACAGAAGTTTCAGTGAGCACAAAGGCAGTAGAAGCCTCACCATGCATCCAGCTAGCTTGCTTCAACCCTATTCTTGAGAGACCAACTCTAAGTTGAGGGTAGTTCAGTTTCCCTCTTCCTTCAATCCTTAGCTACTCCTCTAAGGACTAACAAGGGTGACACCTGGTAGATATCATGGTGTGGACACTTGTCTGCTGGGTTTGTTTGTCTCCTGTAAAATGTTATTCTTGGCGGGAGGAGGATTTGAATGCATGCCATTGCTCAGTAAAGGTCTGGCGGCTATGGGGGAGTCCTTCTGCATCTGTGTGCCAAAATACAGGAAATTGATGCACAAGCACACTTTAATTGAAGGATCTGGCCATGCCCACTGGGGGCATGTATTCTTTCCCCGTGTTTTGCAAGCCAGGATCCAAATGATGGTTTGAACAGGATTTATATAGATTCACTATGTACACTGTATTATTGTTGCTATTATCATACATTTCCTTCCAGTGAATTTTTGGTTTCTCATTACATTTTTTGCTAGTAAATGGAGTGGGTGGGTGGGAATCCAAGTACAGAACACGCACAAGTGTTTCATTTGGGATGGCTTTTGAAGAGTTTTTAGATCAACTTCCAGTTATCATAGAATCATAGGGCTGGAAGGGACCTCGAGAGGTCTTTAGTCCAGTCCCCTGCACTCAAGGCAGGACTAAGTATTAATAAATGCACTTAATTGGTCATAAAAAATACCCCTTTTTGAACTGCAGAATTCATTCCCTTTAATCTTGTTGCTGCACCCTTTTAAATATTCGGCCTTGGGATACAATGGTCAGGCACCTTCCAAACTGGCATGCATGCATGTAGAAGCAAACTCCATGGAAAGCAGTGAAAATTTTGGCACTACCTTCAGCTGGATCAGAATCCAGTTCTCTATTCCTGAAGTGTCTGTTTTTAACTGCGCTTTCACCTGCATTCTTGCTTCTAATTGGAAATTATTCCAGATACAGAGAGAAACAGTTTACATGGTCTGGCTAAAATTTGGTACCATACATGGGTTAAATCCTAGCTTTAAGGATTCCATCCGCCTAATCTATCCAGTCATTATTTCCAGCATGTCATCATCATGGTATCTAGGTGCTAGTATTATGGTAAAGATGCAGTTCTGCAGGAATTCCGTAATTCTTTATACTATTAAATGCACAAAGTACACTGGAATGCATCCAGGCCATTTAAAATATAGCATATTAGTTTAGAATGGGCATGATCCTGCAGCTCTTCCTCAGGCAAACCTCTCCTTGATTGCAAGGGGAGTTTTGCCTGAGGAAATGTAGGAAGATTGGGCCCAAATGTGCAACTATATGAAAACAAGTTAATTGTAGATGAGACACAGAATTGAAACCCTTACTGTGGGTTCTGGTCCTTGCCATCAAACGGTCCCAAAAGGACTGGAGAGTAGGTGGCCCTCTGCAGGTGTGCAAGATGGGAACACAAAAAGCCTTCCCACCCATTGGCCCCTGCGCCACAATCTCTAAAACATTGTTCTCTCCAAGTTCAAGAACTGCATGTGTCTTACAGCACCTGGTTCCTTGGGCAGGGCCATAAGGTTGCCCATTCTGCATCTGGTGAGTTCAAGAGTGGCACAATCCTCGTTCTGACCTGTGCTTCGTCGGGGCCCACTGAGGTCTTCTGGCTGACTCTTCCAGAAGGGTTGGGAGGGCTTGACTCCCACTGCTGGGCAGCCTCTTTGCAAAAGCACAGTGAGTCCCAGTTCAGGCAGAGCCTTAGGAACTATAATGCAGCCCAAATAATATAATAACCTAACCTGTAAAGTACCCGCTAATGGAGCTGCTCTGGTACCTGAACTAATTATAAATCTCCGCAAAGTGCCTGCCTGGCCTTGGATCAAATATTAACTATAACTACCCAGCACTGTTGCCAATAGGAAACAGGCGTAATAAAACACAGAATCAGACAGAAGAGGGAGAGGGGATGAAAGGAGAACAGTGAGAAGAAAAAAATACACGTTGCTTAACTGTGATTTGTACTTTCCTCCCTAATAGATCCACAAACAGTGGGCATATGAAATGCAATACAGAGGGCTTAACAGTCATGGAACAAAGGCGTTTGATTTCTTGTTTGCCTGCAAGCTGGCAGCAGTCGGATTTTGTGCTTGTGTGCTTGGCAACACTGGCTGTGCAGATAAGGACAGTAATTGCCTTATTTTACTTCCTTTTCTCCTTATTTCTGCCTCCTTCTCCATGGTGTAATTCAGGGGCAGGTGGACCTGTGTGAGCAAGGGAGCCTTCCAATATTCATGCTGAACAAAGTGAGGAGCTCCAGACAATCTGCACTAAGCACGGCCTGTCTCGCAACTCCCTGTCCTGGCCCTGAAGATGCTGTCAAAATACATGCTGGATCACATGAATCTCAGATGGCTGTTGCAAGACCTGGCTATAGCTGGCTTTCTTAACAGAATCTAGAGTTTTCCCTGTGGAAGCATCCATCCACTGATGGACATACAGACTGAATTGCCTTAGGACTGCCATACTCTAGGCTGATGTAAAAACATCCAGGCTAATAAACTAAACGTTCTTAACCACACTCACAGGTAGGACTTAATCCATAGTCTACTGAAATCAATAGGCCTGTCTTGGACTTCAGTAGTCTTTGGATCAAGCCTATAGTGAGGCCATGCAATTTCTGCTTCCCTTATAATGAATGATAGCTTTGCTATTGACTTCGGTTTTAGCAGGATCAGGCCATGCTTTGCTGTTGAGGCTATTAGTGTTATTGTGGCTGTTTCTGTTTCCTTAGCATGTTTATACAGCTGTTTGAGGGACTCTCACACGTTTTGTTTCACTGTATTGACCTGGCTTGGAGAGATGGCCGAGGCTATAGAATCAATAGCACCTTTTATGAAATATATACCAATGCGCTTTGAATAAACAATCAATCAGTTTTTTAAATGGCCAAGGAGAGTAAGGAGGAAAACGAGAACAAGGAATATAGTTATTTTCTTATAAGAACATCCTTCCAGTGATCTCTCATTTTGTGGCCACTTTTTTTTAATGCACATGTGATATTGACACTATTATCTGAAATAATGAGTGCAGAGAGGACTGTGCAATGTGTATTAGCTTCTAGACAAGTGGTCAGTAGGCAGGCTGATGGTTTGGTGTGATTCATAAAACATTCAAATGTTCAGAAAGACCCCAATTCTGTACCTGAAGCTCTTCCAGTAATTTCAACTTCTACTTCTGGCCAGACGCAGGAAGTGCAGAGTCCAACGGAACACAAGTGTGAACAGCTGGTCAAACATTCTTGAATTTTAAAAGGAATTTGGTTCAGGTTTGGATTCTGTTAGTTCTTATTGTTCCTGAATCAGTTCATTCATCACTCATGTTGACTACAGATGGGCCCAAATCGAAATCCAAGTCAGAAATCCCAGATTTTTGTGGGGGAGAGTTCAGATCTGGACCAAGATTTTGCAACCTGTTCCTGTTTCTCTCATAGGCTAAATCAAATCCCTAGATCCAAACATCCCTAAGCTTTGGGAAACATGGATCCAAAGTCTGCCACTCAGGCCCATCTCTAATATTAGCCTTTGCAGCTGAAGGCCTGTTTTTAAATCCAACTTAGACTGCAAATGAAAATGAGCTTGATGGCCTCAGGCTGTTCCTTAGCAGATATCTCTGCCCACTGCAAAAGCACGCAACAGTCTGAAAGGAATCACCAGGACTGCAGTTCTCTGGGGGAGCTGGGGTGTTACAGGTCAGGAGTGAGATGCATTGGCAACCACTGTGTGGGTAAAGACTGCACTGTGGCTGCTCACGCTGTCTGGCTCTAGCCATTGCTAAAGTCTAGTTTTCATTACCCCTAACAAATCACCAAATTCCGTCCATCACTCCCCCTTCTTCCCTCTGCAATTAAAAAGACAATTCAGGGTTTGGGAACTTCGGGGAGGCTCTGAATTTGCCAGGCACCTTTTGAAATAGGTGAACTGCAATTTGATCTTTTTAACTGAAATGAATAATGAATGCACAGTGCCAAACGTGAAGAATGCAGCATTACAAGCAACAGATCCTCATCTGCTCCTTGCAACCACCCCCAACATCAGAACAAAAATATCCCAACCAACAGCCATATGCTCTTTCTTCTTGAGCAGAATTAATCATACTTATGTGCCATATTCCATTTTAATTTTTATTGCACGGTCCAAGATTAATGGTTAATATAGTACATCTTCCCATCTCCACTCCCATTACAATGGAGTGCTTTGAATAACTATTAACTTAGTGGTTAACTGAAAGAAAATTGTTAATCATCTACAAGCTTATGTTGCATAAAAACCATTCTCTGTAACCTTCTCCCGGCTGTGGGAGAGCCCTTTTTTTCTTAGTACTGACCTTCAATAACACCTGGTACCTGAAGCTTGCAAAACACAGGGCTCAAAAATCATATTACAGTGGCTTATCAGCTATCCAAGGTCATAAACTGTGTGAACCAGTGAAGTGTATCTTATGTTTCATAGTGTTGATGTTGTTCCAACATCCAGTTCCCGTTCCAACAAAGATATGGTTCTCTGGGTCCTCAGAAAACATAACTCATGAGCGTGATTTTTTTTTTTTTTTTTTTTTTAAACTTTGCAAGTCAGGGCTAATCTACAGTGTGTTGCTGGGAAACATTCTGTGGCAGTACAGTCTGTTCTTCTTTCAGCACTACAGTTCAAATGTGCTCCAGAACAAAACATATATATGTTTGCAGTTCAGCTGCAAGGTTATGTTTCTTTTGTGTAATGCTAGAACTCTAAACAAGGAGACGTTCTTTTTGAGGCATCAAACGCAGTCAGTAACACAGTGATATATGTGGGGAAAACAGCCTCTTATGAAATGCTCCCCTCCATTTACAAACAAT
Source organism: Eretmochelys imbricata (assembly GCF_965152235.1). NCBI lineage: Eukaryota > Metazoa > Chordata > Testudines > Cheloniidae > Eretmochelys > Eretmochelys imbricata. The sequence continues at coordinate 133,855,761 of NC_135574.1, read as the reverse complement.
CCTGAATCAAGTGTACCTGTTTGCAGCACACGTTCTCCTGCCGCATCTCAATGTAAGTCGAAGGTAGGGTGACCAGATAGCAAGTGTAAAAAATTGGTACATGGGGGTGAGGGGTAGTGGGCACCTATATAGACACAGCTCCTAATACCAGGACTGTCCCCATAAAATTGGGACATCTGGTTACCCTAGTTAAGGGGCACATTTGCTTCCTACTACCTCAGTACAGCCTCCTGGTCTTCAGTGGTGTAACACGGATGTAGCAAACTGCAGAATTTAGCGCTGGAGGTTCAGATTTCTTGTTAAGCAATTCTATACAAAACATTTCTATCTAGCCAATCACTTATGATTTGTGACGTAGGAGGGAAAAAGACTTGCATAACAGATTAAAATAAAATCCTCACAACTCTTCTGGCACTACAATGGGCTGAGGACGTATGTTTTTCAGCTATAGAAATGATTGTTTATATGTCAGACTTATTAGGAAAGGTATTGTTGGGACCTTGGCAAAGACATAAATATTACAGCAGACTTGCAGTCGTTCCACTCTGAATCTGGTCACTGTCAAGAAGTGAGCTAATAGCTCCAGGATTCTGTGCTACAATAAACAGCCGCCGCAGCTGTTAAAAGCTAAATGTAACTTCATATAGCTCCAAATGCAAACATTTCCACATTAGGCATTTCATGCCCTCCCGTAGCACAGAGCTCCTGTCGCTGACCTCAGGAAGTCTCCACTGAATCTGCTCACTGAGTCCCTGTGAGGCTGCAACGCAGGGCTGGTTTCTTCCTCAGGAAAGAAATCTCTCATTCTTACCATTCTGGCTCATGAAAGTGAGGGAGAAACAGCAAAAGTTCAGGTCAAGTTTACTGTGGGCAGTCGCCACAGAAGTTTCTATGAGGCGTCCCATTCCCTACCTTCAACACCCCTACTATTCCAGACACAAGCATCTCTTGAGAAGGGACTTGCCAGAAGGGGCTAAATGTGTAGTGGTTTAGAACTGTGCACTAAAGGGAGCATCAATGAGACGGTGCATTTACACCAGGATCTGAAGCCAAGTTTCCAGACATGAAGGGCTCATTAAACTGTCCGTAGGGTGCCAGTCAGGGAGAGGTGGGCAGTACCTCTAGAGTACTAGCTATTTATCTGGGATATGCTTATTTTGGAGAAAAAGTAACGTCTAATATATAAATTAGCTTCTTGGTGTGGCAAGCCCTGTGGCATATCTATTGACTAAGAGAAGCTGGAGGAGAATGAATTTAATCTCTGGGCTTTTAGTCCCTTCGTGCCATATGATGCCCTCATTCAGTCTGTGCAGTTCTTGTCCTCAATGGGAGCCGCACGCATGGATCAGGACACGGCTTGGCTCTCTCACTAATTCAGTTAGTGAAAACTGACCCACGGGTTGGGACCTTACATGGATAGCTCAAGCATGCTCACTTTGCTGTCAGGCTTAGTTGGCTGACTGTTGTACATCTCAAATGAGGCAAGGCAGAGATAATATTCTAGAGCTGAGGAGATATGCAGCTATGCCAGAATTTGTTTGGACCCATAATGGCGGTAGCAAGGTCTAGTGGGTAGATCACTGGACAGGGAGTTGATAGACTTGAGTTCTATCCCGGCCTCTGTCACTGACCTGCTATGTGCTCTTGGGCAAGTCACTTTATCTCTCTGTACTTTTGTTTCCCCTTCTCCCTTTACTGTCATGTCTACTTAGACTGAAAGCTTTTTGGGAGCAGGGACAATCTCTTACAATGTGTACATAAAGCATATAGCATGATGGGGCTCCGATATCAGTTGGATGCTTTAGGCACAAATAATAAATAAGTCAACCTCTGTCCATTGTTTGAAGAGGCAAGTATCTTAGAAATATGTATGCATATATAAGCAATGTGTGGGCAGGGCTGGATTATGGCCCCAAAGTGTGTGAAGGAGATTCAGATTTGGAAGGTCACCTTTGCAATGTTTTAGATTTTGGAATAGGTGTTTGCATGTTTTCCCCTTCGGCAGATGCATTGTGGCGATCATGCACCCCGCGTTGAAATTCAGTGCACAGCACTGGATCTGTGACAATCAAATGAATTCTGATGATTTAAGTTTTAGCCTATTTGCATCAGCTCTGCTGCACACCAAACTGCCACTTGCTGCTGCAGAAAAGAAAACGAGGCCTTTGCAGGTTGGATCAGCTGGCCAGGTGCAGAGCCAATTTTCATGGCCGCTGTGAAGCTGAGAAGTATTTTGAAAATAACTGAGCCTTTAGCCCTGTCAGTAAAAGCCATTTATCTTAAGGATGAAAAGGTACTGGCAATGGAAAAATTCCAGTGCTATGAAATTTTCTGTTCTTGAATGGCTTGGATAGCTGCTGCATTAGGTTCATTGCTAAGAATGTTCACAGTTATGAATCTCTCCTTTACAAACATGGGCGGTGGGGGGCAAACAAACAAAAAATCCAGCAAGAACCAGGGAGGTGTGTGCTTGTTAGTAGGGCCAAAGTGGGAATCACACTGGAATAGCCATATTCCTGATATTGCTTTTAGAGGCACGGTGGATATGATTTCATTTCAATTAGTGAAGATATTAGTAAATATCCTGTCCTAACCATAGCCCCAGGGTACAATATCAGCAGAATGCCCTATATAAACAAAAGGGAGCATTATTGACTGTGCTGGGCATAGCTTTTGTTATGCTCTCAACTGGAACTGTTGAATAATACTTTGCACTCTATACAGAGAATGTCAAAGTGCTTTACAAACACTAATTAAATTAGCTTGACAACACCCCTGTGAGGTAGGTAAGTATTATTATCCCGCTTTCTGGGACTGAATGGCTATGCAGTGCAGAAACTCCAGTTTGTGCACAAAACAGCTGCCTGCCTGCTCAACCGGCTGAAGTGCTGTGAGCCTGTTGCCCATATGCTTCAGCTAGCTGCCAGTCTTCCACCATTGCCGCTTCAAAGCCTTGCTCCCGTTTTCCAAAGTTGTGAATGGGTCTGGACTTGGCTATACTGATCCCCACATTACCAGGACTGATCTCCTCTGGGGCAATGCATTTTACAAAGCCCAAAACAAGATGGGTCAAAAACCAAGAGCCAGGTACTCAGCGCATATAAATCTGGCTATCTTTGGTAACTTTCATATAGCTACATTGGGGTGTGCAAACTTTTTGACCCGAGGGCCACATCTGGGTATGGAAATTGTATGGCGGGCCATGAATGCTCACAAAATTGGGACTGGTGTGTGGGAGGGCGTGAGGGCTCCGGCTGGGGGTGCGGGCTCTGGGGTGGGGCCAGAAATGAGGAGTTCAGAGTGTGGGAGGGGGCTCTGGGCTGGGACCAATGGGTTTGGAGGGTGGGATGGGGATCAGGGCTGGGGCAGTGGTTTGGGGCACAGGAGAGGGTCAGGCGTGCAGGCTCAGGGCAGCGCTTACCTCAAGCAGCTCCCGGAAGCAGTGGCATGTCCCCACTCCGGCTCCTATGTGGAGGTGTGGCCAGGCGGCTCTGTGCGCTGCCCCGTCCGCAGGCGCCGCCTCTGCAGCTCCCATTGGCCACAGTTCCCGGCCAATGGGAGCTGCAGAGGCGGCACTTAGGGTGGGGGCAGCATGCAGAGCCCCCTGGCTGCCCCTACATGTAGGAGATGGAGGGAGGACATGCTGCTGCTTCCAGGAGCTGTGTGGAGTCATGGCACGTGCCGCATGGGGCAAGCCCCCAACACTGCTCCCCGGCTGGAGCGCAGGAGTGGGGCAAGTCCTGGACCCCACACCCTGGCAGGAACTCGAGGGCTGGAGCTCTGAGGGGCTAGATGCGGCCCCCAGGCCATAATTTGCCCACTCCTGAGCCACGTCAATTTACACTAGCTGAAAATCTAGCCCCAAGTCTTTTCCTATCTGACCAGTAACCCCAAACATTGGTGTTTTGGATAAAATGGGTGCTGGATCCAAATAACCTAGTTTTAGTTATGCAATACCAAAATCTGACCTCCTCACCGCATCTCTCCTCTTCACCATTTATGGTCTTTATTTCCCCAGTGAGCTTCATTTAGCTAAAAAAGTAAAACTAGTCTGGGTCTCTGTTCATAAGTCAGTTTCACTTTTCACTGGTGGGCAGTGTTACTTTCTTGGCTCTCATGTGCTGGCACACTGCTGTGGCTTGGGGGTTTCCAGCACTTCAGGGGAATGTTTAAAAAAAGTTGAGAGTGGAAGTTTGTCTAGTATTTTAATTCATTTATGTTGAGTTTTGCTAGTTTTTTACACAAAGCCTAAATTTTGGGCTTAATCCATTTGACACTGTCCCTTTAAAGTTTTTAGTTTATGCCAAGATTTCTACCTTTATTTTAATTTGTGAGTGAAAATAGAAAATGTAAAAGCTGAATATACAAGGAACCACATTAAGCAAGATTTTCACTGTAATTCTGCAATGGTGTTACCCCTTTTTATGCACAGTAGCCCCAGTCTTGTCACAAGTACAGATGCTGGCCCCTGGTTTGTTATTGGAAGTACCACTGATGATTTGCTTTAAATAGGTCTTAAGCAAACTTTTCTGTTTGTTTTTCTTGACATGGTACTGTGTGGTGCTTTCCAAGAAACAAGGAAAAAACTGAAATCACAGTGGTGACTTTGAATCCATCTGGCAAAAGCAAACTGATCTACTAAATGAGAAAGGAGCAACTGTAAAGAGAAAAAGTAAATAGGTCATTTAAAGAAGCTGCCTTTTCTTTATGTCCCAATGTCTGCAAATAATAAAACCTCTCACATATCTAGTGAGGAAATCTCTCTGTTTTAGCATTTTCTATAGCAGCCATCACTGCAGTATTTAAGTGCTTCCCAGCTGAATGAAATCTACATGCTGAGGTTCCTAGAGGACTTTAAGGAGTTTTCTGAAATTGATCAGATTCTGGATTAATTCAGTCTCCTCTGGAAGTTTGTTCTACAGTTGGGACCCTGATAACCGAGAATGTGTTGTTTCTGATCCTCACTTGCTTCGTCGACCCAGAGAGAGCATTTGTCCTGATGGGACATGAATAGAGATGTGGCTGCTGAAGTAGATGGGTTCCTGGCCCATTTATGGCTATATAATTGGAGCCAGAAATTTGAATTGGCAATGGAAACAGCTTGGGGAGCCAGTGGAGGGATCCGAGTTCAGGGTTGATGAGTTCATAGAAGACCCTCCTGAAGTGGAATCTCTGCGTTACATCCAAAACCTGGCCAGTTATGTGAATCCATTCTGGAGATCAGCGTTCACTGTGGCCAAATCCTCCTCCCGGAGGAAAGGGTAAAGTTTCCTGGAAAGTTGCAAGAGGACAGAGGCTTTTTTTGCCACAGATGTTTCCCGATCGCCTAGACTTTTAGAGACGAGCTGAACAGGACCCTGTGGCTTTTCACCACTTTGACAATACCCCAGCTAGGTCTTCAAAGCATTTTCCCTTCTGACCAGCATCATCTCTTTCTTGCCTGGGTTTAGTCTGACCTAGTTTTTTTAATCTATGAGCTGATTTCTTTTAAGCTTTATGACATCCTTGTGATGAAGCTGGTTTCATCTGAGAGCTCAGAAATATTTAACTCCAGGGTCTTTTCTATTACAGACTTTTCAGGGACTCTGAATACTCTGTTTTATGCCTCTGCCCTTATCACTGTGCTATCTGAGCACAGAGTGGTGTACATCTGGGTCAACTGGCTGGGTTGAATCACTATCATTATTTGTAGGCGTAGGGCAGCCTCTTGATATTTGCAGCGATGGCAGAGCCCCTGGAAAGAATGCATAGGGGGCTGTTTCAGCATTCAGCAAGCTGTCATTCTCCTTTACTACAGTTGCTATGTTGCTCCCATCCTGCCAGCCAGCAGAAGTTGAAACGCTGCCCTGTCTTCCTGGGTAGTAACGCATGGGATATTGAAAATGGGCCCCGTGATTCAGAGCTGAGGAAAAATACCACAGTGAGATGTGAGCCTTTTATAATAAACTAAAGGACCCAAAAGTGCTAAAGCTATTACCACAGTTTTTACTCTGTTCTGTTTTCCTAAGCATTTGCTTCGTTGGGAATCCTGTTCCTAGATACAGTGAACTCAATGGGAGCAATAGGTGGGCACCCAAAGACAAAATTTTACTTTAAGGGTAAAGTTTCTAAAACCAGAGAGCTCAGAGGTTCAGTTCAGATGAGATTCCAAACATTGGGCTAAAGATGGGCTCAAGCCACTAAATTTAGATCCATGTTTTTGAAACCTCACCCCCAATCTTTGGGAGAATTTGGATCTGTACCTATCTCTGTTCAGGAGGGTTATCCCAAAAGAACTTCTTCAGTTTAGAAACTGGAAAATTCACCAGACCAGGTTTTGTCCTAACATCTTTGGTACTTTCTGGTCCCAGCAAGGTTAGAAAAGCTCGGAGAGTCTGTTCTTATGGTATTTTAGGTACTTCGGGTCCCAGCCAAACCAGGAAGTGCAAAGACCTGAAAAAATGGGGTGGGAACTCGAAATAGCCAAGCTTTATAAAACCTCAACCAAGTCTTTGTTTGAGCTGAGTCCAAAGAGACTGAATTTTAATTGATCTAAACTAGCTCCCCTGTTCCTGGGCGAAACTATGATTTCCCACAACCATTGTGTAGTACTAAGGAAAGTGCGTTGCACTTCAATGCAAACTCCTGTACTTTGGGTAGGGTGACAGTGGCCAGTGCCAGATGTTTCAGAGGAAAGGGCAAGAACCCTGCAATAGGCCGGGATGATCTGCCCTGCCCCCCCCCCCCCCCCCCCCGCACTTTGTCTCGTGACCTCTAATCATAGGTGCAAACTCAGTGGGTTCTCTGGAGCTGGAGCACTCAGGGAAAATAATAGTGGGTGCTCAGCACGCACCAGCCGCAGCTGTTTGGTAGCTGTCAGGGGAGGTTTGAGGGAGGGCAGCGAGCAGCTGGCAGGTGGGGGCCTCAGGGGAGGGGTGGGAAGAGGCAGAGCAAGCACAGGGCCTTGTGGGAGGGGTGGAGTGGGAGCAGGAAGAGGTGGAGCAAGGGCAGGGCCTCAGGGGAAAGGGCAGAATGGGGGTGAGGCCATGGGGTGGAGCAGGAATGGAGTACCCCCAGGGAAAAATAAATCAACACCTATGCCTCTAATAGTTAGAGATTGGCTTAAGCCCTGAAACATGAGGTTTAAAGTCCCTTCCTAAATCTCTTTGCTCTCATGAATGATGAGAACTCTGGATATTCTTGATATCCATATAACTGTCCAACCCCTTTTGAAATTCTAGAATCTGATCCTTAAAGGTTTTTGCTACACTGATTATAATTCAAGCTTTTCTCATACAAATAATGTCTCTAGTGCTTTTTGCTGTCTTTGTAGTCTGTGCAGTACCCAGAATATAGTATGTTAACCTTTTATTGATGGAAAATGATGATTAGGGGATTTGTCATGTAAGATTCGCCTGAATTTTAAAGCTGTCGTCATTCAAACAGATTTTTTACCAGAGTGTGGCCTGGGGGGGATTTTATTAGAATGTAGCCCTTCTGTAGCTGTAAAAGGTTTGTTTTTGACACCACATAGACATTTCAGTAGCACAAGACTGCATATCTGGGAAGAGGGAGCCCTTTGCTGGAAAAATGTCCACAGCTGATGAGCAAGAGCAAGTGACAAGCTGCTGAAAGAGAACTGATGTCCTGAAAATCATGCGCCAGGTTTAAGAAGTGGCTGCTTGTTAAAAATGTAGCTAGTAAGTTAAAATTGACAGAAGAAAGCTTCATGCAGATCCAGCTGCTGTCATTTCCAAAGCCATCACAGCTGAATCCGCAAATCTCTGTCCGTACAAACCAGTGTACCATTATAATGCCCACAACAATACTTAAGTTACTAAGCTGTTTAAACTAGGCATTTATTATAGTCAGACTCTATCATTGTAGTGTGTCTTCTTGGGCTCTTACTCTTCCCACATCTTCTGTGTTTATAAATCTATCTCCATCTACACCCTAAGAAAGGACCATTGCAGTCCCTACTAATCCTATGATTCTACACAACCAGTTCTGGGGATGCCACTGCTTTGTTTCCACTTATGCTAAAATCTTCATGCATCCCTCCATCCCTTTTAGCCTGGGCTTTTGCCTTTTTATTGTCTCTGCAAATTCCACTTCCCAAGTTCTCAGTATGTACAAAATGCTGCGCCCGTTTCTCATATTTTCCAAGGAGTATGACCACATCATGCCCATCTTCAAACTGTAAGGAACTCCACTGGCTTCCCATTCATTTCAGGATTTGATTAAAATCTGACCCCTCAGCCTGATTCTCCACTCTGTTACAGGAGCATGTCCCTATTGACTTTAGTGGTGTAATACTATAACAGAGTGGAGAACTGGGTCCATAATTTTGAAAACCCTACATGGACTTGTCTGCTTACCTCATGAGCCTGATTCTACTCTCACTTACACCAGTGTATAAAGGGAGTAACTGCACTGTAATCAGTGGAGTTACACTGGTGTAAGTGCGAGCAGAACCAGGATTCTCCTCTCCAGAGAGGACCTGTGCTTGCCTATGGGGGGGGGGGGGAGGAGAGGAAGAGTGAGGGCAGCTGGCTTCAGCAGTGTTACTGAGCACACGCAGTCTGTGTGAGCATGCTCAGTACAAGCCATGCAGCAAATCTGGAGGGTTACATGATCCCCCCCCCCCCCCGTACACTTTGCCTCTGCTCCTTTCCTTACTTCTTTTCTAGCTCCTCCAGCACTTGTCCTCACCCTTTTTTCCTGCAATCTCATCCCTGCTATTTAAAGCAATTTTCATGTATCTCCATCTTTTCTCAAAAATCATTGTAACATGTACCTCCTTTTCTCTGTGCCCCTCCTTTACTATTTCTCTCACTCTGTTATTGGTATTATGAATCCATGCCTCAGTTTGTTTCTGACACTAGGACTTTACACTCATGGAAGGGGAGTTTTTTCTATGTAATGAATGACCACGGAATCAGAGTAGCAGCCGTGTTAGTCTGTATTCGCAAAAAGAAAAGGAGTACTTGTGGCACCTTAGAGACTAACAAATGTATTTGAGCATAAGCTTTTGTGAGCTACAGCGCACTTCATCGGATGCATTCAGTGGGGAGATTTATATACACACAGAATGTGAAAGAATGGGTGTTACCATACACACTGTAACAAGAGGGATCAGGGCAGGTGAGCTATTACCAGCAGGAGAGCGGGGGAGGGGAACCTTTTGTAGTGATAATCAAGGTGGGCCATTTCCAGCAGTTGACAAGAACATCTGAGGAACAAGAATAAAGACTGGGAGTGGATGGGTCATTACACAAAGTAAAACTATTTCCCCATGTTTATTCCCCCTCCCCCCCCCACTGTTCCTCAGACTGTTCTTGTCAACTGCTGGAAATGGCCCACCTTGATTATCACTACAAAACGTTCCCCCTCCCCCTTCCTTTCCCCCCTCACCGGCTCTCCTGCTGGTAATAGCTCACCTGACCTGATCACTCTTGTTACAGTGTGTATGGTAACACCCATTGTTTCATGTTCTGTGTGTATATAAATCTCCCCACTGTATTTTCCACTGAATGCATCCGATGAAGTGAGCTGTAGCTCACGAAAGCTTATGCTCAAATAAATTTGTTAGTCTCTAAGGTGCTACAAGTCCTCCTTTTCTTTTCACAGAATCAGACAAAATCTCTTTACACCACTTATTTTCTGTAATTTATGCCATAGATGATCTACTGCCTCGTTTTTCAACTCTAAGTATTCTTAGATGCGGTTTGTATTAGAGGTGGGACTTTATGAAAAGCCCAGGCCCAGACAACCCCAAAATTTGAATTCAGATAATCAGTTTTGTATAGAGATGGTTGGAAAATGAACATTTTGGGGGTCAGGTTTTCCTCTCGAAATGTACTCCTTTTTCCATTCATATACATTTTTGCAGAAATGTTTTTCAATTAAAAAAATTCATCCTAGAAAATGTTATTGAAACTTTTTATTACCAAAACCATAATTATTTCAACAATGTTTTAAAAAGCTGTAAAAAGGCCTGACGTTTTTCATGGAAAAGGGAAAAAATGTGCTTGTCATCAACTTTGTGAAAAAAATTGTTTTCTAACAAAGCCACTAACAAAACAATCAAACACACACCCCCGCCCCGCCCCGCACCCCCCCACTCCCAATTTTGGTTGAAAAATGTTGACCAGCTCTGATTTCTTATGAAAGATGCTACACTTAACAAAACTGTGTCAGGCAGAGACTGTTTGCTTCTTCGTGACACCTACAAATATGTGCAGTTCGGGGTTCTCTTTTACCTTATGTGTTGTTCTTTAGGACTCTACAGTTACTGTCCTGCCAACGCATGAGTTGTATCCAATTACGTGAGAAGTTCCGAAGACTTCAGTGGGACTTCTTAGGTGAGTAAGGAGTAATATAATGTGTAATGGTGGCCGTACAGTAGCCCACATCAGCTAATGGAGGCTTACATCTCATGGTGCTTTGGGATGAATTGGATCTGTGACACAAAATAGTGGAAACTCAGTTACGCCTACAGTAAACATGTTCGTACTGCTAATAACACACAGTAGAACAAGCAGCAGTCCTGACTAATCTATGCTTTCTTTAAAGCTCTCAAATATACTCCTCCTCCCCCCAAAATACAGCACAACTAAAAGCCGGCTCTGTTGCATGTGAACTGCAACTGAAACCTCAGGAGGCTGGGGCCAGAGAACTAAAGGCTTCTCTTTTACACAATCCCAACACAGTCCCATTTTAAACAGACAACTTAAAGGCTGAACCAGAAGTTGGGAGGTAGCAATTTGAACAGTCTCAGATTCTATTTACTGCTCACCTCCTGTGGAGAACACCTTGCACATAATGTGAGGCTAGCAGGTTTTGGGGCAGACATGTGTGAGGACAGTGTCCCAAACAAATACCCTTCCTATTTGCTGTGCTATTTTGCAAGTTTTCATCAGATAAACAAAGGCCCAATCTTGGTCCCATTGAGGTTAGGGGCAAAATGTTTGTTATTTACATTTCTAAAGTAGCTAGGTAAGCTCACCTAAACTGTGGGTCAGGAGCAGTCTTCATTGTTACTTGTTAGTACTATGTCTGGCACAATGGGGCCTTGATCCTTGACTGGGGTTCCTAGGTGCTACTATAATAGAAATAAATCATCATCATCATCACTGGAGTAGCTCACTTCTGTGGAAGCAGAAGCAGGCCTCTACTTTGCACTTAGCAAAAATGAATGCGGATACATCATGGCAAGGAGGGGGAATGGGAGGTCAAAGGGTAAACTCCAGGGTGCTGCACTGGCATATTTTCATAACCTAGACTCCCTTGCCACCATATGACAGTAGTACACAACTGTCTGAAGCCGAGAGAAGGGAACATTAAGAAGCATTTTTCAATATCAAGGGCGTGTATTTAGTTGTATTATTAATTATGCGGGGGCCTGTAGGGCTTCTTGTAAGTGTTTTTTATTATTTAAATCTAAAATAAATTAAAAATAAGGCAACTTGGGGGGTGGGTGGAAGGGAGTGGGGTTTTTTTTTGGTGGTGGGGATTTGGCCCATAATAGTTTTGCCGCAATAAATGCTGAAATTGGCTAAATCTCCTCCAGCTTTTCAGTTAGTTTGCAGTAGTCCCTGTTCTGTTTTAGAAAAAACACTTTCTAAAAAGGCTTTTCTTGGTGGTGTAGAGGGAGAAGGGAAGTGCCTGGGGTAGATGAGAGAGAAAGAGAGAGAGCCATAATGAAGATGGTGGTGGTGGCTGTTGAGTAGTAGTCAAGAGATCTGGATTCTGCTTATGGTTCTAGGGCCTTGGGGTAAATCTCTTGTCCTCTCTGTGCTTTAGCTTCCCATTTGTAAAACAGGGGTAAGGTACCTAGCAAGCATTGGGATTGTGTGGGTTGGTTATTGTGTGTAAAGCACTATGAAATCCTTGGATGGAAGATGTTATTCCTTTGCCATGATGCCTTCAAACTAATTAATAATGGCTGGGCTACTGGCGTGCTGAGACTACTGCCTACCATGCTGACCATTGTCTCATTGTTCCCTTGTACTCTGCTGTCTGTCTGTCTATCCGTTTGTTGTCTCTTGTCTCATACATGGAGTGTAAGTTCCTTGGGCCAGGGACTATCTGTTTTGTGTTTGTACAGCACCTAGCACAATGGGGTCCTGGTCTAGGGCTCCTAGGCACTATAGTAATACAAAGAATAAGGAATAATATTTGTTAGAACTCAGTCCACACTGGGACTCCTTGGGGTGGAAGGGTCTACATGAGTCACTACAACACTGAACACTGCATAGTACTTAATTAAAATAATTAAATAGGGGAAAATGTTATTTTAACAATTTTTCTTCCTCCCTCTCTCTCCTTACATTAAAGTGAAAACCCCTTGCTAGGAAGCCTTTGAAATGACATCTAGGGGATTACAAAAGAGCGTAAGGCAGTTAGGTGCCCAACTCCTCCTGAAAGCCAGTGGGAACTGGGTGCCTGTTGGCCTTAAGTACTGTTGAAAATCTCATCCAAATGTCTGGGGGGCAGGAGCAAAATGGGAGGCCATTTAATGTGGTAGTTCTCACATTCCATGGCAGATTGATACTGTTTTTTTCTGAAGACAAAACAAGAGAGACGTACACAAAGATGGAGAAAGAAAAGAATAGCAAAAGATAGCAAAGTGCAACTTGATGTGGACGCAGCGGCATATGATGACACACACATGCTTGGAATTAAGCAGAAGGCTGCAACTTTCATTCAACTTCAATACAGGGGAGGGGCACTACCCATCCATCAGCCCCCCTCTCCTATACCAGACATTTAATGGGTTCCATTGCGGGGGTTACAGGGCATATAACTCGTAACTAACGCCAGGGTTGCAGGGCTCCCTACCATATAACCCATAATACGGGGTGGCTCGCCTCAGCCTACCCTCCAGGACTCAGCTCTCTCTCTCTTGGCACCCTCCCTCTCACAAGAGGGACAGTGATGCAGCAGGGTGGTCCTCGGTCTGCAAAGACCACAGGGTTTCACTCTATCACATGAGCCCAAGGTCAATCATCAATCATAGATCTTTTACCTATCGGAACCATTAATTTTATTCTCTTAACAGCACTGGAAACTGGCTGCAAGTTGTGACAAATAAACAACTACCCCAGTACCTCAGTTAGGTACTAAGCGTATTCCTACTTAACCCACTGTGGCTTGGAGGTGCTGCGAGGAAGGCAATAAACTCCTGGGCCTCTGCCAATTGCCTCATGAAGAAAAAATTCCTTTCTGACCCCCTGAACAGGTGATCAGCTAGAACGGCATCATCTGTCAGGCCAGGTTCCCATTCCTAATATGGGTGGATAGGGTGGGGCTGCTGGAACAGAGCCAAAAGAGACTCCACATGGCCCCCATGCTGGGTTAAATTTTGGAAGCTAAATTTTGGAAATGTGGCCAATCAGCTCCCCACTCCCCAGCTGGCCAATGGATGCCAGACACTCCTGGGGGAGGAGCTACCTGTTGGCCCTTGGTGACTATCTCCCTCCCTTGCTACTAGGACTGTTGCTGCTGGCCCCATCAAATTGCCCCACGACTGATGCAGGTGGGTGGCATTTCTGACTCTTATAGTTGCTGTTTAATTGCTGGAAGGCTTTAGGCAGGGCACATGACCCACTTATCCGCTCCTGGACCCAAGTTTTACCCCTGTCTGTGGAGAATGTTTGGCTCAGTTGCTCAATTTTCCACTGGCCAGAGTACAGGAGACAATGTTTTTCAGCAAGATTAGGCTGTTGAGGGTCTTTTCTAACTTGCTATGCTCACAGGAAAGTACTGCAGGTATAGATTTGTCCTGGTTGGTTAAATTGGACTTTACAGACAGGAGGAGAAGGAGAAGGAAAAGAAGAAGGCGGCAAGAGGGAGAAGATTGGGGAGGGAGGAGGAACTGATCTACTAGCAGTGTCTTAGGTTAACATCCCATGAGTTGACACAGCCATGTCATGGTGATGTCATCTGGCTCCCTCTCTTCCTTGGGTCTAGTGAGAACATCTTTTAAGTTCAAGAAAAAGAAAAACCAATAATCTGACAGTAAATTGCTGGGTCCCAAAATGTGCAGGTAGCAATGATGGAGATGATGCCCAAATCTCCCTGTCAGATGAGAAAGTTGCCAAGTGCTTCTCAGATGAGAATTCTCCAAAATGGGCAGCAACCTTGTCAGATCAAAAGCGTTCAATCAAAACAAGTTTCTGATGATCCAGATATCGACACTTGCTCTCATTTTGAAATGATTCTGATCTGTCACTATATCAATAATATAACTTCACCAGAAATCTCAAATTTCCCTAATTAATGATTCCTTTAGTTGAAATAAAGACCTTGCTCTACTTCCGGATGACTGGAAAAAGGCTAATGTAGTGCCAATCTTTAAAAAAGGGAAGAAGGAGGATCCTGGGAACTACAGGCCAGTCAGCCTCACCTCAGTCCCTGGAAAAATCATGGAGCAGGTCCTCAAAGAATCAATCCTGATGCACTTGCATGAGAGGAAAGTGATCAGGAACAGCCAGCATGGATTCACCAAGGGAAGGTCATGCCTGACTAATCTAATCGCCTTTTATGATGAGATTACTGGTTCTGTGGATGAAGGGAAAGCAGTGTTTCTTGACTTTAGCAAAGCTTTTGACACGGTCTCCCACAGTATTCTTGTCAGCAAGTTAAGGAAGTATGGGCTGGATGAATGCACTATAAGGTGGGTAGAAAGCTGGCTAGATTGTCGGGCTCAACGGGTAGTGATCAATGGCTCCATGTCTAGTTGGCAGCCGGTGTCAAGTGGAGTGCCCCAAGGGTCGGTCCTGGGGCCGGTTTTGTTCAATATCTTCATAAATGATCTGGAGGATGGTGTGGATTGCACTCTCAGCAAATTTGCGGATGATACTAAACTGGGAGGAGTGGTAGATACGCTGGAGGGGAGGGATAGGATACAGAAGGACCTAGACAAATTGGAGGATTGGGCCAAAAGAAATCTGATGAGGTTCAATAAGGATAAGTGCAGGGTCCTGCACTTAGGATGGAAGAATCCAATGCACCGCTACAGACTAGGGACCGAATGGCTAGGCAGCAGTTCTGCGGAAAAGGACCTAGGGGTGACAGTGGACAAGAAGCTGGATATGAGTCAGCAGTGTCTCCTTGTTGCCAAGAAGGCCAATGGCATTTTGGGATGTATAAGTAGGGGCATAGCGAGCAGATCGAGGGACGTGATCGTTCCTCTCTATTCAACATTGGTGAGGCCTCATCTGGAGTACTGTGTCCAGTTTTGGGCCCCACACTACAAGAAGGATGTGGATAAATTGGAGAGAGTCCAGCGAAGGGCAACAAAAATGATTAGGGGTCTAGAACACATGACTTATGAGGAGAGGCTGAGGGAGCTGGGATTGTTTAGCCTGCAGAAGAGAAGAATGAGGGGGGATTTGATAGCTGCTTTCAACTACCTGAAAGGGGGTTCCAAAGAGGATGGCTCTAGACTGTTCTCAGTGGTAGCAGATGACAGAACGAGGAGTAATGGTCTCAAGTTGCAGTGGGGGAGGTTTAGATTGGATATTAGGAAAAACTTTTTCACTAAGAGGGTGGTGAAACACTGGAATGCGTTACCTAGGGAGGTGGTAGAATCTCCTTCCTTAGAGGTTTTTAAGGTCAGGCTTGACAAAGCCCTGGCTGGGATGATTTAACTGGGAATTGGTCCTGCTTCGAGCAGGGGGTTGGACTAGATGACCTTCAGGGGTCCCTTCCAACCCTGATATTCTATGATTCTATGATTCATTGGCTCCCATCTGATTTCTTCCAGCAACAATTTTATGTAACATGGTTTATTGTTAAAAGGCATTTGGCCACCCTTCACCTACTCTGGACAACTTTAACCCAGGTTGGAGATAAATGCAGCACCACAGAATGGGAGGACAGCATGTCAAAAACATTCCACCAGTGCTAACACTGAGTCAGATTTGTTTCCTCCAACCCTGCTTGGAATGGTGCTCAACAGTGTTTAAAACAATGGCTGTGGCCAGCAGCTCCTACTCAAGGCTCTCATGTTGTTGACGTTAGTGTAGCTGAATCAATGTTAGCAATGATGGGAAACGTAGGCACAGCCCGTGAGATACAACAGTCAACAGCAGAGCCTGGAAAAAGCAACAGACAGAGAAGCTGTGTTGCTAGTTATCTTGAAGAGTGATCTATGTTTTGGTGGAGGCCTGAAGTAAAGAAAAGTACACTTTGCTCCAGTTTTTGCTGTTAATCTATCTTTGTTCAAAGTAATAACAGGAATTGAACTTTCAATAAAAATAGACTAGGGAAGAATTTCCTGAATCTGTGTCCACTCGTTTCTCTCCTGGTCTAGGAATACAAATCCTTCTTGTCCATTGCTTGGAAATTGGAACAATGACACGAAAAGGGAATGAGGAGATTACAAAATTGTCACAAGTGGTAGCAGCAGTGTATTGTGTACTATGTGCTTTAAAATGTATCTTGTGACACTGGAGGAAAAGAGACTTGTCAGTACAATGTGATAACAGGCAAGCCAAATTCTGTTGCTGTTAACCCCACTGCAGTTGCTGAAGTTGCACTGGGTGCAGCGAAAACAGGACTAAGCTCATGATCTCTTGTTTGTCTCTCCTGGGCTGTGCAGCTTTGCTATTTTGGTGGCTAGGTCAGAGCCCCTCCCCCTTCTGCTCCTCATGTAAACTTCAGATGCACTGAGTACAATAAAACATTCCTTCCTCCGCTTATAACCAAACAAGGTTAGGGGGGTTTATAAACTTCTTTCCTGACCACATCTGGCTTGTTTCACAAAATGGCTTTTTGTCTTTTTGTTGCAAAGTCTGAATTCAGTTTGTCTCTTTTTTAAATATCAACAAAAGAGCCAAGGATATCCACCCCTACATACTGAGCATACCTGTCAATTAATAACTCTCTAAAATCAAAAGTCTGTAATAACTATGTTCTTCCCACAAAACCACAAGAGTCTGCTGAACACTAGATTAACTGACCCTATCATCTTTTCAGAGTCTGTATGTTCCCCTGACTGCTTTAAGTGTGTTCACTCTGTACTTTTTTAAAGTAGTGTTCTTAGTATTCAAGGAAATCCCAAGTAACTAGAAAAAACGGACACTTTTACTGCAGATCAACCAAATATTTTGTAGATGCATCACTCAGCTTACAGATGTACTAATACCACAATTAGAATGGGATATGGTATGTTTAGGGGGAGTGCCATTTAAACTTATTTGAAAACTTCTTGTTGCCTGAAGGTTTTATATACAACACATGCCCACGCTTCCTGCTCTTGTGCGGGGGTATGCACAGAATGCTAGTGACTCACCAGGGGTGTTATTTTAATAACATTTGTCATACGGAGGTAGCATCAAGTGGTCAGTCTGTTTCAGATGTTATGTTTTCTGCTCTCAGCTGTGCACTGCCATAATAGTGGATGCTTAAACCCACTGTTTATTTTCAGTGCAGAGAGTGAAGGACAAATGAATTCTGCTTCTGCAAGTAAGAACAGAATGATTTTTTTTCTTCAAAGTATAAACAGTGATTGAATTTCTTTGCCCTGCTTTTGGAGATGTTTAATTACGCTTTAACTAAAACCAAACTGTCAAAACATGAGGGAGGGGGGCAATACAGCTGCTTTGAAAATGCATTACCCATCTTATATAAAAGCCAGTATTTGATATCTGAGATGTAGCTATAGCTTTGAAGAGCGGAAGGAGGCTAGCTTCTTATTGTGTTGTTTTTTTTAAAAAAAATCCCCCAAACAAACAAGCCAGCCCTACCCTATATTCAAACTTCTGAACTAGATTTATGAAGTTGGTAACTGGAGCATTAAACAAAGAGAACAGATCTGATGTGCAATGTCAGTCTCGGGCATCCACTTAGTGTAATTTTATACAGGATCAAGAAACTCAGGCAGTATGGTATTTGGAATTCTGAAATATTAAAAGACTTCATGTACATAAACTTACCAGGAATTGGGAAACTGAGGCCCAGACCCTCAAGGGGATTTAGGTGCCTAACTACCATTGATTTCAGTGATCTGGGCCTGGGTGTCTCCGCTAGATCACTGGTTCAAAGTTGACTTAGGTGAGTAATGGCTGAAAGGCCCAAATTCTGAACTGAGTAACACACAGGGCTCCCATTCTCTTCAATGGGTCGTTGGAGGACATTGTGGTTTCATTCTAGTTCCTAGTGTTGCATTCTTCAGAGCTGACCCTCCAGGGCCTTCAACCAGCATTAAAAGCATTCACATAAATATAAAGCTTATAAATAACTGACACAATAGTTTCTACTTCAGATACAATATTCAAAATTAATTTTTGAGAAGCAGTACAAGACCAAAAAAAAAAAAAAGGCTAAAACTAAACTCTGCCAAAGAAGTGGATGTGGATGGGATCTAATATGGAGAGTTGTTTTTTTTTTAACTTGATGTGCATCATTTTCATGAAAACTTAATAAAGCTGATTGGCATGTTAGCTCCTCGTCTCTCTGAGGTCCGGATCATGAAAGCCCCTATTGTTAGGAACGTTACAAAGGGTGATACATTTTGCTTGTCAAGCATTTTCCAAGAGAAACCTGTGAGAGGCCCAGCCATGGCTTTCGTGGTTAGAGCAGGAATCAGAAGCCAAGGGTCAAAGGTGAAGTCAGGATTGGGGAGTGAGGCAAGGCTGGGAACAAGCAGGCACAGGGACTAATGCAGCCATGGGAAAATGCTTTGAGCTGCCACTGAACTGCTGCCGGGAGCAAGAGCCAATTTGCTGATTCTTCCCACCACTCAGGTGGTGTAGTCAACCAGGCAGCTTAGTACAGGCCAGCTGCACTTGTGAGGTTGCTTTGACGGGCTTTGCTGCAGGCCTTGATTCCTGACAAAACCTTTATGTTCAAAGCCATTTTTGAAGTTTACGACTTCCAAATTGGTTAAATATTTCAGATACTCGGACTACTGCACAGATGTACCAGTATGTGCAGAGTGGTCCCCTTTCGGCAAAACACTTATATATTCACTTAAGCTTAAGCATATCATTGAAGTCAACTTTAAGCACATGATTAAGTGCTTTGCTGAATAGGGATGGGCTTTAGCAAAGACCTAAGTGCATTGCTGAATTGGGGCCAATGTGACGACATGCTCAGGCAATTCTTGTACAAGGTGACCAGATGTCTAAATTCCACAAGTGGAATGCCTGTTTTAGTGAGGTGGAATTGCACAATTGATATTAAATCAGTGAATGAATGAAGCCAAATAATATAGCAACAGTTAAAATAAAAAAGTTATTGTGCTGTGGGGTATTTCTATCACAAAGGGGGAAGTCGTCAGATGACAAATGCTATGAATTGTAAAATGTAAATTGGAAACACATTATCTACCTTTTATAATGTACACTAGCCCTCTTTTGCCGTGTCACAATGAGGAGAGTTTCCTGCCTTTCTACTGTGGATAGCCACATACCTTTCTTTCCCACGGTAACACACGTAGGACATAAATATACAAAAAGTAGGACATTTGGCCACTTTACCTTAGAGATGCACAAAGTAGATTGGCTTTCTGAAAACTAGGACAATGCTATTGAAAGTAGAACAGCTGGTCACCCCATTCTTGTATGTCTTGCATTACAAATATCTCCTTTAAAGCGAATGCTTTAAGAAATGTTTTTGGCCTAGTTAGTAAAGTGTGCACTCAAAGGACTCAACATGCATACAAACAGACCAAACCTTTTACTTTGTTTCTGGAGCTCAGCTATAAGCTAACAATGAGTAGGAATTGCACTGTTGAATTAGCTATGCAAATAAACACAGCAGCAAACAGTCCACTTTGCTTCCTGACTATCTAGTGATTCCTCTGTAACAAAGCTGCCCTCTTTAACTGATGCAACTGTATCATTAAATAGCCAAACCTACACATTGATCTGCTATGAGGAAGGGAAGCAAGAACAGTTAATGGTTAAATTAGAGTAGTGGAGGGAGATGACAATGGAAATTCTCTCTCTCTCTCCTCTTATAGGCGAGGCACTGTGTAAAAAATACATTAGGTAACCAGTATATTTTCCTCACTGTGAAGTGATTCTTGTCTGTGAAGAACTGTGTCTGAATCAAAGCCTTTTGTTAATCTGACCTGAAACCATGTTGTTTGCTTCAGTTAAGTAAAATTCAAGAAAATAGATGGGACAGAACTTGCAACTCAGAGGTTTCCTTTCTCCACGCTAAGGCCCTCCTCTCAGCAGAATCAGGACTATAACTCTTACAATCATGTTAAGCACACGTGCTGCTTGCAGGGTGGTAGTATGGTATTCTTGGTCAGTATAGTCTGTTTCTTGTGACTGTCTAGGAACCATGTTATAACAGTAGTATGGAACCATGCTATAGACTACATGAGTGGAGGGGCATGGCGTTTATAGAATGGGTCAGTTAACATAGTGCATGCTACAGCCCTATTAGAAATATTTGTATTTCCACATGGTTGCAGCTAGAACTGATCACATGTAGATATGGCAAAAGAGGCTTCTCAGACTGGATCAGGGACTTCCCAGACCAAGTGTGCTACTAAAGACTCAAGTTTCACTCTACTCAGGCTCATCATTAGCAGATCCAGCTGTATGGTCAAACCCCTAGAGTGACAAAGAAATGGGGGCTAGTGAAAGGGAAAACCTTCCACAATTTTAGCCACTACATACCTTATGGAAAGGAAGTTGGGGCATAGTGACTCCAATGGAACTGGAGGGTGCTTTGCCACTGGAACCGGTCTTTGGTGCACAATCATGGGCATTCTTGAAGCAACATGTCATGTCCTTTTTGGTATACTAATACCCAGAATGCTTATCCACAGCTATTTCATAATGATGCTGGTGTCTGAACTCTTGGGCCTGACTGAAAATAATAATAATAATAATTAATATTATATCTAGCTCTTATATAGCAGTTTTCATTAGTAGACCCTTTGCAATCTTTAATGTATTTGTCCTCCCAACACCCCTGGGAGGTAGGGCGATGCTGTTACCCTCATTTTTATAGCTGGGGAACTGAGGCACAGAAAGGTGATGTGACTTGTCCAAGGTCACATAGGAAGTCTGTGGCAGAACAGGCTAGTCCTTGGCCCATTCTTCGAAGACTGTACTCTTGTTTGTGGATACTCCAAGTTCTTTTCTTTGTGTTTTGCAAGCCAGAGTTGTATCAGGCTGTCCCATAGTCTTGTTTAATCTTTGAAGTTTCCAGGCTATTTTATTTATATATAGACAGAATGAATATATGTATAATATAGGTAAATAGCTTTATAAACAACAATATATAAAGGAGAGACCATTTGATAGTGAGTTTGGCCTGCTTAGTCAAATGACCTCTTATTTATATACCGATAGCTTATAAAGCCATTTAATCCTACATGTAGAGCAGGGAGGTCCAAGACTAAGTAAGATTTTACCAAGAAGCAGCAAGGGTTTTCATAGATATTAATGCCTTTAAAGGACTTTAGCCCAAACCTTGGGAAATTATTTAATCTGAATTAACCTGATGGATTCCAGTGTCTCCTACACGACTTGGACTTTCTTTTCTTTTCATTTTTAAAACAGTGATTTACTGGGCTGGGTTAGGGAAGTTGCAATGACAGAATCTCCCTATAGTCTCCAGTCCTACAAAAGACTGAATGTCATCAGTCAGTACTGAGTGTACTTAGCACTTGGGAGCATCAGGCTTAGGGTTAGCCTGTTATGGCGAACATACGACCAAAATAAGGAAAGTGCTTGCTGCCAGGGACTAGATGGTTGTTTTTTGATGCCTTGGTGGTGATTTGGGACAGAAGGTCTGGGCTACCAAAACTGGGCCTTAGTTACACTCCAGAGCAACCCAAACAAGCCTGATACAAGTGTTGCCAATCACCATGTGAGTGATCCCACCAACAAAAACAGACTACTCATAGTGGGGGCTGAGTGAATCATCTCTTCTGCATAGTTATTATTGCAACTGAATTGTTCTCCTCTAAGGTGATAAGGGATGGATTGTGTATCATGTTTTCCACTGGGGAATTACTATGTATACATACTCTTCCAATTAAAAGGTGTCATTATTATTTCTTAATTATGATTATACAGTGCTCCATCTCTTCCCTAAGGATCAGCGGGGGCACATTACATCCCTACAGCACATGAAACCTGCTCCAAAACAATGAACAGGCAAGAAAGACTTGTGTGTGTTTGTAGCTAGGGTAGCATGTTAGTCCCGTGCGCAGGACTCTAGTGTTTGCATTGTAAGTACCTGACTTTATTTGTATTTCTTTTCATTGCCTCAAGGGACCCATTTATGGGGCAGAAGTATCATTGGTTCTGGGCTTCGCATGCTATTGAAATTCCTGAAGGGTGGTAATACTATGAGAAGATTAGGTCTTCTGTGAATTTGTCCCCAAGGATGTCTCCATGAGGCAAACAACAAAATATCTAGAAAAAGCATACATACAGTACACATTCCAGGGTATTTTTGTTTCTTTGGGTTTACACCAATATGATGATAGGCAGGTGATGAACTGAACACTGACAACTACGCACAAAGCATTTGTTTACTGTTTCTTTGTTCTTCCACTCTGCACCCTCCACCACAAACTTGTCTGGTCAGTCACTGGTCACATCTTGTCTTAAAACTACATTTGAGCCGCTTGGCATGGACTGTCTTTTTACTACCTATTGGGACAGGGCCTAGCCCTGTGAGGTCCTGATCCTTGACTGGGACCTCTAGAAACTAACGTAGTGCAAATTATTAATAGTAATAGGGATATCTGTATTGCAGCTGAGCCCAAATACATAGCTATAATAAACCAGTATGCTTTATTCTTAGAACCAAATTCTCTCAGCTACAGCCTTGCAGCCTATGAAATGAACTAACCATCAGAGGAGTGAAGTTCTGGAACAGCCTTCCAAGGGAAGCAGTGGGGGCAAAAGACCTATCTGGCTTCAAGATTAAACTCGATCAGTTTATGGAGGGGAAGGTATGATGGGATAACATGATTTTGGCAATTAATTGATCTTTAACTATTCATGGTAAATAGCCTGTAAATAATCCAATGGCCTGTGATGGAATTTTAGATGGGGTGAGATCTGAGTTACTACAGAGAATTCTTTTCTGGGTATCTGGCTGGTGAATCTTGCCCACATGCTTAGGGTTCAGCTGATCGCCATATTTGGGGTCGGGAAGGAATTTTCTTCCAGGGCAGATTGGAAGAGGTCGTGGGGTTTTTTGCCTTCCTCTGCAGCATGGGGCACGGGTCACTTGCTGGAGGATTCTCTGCACCTTGAAGTCTTTAAACCGTGATTTGAGGACTTCAGTAGCTCAGACATAGGAGAGAGGTTTAATGCAGGAGTGGGTGGGTGAGATTTGGTGGCCTGCATTGTGCAGGAGGTCAGACTAGATGACCATAATGGTCCCTTCTGACCTTAATATCTATGAATCTATGAAACTGGTAGAGAATTTGTGCCCTTTGAGTGACTTTTCTGTATGACCATCAAGGGCTCAAATCTGGATGCCCTTGCTCATGTGAGTAGCTCCACTGATCTCAGTAGGACTGCCTGGATAAATAAGGTTTGCAGAATCAGGTCCTATGTGAATGACCAAAGATGGTTTATTACTGCACCAGCACTAATGATCACATACTCCCTGTTTGAGTAAGATGAGCAACGTAAACATGAGTTTTAAGCAAATAACTTCCAGGTGTTATTGGGTACATAATGTGATGGAAGTTGTGCTGTTTCACTTGTCTCCTAAACAAGATGCAGGTGTGATATGCCATAGCAGCTACAGAATATACTGTTGACTCAGGAAAAAAAATAATGAAACCAACCGCCAAAAATATAATGTCCACTGATGATGTCATGTAGCAAACAACCCGGCTGAGTTTCAACAGTAGGTCAGGTTAATCACAGCTAACAGAGAAGTAAAACCAGTGGTCAGTTTGCAAAAGGAAAAACTGAGTTTGAAACACATCTCAACAATACCCTTTATAGGAGGAATAGGGGTGGGAAAGTTTTACCACACACAATGCATAGTTAGCCTTTTGAAGACTATCTCACCATAGACTCATTCTGGATTTTTCTATGTATCTGTGGATATACAGGAGGGATGCATGTATGTATGCATTTGTGTATGTCTATGGCCTCATTTGTCAAGTGTCTAGTGATTTACAGTGCCTCAATTTTAGGGTGCTCAGCTTAAGATCCGTTACAAAGAGGCCTGGCTTTCAGAAAATGTTAAGCACTCACCCTCTGCATATTCAGCTCTTTTAAGTTGTGCCAAGTTGGACACCCAAATTCCCTTTCCACTTTGTATAAAGTGTGCGTGTAGATGCTCTGAGTAATAGTCTGTGTGTGTGTGTGTGTGTGTGTGTGTGCACATATATGAATGGTTCTGGGCTTTTATGTAGAGTTAGGTGGAGGTGCAACACCTTCTCCAAGGAAGAAATAAAAAGGACCAGTGTCCTATAGGGTGATCAGATGTCCCATTTTTATAGGGACAGTCCCATTTTTGGGGACTTTTTCTTATATAGGCGCCTATTCCCTCCCACTCCCTGTCCCGTTTTTTCACAGTTACTATCTGGCCACCCTAGTGTCCTAGCAAGTCCCAGATTCCTAAGAGTTAGATCCAGGATAGATTTTTGTAATTAAACTTTTACCAAAGGAAGTTTAAGATGACAAGAAATAGTCCCGATTTTTCAGAAGCTTGTTTCTGTAACTGATGAGTCAGAAGGTATTCTGGCCTTTGGTGTGAAAGCCGAGTCCAGGAGGATGTTACTAACTTCGGCTCTCACTCTCTCTTTGCAGCAGGCAAGGAGGGCCTCGGGAGTATTCCTGCACGGCAGTGTCATTGTGCATGTGCAGTGTACTAGATGGCGGTAACCTTCTGCCTGCATCCACAGCAAAGCAGGAGGAATACAGCCTGTGTGCATCTCTCTGATGCTTTAAACAAACAACTCTTTGGCTCTGAAGTGCTAGCATTCCAACCCCATGGCTCACCTAGTGATAGAGTTGCAAACATGCTTCAGCAGAGTGTGAGACAAAGGTCACCTTTTTTAGTTACATGTAGGAGTTTTTATGATGATTATGCAACACTCTAACACCGTACTCTACTTCAAAACAATCTAGCCAGACAAAAGGGGAGCACTGCCTACAGCTAAAAAGACTAAACCTTCACAGAAGTACAGAGCCAAATTTGGCCCTCACCCTGCCCATTGCAAACGTTATGGGCAAAATTTTATTCTTACCTCAAAACAAATCACTGAATTCAATGGGGCTGCCAAAATGCAATTGACGGCAGACTTTAGCTCACTGACTTCAATGGAGTTGTATGGTAGTAAGTGATGGAAAAGTTTGGGCCCTTAAGCCTTTTCTACATGGGAAATTTTCACTGGTTTACCTTAAATTGTCTTTTAAATCCATTTAGTTAAACTGGTGTGAATGTCTGCATGGACACTCCTATTTTGGTTTAGCTTAAAATGATTCCTAATCGACTTAAATTAAACAAAAAAAGGCCTGGTTTGAACTGAAATAACTCTCCACCAAGCCTTTTGCACTGATTTCACTGCTATAAAATCACACCTTTAGTTAAACTGGTTCTCAGGTAGATGAGCCTTTAGGTTTACAGATACAGTGTGAAATAAAGGGGTGGAGAGAGAAATGTGCAGGCCTACGCCAGCAGGAGAAGCAGTTTAGAGACAAATGCAGAATACCAGAAGTGTATTAGCCCTAGGGGCATGTGGAGATGCCCATCCTGCCAACTAGCAAATGGTTTTCTTTACAAAACAAAATTACTAGAAAGTATCTTAGTAAAAACCTCTGGCTAAGCAGACAGTTCCCCCCCCAGACCTCTTTTCAGATTGCTGGCCAGCTGGAAGTGCATCCTGCAACTGCCACTTCTGGGCAAGAGCCTCTCTCAGTATTGTATCTCCATATTTTTTTTCTTTTAAAAGGCAAGATTTTTCCCTCGTGCTCTGAAGAGCATGAACTGCTGCTGCTCAGTTTCTTTCTTGATGGCTTCTCCACTTGGTGATAAAAAGTCCTGTGGCACTTTATAGACTAATAGAGGTATTGAAGAATAAGCTTTCGTGGGTGAATACCCACTTCGTCGGATGCATGTAGTGGAAATTTCCAGAGGCAGGTATAAATATGCAAGCAAGAATCAGGCTAGGGATAACAAGGTTAGTTCAATCAGGGAGGATGAGGCCCTCTTCTAGCAGTTGAGGTGTGACCACCAAGGGAGGAGAAACTGCTTTTGTAGCTGGCTAGCCATTCACAGTCTTTGTTTAGTCCTGAGCTGATGGTATCAAATTTGCAAATGAACTGAAGCTCAGCAGTTTCTCTTTGAAGTCTGGTCCTGAAGTTTTTTTGCTGCAGGGTGGCTACCTTTAAATCTGCTATTGTGTGTCCAGGGAGGTTGAAGTGTTCTCCTACAGGGTTTTTGTATATTTTTGCCATTCCTAATATCTGATTTGTGTCCATTTATCCTTTTATGTGGGGACTGTCCAGTTTGGCCGATGTACATGGCAGAGGTGCATTGCTGGCACATGATGGCATAGATTACATTGGTGGACATGCAGGTGAATGAACCAGTGATGGTGTGGCTGATCTGGTTAGGTCCTGTGATGGTGTTACTGGTGTAGATATGTGGGCAGAGTTGGCATCGAGGTTTGTTGCATGGATTGGTTCCTGAGTTAGAGTTACTATGGTGCGGTTTGTCATTGCTGGTGAGAATATGCTTCAGGTTCACGGGTTGTCTGTGGGCAAGGACTGGCCTGCCTCCTAAGGCATGTGAAAGTGAGGGATCATTGTCCAGGATGGGTTGTAGGTCACTGATTATGCATTGGAGAGGTTTTAGCTGAGGACTGTATGTGATGGCCAGTGGAGTTCTGTTGGTTTCTTTCTTGGGCTTGTCTTGCAGCAGGAGGCTTCTGGGTACACATCTGGCTCTGTTGATCTGTTTCCTTATTTCTTGGCGATAGGCACTCCTCGTCCCCAGCACCCTTCCTCCCATCACTTTGCCTCAACTTTGTTTCCCCAGCGTCTGAGCTCAGGAGCAGCAGAACTCTAGAAAGAGAGGGGCTTTCACAGAAGGAGAGAGGGGAAATGGTGGGCAGAGAGAGTTGAAACACACTTGAGTGCATAAGATGAGGCCAGTTTTTTAAAAGGGAAATTATGGCTTGTTAGGGATGGGAACCACCGGAGACAAAAAGGCTGTATTCCCTCCTCCTCCTCCTCTTCCTCACAAGCTACAAGCTTGAGAAAATAGCCTCCCTGAATGGAACGGTGTACTAGCTCTGCAGCTTCTGAGTGCATAAAATGTCCCCTCTACTTGCAGGATAGTGGGTACCTCCCATATCCTTCGTACAGTGACATGTGGAAGAGAGAATGAAAATTGGGGTGGGGGATGGGACTGTGGGGTGAACAGGGAGGTAGCGGCTTCATTTCTCCGACTTCAGTAACAGGTATTTCCTCATCTTTCACAAACAGTGTGTAGTGCCTGGGCCTGATTCTCCTCTCACTTACACTGGTGCTACTCCATTGACTTCAGTAGAGTTACTCCTGATGCTCACTGATGTAAATGAAATCAGAATTGGGTCCACTTTCTTTTGACTAATGTCTAAAAAGGAACTATTTAAAAATGGAGCAGGGAAAAGCGGGCTTTTATGCACTATTAAGAAGGTGAACAAACATTATGATGGATAGTGGTAAGATCTGCCACAAAATGTGGAATTCCTGGTACTACTTTGACTTGTGGTAAAATATTCACAGCTCTCAAGTGATGCTCAGTTGTTCTCCTTTGCATCAGAAATACAAAATCTCATTTCTTGCTTTGTTGAGATGACACCTGTCCTCCTCTGCTTGTCTTTGGTGAAGCTGCAGCTATATGGTTGTACTCATTTCTGGACACTTCATTACCAGAGAAATATTGTCTAGTTAGAAGTATTTTCTAATTAGATGTGGTTCGGAGATGGGGAGAGGGGTGGGAGGGAATTAGGTGTGCAGGAGGGAAAAATCAAGGGTTGATTTAAAAAAAATGACTAAAGCTGTTGGAGGGTCTCTCCACAGGTAGGGGTGGAAACCCCATTGCTTGGGACACTTAACACTGTAGTGGGTAAAATTTAGAAAATAAGAAAAATTCCAGCACTGCCAGAGAGACAGACTCAATGATTTAATCGGCCTTTTCTGTCTTTTCTCTGGTAAGGAAGGGAGTATGTGTTTGTGTTACATATGATATATGATTGGCAATGGAAACACTGAAATAACAAAGAAAAAACAGAGTGAGCTTTACCGCTTATCTTGGCATTTGTAAAGACTTTCATGGGACCACTGTAACACCATCTTCCCCCGCTGAATAAATGGCTGTTCTCATGCTGTTTCTGCCTTGAACCAAGAAGTGGCGGAAATCTCAGGAGAAACAATGAACTTGTGGTAGACTGATTGGTTTTTCAACTTTGAAGTTGCATGAGCAAGATTTCCATACGTAAAACAGAGTTTTGGCACTCACCTTTGTGGTTCATTTCCCCATCCCCCTTATGTATAAAGAGTGAACAAATGTTTGGTAAACAGGAACCTAAGGTTTCAGTAACGAAAAGCTCAAACCCTTGCCCATATACACAGAGCTGCTGGAAATGTTTTCAGAAGATCATGATTTGTGTCAGTCTCACCTAGCTCATGCAATATCATGTACTATTTAGCTACATCCATCACCAGCTCCATCAGTTATACAATTCACATCACAGAAACCATGACCACCGTTGGCACCTTACCTGGCAGTCTCCACAGAGCTGCCAAGGATTTGAATGAATGGAGAACTCCCTCCCAGGTGGCCCCTCCAGGTCAGGCTTAAAGCATGTTTGCGGGGTGATGCAGGGAAGCTTGCACAGCTGTTGCTGGGCTAGACTTGCTCTGTGAATAATTGGAGAACTTCTGCCTGCAGGGCCCTCAATCCAGCTATTCACAAACACATAATTTACTCATTTCTTTTTAGTGGATCTCTTGGACATTACAGTACAGGGTAAGGAGAGAACCTTTCATGCCTCAAAGCTCTAAGATAATCCAAACACATAGCATTTTATGCAACACAAAACAGCTTAAGAAAAGAACAAACAATATCTTTATGGGGATTTAGTTATTCAAAATAAAGTGCGGGCTAGTAGACTGAGTATAGAACTGGGTGTCAGGAATGCCTGGATTCTAGTCCTGACTTTGCAACTGCTTTGCTGTGTTGTCTTTTGCAGATTACTTAAAGGCACATTGCCAGGGCAATCTGGACTTGAATTCAGGTTTTGTTAAAAGAAGGCTTTACAAATCCCAAGGTCAATACAAATTTTCCTTTGGTTATTTTTAATTCCAATAGGGAAAAAGGTTTGGATGTCAGTGTTTTCCTCCTTCCAAGCCAAACATTCCAGCAAAGTGTCAGTGCTTGAGAAGCAGAAAGTGAAATGAAACAGAAACAAAAGTCTGCATCTGATTTCACAGTAGAACCATGGTGGTAGCAGCAGCCTCCATAGTATGTCATCCCTGGGTTTTTTTTATGAGGACATTCAGACCTTCCTAAAACTTGGTTTGCATAAAACCAGTGTTAGGTTTCAACATACATTTCAGATACATGATTGAAAACAAATCTGAGATAGTGTGGTTCTTCAGTATTCTGGGTTTGAAACATTGGGATTCAGCTGTATGCTCATGCATGCTACCTGAGCCACCTGTGAGAGCAGCCCAGCTTCTGCTAACCGTCTGTTTGCAATACTACCCTCCTGATTGCACACATGAAAGAATCTCTCAGGAAAATGACCTCCAACTCTCTTGAGCTGCCGAAGCAAGGGGAACACCTCCCCTTTCCAAATAGTGCTAGGCAGAAATTTCTGCCACCTGCAGCCTGCCAGAGAAAATGTTAAATTAAATAATAAGGCTCAAGTAACCCAAGTGGGAAGTGAACTTGAAAGGTGCTGAAGCATCTGTAGCCCGTGCACTGTCATCTGGTACCACAGCATTTGCCAGCAAGTGTTCCCTTCCACAGACTCGTTATGTGCAGTTAGAAGCAGCAGTGAAAGAATAACTTGATTTTTAATCACTTTCACTCATTTATTTTCATTGACCAAGCTGATCATAGAATCGGAGGACTGGAAGGGACCTCGAGAGGTCATCTAATGCAGCCCCTGCACTCATGGCAGGACTAAGTATTATCTAGACCATACGTGAAATGCAAGAGATGAACAATCACAGAAAGTAAATTAAACTTTGAATATTCTTTCCCTTTGAATGATCAAGAGTGTTACTAATCACAAAAGTGAGGAATTTTTGTTAGCTGCATGTGAACTTTAACTTGTGTGTCTCATGTTCCCCATTGGTAGATCCAGGTATAATATTTACCTACATCCCAAGGGGTTGGGGAGGATTAGTTAGTTGATGAGTGGGTCCAATCTTTAGTGCCCTTATCCCCCAGTGATTCCAGTGGAAGCTGGAGACGCTCTGCACATGGCAGGATTGGGCACAATAAGTGCCCAGTAATATCACTGCTTTAAATCCTGTTTGTCAAAAAATATTTTACATTGTGTGCCACAAAAACAAACCTCAAGCTTGCAGCGCTTTAGCTAGGCACCTCTGAGCTGATTTTCATTGTCCTGCCTTAGCCTTAAAAGTTAAAGTGGCAGGACAGCTCTTTCCCTTGGCTGGGTACTCGTGCAGGTCTTTATTTCTTCCCTCTTTGTTCTCCTGTTCTCTATTGCTCAGTTTCCAGGAAATCAACCAGGGCTTTCTCAGGTTTCCAGGCTGCTTTTCTGTTTTAAGGCCCCACGGTCCCCTCTGCAGGAATAGCTCACAGAGTTTCCTATTCATTCTTCCATGGGGATGTGGTTCCTCCATAGGAAACACCACAGATTCCAACCCTGTAATCTGAAGATCCTGCTCTTAGGGAAAGTCCTATTGGTTTGTATCGGGAACAAGAACTAGAACTGATTGCAAATTTTCCCTCAGATGTTTTCTGGTGAAGAATCGGGTTCTCAACTATATGAAATTTTAAATTAAAAGTGTCTGCTTTCCATGGAGAATATCAAAATTTGTCAAACCCCAGAAGTATTGTGGTTTATGGCTGAAATATTTCAGTTTTTGGCTGACATATTTTTGCCAAAAAAATCATTTTCCAAGGAGTGGGGATAACCTCTATTTTCCTAATTAAAAACCTTTCTATAGGCAGAATTTTCTATTAAATTCCATAGGGGAGCTCAAAAAGCTAATGAAAGTGCCTTATAAAATTCCCTATAAAATTCTTTCTATGAGTCTTTGAACTAACCCATAGAAAGTAAGAGAAAATTCTGTCCCAGCTACCTATAAAAAAAGTTATCATTATCTGTACAGTTCTATGGGATTGTTATTACCACTATGGGACCTTCTTGGTTGTACGTCTAGTAAATTCTATAGAATGTACCCGAAGGAGTAGGAGATCCTCCTCCAACTCCATGGAGCTGAGATGACACCCTCTCTGTCCCTCGCTGCTAGAATTGTGTGTGTGTGTGTGTGTGTGCAGCAAAGGCAGAACTTCCCTTTCCTATGGGTAAGGTTCCCCTTTGTGTACAGATGCATAGAGGAGCATGGGAGCCTAAGCTCTTTCTCTATCTCTGTGTTCTGAAGCACCCATCGCTTTCCTCTTCCATCTTTTTAAAAGCTTTTAGGCTGTCCTCTCCTTCTCTTTGCTCCTATTTCCTAATCTCCCACTTTCTCATTGCTGTCAGGGCTCGCGGTATTCTTTGGTCTATTGGGCCATGCTGTCTCTTATTTTTTGTTTTTGTTTTGTAAATAAATGTGGTTTTAGTTATATTTTTTTAGAAGCCAAGAGGCCGTTGGGCACAGGGCAACTCATTAATTAAAATATGTTGATGATGATGATAATTAATATATAAATACCAACCAACACTTTACATGAATATGCTGCCTCTTGATGCTGCTGGCACAGGGCAGTGCACTTCCTGACAGGTGGCATTCTGACTCGGGCATTTCCATTGAGTGGTGAATGCATTCAAAGGTTACATGTGGATAAATGCCACTCTAGAGCCCCCTCATAGACCGTACCTACAGAGAATTCAGGCTTCTTTCAAGGTTCAGTTCTGAGCCAAAATTCAGAACCAACTTGAAAGGTGTAGCCAAATGTGGTGTTCTCTCAGTCTGAACTGAAACATGTCCAAATCATCTCACATGAAACTGGCAAGGGAAATATTGGACTAAGAATAATGTAGAAATGTTTGGAAGGGCAGAGACTGAATTATGCGCTAATATTTTATTTTCCAGCTTTTTCAAACGAGCTTTGTCCATTCAAAGAGGCCCCGTATTTTTTTAAATGTATATCATAGGTTTCAGTACTTATGGAATCTGTGAAAATTGTTTTCTCTTCCTGTTTACATAAAAACATTCTCAGAGGAGGGAGTTTGAAGTTCGTTGTGTGGAAAAAGGGTGGAGAAGTATTCAATGTAGCTGCTAAAATAGTCACCAACTTACAAGAGAAAACATAAACTCACTTCGTACAGAATTAATTTTTGCAGAACAGGTTTTGGGTACATTTTTCAAAAGCTCCTACGTGACTTAAGAGCCTCTGGGTTTGTCTATACTGGAGAGTTAGTGTGCATCAAGCTGGGGTGTAAATCTACAGCGCTGCAGAGTGCCACGCACTAAGTTGCCATGTAAATCTTGCTACCACACGCTAAAAGTTCCATAGTGTACTTTGACCTATTGCATTAAATCTCTGTACAGATATGACCTAAGCCCCATGTTTTTAAAAGTGACATGCACTTAGGAACCTAAGGCCATGTCTATA
Organism: Eretmochelys imbricata; assembly: GCF_965152235.1. NCBI lineage: Eukaryota > Metazoa > Chordata > Testudines > Cheloniidae > Eretmochelys > Eretmochelys imbricata. The sequence continues at coordinate 133,823,013 of NC_135574.1, read as the reverse complement.
TGTACAGTGCTGCTGCAGCATGTTTGGTGAAGGCATTCTCTTATGCCGTTGGGAGAGAGCTCTCCTGTAGGCGTAAAACCCCCACCTCCACGAGTGGCATAAGCTATGTTGGTGGGAGAAGTACATGTCAGTGTAACTTATGTCGCTCGGGGGGTGGAATAGTCATACCCCTGTGCAACATATGTTTTGCTGACATAAACTATGTCTACACTATGCCTAAGTCTCATGGAAAGAGAGGTTCCTGATTCCCACTGAGTTTTAATGAGATTTAGGTTCGTGAGTACCTAAGTGTACATCTAAACTGCCTTTAAACCCACAGCAGGGAGTCTACAGACTTGGGCTCATGCTACAGCACTAAAAACAGCTGTGTAGATGTTTTTGTGATGTGGATTCCTGTCTGTTAGGACATAGATTGGGATCAGCAGCTTACTTTGTCATCAAACATAAGATGGTAAATTTTCAGTGTTGCTGAAGCCATGTTGGTCCCACTTGTCTCTCTAATAAGATGGTAAGAGCTTTTGATCACTACTGACCTTGTACAGAATCAAACCAACAGCAGAAAGACTTGTTAATGATCCCTAAGCCATCCAGTCACTCACTCATTTACCTAACCGGTAGTTTTCTGGTTCTAGGATATAGTAACTTGCATTTTTCAAAGTGATTTCAGGTGATGACATTTTGAAAGTAACACAGCAATTGTCTTCCACTCTGATTTTGTTAAAATATAATTACCATTTCTTCCTAGAAGTTGTTTATCTCTTGAAAACATAGTACTTTTATATAGTTAACCATACATATGGAAAGCCTGACAACAAATGCCCTATTTTGAATGCTTATGCTTGGATCTTGCATTTTCTGTGTACGGGATCTGGAGAACAGAGCTACACAAGGAGAATCCTTTGAAATTCTCTTTTTGTTTAAGTTACAATAACAAATACAATGGATAGATAACTACCAGTAACGTAGCAATTTGTTAGCTGGAGGAATTCCTATAAAAGAGCAAAATTGGCTATGAGGGTTAACATACAGTCAATATGTGTCCCAGAACGCTGGGAGCTTGGAATGAACAAACTAAAATTCAATATTATAATCACAGACTATCAGCTTTGTGAAACACATCCACGCTGTCCGGACAGTTATGCAGAACTGGCTAATGCTTCCAATGTCCTGTCCCAACATGCACCAGGCGCTTGGGTAAACCTTAGAAGTGATTGTTTTGGGGGAAGTCTCCACTTGTTCCAAAGTCCTGGTCAGAAAAATAGAGGATCCTTCCACTAAATGTTTTTGACACATTTAATCTCTTATGAATCAATGTCTTCAATGTTATCCTAAAACGTATTTTCGTGGCGTGTAAACATGTTATCAGTCAGAGACAATACCAAGATTTCCAGACTCTAGGCACAGGGCCAAAACCTGTCCTTGGATGAATGTGTGCAGCTCAAGTCTGGCCCACAATCTTCTGCAAATCAAACTAGATTACAGCTCCTGAAAATTTTAGAACAGCAGAAGTAATTATCAGCAGTTGCGGTTGCTTTGATAGGGCAGTAAAAGTGCAGTGTAACAGGCACAAAAAAACATCATGAGCTAGTATAAAGTGACATGATCCATTGGGCTGTACTGTTATAAGCTTAAGGAACAGGTGACTTATTTTAGATTAAAGAAAACAACAAAGAAAACATAAACGAATAAAATATCTCTGAGAGAGAGAAAATGGAGGTTTCTCTCACACCCCCACCCGCCGTCTCTCTGGATACGAGTCTACATTCTGAATCTCCTCAGATTCCTGCTTCCCAGCTAAGGATACAAGCCCTCCATGTATGGGATCCCATTGAACCCTCTGCAAACCAAAACCACCAAGAGTGGAATTTTCAGCTCTGAAACTTATGCCTTTATTGTCTTTGTCCTGCACTTGTACATGCTGAAGCATTTTGCAGTCCTTTTGCTCAGTTCAGTGCAGATTGTTACACAGGAGACACACTGTGAGCTCTTGTGGGGAAATTATTTTCCTCATTATTTTGTTGTTCTCAGTCTAACAGGTTTCTTCTGTCTATATGGTTGCTCTTTGTGTGTGGAAAAACAGAATACTGAGTGTCCCACAGCACTGCTCTGTTTCCACTCTCAAAACTGCCATGTGTCCATATCTGTCTGTGTTTTGGCTCTGCAGCCAGCCACTTTCATGTCTGAATGAGAGACAGACAACATATAATCTGCAGCATTGAGTAGAAAAGCTCCAAAATAAACCCAATAAACACTAGCCTAACAAAAAAAAGAGGGGAGGGAAAGTTTGGTGACTTACAAAGAATTCCCTTTCTTGGTTTGAAACAACTCCTGTGGGAAAGTGTTTAGTATGCATATGAGATCCTTCTCTCATGGACTCACAACCCTGCTCCTATGAAAGTGTCCTAGAGAATTTCATAAGAATGAAACCGGTAGGGCTCTACAAAAATTACTGTAAAAGCCTACAGAATTTAATAGAAAATGAGATCTTTTCAACAGGATTTCTAATTACCTTCAATAGAATGGTTAAAAAATCCCTGGAGGAAAGGTTATTGTGTTCTGCTGAGCTCCATGGGTCTTTTCCATCGTGTTGGAAGCTGAAGTCCTCTAGACCCAGAACAGATACAGCAGAGGCAGCAGCTGACGTGCCTCAGGTGGGTCAACTCTGACCTGGAGGAGCTACTGGAGAGGCAAATGAATCTCTGCCTCCAGATCCGCTCAAGCCTTGGAGCCTTCACTGAGCTGCCCATAGGGAGTGCTAGCTGTGGTGGTGGGTTTTGTGGTTCCTTCCCACTAGGAACTGGATTGGGGCCACCAACTTATTTCACACAGGCCACTAAATAGCTGTCAGGTGGTAATCACTTCTGTTACTTCTCTCTGACCTTTAAGTTAAATGGATTTGCTCATTTACTTGCAATCAGTCCTCTTCTTATGCCCCCCCACTCACTAGTAACCTGGACTGGACTCAAACTGGCAATCTAGTGGAATAAGGCTTTGTATCAGCTACCCTTAGTATTCAGTCTCTGCCCTTTTCTCTTTTTCTGGTTTTTTAAATTTTATTTTTTATTTTCTGCATATTTCTAATTTCCTCTGAACTAAACATATAATGCAAATAAATGTGAGTACATGGAAGTATCTAAGCACATTCTGCATCCTCTGTATGCATTGGTTGGGGAAACAGTTTTTCACTTCATACATCATTTACCATGGTAGTATGCACAAAATTCAGAAAGACAGTTAGGGAGTTTAATTCTGGCCTGAAACTAATTTGGATTTGTTCAGATGAATGTTGGACCAAACCTCCCCAAACATGCATCAGTCACTTTGCAAAACTCTTCCCTCTACCTGTCTGAAGAAGCCCATTTGCTCAGATATTACTCAACTCATTTGTGTATGTTTAATATAATTTCCCTCCCCAAATACTTCATTCTATGCCCTTCATTCTGTTTTCCAATATAATTGATCCCAGCATATAAAACACAACTCTGAGCCCTTCCCATTCTCCAATAAGGGCTTGTACAATAGCAAAGTAATCTTCTCCACTTGGGCTCCTGCAGTTTCATATCACTTAATCCCCATGGGAGCTGAGAGAGAGTTTAAGGAAACATTGTGCTCTGTTTCTTTTTAGCTTTGTTCATAGTGCAGTTCCCACTATTCTCAGTCTCATGTAAATAAGAAGAACCTGTTTGTGAGGATCTTGTATGTTGGGGGAAGTAACCTATTCTATGTGCCTGCTTCTGTTATTGCACTGATGTAAATCAAGAGCCAACTCATTAAAGGCCATAGTGTCAATGAGAGCAGAATCAGGCTCAATAACTTCATCCTCCCTACCCAACTATTTTATTCGCCCTCACGTGTACTGACGATTTAATCCTTCCTGGCTCCTTCCATTTCATCGAGAGATTGAACACTGCAGAGTTCAACTGTGAAGGTCCAACCTTTTCCATTCAGCAACCAGCAAGTTTACACTTGAATCGGCTCCACCATAGATATCATCCTGTATACATTTTGTGCAGAATTTTCCCTTCCCATGGATTGTCAGCAGTAGGCTCGAGGGGTTACAAGTCGGCTCTTGTTCCTCATTTCAAGTCTTCTGCTCATAAAGTCACTTTATGCAGAGCAGAGTCACTTTGCAACTGTTGGTCCTTAGATACCAGGAGTGCCCCCCAAAATACTCAGCCAGCAACCACTGAACCTCCTTAGATGAGCTGTGGGAACTAGCACCACCTCCTATGAAGCATTGCAGGGAATGCTGTAAAAGATTCTACAGGCGTATCTGAGAAGAAGCTGTTATGTGAGTGTTAATGTGGTGGTGGTGGGGAACATGAGGGTGTCACTCTTTGAATGTCTGTCCTTAAACTACTGGCTTGGTGGCCTCCTGTAAGCCCAGTGAGCAGACTTCACACATCATTCTATTCTACTCCCTCAAGCACACTGCTCTGTTCTCTCAAGCAAATCAAAATTTCATTTTTTGTAACTCCCTAATATATTTGTTCCTTTTTCTAAGCAACAGCTCCAGCACTGCCGCATTCAACAAAAGAACAAAGCCATATTGTTCGAAGCAAACATACTCTAATATCAGCTGGAACAAACACACAATCACGCTCTCAGACCTCAATCGCCAAACCCAGCTGGACAAAGACTGAGTGAAAAGGCTCGAAACCACAACTGAGGAAGAAAACACCTTTATCTCATCTTTAAAGGACTCAATCAAGCACAGTTTTAGAGCTGTTCTTTCTTTTTGTTAATAATACCCTTTTAAACACCTGAAAATGGCACTTCTTTTCCTACTGAATTGTGGTCTTCCATCTGACAAACATTGATTTCCTCTCCCTCTGTGTTTTGAATACAGCTAAAATGATATGGCTCATTTTGTTGGCTTGTTTAAATATCTGCAGCATTGATTAATGTCAGCACAATTCTGGAAACCAAGCTTGCTAGTTAACTGCTGCTGCAAAACCAGCAGGGGGAACTCAGGGACACACAGTATTGCTTTTTGGAGAGGACACACACAATTTGTCCAGTCTGTTTCTGAATTCTCTGCAACTGAGTCGTAGAGAATAGAATTTACTAGAACGCTCCATCATCAGATTGTAACCGTTTTAAGGAGCACTAGATTGTGACGGTAAACAAGTAACTAGTGCATTTATTCACTTATAGGCCAAGGACTTCAGCTAAATTTTAAGTCATTTGGGTGTGGGTAGAATGTTTTGTCTTATTGTGTGGGTCTGTTTAGTGTACCATAGACGTGAGAGATGGCAAAGGCCTACCAGGCCATCTTGATCCTTTCCCTGCATCAGTGCAGGATTGTTCTCTATGGTACACTTCCTAATGTTTTGTCTCTTCTAGTTTTAAATCTCCCAAAGTCACTCTGAGACTTCTACTGCTTCCTTGGAGATTGTTCCATAGTTCACTGTCAGGAAGTCTGTTTTGACATTATTAGCCTACATTTTCCTGATTTCACCCTGTTATTCTTAATTATACCCCTGTTTAGACTGTTACATTCCCATTTAGGCCTTCTGTCTGCACTTAAAAGTTGGGCCACTTGAACTACGCCAGCATAATTAAGATGGCAACCCTCTCCTAGAGTTGCCAACCCTCCAGGATTGTCCGGGAGTTTCCAGGAATTAAAGATTATGTCATTTGATGAAATGTCCAACTAAAATTGGCAACCCTACCCTCTCCCCTTGTACAGACACAGCTACAGCTGTATAAAAGGGCTTATTCTTGTATAGCTTACTCTGGTTTGGTGAAGGGGAAAAAAGCTATAGTGGTATAAAGTCCCTTAACTGCATCTATGCTAAGCCTTTTTCCAGCATAACTATGTCCATTAAAAAAAATCGCACCCCTTACTGACATAATTATACAATTAAAACTTTTTAGGTGTTCAAGCCTTAGTTATCTCTTAGAAAAAATCTGTACATATTCAGCTCCTTTTTTCTTTCCTTGTAAGTCAATATTTTCAGCCTGCAATCATTCTCTGAACTCCCTCCAGTTTGTCAGTCATTCTGATAATGAGGGGTTCAGAACTGAATACAATATTCCAGGTCTAATCACCCACGATCCATAGAGAACATCTCTTATCTCCCTGCTTTGGGGTATGATGCACAGCCCAAAATTGTGGGCCTTTTGCTGTGACAAATTGCAAACTCATATCTAATTTCCTGTATGCTCAGCACAGCTGCATTCCTGGTTTCATCCTGCCATTGAATATCTTTATCTGGGATTATTTCCCCTCAGGCATATTAGTCTGCATTTTTCAAGTTGTCTCATTTTTGTCATTTTTCTCTCTAAGTTTCTGTCCTTGCTGATTTTTGTATCTCCTCCCTATATAGTATCATTTGAGAATTTAATAATCATGTTGCCTGTTTCCTTTTCTAGATCGTTAATGAACTGTGGGAAATAAAGCATGAGCTAGCACCAATTCTTGGGCTACCTCCCTGCAATTTGACACTTGGCTGTTTACTGTTCAACTCATTTGATGATGTCTCTACATAAATTCATTTGGATTAATGTATGCATCTAGTGCTTTACTACTATCTGAGTACATTCAGCTACCACTTCCTGTTCTTCCTAATTATTGATACTTCTAGGAATATATAATCAAATTTATCTGGCAAAATCATCTTTGTTTATAAGCCCCTTCTATTTTTTGCTCATCATGGCACCTTTTAGATACTTAATTGTTTTCTTCATTTAGTATGTTTCCCATTACATTAAACTTGCAAGGCAAAGATTGCCAGGATTGCTGCTGCTCTCCTTTTTGAAGATTAGTATTGCACTAGCTGTTCTCCAGTCTTCTGGTGCCTGCCCAGTTTTTGATGTCTTGCTAAAACTAATTTGACTTAGTGAACAGGAGCAGCAAATGGGAGATTGGTGCAGGAGTTCTCCAGGGGAAGGAGGAGGGACTACATGATCCTTGGGGTGAAGTGGTCTTGTTTGTTTCCTTGCCTGCTTGAAGATTATAGTGTGGTCTGTTTTGGAGCTATCTGCTGAGCCAAGCGGCCTGCTGGGCTAAACTGAGAGGCTCTGGTCTGCTATCCTTTGATCCCTAATTCCTTTAGGATTCTTTGATAAGAGGGCAGGGCTAACTCAGGGAGAACAGAGGTTTAAATAGCCAGCTCCTACGCAACCAGAGGAGTGAACAGGAGCAGCAAAACTCCCTGAGTTTTGCGAGGGAGTCTGAGAGGCAGACACACCTTACAAACAAACTCTAAAATTTACTTAGGCCAATGACCACCCCTTTTCTCCCCAAAGAAACCAAACAAAAAACTCTGCAAGAGTCAAAATAATGCAGGCAGAAGTCCAGCAGCAGAGCGGGGACTATCCAGTTTCTTGCACTGAATGCAGCATGTATAATTACCAGCTTTGTGTCCACATGGCAGATGTGTGCATACAGTGCAAGCACATCATGGCCCTCAGAAACACAGTACGGGCTCTTGAGTCCAGAGTGGCTAAACTGGAGGGGCTAAGGGAGACAGAGATGTACGTGGAAGAGACTTTCAGGGACACAGTAGAGGGTCCCACCCCCAGTCTGACAGTCTCTTTCCTGCTAAGGAGGATGAAAATCTTGGGGCAGGAGAACTTGAAGCTGGAGCAGAGGGAAACAATCCCATTGTTGGGGCCCTCCTTCCAGATGATGTCATGATATTCTCTCACACTGAGGATACCCCTCCTTGGGAGGGAAGCTAGTGACTAGGGAGAGCCAGGTAATAATAATGGGGCATTCAATTATTAGAAATATAGATAGTTGGATTTGTGATGACCAGGACATCCACATGGTGAATTGCTTGCTGAGAGTGAAGGTTGTGGATCTCACAAGCATCAAGACAGGCTTATGTGCAGGGTTGGGGAGGAGTTGGTGGTTGTGGTACATGTAGGTCCCAGTGACGTAGGGATGTGCCCCCAGACAAACATGGGTGAAAGCAGAAAAAACAGACAGCAGAAAGAACATAATAAATCTGGTAGGGCTTCACAGTAGGGAGACACACACCTGGGCTAGGCTAACTTGGGGGCTCAGATCTAGATGCCCATCACCTAGGCTAACTATGTAGTGAAGACAGACCTAAAGACTATAGATTTAATGCTCCATCCTTCACAGACTTACACATGCACTTAACATTCCATATTGTGAATGATCCCATTGACTTAAATGGGACTGTTCACAGTGCATGAAGTTAAGCAAGCAAACAGTCTTTGCAGGACTGGTGTTTAAGATATATAAACGTTGGGAAGGGTAGAATGGGTGGGGGGCGAGGGCAGTGTTGGCCCAACTCCTGCAGTCCCAGCTTAGTACTTACTCAGGCAAACATCTCACCGAACAGTAAGGACTGAGTGAGGCCTTCCGAATGTGACCCAACATTATGATACATGGGATTTGGCAAAGTCCTTTTAATGAATAAATGCAAAAACTAAAACTTTTATTGAGACTTCAGCCTGGATCCATTTTCTGTCAGACGTTTCCAACCTTCGTAGATTTTTTGTTCTCAATCATCTCTTCGTTTCCTAGCAAAATCAACCACACTGAACTAAAAGAAAAAAGTACTTGTGGCACCTTAGAGCCTAACCAATTTATTTGAGCATAAGCTGTAGCTCACGAAAGCTTATGCTCAAATAAATTGGTTAGTCTCTAAGGTGCCACAAGTACTCCTTTTCTTTTTGCGAATACAGACTAACACGGCTGCTACTCTGAAACCACACTGAACTAGATTCCCAACTCTGTTACGCCAGTGTAAATCTGGATCGACTCCCTGGAAACCACAGGAGTTGTTCCAGATTTACACTGATGACCATGAGAGCTCAATCTGGCCCTGTAAATCCCCTACCCACAAAAAGGAAAAAGTTAACCAGCTCTGAAAAAAAAAAAAACACTTAAGGAGAGATTCTGATTATGTCCCCTAGCGGAATGAGCATAATAAAGAGGAAGGCTGATGCAGCCATATTTCACCTGATGCTTTATGATGTTTATCTGTGGGGGTTCACGTATGGAATCCAGGGCTGTGCTTTCAGGTTCTGACAAAGAGAAAGGGTACATGAGTGTCTGTGGAGAACAACATGCATAAAAAGTAGGGATGGGCGAACAGGTCTGGAAAATGTCAGACTTTCCCCAAACTTCCACCCATCTCTAGATGCAAACCAGAACTGAACCTTTATAGCCATTCTGAAATGTGTGGTTCAACTTAACTTTAATTTCCCTCCTTATTTGCCCTTTTTGCAGGCTTCTCCCCCCTCCAGCCTGTGGGTAAGGCTGGAATTGGACCTGCAGAGAAAATGCAAAAGAGTCCATTCCTGTGGCTTTGCCTGCCTGGCAGGAAGTACTGTGAATTGCATCAGACTGTCTGCTCTTGGGCAGACTAGCGATGGTAGCTGGAAGTGGGAAATGGTTTGAGGAACTGGTGAGAATCAACATCTTGCTGTCAATCAAATGTGCCTGCCCTCTGGTAGTGAAGGTAGTGGGGTAGCTTGGGCGCCATACTGGACTCATTACTAATATTTGACAATCAGGCAGGAGCTGTCACCAAAAACACCTTCTTCCAGCTCTGGCCAGCAAGAAGACTGTCTCCATTCCTCTCAGACAGTCCTCTGGCCACAATATCTGTGCATTCATTATTCCCTGAATGAACAGTTTAGGCAAAGTATGATGATGATGGTTGTGTCAGCACATGGCATCAACACTGCTTTTGTGTTTAAATAAATAAAAACTAAGAGTAAAATATAATTATTATTAGGCCTATGCCATTTAAAGTAAATTCCTTCTTTGATGCCTTGGTGGGCTTTGAGGAAGAATTATTTCTTACCCGAGGCTCCATGCACACTGTGGCAGGCTTTACCTAATTGCAAAAGGTTCAGAAGAGAGCTACAAGAATAGTTTGAGGTCTGGAAAACATATATTATAGTGAAAGGCTAAAAAAGCTCAATCTATTTAATTTATCCAACAGAAAGTTAAGAGGTGATTTGGTCATGGTCTACAAGTACCTGCACGGGGAAGAGATTTCTGATAGATGGCTCTTTAATCTAAGACCTTGTCTAGACTACAAAGTTTTGTCAACGGAAGTTAAGTCGACAGTCAAAAACTGGTATAATTACATCGCTTGTGCGTGTTCACACTATGCTCCTTCTGTCAGCAGAGCATGTCCAAGCTTGGTGCTCTAGCACTGACAGTGGGAGCAATGCACGGTGGATAGCTATCCCACTGTTCTACTTGCTACTTTCTGTAGCTAGGAGTTGTGGGAAGGTGGAGTGGATCGCAGTGCATCGGGGTGCGAGCTCAATGTCCCATGATGCAGTTCTTTCCATCCCAGCATTCCATTGGCTTCTGACTGCATTTTGTGGCATTTTTCAAAGGCCCCTGTTTACTGTGCGCCCGCCATCTCTGTCTGAAAGAATGGATCCTGCACAACTCTGTTGTTGTCACTGTTATGAAAACATGGCGGCTGGTCATGCAGTATATCATGAGCATCCAAGCTGAACAGGAATCAGAGTTGCCTGACCTGCTGTGTGCTGTGGAAAGAAAACACCAGATTACTTTTGGCATTCATGGAGCAGCTACACAGGTGGACCATTGCTTTTGGGCTTGGGAAACAAGCAGTGAGTGGTGGGATTGCATTGTTATGCAGGTCTGGGATGACAAGCAGTGGCTGCAGAGCTTTCGGATGCAGAAAGCCACCTTCCTGGTACTCTGTGCGAAGCTCACTCCAGCACCCGGGGCAAGGACACCAAAATGAAAGCTGCCCTCTAAGTGAGAAATGCATGGCGATCGCTGTGTGGAAGTTGGCAACACCAGACTGCTGCCAGTTGGTCGTGAATCAGTTTAGAGTCAGGAAGTCCACCGCTGGGGCTGTGTTAATGCAAGCGTGCAGTGCCACTAATTGCATCCTGTTATGAAGGTCTCTGACTCTTGGCAGTGTGTGTGAAACAGTGGATGGCTTTGCCGCAATGGGATTCCTTAACTGTGGAGGGGCGATAGATGGCATGCATATTCCAGTTTTGGCCCCAGACCGTCTGTGATGGAGTACATCACTAGAAAGGGGTACTTCTCCATGCTCTTGCAGGTGCTTGTGGATACCATGGGCATTTCACTGACACATCAATGCAGGGTGGTCAGGGAAGGTGCATGACGCATGCATCTTCAGGAACACTGGCCTGGACAGAAAGTTCCAAGCAGGAACTTTCTTTCCAAACCAGAAGATTCCAGTGGAGGATGTTGAAATGCCCACAGTGATCCTGGGAGACCTAGAGTACCCTTACTTCCATGGCTCATGAAGTCTTACACAGGAAACCTGGACAGCAGCAAGGAATGCTCCAACAATAGGCTGAGCAGGTGCAGAATGACTGCGGAATGTGCCTTGGGCAGATTAAAAGCACGCTGGTGAGTTCAGGCCGGGGTGGGGGCTGGGCATTCAAGATGGGGCAAAGGGTCTAAGTGGGTTTTTTTAAGGGGATCAGTGCAGGCGAGTAGGGATAATATTGTAAATTCTGCCGCCATTTTCCGCAGGTGGGGATATTGAAGCCGATATCTTTCTTTTGAGGGTAAGCAAGGATGCATCTCCTGCATGCGTGCAGCTTCAGACCCAGTCCCTATGTTTGCTCGCCTGTGTGCTGCTTTGGTTCCTGCACAAGTGATTGCTGATTGGTGCAGGAAAGCTTCCTACAACAGGGGAAGGAACATAGCAGCTCTGCTAAGGAACCTTCGGCACAGGATTGGCAAGTACCTCCAGGAAAGTTTCCTAGAGATCTCTCTGGAGGATTCCCATGAAATTTCGGTGTGCATCAACACACTGTTCCACTGCACTGCTTAGCTGCACAGGGGAATGTGAAGCACATACAAACACAACTGGTCATGTACATTTCTATCCCTTTACCCACCTCTAGAATATATAAAGCAAAGGACAGCTCTACCTCATATAACTGAGCAGCATCAACTCAAAAAGATCACTTACCAGGGCTCTCCTCTCCTGCATCATGCATGCCGGAGATGGACGGCTGGGACTGGCTAGATCCCTCTGGAATGGAAAAGAGGTCCTGACTCGCTACGCCATGTGCTCCACCTTGTCCTCCAACTTGACCGCCTCATTCTTGACTTCCTCCTCAGGGTTAGGTCTGCTGCCTCCAGCCCCTCCAAAGTATTCACGGGGCTCTGGGCAGTGGAGTTGGGGTCGCTGCCAGTGATGGCATCCAGCTCCTTACAGAAGTGGCTGGTCTTCAGTACCGCACCAGAGTGAGGGTTTGCCTCCCTTGGCTTTTGGTACATCAGCCTCAGCTCCTTTGTCTTCACTTGGCACTGCTGCATGTCCCCTTCGTAGCCCTTATCCAACAAGCCTTGGGAAATCTGCCTGCAGGTATTGAAGTTCCTAAGGCTGGAGCAGAGCTGGGACTGCACAGTCTCCTCTCCCCACAGTGCCAGCAGATTCAACAACTCAGATGTGCTCCAAGCAGGAGAGTGTTTGCTGCGTGGAGCCACCATAGTCAGCTGGGAAGATGCCATGTGAGCTCTCCACGCCAAGCAAATAGGAAGTGGAATTTCAAAAATTCCCAGGACTTTAAAGGGGGACGGGTAGATGCCTGTGTACTTAGGTCCAGGGTAGCAGAGTTCGAACTGCTGACCAGAGCAATCAGGATGGGCATTGTGGGACATCTCCTGGAAGCCATTTATAGCAACATAACCAAACGCAGTGTCTACACTGACACTTTGTCGATATAACTTTGCCGCAAAAAGCTCTATGCCTCTCTTTGTCAGTAGAGCAGGAGAGTTTTGTCGGTAGAAGGAACATTGTAGTGTGTCCACCTTCACTGTTTTGTCGATGAAACCTGACTCAAAGACTGTTTCGCCTGTGAGTGACTGGGACGCTTCAAGAGGGAGTGCCCATATTGGGATGGAGGAAGGAGGCCCCATCCAGAAAAGGCCCCCCTTGTGAGGTCAACAAGGGGCCACGGACTTGTTGGGCCTGGAGGGAACTGGGACACATGATGAGGGAGTGCCCTCGGGGGACTCGCAGGACCCAAGCTAGCCCTGAGGTGGTCAGGGGTGGGCACTGGTTGTGCATCCTCTGCCACAAGGGGAGACAGGGAAAGCAGCCTACCCCCCAGAGAAGGAGGGGGAGACCGGAGGAACGGGCCAGGTCCGAAACTGCCCCGAAGGAGGGGGTGGTGACGGCCAGGGCCCAAAAGAGGGGATTGTCAGGGGCAGAGAGGCCCCAGACAAATGTGGGATCCCATAAGGGAGCTGGAAGGGCTACCATGGGAACCCAAACTATGGAGGAAGGGAGCGCGCTGCTCCTTGCATTGGAGAGCATGCGAAAGGAGAGAAATTCCCTGCGGGCCCAGCTGAGAGCAATGCTGGGGCATTAGGGATTCTCCCCCCCAGTGTGTGGGCTTAAGAGGGAGAGTGTGTAGCAGGGTGGCTACCCTGCTCCCAAAATAGAAGGGGTTAAAAGCAGCCCTGGAGAGGGCTGTGGCTGGGGATGGCTGACTGGGGAAGCAGCCGCAGCTTGGCCACGCCCCAGTCAGGCCCCCAGCTGGCCTGTATGAAAAGGCTGTGAGCCAGAGGCCCAAGGAGTCTCTCTCCAGGCTGGGAGATAGCAGGGCCTGGCTGCCTGCCTGCCTGGCAGGGTATTGAGGGTGGTACAGTACTGGGGAAGGAGCGGGCTGAGTGGGAGAGCTCCAGGCTAGCAATTCCCCAGGCTGTAAGGCCTGGTCCAAGGCCCATAGAAGTACTGGGAGGCAGAGGAAGACAACAGGTCTGAACCCCCTTGCCTACGATGAGTGGCCTTTACACTGCAGCCTGCCCCAGGGAGTGGGGGCTTGATGATGACTGGCGGTAGCCCAGACTGAGGCAAGGTGGGGATAGTGGGTTGGGGGTTTCCCAGGAAGGGGAGACCCAGAAGCAGAGTATGGGGGTACTGCCAGGGGCAGAACCCCAGAGGAAGGGGAACCGGGGTCTCTGAGGGACATGGAGGCCAGAGCTGTGCGGATCGCCGGCTTGCAGAGGGCACTCCAGGCTGGAAAAGAGCTAATTCCTGGATGACCAGGAAGAGGCGACGCGGGGTGAGTCTGCTCCTTTACAACTACGTTATTACCTGCTGGGATGACGGTTTACCCTTGTGACCGATCATGCACCCCTCCAGTGGATGCAACAAAATAAAGAGAAGAATGCAAGGGTGACCAGATGGTTTCTGCAAAAAGAAAAGGAGTACTTGTGGCACCTTAGAGACTAACAAATTTATTTAAGCATAAGCTTTCGTGAGCTACAGTTCACTTCATCACATGCATGCAGTGGAAAATACAGTGGGGAGATTTATATACACAGAGAACATGAAACAATGGGTGTTACTATGCACACTGTAACAAGAGTGATCAGGTAAGGTGAGCTATTACCAGCAGGAGAGCTGGGAGGAAAAAACCTTTTGTAGTGATAATCAAGGTGGGCCATTTCCAGCAGTTGACAAGAACATGTGAGGAACAGTGAGGGGGGCGGGGGTGGAATAAACATGGGGAAATAGTTTTACTTTGTGTAATGACACATCCACTCCCAGTCTTTATTCAAGCCCAAGTTAATTGTATCCAGTTTGCAAATTAATTCCAATTCAGCAGTCTCTCGTTGGAGTCTGTTTTTGAAGCTTTTTATTGAAGAATTGCCACTTTTAGGTCTGTAATCGAATGACCAAAGAGATTGAAGTGTTCTCCAATTGGTTTTTGAATGTTCTAATACTTGACATCTGATCTGTGTCCATTTATTCTTTTATGTAGAAACTTTCCAGTTTGGCCAATGTACATGGCAGAGGGGCATTGCTGGCACATGATGGCATATATCACATTGGTGGATGTGCAGGTGAACGAGCCTCTGATAGTGTGGCTGATGTGGTTAGGCCCTATGATGGTGTCCCCTGAATAGATATGTGGACACAGTTGGCAATGGGCTTTGTTGCAAGGATAGGTTCCTGGGTTAGTGTTTTTTATTGTGTGGTTGCTGGTGAGTATTTGCTTCAGGTTGGGGGAATGTCTGTAAGCAATGACTGGCCTGTCTCCCAAGATTTGTGAGAGTGATGGGTCATCCTTCAGAATAGGTTGTAGATCCTTGATGATGCGTTGGGGAGGTTTTAGTTGGGGGCTGAAGGTGACGGCTAGTGGCGTTCTGTTATTTTCTTTGTTGGGCCTGTCCTGTAGTAGGTGACTTCTGGATACTCTTCTGGCTCTGTCAATCTGTTTCCTCACTTCAGCAGGTGGGTATTGTAGTTGTAAGAACGCTTGATAGAGATCTTGTAGGTGTTTGTCTCTGTCTGAGGGTTTGGAGCAAATGCAGTTGTATTGTAGAGCTTGGCTGTAGACAATGGATCGTGTGGTGTGGTCTGGATGAAAGCTGGAGGCATGTAGGTAGGCATAGTGATAAGTAGGTTTCCAGTATAAGGTGGTGTTTATGTGACCATCGCTTATTCACACTGTAGTGTCCAGGAAGTGGATCTCTTGTGTGGACTGTTCCTGGCTGAGGTTGATGGTGGGATGGAAATTGTTGAAATCATGGTGGAATTCCTCAAGGGCTTCTTTTCCATGGGTCCAGATGATGAAGATGTCATCAATGTAGTGCAAGTAGAGTCGGCGCATTAGGGGACAAGAGCTGAGGAAGCATTGTTGTAAGTCAGCCATAAAAGTTTTGGCATACTGTGGGGCCATGCAGGTACCCATAGCAGTGCCGCTGATTTGAAGGTATATCTTGTTACAGTGTGTATGGTAACACCCATTGTTTCATGTTCTCTATGTATATAAATCTCCCCACTGTATTTTCCACTGCATGCATCCAATGAAGTGAGCTGTAGCTCACGAAGGCTTATGCTCAAATAAATTTGTTAGTCTCTAAGGTGCCACAAGTACTCCTTTTCTTTTTGCGGATACGGACTAACACGGCTGCTACAGATGGTTTCTGTCCCTACAACCTTTCCAATTCACCATACAACACCGGGCTGGAAGCCACCATGGCAATGCAGATGGTTTGTTATGGATACACTGCCTGATGTCCCAAGTTGCCCAACCCTGTGGTGTTGAACAGAGAGGGGGGATGTGTGATAGGGTCGGGCCAGATGAGTGATAGAAGGCAGATATATTAGAAAGCAGGTCCCTTTTCCCTGGGTAAGGTAACAGGGAAGGTTCCAGAACAATCAGGAACTTTCTGGAAACAATTAAGGCAGACAGGCTGATCAGAACATGTACAGCCTATCAAGAAGCTGCTAGAATCAATTAAGACAGGCAGGCTAATCAGGGCACCTGGGTTTAAAAAGGAGCTCACTTCAGTTTGTGGTGTGAATGTGAGGAGCTGGGAGCAAGAGGCGCAAGAAGCTGAGAGTGAGAAGGCGTACTGCTGGAGGACTGAGAAGTACAAGGGTTATCAGACATCGGGAGGAAGGTCCTGTGGTGAGAATAAAGAAGGTGTTGGGAGGAGGCCATGGGGAAGTAGCCCAGGAAGTTGTAGCTGTCGCGCAGCTGTTACAGGAGCCATTGTAGACAGCTGGAATCAACAGGGCCCTAGACTGGAACCCGGAGTCGAGGGCGGGCCCAGGTTCCCTCCATCCCCCCCCAACTCCCTACATGATACCGGAGGAGTTGACCTGGACTGTGGATTCCACCAGAGGGGAAGGTCTCTGGCCTGTTCCCCGATCCACTAGGTGGATCAGCAGAGACTGCAGGGATTGTTCTTCTTCCTTTTCCCTGTGCTGGCCAGTGATGAGGCTAACTGAGTGACCGGCAGATTTGAGCCATGAAAGTGGCCAAACTGAGGGCTGCCGTGAACCTCTGAGCAAGCAAATCCGCCAATAAGGGCAGGACCCTCCAAGGCAGAGAAAGGAACTTTGTCACACCAGATAAAGTCATACTAAAACTAAGGTGCAACATTTTAAGAGAGGGTAATTAACTAGAAGAATAATTTACCCCGGGATGTGGTCAAGACTAAATGTCTGTTTAAAAGATATGTCATAGCTCACAAAGAATCATAGAAGATTAGGGTTGGGAGAGACCTCAGAAGGTAGTCTTGTCCAACCTCCTGCTCAAAGTAACCCCAACTAAATCACCCCAATCAGGGCTTTGTCAAGATGGGCCTTAAAAACCTCTAAGGATGGAGATTCCACCACCTCCCTAGGTAACCCATTCTAGTGCTTCACCACCCTCCTAGTAAAATAGCTTTTTCCTAATATCCAACCTAGACCTCCCTCACTGCAATTTGAGACCATTGCTCCTTGTTTTGTCACCTGCCACCACGGAGAACAGCTTAGATCCATCCTCTTTGGAACCCCTCTTTAGGTAGTTGAAGGCTACTATCAAATTCCCCCCTCACTCTTCTCGTCTGCAGACTAAATAAGCCCAGTTCCCCCAGCCTCTCCTCATAAGTCATGTGTTCCAGCCCCCTTATAATTTTCGTTGCCCTCCACTGGACTCTCTCCAATTTGTCCACATCCTTTCTGTCGGGGAGGAGGGAACAAAACTGGACACAATACTTCAGATGTGGCCTCACCAGTGCCAAACAGAGGGGAATAATCACTTCCCTCAATCTGCTGGCAATGCTCCTACTGATGCAGCCCAATATGCCGTTAGCCTTCTTGGCAACAAGGGCTCACTGTTGACTCATATCCAGCTTTTCATCCACTGTAATCCCCAGGTTCTTTTCTGAAGAACTGCCGCTTAGCCAGTCGGTCCCAGTCTGTAGCAGTGCATGGGATTCTTCTGTACTAAGTGCAGGACTGTGCATTTGTCCTTATTAAACCTCATCAGATTTCTTTTGGCCCAATCCTCAAATTTGTCTAGGACACTCTGGACCCTACCCTACCCTCAAATTTGTCTAGGACACTCTGGACCCTATCCCTACCCTCCAGCATATCTACCTCTCCCCCACAGCTTAGTGTCATCTGCGAACTTGCTGAGGATTCAATCTATCCCCTTATCCAGATCATTAATGAAGATGTTGAACAAAACCAGCCTCAGGACCGATCTTGCGGCACTCCGCTTGATATCAGCTGCCAACTAGACAGCAAGCTGTTGATCACTACCCATTGAGCCTGATGATCTAGCCAGCTTTCTATCCACCTTATAGTCCATTCATCCAATCCATACTACTTTAACTTGCTGGCAAGAATACTGTGGGAGACCGTATCAAAAGCTTTGCTAAAGTCAAGATATATCATGTCCACCTCTTTCCCCATATCCGCAGAGCCAGAAGTTATGGGCTTGATGCAGGAATTATTGTCTGGGATTCTATGGCCTGTGTTATACAGAAGATCAGACTAGATGATCACAGTGGTCCTTTCTGACCTTAAAATGTATGAATCGATGAAATTCCGCTGTGCTTCAGAGTGGCACTTCATTGCACAGCAGCTTCAGATTAAAGGATATCTGCCTTCATTGATTTAAATCAGAAAAGGAGTGATGCACTCACTGCAGTACCCCCTTTGCTATGGATTCTATTCATTTTATTTTTAATTTGTTAATGTTCAGTGCGTTGTAAAATTTTGTACTGAAAATGTATGAGCACATCCTAGGTATGATTAGGAAGCAGCTGGAGGTTTTTTGCAGTTGGGAAGGATATTGCGAGGGCTTTTAGCCCCTCAGGAGATGTGGGAAGCACTTTGGGCTTGTGGTAAGCACATTAACTGGATGCTAAAGTCATCGGTGGGGAAATAGTCAAGGATGTTGTAAATGAAATGTGCATCATTTCAAAGTTAAGACCCCTTTGAGATGAATGGGGCGGGACATACCACCCACTGAGTGACTGCTTCAGGTTGTTTGCAGAATGGGGCCTTGTTGACGTTGGGGGTTTGCCCCGATGTCAGCTGTCAATGAAGCTTTTCTAGGGCAAATCCCTGGCGCAGACAAGGCAAAGCCATTATTTTCACCAATGGAGCGTACAAACGCCTGAAACTTCAGTAAACTCCATTGGGGCAAATCATGGCTTTAGTGGTTTGCTCCTAATCCATATTAGGGGTTTTCACTGTTTCAGGATATTGGAGCAGATCTTCAGTGTAGAATAAGGCCTTAGGCAGACATCACTGCATGACGTTACACTTGGATGATTTTTTTATAGCCACAAGCGTTAGAAACTTAATTCCACCTCCCCACTACATGAAAGCCTGGGAGAACCTAATTCCACTAGAACAACTCCCTCTGGGCACTGACATCAAAATAAAACACAGGTGTACTCTAAATCAAGTGAGAGCTGGGGTGACGAAGACTGTTGACAATATAACCAAGTGGAAACTAAAGAACGACCCCCAAATATGAATGTGGACATTAGCAGACACTTGAATACTGCCTGGTGCAGTACCCCCTGGCAACATCCTCTGCTCTCTAGGAACTATTTGAGGTAAGTGACATCACCAGGTCCTGGCTGTGGTTTGGGAGTGAGAAGCTATGATGATGAAAGCTTAGATTCTGGAGCAGAAGTCAGAGGCAAGGGGTCGCTTTTGCAGCAAATTCTGCAGTCAGAGAATGGTGGAGTACACAGGGCCCTGTTTTAAAGGAGGGATGGTGTCAAGGTTCCTTCCCAACTCTGAATTCTAGGGTACAGATGTGGGGACCTGCATGAAAACCTCCTAAGCTTATTTTTACCAGCTTAGGTTAAAACTTCCCCAAGGTACAGACTATTTTACCTTTTGCCCTTGGACTTTATTGCTGCCACCACCATGCGTCTAACAGGGAAAGAGCCCACTTGGAAAAGTCTTTCCCCCCAAAATACTCCCCAAACCCTACACCCCCTTTCCTGGGGAAGGCTTGATAAAAATCCTCACCAATTTGCATAGGTGAACACAGACCCAAACCCTTGGATCTTAAGAACAATGAAAAAGCAATCAGGTTCTTAAAAGAAGAATTTTAATTGAAGAAAAAAAGTAAAAGAATTACCTCTGTAAAATCAGGATGGTAAATACCTTACAGGGTAATCAGATTCAAAACACAGAGAATCCCTCTAGGCAAAACCTTAAGTTACAAAAAGACACAAACAGGAATATACATCAGCCATTTAAACAAAACAGAATCTAACGCATATCTAGCTAGATTACTTACTAAGTTCTAAGACTCCATTCCTTTTCTGTTCCCAGCAAAAGCATCACACAGACAGAGAGAGCCTTTGTTTCTCCCCCCTCCTTCTTTGAAAATATCTTGTCTCCTCATTGGTCATTTTGGTCAGGTGCTAGCGAGGTTATCCTAGCTTCTTAACCCTTTACAGGTGAAAGCGTTTTTCCTCTGGCCAGGAGGGATTTTAAAGGTGTTTACCCTTCCCTTTATATTTATGACAGATGGGAATAAAGAAAGGATGGTTGGCTGGCATGCAAGATTAGGGAAGGAGGCTCAAAGAGTTCTTTGTGACTATCTCACTTTCAAAACATTTTAACATTGGTAATTTCCCAGGATCAGAACTGATTAAGCTAATTTGCAGTTTAGAAAGACCTATCATAGGATCAATAGGGTTATGATGTGATTATCTGGGAGGCAAGAGTCTTTAGGCTATACCTTGTGACTTACTGAAAATGTAAGGCTGGTTTTCTGATGAGAACCAACTCAAACCCACTCTCTCAAGTTTTCTCATTTAATTTCCTTCCCTGAATCCTGCCTGTCCTAATTTGTCAGTTATGGCTGAGGATTAATTTGGGGGAAATGTAGAGTAAATTTTATGCAGCAAGGTTAAGTGAAAATTCTGGACTTAGTTGTCAAAAGTAATATTCACCGTATCTTACCCTCCCTCCCCCACTTAGACACATTTCCATATCCACAGAAGCCAATGTTAACCATAAAGAAATTCTGTAATTTCAGTAATAAACTAAACAGATTTTCAGTTCTTGTCAACTTAGGTGTTGATCTCCTGGTTACTGTGTTAGAGGGTCCTGCAAGATTCCTTTCGTCAAGGTTTGGCAGAATTCGCTTTTTATTTTTTCATAGTTTTGACCTATAATATCAATGTTTATTTGTAAGCATTTTTTCTGTTTTATCAATTTAAATGTTCACAGCTGTGCGAAATTACAGGGAGTCAGACAATGGGAAGCTCAAACAATAATATTCTACTGACAGTAGACGCCGAGATTCAAAAAGTTAAAGCTTTCTCACTCTTAAACCACAAATTGTCAACATCACAAGTCATAATATACAACGCAAATGTCTTTAAATCAAACTCTAATAAGTTCTCAAGCAGCATTTTTCTTTCTTTGGCAATTAGTAAATTTTTATTATTATCAGTGGAAATATTTTTCCCACCTGTTTCTGTGTTCAGTGAAATCAACGTTTACTGACATTTACTCATAAAAATCTAATCCCTTTGAAGCTCACTTACATTTCACCTTACTTGCTTCCTCCTTGCTAACTTTATTTAGAATGTCACTTCCATCTTCCCTGCATTTTGTTTTCATTTCACATATAGGGGAGGCAGGCAGGACTTCCTTAATCAACGATCACATCTGCTATCTTAATGACTCAATCCTGGCCTTCCATGCCTATGCTTCAATAATTAGGGTTGCCAGGTGTCTGGTTTTTTACTGGAACGCCCGGTCAAAAAGGGAACCTGACGGCTCTGGTCAGCACCGCTGACCGGGACGTTAAAAGGCTGTTTGGCACGGAGCTGGCAGGCTCCCTACCTGGCAGCTCACGGAAGCAGCAATATGTCCCTCAGCTGAGTCGGCTCCTAGGCAAAGGGATGGCCAGGGAGCCTCCGTGTGCTGTCCCTGCCCTGAGCGCCAGCGCCGCAGCTCCCATTGGCTGGGAACCGTGGCCAATGGGAGCTGTAGGGGTGACGCCTGCAGGTGAAGGCAGTGCACAAAGTTGCCTAGCTGCACTTCTACCTAGGAGCTGAGGGACATGTTGCTGATTGTTGGACCTGCCTGAGGTGAGCTCCGCCAGGAGCCTGCACCCCTACCTCCCTGCCCCAGTCCTGAGCTCCCTCCTGCACCCAAACTCCCTCCTGAAGTCCACACCCCACCCCCCTGCCATAGCTCAGAACCCCTCAGCCCCAGCCCAGAGCCCCCTCCTGCACCCCAAACCCTTTATGCCCAGCCCCACCCCGGAGCCCGCACCCCCAGCCGGAGCCCTCCTCCTTCTCTCCACACCCTAACCCCCTGCCCCAGCCTGGTGAAAATGAGTGAGGGTGGGAGAGAGCAAGCAACAGAGAGAGGGGGGATGGAGTGAGAAGGGGGAGGGCCCACAGGGAAGGGGCAAGGCCTCAGGGGCAAAGGTGTTCGGTTTTGTGGGATTAGAAAGTTGGCAACCCTATCAGTAATAGAATGGTGCCATAAACCATATAGACTATAAAATGGGGATAGTGATTCAGAATGTAGCACTCTTCCCTCTGACCCACTACTGTACCTGTCAGAGGTAGATCAAGGTCTCCTGGAGCCCTGGGCTGGAGCAAGTGGGGGGGCCACAGTGCCAGAACCATGGCCCGCCCCACCCCTTCTGCCTGTACTCCTGCCCCTGTTCTGCCCTTCCCACCTATGGCCCTTCCCATGGCCCCACCCCATTCTGTCTCTTCCTCCCCGGCCCCCACTCCTTTCTGCCCCTCCCCCATGCTGCAGCCCAGAGACAGGATAATCTCTGTGCCCCTGCCACAGGAACTCCTCCAGGACCACAGCAGGGGGAGATTTTTCTGGAGCCCCTAGGCCTGGGTCCTGTGGGCCTTTGTGGTAATCTGCCACAGGTACCAATCCCTCAGACAGGTAGTGGAGAACTGTGTTGCTGGAGATACTGGCTTTCCAATGAGACTTAAAACAAAAACCCTAACCACCCGTGGTAATTAAAGACCTTGTGGCATTTTTCACAGTTAGGAGGACTGTTAGCTCCAGTATTCGGTTCTGGCCAGGTTCCCCTTAAAATGATTATACATTCCACCTACTTGAAATCCCCATGTTGTTTTATGTGGGTAAGGTATTCTAAACTGTTGTGTAGAGCTGCTGAGCACCGTTAAAGGGCTGGCACTTTCCAGCCCACTCCAGTGATCGGTAAATTGAATATTATATTGCACATAATTTCTGAATCTGTGTGTAAAGTACTTTGACAATCTTGGATCAAAGGCACTATATAAGTCATTATTTATTATTATTATTTATTGTAATAAACTGAGCTCTTGAGAGAATCACAGCTGTTTGTCCTTGTAGGAGGGAGGGCTCTAATACAGGGCCTTTGAAATGTAATGATTTGGCACCACGTATTGTTATATTTATTTCTATAGGTATAACCTGTAGGCAGAAACCACACTGAAGAAGTAAATTATTATTATTTCTTTGCATTATCATAGCACCTAGGACCCCTAGTCATGGACCTAATCCCACTGTGTTAGGTGCTGTATTAGGGACAGTACCTGTCCCAAATTAGACCGATTCAGGCAGAAAAAACAGATTTTACTTCTGACAATATGTATTTCTCCAACATCTTCTCCTGTGCATTCAGATAGTCTTGCTTGTTCTGTTTATCTGCAAGAGCATCAACTCAAGACTTCCAATAAGTTTTAGAATCTTCCAGGAAGGTTTGAGACAAAATAGTCTGTAGTCCCAATTCACCATGTCTTATGGCCCTTTTTTGCCAGTGGATCTGGCTCTGGAGATGGTTGTTGTTTAATATTTTCATTCCAGTAGCTCCTAGAGGTTCCAGCTGAGATTAGCGCCCTGTTGTGCTAGGAGCTGTATATATATGTAGAAGGAAACAGTCCCTACTCAAAAGAGCTCACAGTCTTAATAGATAAGAAATATAAAGGGAGGGAGAACATAAGTGTTATCCCCATTTTACAGATGGGAAATTGATGCACCCAGCTATTAACCGACTTGCCCAAGATCACATCGGAGGTTTGTGGCAGAGTTAGGAATTGAGCCTTGATCTCCACTCTTCCCTCACTGGTGTATTGGCTCCATGTTGCTCCTAACAGGAGCCCTGGTACAGGCAGAGAATCTGGGGGCATTTCTGGTGGCATGGAGACACAGCCAAAGTGCTGCTGTGCTCTAGGTGTTCCCAGCCACTTCAATGGCCTTTTGGGACTGTGGGTAATTGAGTGTAAGGTGGGGCAGATGTCTGGCTGCTTTAACTGCATTGGGTGCTGAAGCAGCCCTTGATCAGCCCAGGAGAAGGGAGCTGTAAGGTGACATAAAGCCAGTTTTGCCCCCACCTCCTTATTGAGGCCAGGCTCAGCTCTGCTGCAGGGATGAATGGTTTTATTGGTTTTAGAACAAAGTCGTCAGAGTCAAGCTTCCTAGGTTCTTTTTGGTCACAGCTGACTATGTGGCTTTGGCCAAGCCAATTAACTTTTCTCTGTACCTCTATCTACCCAACTCTAAAATATGTGAATATGTATGTGAATAGCGTCACTAGCTGCCTAGTGTCTATGCAGGGCCGTCCCTACCCATATGCAAAGTACCAAGCTGCGTTCTGCTCCATCCCTTGCTCCGCCTCTTCCCCATGGCCCCTGCCTCTGCTCCGCCCCAGCCCTGCCTTTTACCACCCCTGCTCTGCCCCAGCCCCACCCCCACTCCACCCCTTCTCCAAAGCCCCTGCCCCTGCTCCACCCCAGCCCTGCCCCCACTCCCCTGAGGACTTCAGCAAGGGTCGGGCCTGCACTCACCGCTGGTGGTGGGTGCAGTGACCCAGCCCCAGCCTGCTCCACTCCTCCGTGCCGCCAGCAAGTGCTTGGGAGCGGTTCTCCCCTGACCCCCAAGGCTGGGAGTCAGGGGAGCAGAGCGAAGCAGGCTGGGGCCAGGTCACTCCACTTCCCACTGCCCCATGAGTGCGAGGTTGGGCCTGGATGCCCTGCATTCACCGAGTGGCAAGAAGTGGAGCGACCTGGCCCCAGCCCGCTCCACTGACTCATGCTGGGGAGTGGTTCCCCCTTGCCCCCCGCGGAGGTCTGGGGCGCCCCGCAGCTCCCCCGCGGGGGGGATGCATAGAGCACCAAAATGGCTAGGTACGGCCCTGTGTCTATGTGTATCTTACTGGCCAGAATCAGAACAGCTCAAATGTGCGTCACAAGCCCTATACTGCTCACAGCTAATTGTGATTCTTCTTTCCCTCAAGCAGGAAGTTCTGAATAGCTATGGAGTACAGGATAGTGACAGCGGAGGAGGTGCTAGATGACTGCTGGGTTTTTTTAAATTTATCTTCCACATGGATATTTGTACATTGCAGAGAAATCCTCTGATATCTGGATCTGCCCAAAGTATTTTTGAGCTGTATAAGTGCAAAGTGTTCATAGAAGTCAAGGTAGGGGAAAAAAGAGGCTCTGTGGGTTCCACAAAGGGGTTGGGAAGCTTTACAAGGCCAAGGGGTGGCAGCATGATAAGAGATACAGGTCTGCTTAAAATAAAGCTAACTCTTTTAATTAAGCAGGGGAAATTGTGAACTTCAGAAAGATTATTGCGAAGGTTTTGCAAATATACTGCAATTTCCTTAACTCATTTTTAAAGTCCCCTGACAGAAACCCTGCCCTCTGTAGCAGTGTATTAGCCACCCACTGAATGTGGCCATGGGGATGTGGTGTCAGATGCAACAGTGGGGGACTAGGAAACACTGGTCCCAGAAACCTGGAGCGAAAACCGTCACGATAAATCACATCTCTTCCCTTTCATTTGCAAAGCTGCCTTGTTTGTGACTGGAGCTGCAGCAATGCACCCCATCACAGCATTGTCTATATTGTTTTCCTGAACCTCTGGCTCCCCCAAACTCCTCTGTAAGCAATGAATATTCCCATGGCAACAGAATCACAAAACCTTAGTAGGGTTCCTCTTCTGAAAATACTCAGCATATCTGTCTGTGCCTGAGCATCTCATTGCACTGAAACAGGTAGCAGCTTGTGAGCAATACTGTACTGGGGCTCTTCGTTCTAGCAGGAAGCAGATTGCACAATCCTAGCAATGCACTCTCATTAAGATTCCAAATTGCTAAGGCTTCTTGCTCTAAAATGAGTTGGTTTGCCTTTTTTTTTTTTTTTTAATGGTTACTGTAATGAGGTGGTAAAATCCCACACTGCACCAGTGAGGAATTAATGCTCAGCCCTGAATTCAGGGACTGAAGCCAGCCTCACCCCACAACACCTGTCAGCAATGTCAAGACTCCAGCTGGAGGGAGTGAAAAATAGGAGGAACCCAGCATCAGCTTGGGGCTGCTTAGAGATAAGAGAGTCTGAATTACCTGACTAGAGTGCTGAGCAGTTAAGCCTACGGATATAGCTTGGGCTGGATTTTATGCTGTTTTACTGTTCATTTGTTTGTTCATTAAGTCAAACTCCAGAAAGCTGGTGACTTTTGACCCTCCATGGGCAATGCTGAGTGGGTCATATAGCAAGTGAGACAGTCACCTGTTCAGTTACCTAAAGATACCATTCTTTCCCCATGAAAGGTGCACTCCCTCCACCTTAGATGAGAATTGGAATCTTTTGAGATATCTAATAGAGGTTCTTTTCTGAAGTAAAAGCCCAGTGGCAGCACTGTGCTGGGGAGACGGCTCCTTTTGTGTTGATGTTGAAAGATGGACATTTTTCTGTAGCTTTAGAGAGCTAGGTCACAATGAGGGGTGGATGAAATTCGTGGCGGTGGGGTGGGGGAGGAAGGAAATGTCCTGGAATTTCTGAGGCTGCTAGTTTAATAACTTTGTTATAAAGATTTTGAATTGACTAATTTGGGGTGCTGTGTACTAGCTCTTGACTAGATGAGTCCAGTAAACTATTTTAATCTTTCTTGTCCTGTCTGTCTTTCCGGCTACAAAGTGGCAAAATAAAATAAAAGATAAAATAAAATAAAGTATGACTTGGGTTTTGTTGAACAAAGCTATTTTTAGGATTTCATCCTATCCAATTTACTTCAAAGCTGACCAAAAACTCTACCTTTGGAACAGACCTCCTTTATTCATTTTGAGGCTGTCATTCCATTTTTAATATGGATTTTTCAAGGAGGAAAGGCACAAATGGGGCCCGCTAACAGCTGCTGAGTCACCACCTTAACTGAAATAGTAGAATCTGTAAACACAACCTTTGCTCCCAGTGATTATTCCTGGGCCCTATCACTACCTTCTTGAGATAAATCCAATAGCCACCTCCTTTCCTTTTTATAAATGTTTGTTAAATGACAGAAGTGGGCCTAGCCCAAAACGCCCAATTCCAAACACCCCCGGGGTTTTCTGGCTGTCCCTCTCTCTCTGTCCCAGAACTGGGATCCAAAGCCCCATAAACTGGAAGGCGTTTTGAATCTTGACCTGAATTGTGTAGTTCATGCCCTATCCTCTGAAGAGGATAGCTAGAGACATAAGGTTTCAGTGTTCTGATTATGAGCTGATTGCTACCTGTGTGTCTTGCTTTATATCCATTCAGTGGAAGCAATTTTAGTCAGGGTCTCAAAATTAATGACCCTGGCAGCTGAAGTCCTATGTCAGAAAATCTCTAAAGGGCTGGGGTTGGCAGCATCCAAACTTTCTCCCTTACTAGACGTTGCCCTGCAAATATGTATTTAACCAGGAACTCCATCTGACAACATCCTGATAATTCACATGGTAGTTGGTTCGGGTGTGTGTGCGTGCGCGTGTGTGTTTGTACACACTGGCTTCGCAGCTTAACAGATCTATACCGACTGCAGTAGTCTATTAATGACCAGGGTTTCAGTAGTTGTAAAGGATTTACAATCTGGTACTAGCTCACTATAGGACTGAATGAAAGAGGAAAAAACTGGGTACCATCATCTTCCTTTAGACCCTGCAGTCTTTCATGGGCACGCTCTCCCTTCCTACTCCACCTCCCCCAGACTTGCATCTTGCCTGCTGTCACCAGTCTGCTGCTCTTTCATTTCTCCTGCCAGCCTCCCAGAACATAAGGTCAACAATGGCTACATAAGCTGAAGTGGTTCTCTCTTAGGATGGGGTGGCTGAAGGCAGAGGCTTATACCTGTGACAGCCTATTTAGCAGAGTTATTTATCAAGTGCTGTGCTCCATTTCACTGCTTCCTTTCTATGGAAGAGGTGAAAGGACGGGATCGTGCTTGGTTTAGTTTTTGCAAGAGCGCCCACAGACACACACACACACACAGAAAGAGAGAGCAGTGACTGAGGGAGATGGCTCCAGCTTTGTGACTCATTTTTATTTCTTTTACCTGCTTGTTAATTGGGGTCTATATGTTAAACATCAGCAGATTTATAACCTGTCTGCCAAGAGGAGCTGGATACATTTGAAAGCTATGAAGCATGGTCCTGTCAGCTTTCTCAGTTCAATGCTGAGTCTGGGTACTTCACAGTTTGTACAATCCTAATTTACTTAAGCATTTCACTAGGGGGGTACGATGCCAAGGGCTGAACTGTAGGAGTTTTATTTAATTTCCGGGATGCTGCCTGCAGTTTTATGTTATCTCACACAGTTGGAAACACTGCAGGTAATAGGAACTTTTAGTTTTCATTGATTAGTCATGGCAGCGTTTGTTTTGCTAGACACCCTCAAAGGCCACACAGAGGTAACCTCCCAGAACATTTAAAGGGCCATGCGTCTGCATAAGAAAAAGTATGTTTAGAATTTCCTGCTGTGTTCCTATTACATGACTCTGTAGATAATGAACAATGACATGACTTTAAATTATATTCACTTTTCACCATTTATGCTGCTTGCTTGCTATTTGCCATTTACTCAGTTTGGCCTCTAAAATGAGACTGGTTTGTTGTTAGTTCCTTTCTGACTCTCTTGCACTAGCCCGGTGTTATAGTTTGGCATGCAAACATCAGAGCTGACACAGTTTCAGAAAATGCCTTCACTGGTTATTACTGAGCATGCTCAAATAGTAGGGCGGCCAGTTCTGACAGAAGGCATATTCCTACACTCCACCTGTCTTAGATATGCATAAGCCATTGCAGAGGGCCTCATGTGACTCTTTGGGGAATCAGTCTATGTAGAACTTATGAATCCTGGTTGATGTTATGAAGCTGGTATTATGAAATTGCTGTATCATGGAATGACTCTATGTGGGTGTGGAATCCACCTTTGCTGATAGGGCTGTAGATAGCCAATCTCTCCCAGAAAAGCTACCAGGGTGGGTCATTAGATTCTTAATAGTTGCCTACTCAGATGGAAACACCTTGGGACAATGGGTTGACTGAAGATGAGAGAAGCTAGTCCCTCCAACTTCTCTGCAGGGAGAGTGAGCAGAAAATCACCAGCAGCAGAACAAAGAAACCTGGTGATGATAGGGGTACATATAAACTCATGAGTCCCTGGCTATGTACACACAACAACTTACTTATGTTGCTCGGGGTGTGAATAAACCACTCCACCTAAGCAACATAAATGCCAGCGTGGACAGCTACCGCGGCTCACGGAGGTGGTTTTATTATGCCAATGGGAGCGCTCTCTCCCGTTGGCCTAGAGCATCATCAACAGCTGTGCCATTGCAGTGCGGTATGTGTAGACAAGCCCTCTGTGACAGGACAGGACGCTTCAGGCAGGAGACAAGACAGAGATGGGCATGGTTTCAGAGTGTGTGGATGGGGGGAGGGAAGGAAAGGTCTGGTTTAATGGCAGGACCAGACAAGGTCAGAGAAAGCTAGCTGCAGGAGGAAAGAAACCATAACCTGCAGGAGAAAGATTCTGGACACCCCAGAGGATTTTGTCCAAGCCCAAAGAACTCTCCAGAGCGGTGAGGAACTTGGGTCAGGGAAGTGCATATAGGGGTGTTTGTTATTGTATATAGAGCTGTATACTAAGTGAAGAGTAATGGTGTTTTAGAATCCTGTGCCAAGCCTGTCTGTTCATTTGTTGGCTTTCACTAGCGCATGCCCCCGAAGAGGTAAACTGTAAACCAGAAGGGTCACCCCTTTGGTGGGATTCTTGGGAACATGCAAGAGATGCTCCTGAGGTTTGGATGAGACAGCACTCATTTCAGAACCTAGACACTCGGGCTGTGAGGGCCCCACTGCCAAGAGGTGTGTCAGACATAAGGTTTGACCTGGGGTGCATGTGTAGAGGCTCAAAGCCAGGCACAGTGCCTACACTCTGCACGGCCCCAGCAAGCTAAGGGCACGTAGGATTCAGCATTTGGATCCCCTAACAACACCCTGCCATGCATCCAGCAGTGGGGGGCCTCAGCGAGATCTGTGACACCCTGGCCCACAGCAACCCCTCCCCAAAATGCAGGAAGGAGGAGGAGGTTGACTATTTTGCTAGGCAGTCATCCCAGAATATCCCCAGCCCCTAAACCCAGCTGTCAAACCATCTCTGCCAGACCCCAAGGTTTTTGCGTAGGGTAATTTGACTGGGCCCCCACAAAACCTAGGATGGGTAGGGTGACCAGACAGCAAATGTGAAAAATCGGGACAGGGGATGGGGGGTGGGGAGGTAATAGGAGCCTATATAAGAAAAAGACCCAAAAATTGGGATTGTCCCTATAAAATTGGGACATCTGGCCACCCTAAGGATGGGGCCTAGCAAACGCTGCACGGAAATGCTGAAATTCAAACAAAACTGTTTCCTTTAAATTTGGAAAAAATAATGAAAATATGTTATCAAGATTAGGTTTAGCAATACTCCCCTCTCCTCCTTTAAAAAAAATAAAATAGAATAAAACAACCCTAATTATTGACTTGAATTACTAAAGTGTTTCTTTAGGGATGTACAACTTTCATTCTGTAATTTGTATTTTGCTCAGCTAGATATCATAATTAATTGAATCTGAAGCAAACTCCTAGATCCAAACACTACATCTGAATTTTGGAACTCTCATTATCCTTTGCATTGTTACAACACCTTCCACTGGATAAGCTCAAATTGCTTGACAAACATTTGCACGTTAAGCCCTACTCTGGTCCTATGAGGAAGTATTATTCCCATTTTTAGGTGTGAAAACTGAGGCATGGAGCAGTTAAGAATTTGTCCAATGTTACATAGCCAGGTCCTGATTCCAATTGTAATTACTCTAGTGTAAATCTGGAATAACTCTACCAATGTTAATTGAATGGTTTGTTACCAGAGTTAATGTCAAAACAGAATCAGGCCCCAAATCTGTGTCAGAAGCAGGAACAGAACCCAGAACTCATAACTCCCGTCATGTACTGTACATCCCCTCCTGTACAACTCCTCCGGGATCCAGTCCAGCTCCCACTGAGGTCAATAGAAAGATCCATGTTGATTTCAACAAGAGTTACACCAGGTTCATAATGTCTAATACTATGAGTCAGATTACTCCCTGGCATGACTGGGGTAGCCCTGGGATAATCAACAGAGACCGGATCTTGATTTCAGTGGAGTTGCATCTGGGATGAATTTGACTCTCATTTCATTATAGGATAAGTGGGAGGGGCAGATGGAAAGTGACAGAGGAAATCTATGTTTAACAAGAAAAAGGGTGGGAAGTGATGGAAAAAACAGGTGAAGGCATGTGGGTTTATGATTAGTAATGAATGCTTAGTGTGTACAAGTATGAAAGTCCCTCTCAAAGAGCCACATCTTCCCCTTCTGCTGACAAGCCCACAAGGGAGGACAAACCCTGCAGGGCAGGTGGGGTACCTCTCAGTCCTTCCTGGGAGGGGGTCTCAGGGTTTCTCCACCTCGGCTTTGGAGCAGGCCGGCTGTTTGGCCTTCTAAACTTGTGAGTATCCTGACAGTCACAGTATTAGACTCTGGCAAAGAGCTATATATACAGAAGCCCAGTGCATTGACACAGTTCTGCAGGCAGCCCCTTCTCTCAGGGCAGCGCGGCCACCTCAGGATCTGTGTCACATGAGGTCCTGGCAGATGCCTACCCACAAACCTCCAAGCAGGGGGGTGCCACTGGGCAGAGGTATCAACACATAAGATAACGCTGATGGTATCTGACAAGGAGGATCACTGCTGATGTGTATGGGGTGGGGAACACCACCACTCTGGAAACCTGCTATCCTCCCAGCCCCACCTGAGGGCACCAAACACTGTGTACCCATGAAAGAATTTTTAGTAGGATTGGGGTGGGGGGCAGTCCTTCTCCTCAACCCCAGAGACACCTGACTTGTCTCCCTTCTGGCCCAGTTTACATTATGAAATTAGGTCAGTTTAACTACATCAGTCAGAGGCGTGAAAAATCCGCTGCTGACCTAAGTCCTCATGTAGACAGCACTTACGTTGACGGAAGAATTCTGTTGACCTAGCTACCACCTCTCAGGGAGGTGGATTACCTACGCTCATGGGAGAGTCCCTCCTGTTGACCTAGCTAGTGTCTACACTGAAGTTTAGTGTTTTATGTGTAGACAGGCCCTCAGACCATGTATATTTGCTTAAGAGGCTGTTCAAATCCCCTCGTCAAGTATCAGTAGAACAGCAAATCCTGGCTGAAATTGCATGTTCCAAATGACCGATTTTGGAAAGGATGGTGAGATAGTTCACTCTCCCCTGTTTTTACACTCTCTCTCCTGTCACACACATGGCAGGGCAGGCTGTTTTAAACCACCCATGCTAATTTCCCTTGTTATAACTGCCCTGAATAACACATAAAATGCTTGGCTTTGGAAGATAATATTATAAAGAAGGACACTGTAATTTAGTGGCTCATTTAATGTGAACCAAGAGAAATATGAGCCATGCCAATGCCACACTGGGGCTCTATTTATATCCATTTTGTTGTATGGTATGATTTATAATGAGGAATAATTTTTATATAGTATTAGAGTGGTAATAGGGCTTCTTAGGTTACCATGTCTGAAGTTAAGAAACATTATACTACAGTAGGCTCTGTTAACATAATGTAAGAATAACCCTTCAGTATTAAATCCTGTTTCTAAGCTTCTTACAGTAAATATTACTGTACTATATTTACCAAGGAGTCTGAGCTTTTAGTAGCACAGTACAGGGAGCTACATTTCTTGGTTCAAAAAATTTGTACTGAATCCTATGAAATTCAAAGATACAAAATTACATTTAATGACAATAATGTGCCGCACTTATTTCACACTTTGCATGTTCAACTTGCTGTGCAAACATTAATCCTCACAGCACCCCCATGAAGCAGGGAGGGGAGTATTGTCATTCCCCATTGCACAGACAGATGACTGAGGAAGGAACTGGGTTTGTCCCTAAGATTTTTTTTTTTCTTCTGAAGGCACCAGTGAGTGAGTGGTGGAGCTAGGATTAGAGCTGAGCAGCTCTTGGCGCCCAGTCCTGTGCATGATTCAAAGCTCTTTTCTAAATCTGGAGGACTGGGGAAAGTTTCACTTGTCTATCTAGAAAGCAGAGGGTTCTGTTTCACATTGAAAGCTCTGGAGGCTCATGATGACTAAAAGTGCAAACAGGAATCTGCCTGTACATTGATTTTTAGTGCCAGCATAATGCCTGCAAGTAATTAGTTCTGCCGTGCAGGTGGGTAAAGGAATTAAATTGGGTTTGGTAATGGGGGGTAAAATAATCAGCTCCGGGATCTTAGGGACAACAGGAAAGCTTGTACAGGCAAGGCAACTCACTTGCAAATGTCACTTTCACTTCAATTGAGTGAGATTCTGAAATGCATGTGTCTTTTTAAAGCAGCTGTCTATATAGTGCAAAGTAAGGTCACTTCAGGTACCAGCAGTTTCTCACCTCTGGGAATGAAGATCACCTTAGTCTCATACTTTTGATAGATAAACATTTAAAACAATCCTTCGATCCAATTCTCTCAGTGCTAATCAGGAACTGGAAGGAGGAATATGATGTCTCATTTTGATGATTTACCTTGGATGAGTGAAAGGATGACATATGCAGACTTCCCCCCTGCGTGGGTTTGGTTTTACAGCATCTGCCATAGAGGGTGTGTATTGGATCTATTTTCAGTGAGAATCAACATGATCATCATAGAGTATCAGGGTTGGAAGGGACCTCAGGAGATTATCTAGTCTAACCCCCTGCTCAAAAGCAGGCCTAATCCCCAATATTTGCCCCAGATTCCCTAAATGGCCCCCTCAAGGATTGAACTCACAACCCTGGGTTTAGCAGGGCAATGTTCAAACCACTGAGCTATCCCTCCCCGCCTGTTCCCAATGAAGTCAAGGCAGGATGGGACTGAGAGTCAGGCCCTGGGTTCTGTTCCCTTGGGCAAGTTGTTTGACCCTTCTGTCTTTGTTTCCCTTTCTGTGTAATATATAATCAATGTGGATAATGATTTCTGTTCTCTTACACTGAGCTGCGTGGCTGAGAAGCACCATAGAAGAGGTATTATTATATTGTTCTTTTGCCTTTGACTTCAGCAGAAGCAAGATGGAGTCACAATCACAACAGTTGTGAGGAAACCACCCTTGATGATGGTCAAAATGTTTATCCCTGGCAAATATGCCAAACCGATACAGTAATTTACTAAGATTTACTAAGATTACCTGAAAAAAAAGAAAACAACCTGGCTCCTTAAACTAAAACAAAGCTGTTTGTCTGCTATAATATATAGAAACACATCAGTTTTTCTTAGATTATCATCTGTTTGTTATCCACAGACAGCTATCATTGGTCTACGTTCTGCTCGTGAATTCAAGCAAGTAAATTTCATTGAATTCAATGGGGGTCTAGCAGTTAGAGCACAGGCCTGAGGACATGTCTACACTGCAGTCAGAGGTGGGACTGCAGCATGTTTAGACATACCTGAACTAGCTTTGAGCTAGCTAGCTTGAATAAAAATAGCAATGAAGCTGCAGGAACACAGGTTGTATAAACCCACTTGAGACCCTGGGTGTGAGCAGCTAGGGAAACTGAAGCACAAAGAGGTTAAATGACTTACAGACACATATGAAATCTGCAGCATAGCCAGGGATAGAATTTAGAGCTCCTGATTCTTAGCCTGGTGCCTTAACAGCTTTCATCCCTTCACTTGTTTTTCAGGTAATTAATTTTCTGTCCTCTATTTAGAACGAGCTCTGATCTAGTTGTGTTATGGATGAGGCCTCCACTGGTTGAAAAATTATTTATCTAATTTGTTCACTTCACTGTTCTGGGTGTTTTGCACCTTCCTTGGCATCATCTGGTCCTGGCCCTCGGACAGGATACTGGATCCACTGGTTTGATTTGCTATGGTAATTCCTTTGTTCCTGAGGGGCCTTTGCCTGTTACAGACTCAGTAGTGAGTTGCTTACACTTATGGTAGTGTAAATAATTCTAATTCTCAGGGCAGGCAGGACAGTGAGTTTCAGAGGAGGATGCTCTGAGGATAGCACTGAGCTCCTGGGAGAGATGAGGCGTCAGATGAAGGGAGAGAGGGGACAGGAGCTGGAAATCCTATCCCTGCTTCTCTCCAACCTTGACCTCAGAAACATGCCAGCTATATCTGCTGCTGGCTTTGATAGCTGCTTACTTGCCACCTCCCAGCAGATATTCCGCTTTCTAACAGGGTGAAAAATGAAGCTGATTAAAAATAGTAGAGTGAAATCTAAATCACCAGGCAGTGAACTTTTTATATACAGCCTCTTTGTAAACTGAAACTACTGTACGCCTCTCTGGGTGGAAAAAGAAAGCAAGCTTGGACCACACCTCTTCTGTTGTTTGCAGAAATCTGACCATCAGACAATGCTTGCCTATTTAAATAAAACCCTTGTTATAAACACAAGAATCCTGGATAATTGTTTGTTAATTGTACAGAGCAAAATTTGAAATATTATAGTTTGGCCTGCACCTTTGCTGACACAGAGCCCTTCCTCCTAGCAAGCCGACTGAATTTCAGTTGTTTAGTTTTCTGTCCTGGAGCAGAGTTTATAAATAAACCTCTTTCACATCTTAAAGCCTTTTCAAAACCAGCGACAATCCCAGGATTTTCTATTTTGAATTTGGTGTCCTATGACTTCAGATAGACATAGAGGAGGAAAACATCCTATAGACTCATCTCTGTACAGCCAGGCCATTTTGTGTGTGTGCTTATTGTTTTATCCTCATGTCACCTTTCTGCTTTCATGGCTATCACTCTGTCTTGGTGAAAAACCCTTGATTAATAGGTTAGCTTGCTTTTTATATCTGCACATGTGGCACAGCTGGATAAAGGCGTGCTTCTGCTTTGTTGTTGTTTTTTATATTTTATATATATTTATATATATATATATATATATATAAACTTTACTTTCCACTGCCATGGCAACTGCTGCATGTTTGGCAAAAAGCTTCAAGAGAAGAAAAGGAGCTCAGAGCTCAGCTGGCAGATGTCCAGTGTAATCATGCCGCAGAGCTGAAATGAGGCCTTTGGCAGCCTTCCAAGTTACAAAGAACAAAGATGTCAGTTCCTAATGTTGGCGGCAGAGCTTGTTTGGCACCCTTATATGGTTTCCCAGAACTCCTTGTCTTGGCTGCCTTCCATTCCCTTTAGGGCAGCAAACAGGATTAGCACACACAGACTTGTTTTTCTCTTTTCTCCTCCAACTGTTCCAATGACATCATCCCTGCTGCATTCATTTGCCAGCAGGGTGACTTTGGCTTTTTTCTTCTTCTTCTTCTTTTTCTTCTTCTCTTCTTTACAAAAAACACAATGTTTTAAATAATTCTTGCACCACTTTTCGTTAAATTAAAAACACCACGGTGCAGTGAGTTTAGCCAAATAAAGGCAGAGAGGCTGTATTTTATTTTTTTGATAATTGAATTCCTGCAAGATAAAAATCTCATTTTCCTCAGTCGGCTGTAATCAGCACTCACAGAGATGTGGTTTCCAACTGCTCTCATCATGTGCTTCCTTATGAAACTCCACAGAGAGAGAGACTTGGCTCCAGTACAGATTTAAAGGGCCCATAACCGGTTAAACTATTCTTGTCACATACAAGTACACATATGAGTGCTAGGTAATGTGGTGCTGATTCTTGTCTGTCTTTACATATACACACATTACCCAGCGTGGCTCTCCACCTTGTCACAAGCACACACACATTCAGAGAATTCCTACATAACGTAGCTCTGATTTCTGACACACCCAGGAGCGCTATCTGGTGCAGCACTGATTCTTGTCTGTCTCTCTCTGTACACACACACAAAGTGTAGCTAAGATGTGTGTCACATGCACATACACTCAAATAGTTGCTATATAACATGGCTCTGATTTTTGCCGTGTGTGTGTGTGTGTGTAAAAGAACGTGGCTCTACCCAGTTCTTCGAGGGGGAGTGGGGGGAATTGAATAAGTAAAAGTTTTAAACGGCAACCTAAATACTGGTTTCAACTAGCAGGCAGCAGAACATTATGTAACTAATCCCTGGATTCATGAAACAGAGTCAAGGTTTGCTGACTGCAGATATTCCGCCTCCTCCTCTCCCCCTTCCTCTCAGATTCATGAACTAGTTTTCAGATTCATGAATCACTTAGGAGCCAGTGAGGGGAAGGGAAAAAAATAGTATTGATCTAATTTCAATAGAAATTGGCTCATGATGATCATGCTGGCTGCTGAGAGTTTACATGTCTGGAGGCTAGTTCCATTATCTGCCTGCAGCAAGAAAAAACCCTATTTTAAAAATGTTGCTCTAGCTTCATTTTAAACTACAGTACTATGTCCATTGCTGCAATTTATTCTATCTTGGTTACCATGCATAGGGGGCCTGGTTCAAAGTCCATTGCAATCATTGCACATTAACTTCAGTGGGCTGTGAATCAGGCCCACACTTCTATGCACTATATAGCCTCCCGGCTTACTCAATCTTCTTTTGATTTTATATGCAGCTTAATTACACCGCAAATACATAGGAAAGCCAAAACAATTTGGTGCAAGCATTTTCCCAGATTTTCCTGTCCCTTACAATACCCTGCAGCCGAACATGTGGCTGGCTCCTGAGTGCAGAAAAGTCAGACAGGACTTAATTGTTTTATATGTAAATAAGATAGTTTTTTTGCTTGGAATTACTTCCGTAATAATGAAAACTCAAACCTAAAATGCAGATTAAAAGGTGATCAACCTGAATCACTCAAAGCCTGCACTTTCCCCCACTTTAAAAAGGGATCACTGTCAAATTATGAGTTGTCTGACAGTTTAAACAATCCTGCCTGGCTGATTCCCTTTCTTGTATTATGGTATTTAGGAGTCAATGCCATATTTCAGAATCTAAAGATGGATCTGAACTGGAACAGCAGATCTGAATATCTCAACTGAGGTTTGGATCCAGAGCTTGGAGTGCATCTTTACTCTAGTCCTACAGTAGTCTGTTAATAGAGTCGTTTTATTTAGGAGGCTTTTATACACTGCAGGGCATGGGAGATCAGTGCAGAGGAAACCAGGGGATTCTCCACCTTCCCCCACAAACTCCAAACATCTTTCTGTGTTGGACTTAAATATTCAGTCTTTTCTAGATGAATTCATTTCCCTCCTCTTCCATCGATTCTTCTATGGTTTGCATTATTGTTTAACTATATTACATGATGCTGCTTCACGCCTCAGTATTGAGATCACTTTATGGCTCCTTCACCTTCAAGGAATTATATCAATAAACCACTGGAGTTCTGCATCTCCTCCCACAGCAAAACAACCGGATAATGACCTATATATGTTTGGATCCAATATCTTGAATATAAGGTTTGTATCCCTCTTCTTCAAATGTGCTGTTTTGCCATCCCATGTTTGTTTCACTTGGCACATATCTGATGATGTGATGTTTACTTCCTTTTTATCACTGCAACACAAGAGACAGTGTGAGAGGCCCAAAGGGGATTTCTGTGCTTTAAATGAAAGCTTAGTCAGTGGCAATAAATAAATAAATAAATAAAATCTATCCATCTCTATATACATAGCTTTCTGCAGCTATGTATATCTCCCCTATATACAGTACTTATACAACTTAGCATTTTTGATTTTTCCTGTTTGCCTTCACTTTCTGAGTTGACAGAAATCACTGAATATTTGTCAGCACTGGACAAACAGGAAGAACCGAATGATCCAAAAAAAAATTGAATTTTTTTTATTATTTTGCATTTGGTGATTCGATTTTTCCACTGTCTGTCTGTCTTTCTCTCTCACTCACACACACACACACACGTATGTGATGATACACTTGAGTTGGTAGAATCTCTCTCTCATACACACATGCACACAAAATGTATATGATGATAAACTTGAGTTGGTAGGAAAGCTTTATGTAACAGCCACTCAGTCTAAGACTCACAGTGCAGGAAGTGTTCTGTTTCCAAAGTTCCACATAAAAACTGGCA
The DNA here is from genome assembly GCF_965152235.1 of Eretmochelys imbricata. Lineage (NCBI taxonomy): Eukaryota > Metazoa > Chordata > Testudines > Cheloniidae > Eretmochelys > Eretmochelys imbricata. Next base: position 133,783,972 of record NC_135574.1, on the reverse strand, counting down.
GCACATCAAACCCTCTGTTTCATAACAGACTAGAAATAGGATTTTCTAGTACCATTCAGAGAATGCTGCTTATTGTGCAGGGAGCTTGAATTTTATGAATTGTTAATGGTTAACTAAACAATGGCCTGAAAATTCAGTGGCTTTTTTCAGAATGACTGATGTGTATACTGTACCAGTGAGGCTGTCTGGAGGCAGTCATTCCAGCCAGACCCTGCCCATTAATAATTGAAGGCACCTTTTCAAAGAATTAAGATCCTTAAATAATTAATAACAACTACATAATTATGTAATTAGCTGGCAGGGGAGATACCATGATCATGAAGGTGGCTTTTCTAGGATGAGGCTCATCCATTGCAATCCAGATATGCTGACTCCTGCAATTTCCTTAAATGCAGGGACCTTCAATGCATAGTTTGTGGAGGTTGGTGAAGCAGTGTGGGTGTTGGGGGAGATGCATTCCTGTGTCCCCTGGAATATAATTGTAGAGAGGCAATGTGATCTAGTGGTCAGAACACAGCATTAGGAACAAGGTTGTTGGATCAGGGTATGACCTTAACCTATCTGTCTCTATTTCCCCCTCTAAAATCAGAACACATCCACCTTGGTAATGTACCTGGTGATCCATATGTGAAAAGTGCTACGTGAGAGCTAAATCATAATAATAAATGGATTAGTGATCTCATTGATAGAAAGATGCCTTCCCCCCCATACAGCTCATATCAATTAAGTTTACCTTATTGTTTCCTTAGTTTCATTGATTGCCATGTAATCCCCAATTTTTCTCCTGGAGTAAATTGTATATTTTCCGAGATTTGGGGCTGTATTGTGCCTAGCCCTGCACAGGTGCCCAAGGGGAAAAGAGGCAAGTAATATGAATAATACCTTGCTCTTAATTCCTAAATCTCAAAGTTCTTTACAAAGGAGGTCTGTATCCCTATTTTACAGATGGGGAAAGTGAGACTCATAGGGGTAAAGTAACTTGCCTCAGGTTTCTTGCCAGATCAGTGGTACAGCAGGGAATAGAACCCAGGTCTCCTGAGTCTCAGCTAAGTGCTCAAGCCACTAGCCCATAGCACCTCTCTTTTCATGCATCTGCAGGAGCTGACCACCAATACACTGAGTACGGAGTGTGTAGAGATTAGCACAAAGATAGGTGCTAGCTTCAAAATGGCTGAAGAGGGGAACCATGGGCCCTGTTCAGGGGATATGCATGCCACACTCCATAGAGAGAAGGTACAATGGCTGCTCTCTTCTAATCTCAAAGAGAACTCTGCCAGATGAGGCCCCAGAGCTTTCACATCACCATAATCAGCCCCTTTTTGATTAAAATGTGTCTATTTTCAAGCACAGAGAAAAGTGAGTACATTAAATAGATTCACGGAGATGGGAAGGACTTATGAATTCATCTTGTTCATTCCCCTATCCTTTTTGATGAAGAGTTATTCCCTCTAGGATATCATCCAGTACTTTGTCCAGTCTAGTTTCCAATCACCCATATGATGGGGCTTCCCTTAAGAGACTGTGCCATCCTCTAATCTACCCCGCTGTTGGGAAACAAATATTTCCAGATACTTACTCAGCTTCAGCAATTCCTCTCTCTGCTTGCTCGTTACACACATCCGTTGCTTGTAGACTTGTATGTCCTTTGGCCATCATCCTTTAGCTAAACTACACAGATTTAGCTCTTGTAACCTTTCTTCATAGGTTAATCTTCATCTTCTGGTCCTTTCATCATTTTTGTTGCTATTCTCTCAATCTGTCTTTTATAGAAGGCAGAATTCCAGATGTGGGCTAACCAGTGCTATGCTGAGAGACACTATCAGTTCCTTGATGTGTGTGTGTGTGTGTGTGTGTGAGAGAGAGAGAGAGAGAATAGGATGTGTTTAGTCTCACAGCCCCAAAATACATTATCCTCAATTTTCTGGGCTGGCTGAGCTCTGCTTAGTGCAGGCCTGGAGAGATGCAAAGATGGCTTTATGTCAACTTTGCAGTTCCCTGACCCCGTGGCCAATGGGTGCTAGCTCAGTGCCTGGCACAAGATAAAAGGGCCTGAAGGTTGTTCCATCTTACCCTGACTAAGAACAGCAGTCAAGGACTGGTAAGGTGGAACAATGCCTTGGCCATATCTTCTTTTCCCTGGCTATGCCCCCTTCATAGGGAGCTATGGCAGGGCTTTGTCATAGGAACTGCTATACTGTACTTGCAGGACTGAGATTCTATATGGGAAAATAATTCTAGGCCCATTTAAAACAGGACTATGTCTGCTTTGCACCACCAGAGTGCCATCCATCGCTAATGTGGCTGGAAGATGCTGGAGAATCAAGCATGTCAGGTTGTTTTGCCAATATACTGCGTTAAAAGCCCATATCCAATTTGCTGTCTACTCATCCTCATGTCTTTCTCAGCATTGCTGCTTTACAAGTTGCTCTATCTTCCATCCCACTCCCTCCCAAAGCTTTCATTTTCCTGGATGGGTATAATTTTGTAGCCATATTTTGACTCCCTCCTAGTCCCTTTACACTATTTGTATCCTCTCCTCTGTGGTGCTTGCATATCCTCCCAGTTTAGTATTATCTGCAAGTTTAGGGCCTTGTGCTGCTGCTGTTATGCACATGGATCTCCTATTGAAGTCAGTGGGAAATCTACTCCCAGAGCAGTGGCAGCAGGACTGGGCCTCTAGTGTGCTGCTTACCCTCTTCCTCTAGATGTTAATAAAAATGTTATAAAACTTGGCCTAGCACTGATCCTTTGCTTGCTCCACTGGCCAGCCCCTCACAGTGTGATACGTTGCTGTTTCTCATTTTGTTTTGCTTTGTTTACAGTACTCAGTCCAGCTTTCAGTCCATGTGCAAATACTCAAATCCAAGCCAAGTTGAATTAATTTCAAGAAAGGTTTCACAAGACTCTGTCAACTGCTTTACTGAAAACCAGACATACCGGGCCTGCTCTTTTTCTCTCTTTCCCACTCAGACGCCAATCCTACATCAGGATCTGCTCACACAGCCCCCTGTGACAGTGTGGAGTCCAACGGATGTCAGTGGGACTCCATATGGGCACAGGGGTTCATACTAGCAGATGCCACTGCAGAATCAAGGGCACATTTTATAATTTGGTTAAAAAAAATATTTCTCTGAAATAATTTGTTCTTTATTAAGTCCATGCTGTTGATCATTCACACTGCTGTTACCCCTCTTAACAGGAACATTCCCTGTTACCTCTCACATTGGTTCCATTATTTTACCAGCCATAGAAAGTAATGGCCAGGATTGCTTTTCCATTCCTCCCAAGCTTTGAATGGACTGGGAGGGGCTCAGATGGTGTAAATTGCCATAGCTCCACTGAAGTCATGAGAGATGTCAAAAAAGTCATGACATCTTCCATCAGCTGAGATCTGCCCAAAAGACTGCACTTCCCACTCACACTGACAGGTATAAGGCACATGGTGTGGTAGCTCATATTGCTACTGTTCATGCTCTGCCTGTTCTCTGCATAAAGAAGATACTTCAGTCTCTAGGTTTCACGAGCACCACGTTTAGTTACAGTCACAAGGAAAGCCTAACTTCCCCCATAAGTTTAAAATACAGCTGGCATTCCAAACCAAATTTTTTGAAGGATCTTTACTTTTTCAGATGGGTCTTCTGATTGAACTTGTCAGCATAGGTATCGACAAAAGCCAGTAAGGTAAAACCTGGAAGCAGTAAATATATACAAATCAGTATGTTGTAATGATACAGATCCCAAGGGAATTAGCTGTCAATTATTTTTGAAAAAACTATGAAGAACACGAAGTTTCAGAATACAGAAGATTCTTTAATGCATTGTCATGTGCCATAGAAAAGGTCATCTGTACCTCAGATATCAGAGTGTGATGTGATACGCCGTTTCAATCCTAACTAGGCAATTTTGTTTACCTCTTGGCTCAGAATCATCTCAAATTTGTAACATTTTACATAAAACTCCATTATGCAGTGATTTAAAATCCCTCATTAAAGCACTGTCTGCTTTAGAAAACTGACACATTGTTGACACTGGTGATCAGCACCATAAGGTGCCCCTGAACTAGTGCTGAATAGAGAATGAAGGGGAGGAGTCTGTTGACAGGGAGCCCTAAATTTTGGCTCCAATTACCCACTCCTCCCCTTCACTCTACTTGTCAACCATGGAGCAGAACTCGTGACAAGCAAGGTTACTTTCAGAGAGGGATCCGAATGACAACATTTGGATCCCATGTTACATCGGAATTGGAACATTCCAAAGCTCAGGATGTTTGGATTTGTTGCTCTGACTCTGCTTGTTTTAGGGCTTGTCTTTACCACAGTGTTAGTGTGTGTCATGGACACTCGAATCAAGAGGCTGCATGAAGCATTTTTATTAGTAGTGCAGACAGGCTGAGTGTCCCAGGCTACATTTTTAGCTTGAGCTTCAGCAGCCCCCTAGCCCCCAACCCGCTGATGGGCCATTGAGCCTGAGTTTTAAGCACCACTTAACCTGAGCTAGAGACTTTTGTGTGTTCCTGACAGTTGGGGGGGGGGGGGGGGCAGCCCTTGAGTTTACCTCACAAACTTACAGTACAGTGAAGACAAGCCCATAGACAACAGCATCTCAGAGTCTGAGGCCAGAAGGGATCATTAGATCATCTTGTCAGACCTGCGTATCGCAGGCTATTAAATTTCACTCTGTTACCCATGTACTGAGCCCACAAGGTTCGTGCACCGAATATTACAAATCACTTTTTTTTATTTAGTCCATATCTAATTCTTCACTGTCAGCACTTCCATTATAAATCCCCATTAGCGATGTTGCTGAGGTATAAATGAGAGTAGGATTTGGCCCATTGAGTTTAGTCTTCTTTCATCACATTTGCACAGAGTTTTTCAACCAAATGCACAGTGTTTTCTTTCCATACCTTTCAGTTTAACATAATGGTGATAAATGAAGTGACATTGATAAATTTTTAGTTTATTTAAAGTTGTTTATCATCCATATCTATTATGGAAAGTCATCAACTATGCAAAATGTGGGGATGTTTAGAGAGTTTCTAATGACAGGTTTCAGAGTAGCAGCCATGTTAGTCTGTATTCGCAAAAAGAAAAGGAGTACTTGTGACTTAGAGGCACCTTAAAGACTAACCAATGTATTTGAGCTTAAGCTTTCGTGAGCTACAGCTCACTTCATCGGATGTCTAATGTGTATCTATTTATGGCTCTGATGCCTCCTCCTTTGTGCTTTGCTCAGGTGCAAGTGGCCCAGAGACATTCCATTAGGTAACTCTCTTGTGTCGCTTACATGAAAAGGGAACTTGCCAGCTAGGGTTTAGTGGGAAGCCCTGGTGAATCTGGCCTGGTTTGGGGGGTGTGACAAAACATGCTTTCGTTTAGTTATAAGGCGTTTCATGGGATGGGACAAATCCTCCCCTGCTGCTGGTACCGGAGTAAGGAATTCTGGGAGCCTGTGCATGATGGAAACTGGAATGGGGGGGGGGGCACCTGACTGGCATTTCAACCTAGTGTGTGGGGTTTCAGCATCACTCAGGTTTGACCCTGCCCCACCCTTCATCATGATGGAGGATAGGCTGGGGATAGAAGCATTTCTCCCAGGCTGCATGTTGCTCTCTGTGGCTATTTCTGCAGCCCATCACCTCCGTGGCTGTTCCCCCAGTGTAGGGGGTTTGGCTGGTGGATCTATGTACTGGTGGATCCACTCACTGGCCACACCACAGACTCCTCCCCACACCTTCCTTGGAATTACAGAGGGAGCACAACACAGCAGCAGCAACCAGGAGGTGTTCGAGCCTCTCAGAGTGAGCTCCTGCAACCTGGCCCCATTCAGCAGATCCACACTAGTTCCACTGCTTGGGAAGCCCTAGATACCCAAGGGGGATGGCAGGCAGAATTTCGGACTGTCTACTAATAATATGGACTCAAACATGTGCTGTGCTTTGAAACTTGGCAGAGGAAACAGCCTAGGAGTAATTGTTTGTCTGCGAACAACAGTGGCTGTTTGCACACCTGTAACACAAAGACAGCCAAAAAGAAATGAAGTTTGTTCAACTCAAAATGTATTTTGCACTCCTGTAATTGGAAAATAGGTTTGTTTAAGAAACAATAACAGCAGCTTGCTATGCTCTCTGGTAAATCCGTAACGCTGTCAAGGCCAAGTTGTGCCCAATGGAGGACCACATTGGCAACTAGCCAGCCAACTAGCAACTAGCCACATTGGCAACTAGCCGAAGGCTGCTTACGCTGTGTCTATAGGACAAACCTGTGGGTGTGATTCCCCTGCTCGGGGACACATACTTGTAGCTCCATGAGAGCCAGAGTGTGTATAAATAGCAGCATAGCTGCGATAGCACAGGCAGCAGCAGAGGAGGCATGACTGAGACTCATTGGGGCTGGATCATCGGCTAGCGTACGTCTGTGCAGCCACTGACGTCAATGGTGCTCTGCTGAATTACCCCCAGCCAAGGACCTAAGAGCCTCGTCTGCACAGAGTGCATCTGTTTTGGAAGATGAGGCTAGGTGCAGGCTCCATTGCAGAAATCCCTGAATTGCACTAGGCCAGACTTTCATCACCCCTGCCCTACATTGTTCTAATATTTACAAGACAAATCACTTTAAATGGCCAAGATGGTATAGATTTTCAGGCTGGTTTTTGTCTCCTAGCCCTAGTCTACACTACAAACTTAATCCACAGCCCTGAGCAACACAGTTATACCGACCAAACTCCTGGTGTAGACAGCACTGTGTCCACAGAAGAGCTTCTCCCATTGACATAGCTACCACCTCTCCTGGAGATGGGTTAATCACGCAGATGGGAGCATCTTCACTTAAGTGCCACAACTGCCGTGCTGTAAGTGTAGACAAGCCCTTAGCTTGCACAGTAACCACTTTGTAAAAAGATGTTTAAAATGGGCAGTATCCTGGTATCAGTTTACACCGTGTAAATCCAGAGAAACTCCACTGGAATCAGAGAGTTACCTTGCATTAACCCCAGTGAAACCGGCAACAGGATTTGGCCTGATGTATTCAATAATAGATATTACAGTAAAGAATTCAAATTAGGGAGTACGCAAAACCCGGGTCCCCTAAAGGCGTCTCAAATGGTCAGCATCATAAATTGGACCAACTCCTGTTGGTGAGAGAGAAACTTTCAAGTTGAAACAGAGCTCCTCTGGGAAACTAACTCAACCAGCGCGGAGCAAAACAGCAACAACAGTGCATACAGCATCATATTTTTGCTTTGTTTAAAGTGGCAAGAAAAAACAAAGGAAACTAAACAACAACAAAAAAAAATAAATTAAAACAAAAGCCCCTGGATGTCAGTCTGATCTTACATACACACAGTTTTCCAGTAAATCCAGTTACTCCACTTATATCTGGATTTACACCAGTATAACGGTGAGAGCAGAATCTGGCCCCAGCTTGTGTCTGAGGGGGACTGCAGCTGCGGATGGTACTCTTATCACTATGCAACAGGAAGGGAGGGTTTTCTCACACATCCCACACAAGAAATTAATTGTCAGTATTGTTGGCTAATCACATTTTCTGTGCTGTCCTTATGTCTGGCTCCTGGAAGACTAATCACTGTCCTGATAACCAGGTTTGCTAGATAGAGAGCTATCCACACAACAACTTACTTTCCTCACAGAACCCATCCTCAGAACCATCTTGATAGCCAGACCTAAAACTCATGTCACACCACTACTTTTATCCCTTGCACGTCTCTTACTCCCTTTCTATTTCTCTGCAGTTTCTGTAACAAACTGTGTCCCACCTATCTGATGTATTCTTCTCAGCTATACAAATATTGAGAAGGCTAATAATTGGTATATCTTAAAGTTCTATGTCTGTATCTTCAGCTAGAATGCTATGTAAAAGACCCCAATTTCCTTTGTAAGGAAGTATTAATAATGGGGTTGTTTGGCCTTGTCTGCAAGATTTAAAGAGCACAACAGCAATACTGCGTTGAGGAGAAATCTGTGTCTGAAAAGGTCCTTTGGGAATTAAACAAGTCAATTTTTACCAGATAGAAAACAATCAAGGAGCTGGCATAAATGGGAGGAAATGAATAATTCCAGAGAATGTGACTGGGTGTCCATGTGTTTGACCAGTAGCAAGAAACACTGTTTAGCAGAAAGCAATATCCAAAACTGAATAAATTGGTCTTATTGTTAGTGAATTAAGAATCACATCAAGAAAATGACTAGAGCTGGGTGGGAACAGTTTTCCCATCCTGTGCAAATTTTTGGAAATTTCTCCTTTCCTGAATCAGGACAAAAAGTCAAAATCCTGAAAATTTCTGCAAATAAACACAAAATTTGGGTCAATTCAAATGTTTCATTTTGATCTCGACAATTTTTTTTAAACATTCTAATATAAATAGCTTAAATTTCAAAACAAAGTCTTTTCAAATTGGAGACCTTAATTTTTTGTGTGTTTTGAAATTGTGGATAATAGGACCTTTTGACAATTTTTAAAACTTTTTTCCCAAAAATTTTCAAGTAGAGAAATTTGAGAAACTGACCCTTTCCCATGAAAAGTTTTGGTTTCAACCAATTGGCATTTTTCAACAACAACAAAAAAAAGGTGGTCAAAAAATTCCTAACCAGCTCTTGCAGTAACTTATTGGCTCAGGGCTTGTCTACACTTACAGTGGGGCAGCTGGGCTGCTGTAGCACTTAGTGAAGATGCTACCTATGCCAACAGGAGAGCTTCTCTCATCAGTGTAGGTACTCCACTTCCCCATGAGACGGTAGCTATGTCAACGGGAGAAGCCCGTCTGTCGACATAGCGCTGCCTACACAAAGGGGTTAGATTGGTATAATTACGTTGCTCGGGGGGTATGGATTTTTCATGCTGCTGGAGTGATGCAGTTATACTGATATAGGCCTGGAGTGTAGACCAAGCCTCAGACAGACATCTCCCCATGGAAGGGAAAGGCCCTATAATTGAAGGGCCATCTGCTCGGTGTAGATGGACACTGTTTGGCTCCAGATTGCAAGCACAGGGCTATAGTCTCCCGAGGCTACACCTCTGGATTAAAGATGAGGGTAGTCACAAGCTACATTTTAGAATTCAGATGGCTGCCCTGCATTTGGCTGCAATTTGGCCTCCTGGATCTAAAACTAACCTTGTAATCGATTAGTTTTTCAGTCACTGATCTTCTTGAGAACATCAATTTGCTCTCTAATTCTGTAACAAACCCCACAATTTTCACAACAGTGAGGAGAGATGATCAATGAATATTGTACATGTGTCACAGTGTGCTGGCCTCTATCACATCCACAGCTTCTTAGGAATAAGTGACTCGTTTCAGTCCTTTTCCTCTGAGGAAGGGTGGCAAAATATTTTTAGTTTCACTCCCCTGCAAAGCCCTTTGGGTAACCAAATACTCGTTTGGGCTGACTGGCTTCCTCTTCCACACAGGGATCTTCTCTGTTCCCTTCTGTAAAGGCCCATGGGCTGCCAAAATGCTAAGGGATAAACCATACAGGGAATGATATGTTTATTTAGACCAGGGGTAGCCAACCTGTGGCTCTGGAGCCGCATGTGGCTCTTCAGAGGTTAATATGCAGCTCCTTGCATAGACACTGACTCCGGGGCTGAAGCTACAGGTGCCAACTTCCCAATGCTCACTGTTCAACCGCTGCCTCTGCCACAGGCCCTGCCCCCACTTCTCCCATTCCCCCAAGGCCCCGTCCCTTTCCGCCCCCTTCCCCGAGCCTGCCGCGCCCTCGCTCTTCTCCTCACACCCCAGAGCTTCCTGCATACTGCGTGAGGCACAGGGAGGGAGGGGAGGCATTGACTGGCGGGGCAGCTGGCAGGTAGGGTGTGGGCGTTGATGGGGGGCTGCTGACATAATACTGTGGCTCTTTGGCAATGCACATTGGCAAATTCTGGCTCCTTCTCGGGCACAGGTTGGCCACCCCTGATTTAGACTGTATGCTTCTTGAGGCAGGGACTGTCTTTTTGTTCGTATTTGTACAGCACCTAGCACAATGAAGACCTGGGCCATGACTGGGGCTCCTAGACACTACCACAATGGAAATAAATAATAATTAATAATCGTGGCCAACTCTGCCCACATATCTACACCAGCAACACCATCACAGGACCTAACCAGATCAGCCACACCATCACTGGTTCATTCACCTGCATCTCCACCAATGTAATCTACGCTATCATGTGCCAGCAATGCCCCTCTGCTATGTACATCGGCCAAACTGGACAGTCCCCACATAAAAGGATAAATGGACACAAATCAGATATTAGGAATGGCAAAAATATACAAAAACCCTGTAGGAGAACACTTCAACCTCCCTGGACACACAGTAGCAGATTTAAAGGTAGCCACCCTGCAGCAAAAAAACTTCAGGACCAGACTTCAAAGAGAAACTCCTGAGCTTCAGTTCATTTGCAAATTTGACACCATCAGCTCAGGATTAAACAAAGACTGTGAATGGCTAGCCAGCTACAAAAGCAGTTTCTCCTCCCTTGGTGGTCACACCTCAACTGCTAGAAGAGGGCCTCATCCTCCCTGATTGAACTAACCTCGTTATCCCTAGCCTGATTCTTGCTTGCATATTTATACCTGCCTCTGGAAGTTTCCACTACATGCATCTGATGAAGTGGGTATTCACCCACGAAAGCTTATGCTCCAATACCTCTGTTAGTCTATAAGGTGCCACAGGACTCTTTGCCGCTTTTACAGATCCAGACTAACATGGCTACCCCTCTGATATGTTTTTTAATTAAACCACATTGAACAGACTCATCCGACACCAGCAATATGGAGACATTTGGAGCCAAATTCTGCCCTGAGTTGCACCAGCTTTTTAAAATGCCTTTTATCATTTGTAAATCTGCTCAGATAGATGTTAAATATTTGGGTTCTTAAACACTCTTTTAAAAATAGCTATCTGTGTTTTTCATCATTCCCTTTATTTGTAGCACACTGTAGAGGGACGTGAAGACATACATTAAGTAGGTTGTGCCAAAGAACAGAGTGGTCCATGTCCCAAAGGATATGTACGCGGTTGCTCTTGCTGTCATAGCACCTGCTGGTGTCAGGTCACTACATGGCAAGTGACTTCACCTCTAGCACCCCCCACCCTCCCGGCTCCACAGTGCCACTTCCTTGGCTCCACAATGGCCTTCCATGGCCTGGCCCTGCAGCCAGGTCACTTAAAAGTTTTCACCCCTTCCAGGGTAACAAAGGTCCAACTATAAGTCCAAATAAATATCCAAACTAATAATCCTTCTGCCCCTCTTGGGTGTTGCTGATTCTTCTCCAGCAGGATTTCCCCACTGTGTCGCTTCACCAGGGACTCTGGCAGTTTCCATGCTGCCTACAGGCCCTAACCTATGACCTCCCTGACAGGAGCCTAACCTATTTCCTGTGGGTCCTTTCCAGCCTGGCTTCCCCAGGCCCTTCCCAGAGAGAGATCTCTCTTTGCTCCTCTCTCCTGGGATTCCTCTCCCCCACAGGGTTGCCAACTTTCTGATTGCAGAAAATGGAACACCATTGCCCCGCCCCTGCTCTGTCCCTTCCCCGAGGCCCCGCCCTGGCTCACTCCATCCCCCCTCCCTCTGTCACTCACTCTCCCCTGCCCTTGCTCATTTTCACCGTGCTGGGGCAGGGGGTTGGGTTGGGGTGTGGGAGGGGGTGAGGGCTCCGGCTGGGGGTGTGGTCTCTGGGGTGGGGTCAGAAATGAGGGGTTCCGGGTGTGGGAGGGGGCTTTGGGTTGGAGCAGGGAGTTGGGGTGGGGGGGTAAAGGCTACGGCTGGGGTTACGGGCTCTGCTGTGGGGCCGGGGATGAGGGGTTTGGGGTGCAGGAAGGGGTTCCGGGCTAGGAGGGTGGGACTGAGGGGTTTGGAGTGCATGAGGGGGCTGGGGCAGGGGGTTGGGGTGTGGGAGGGGGTACAGGCTCTGGGCTGGTGGTGTGGGCCACAGGATGGGGCCAGACATGAGGGGTTCAGGGTGTGGGCGGGAGCTCCGGGCTCAGGCAGGGGTGTGGAGGCGGAGAAGGCTCTGGCTGGGAGTGCGGGCTCTGGTGTGGGGCCAGAGATGACGAGTTTGGGGTGCAGGAGGAGGCTCTGGGCTGGGGCCAAGGGATTCAGCGTATAGGAGAGGGTACAGGTTCTGGAAAGGAGTTTGGGTGTGGGAGGGGGCTCAGAGCTAGGGCAGGAGGTTCAGGGTGTGGGCTCTGGGCAGTGCTTACCTCAGGCAGCTTCCGGAAGTGGCGACATGTCCCTCTGGCTCCTAGGGGGAGGGGTAGCCATGGGGGCTCTGTGCGTTGTCCCCGCCCGCAGGCGCCCCACGCACAGCTCCCATTGGCGGTGGTTCCTGGCCAATGGGAGCTGCGGAGCTGGCACTCAAGGTGGGGGCAGCGCATGGAGCTTCCTGGCTGCCCTTGTGCCTAGGAACCGGGCTGGACATGCTGGACACTTCCCCAAGTCATGCGGAGCCAGGGCAGGCAGGGAGTCTGCCTTAACCCCACTGCGCTGCTGACCAGATTTTAATGGCTCGGTGCTGACTGGAACCACCATGGTCCCTTTTCGACTAAAGCAGACACCTGGCAACCCTACTCCCCCAGCTGAGTTCACGGCCCTGTTTAAGTAGACCCTCTAACCCCTTCCAGCTGGGGTCAAGCATTATAATTAAGTCTCCCTCACACTCAGCTGGGGGAATAACTGTCTGGTCACAGGCAATGCCTTAAAGGGCATGCCTTAAAGGGCCATTCAGCCTGTGACATAATGACACTCTATTCTTTTTTTAAACAGACTATTTGAGGTCACCTTTAAGTTCTGGTCGTACCCAGAAGCATCAGTGTCTAATGTCTTCCTGCCCTTCACTGCATTGGGTCATCATTGTCATGAAATGGTTCATTGTTTTTTGTTTTCCCTTGTACCCATCGTGAAATAGCCTTGGCAACACCATTTGCCTTGAAGCCAAATAAGCAATAATGCAAGACAGGATTTGCAACTATGGTGTCATCTATCAAGTGCATTAGGAAGTCTGAGGTCAAAGTACTGCTGACTACGTCGAGTGCTTGAAGAGTTCCAGTGTGCATTTTTTATACACAGGTTAAAATGGCTACTGAAACATTTCCAATCAGTTTCTCTATTCTTCATGGGGTTCTCGCACATAATTTTAAACAAAAATAGCTTTACTTGCACAGGCAGTCTGGGTTAGATTCAAACCAGTCAACTAAATGTTAAAGGTGCTGTCTCCTGTTACCAGGTTCCTGTGCAGTTCTATCCACCAAACTGTTGTTTAGCTCTACACAAAGAGCAACCATACACAGTTTTCTGGGAGCACAACTTACACTTGTGCAAAGTGGCTGTACAAAGCATATGCACCGCAGACGGCCCACTCAGATGGTGAATATGCCTTGGGTGGGCCCTCGACACTGGAGTGGACTTTTCCCCTCTCCTAACAACCTGCATTGCCTGTGTAGAGAAGACTCAAACAAGGATGAACCAAAATAAGGTCTCCGTTAGCGCAGCGTATGCGTGCTCCCTCTGCAGCAAGCTGTAGCTGAAGACAAAATGGCAGCTAGCTCTGCAGCAAGGTGGGGGAGAGGGAACAATTCTCGATTTAAAGGTGCAATGCACAAAGTAATTCAAAGCAGAAACAAGCTGCATACACCACCCAACAATTAAAATTGGATCAGATATATTGAATATATATACACTTAATAATTGGAGGGAAACTGATAAAATATAAAAAGTTGCTCTTTGTGCTAAGACTTTGCACCCCATGGGTATTGTGTGTGTGTGTGGTGTTTTTAAGAAGCAGGAACAATAAATATGGAAGATAGTGTTCTATCCAGTGAAATAGCACTGGATAAAATGCATGTTTTCTCATATTAGGCAGCTGGGATCCCTTGAAACTCCACCTGTAACTCGGCTGAAAGTTCACTTATCCACACATCTGCTTTTACTATTCTCAGTGGTTAAAAATGTGGAAATGCCGGAAACTTTGCTCTGGCAGCAAGCAGTCTGAAACCAACCTCCCAAATCCAATGAATTCTCTGACGCAACGACAAGAGCACGACAATCGGAGAAATGCCTGGGGAAGTGAATCAATAGCTAGGAGGCAAACCAGCTGCAGCGTAAGGATAGTGTAAGTAGCTGGAAGAAACTTTCCCAGCCACCAGGCAAGTTAGCAGAACAATACACAGAACAGGATGTGAGGCCCTTCCTGCCAAAATCTAGTTCTATGCCAAGGAGCATTTGGGCCTCCAGTTCTGTCTTTCTATCCGCATAATGCAAAGCCATGTTTGTCATTTTCTACCCATTTGCATATTAATAAAATGATGGTCTCATGTACCTTTTATGCTGGGATCTAATATTTGTCTTAAAAGATCTGTATGTCTTAATCCTTCTAACCTATATCCACCCCAATTGCACGGGTAGTAAACCCGCCTGGTGAGGCTGAGAATATTTTTGTTTCCTCTGTAGGTTCTAATTGTTGAAAGGATACTGCTGTTTCTTTTCTTTTCTGGAGGTGGATTTTTGTGCCAGTGATTCCTCTCCCCAAACATCAGAGTGACGGTAATGGATTTCCATTAGGTCTGTTTTCCTGTCTCTCTCTAGTACCAATTGGATCTATCTCACTGTCTAGGCTCTGATACTGGCATCCATCACTGTAATATTTGAGTGCCTTCCCAGAATAAAACAATGACAGGAATGGTTTTTTCTCTCTCTCCCTTCCATAATATTAGGAGATAGGTTTGGTTTTCTAATGAGTACAAAAGAGTGCAGATACTGTGGAGGAAAATCTTGGGCAATGAGGTGGGCTTTGCATTTGTTTGTTTTGACTTGTATCCATTTAGCTTTTCAGTGGGGCCAGGTTTTTACCCGTGGTGCCAGTCTAGTTTAGAAGCAAGCGGTCTACTTCTGTGCTGATCTTTTCAGATCTGTTGGCTGCCTTTAATGTCGTTGACACAGGATAGTGTAGGCTGGTGGGCAGGACCAACAGCTGGGGAAGAAGAATAATGCTCTCCCTAGCGGCACTGCGGCAGAGTTTCAGTCTCTTGCCTCAGGGCTTTATTATATAGTGACATAAACAAAGGATTCCAAACAAAAACAAGTCATACAGAACACTGGGGCCCAACTGGCAGACACCCTTCCAGCTTCTGAGCTAGATGAAAGGATGGCAGGGGGGCGGGAAACATACCCTTAACCTTCAGTAGCCACCACCATAGCCCCTTCTCTTGTGCCTTTAAACACCCCACCATACCCAGATCATCCACATGAGAGGCAGAGGTCTGTGATAACCCACTATGCAGTGGGACTTGTGCAGTGCTGTTCTACCTTGTCACAGGCAGTCACTCTTGAGTAGCTCTGCTGCTTTCTTTCTCAGAGATCCAGAGTGCCCTTTTCCCCTCCCAACTTTACAGGACATAATAGAATCACATATAATAGTCTATGTGCTGACACAACTTCTCCCCTCCTCAAATTTTTCTGAAATGACTCCCCTGCTGGCAGGTATTGTACCTGCCCCGCATAGTTCACAGATGTGTAACAAGGAAAATAAAAGAACATTGATGGATAGGGAAGACACAGAGAGAAAAAGAGAGAGAGACAGACAGACAGACAGAAGTTATAGACATCTGTAAACTATGGGCAAGGCATACTCCTGAGGTAACATACATGTTCCTCCCAGAGGTCAAATTATACACGTTGTGTTGTTTGACCGGTCCTCGTCGATCTTAGAAAATATATTTCTGTGAATGGCTAGTTGCCAGAGTGGGAGTAGAGAGTGCTGGGGTGGAGGTTAATGGTGGAAAGTTAACCAAGAGAAGTGAGACTGCTTGGTACACAAGAAGAGGAAGGCACAGGGGACAGTGTGAGGAAAGGAGTAGGGCTGCGAATCTTATGTCTACACTGCAACGTTTTGCCAAAGTGAGTTACGTCAGCCGCCATGGCTAGGTATCCCACTGTGTAACTCGTCACCATCCAACACACTGTCTTTTGGGAAATTTTGGCCATGCATGTGGGACAGAAACAATTCATATAGGGGTGACTCCATGCAAGGGGTCAAGTTCTCAGTGAGTAACTATCTCCATCCCATGAGGTCATCTATATCCCATAATTATTGCGCCTTTTTTTCAAAATCCCTCAGACCCGTGTGGCCTTCCTCACTGTCGACCATCTCTGACAGAAGCATGGATCCTGCACAGCTCTGCACTATTGTCATGAGGGTTGCAAGCACAGGGCGCATGATCCTCCAATATTTGCAGCGCCACAAGAAGAACCAAAAGAGAGGGGAGTGAGGGTTTCAAGTTTCTAAAGAGAGAAAATGCAGATAAGGCCGCCTTCATATCTATCAGAAAGAAGCAGTTAAGGGCACAAACTCTTGTTTTCTTTGCAGATCACTATAACTTTCTAGGATTTTATTTTGCATAGACACCGGCCATTTAACTTTGCTTTTATTGTTATTTATATTACAGTAGCTCCTCGAGGCTTCAACTGAGATTGGGGCCCCACTGCGCTATTTTTTGTACCGGCTTATGGTAAAACAGAGCCCTGCTCTGAAGAGTTTACAGTCAAGGCAGACAATGGATGGGAGGGGAAACCAACACATAGAGAGGAAAAGTGACTCCCCCAAGGTTATAAAGCAGTATGCTAATCATAGCCATGTGAGCGTTGTGGCACGGATGGTGGCTTGGGTTGTCCAAGTCCAAGCCCACCTGAAGCCCTGGGTCTGAGGTTAGATGGCTAGCCTCAGCCACTGCTTGTGCACCAATGTACATGCTGCTATTTTCAATGCACTAGCTTGAGCAGAGCTAGCTTGAGTCTGGCTACTGGGAGGCTCACTCCCAGCTGCAGCACCCTACTCACTAGACCAGTGGTCTCCAACCTTTTTACACCCAATATCACTTTTTTAATCTAAGGGCAACCAGGATCTACCCCACCCCTTCCCCGAGGCCCTTCCCCAAAGCCCCGCCCTGCTCACTCCACCCCACCCTCTCCCTTGCTTGCTCTTCCCCGACCCTCACTCACTTTCACCGGGCAGGGGGTTGGGGTTCAGGAGGGGGTGCAGGCTCTGGGCTGGAGCTGAGGGGTTCGCAGTGTGGGAGGGGGCTCTGGGCTGAGCCTGGGGCAGAGGGTTGGGGTGCAGGAGGGGGTACAGGGTGCAGAAGGGGGTATGGGGTGCTGGCTCTGGGAGGGGGCTCAGGGATGGGAGTTGGGGTGTAGCCTCCCACTGGGCAGCACTTATCTCCGGTGGCTCCTGGTCGGCAGCGGGCACAGCAAGGCTAGGGCAGGCTCCCTGCCTACCCTGGCCCCACATCATGCCTGGAACTGGCCAACACACCCCTGCAGCCACTGGAGGGAAAGGTGGGGAGCAAGTGGCTCCACATGCTGCCCCTCTATGAAAGCACTACCCCTGCAGCTCTCCCGGCCAATGGGAGCTGTGGGGGCAGGGCTTGCAGGCAGGAGCAGTGTGCGGAGGGAGACCTCTGCTCCCCGGCCCTCCGGGGCTGCAGGGCTGTGCTGTTTGCTTCTGGGTGCGGCATGGGGCTGGGATAGGCAGGGAGTCTGCCTTAGTGGCAGCCACTCTGCGCTGTCAGAGATTGCGATCGACTGGGAGAACCTGTAGGATTGACCAGTCGATTGCGATCGACCAGTTGGTGACCACTGCACTCGACCATGTTGCCCCTCTGCTTTTATTAATATTCCATCTACTAGTTCTACTTTCTCTAGGAATGGAAAACATGTCTCGACTGAGCTACGAGGCTACTCCATGCCACATATTTGCGATCGCTTTCAAACGATGGGTCTCTAGTTCTCTCTATCGTAGTTCTCTCCCAGCTGTCTTACAAATTCAGGCAATGTTCCAAACCCTTGGAAAATACTTTAAAGGGTATTTTTTCTAGCTGTAGTGATGCAAATAGTGTATTCCCTGACACACTTTGTGTCTTTGATATATTATGCTCCTTGAACTAGCCCAAGAGTTTCACATGCTCGATTGCCTAAGAGAACCTCTTCCGTCTGGTGTTACAATGAACAGCAAAAAATGCTTTTTACCTTCTTTGGTCATGTTCAAACACCCTCTCTGCCACTTCAGTTGCTGGGGCATAATGGGTCTAAGTGCAACTTTCTTGTTTGTAGAATTTGGCCTATACTTCAGGCTTCATTGTTATCAAAATTGTTTTTATGCCACTGCTTAATTTCAAGATGGCCTGTTACTGCAACATGCATCTGGGCTCAGCTGCAGAAATAGCTACTGAATGGCCTCACTAAGCAAGCAGTGGGGGACATTTTAGAACAGAAATAAGGGTAAGCTAGAGATGTTGCCAAGCTAGTACTGAATCTAAATCCTTCCTGCACCATCGCACATCACTTAAGGTCTGAACGAGGCTCTGCCATCCCTGGCTGTCATGCTGCTTGCCAGAATGGCTCCCTTCTTGTAGTTCTAGAACTTGACGTTTTTTTACTAGTATAGGTTGCTGGCCTATTGCTGAACCCCCAACCCAAAGGGCCAGTGGGCTGCTATTTATCTGCTCCCTTTGACTTATCTGGCTTGAGTAGTCCTACCAGGAGCTCTATTCCTGCCAGCAGAGCTCTCAGGGTCATTGGAACACACAAATCACCATGTCAAGGTGCTGTCCCTAGGGAAGGTAATATTAAGTAAATAATCTCTATAAATGAATAGGTCCCAGTGTGTCCTCTGGCTGGCTCCAGATTCATTGTTAAACTTATTCTTGTGCTGAATGCCTCCCCCACTCCAACTGGTTAACTGGAGCACTCAGCACCTTTTTTTGTGGTTGGCTCACTTTCTGTTTCCTTTATACCTCATCTTTAAAGGATATGATTGATCCATTAATTAACCTCTGGTGGGGCTACCCAGTGGTCAAAGATTGCCGTGCAAATACCATCACAGGAATGGCTCTGCAGTTTCAAGTGCTTCTTCAAAAAGAACAGTTTCAATATAAGTTGCCTCACAGATGTCTATCCTAGTTACAGTGTGCAAATGTCTATGCCTTTTAGCAGAGGTGGATTAAAGTCAACTGAAGCTCATTTCCACATACACTTCCTCCTCACTAACAGACTCTCCTTCTCTTCCTCCCTCCACCTCCCAGGGCTGGTCAGGCAAGCAGATGAAGCCTAGCCAACATTTTTCATGTCCCACAAAAATCTACAATAACTCCCCTCAGTTTACCATACTACAAGGTGCATGTGCATAATATACCCTCTCTCTCTCTCTCTCTCTCTCTGTATACAGAGATATATAAACACAGTTTTTGAGGGCCACTCAAATACAGTATTTTCAAAATTAAAAAATTGGGACAAAATAAATAGTTTTGTGGCAACATTTTTTTTTAGAGACATGAAATACTCATAAGAAACCTTTAATTTTTTTTCTCAGTGTGTGCTAGCATCACTGCTGTCAGCTAGCCCACCCAAGCTAGCTTCAATCCAGCTAGCATGGGTAATAATAGCACTCAAGACAGTGCAGTCTTCAGAGTGGGCTCATGAGCTAAGTACGTACAAAGGGTCTGTGTCGGACTGCTGAAACCTGTGCTGCATTGTCTTCATGGCTATTGTTATCAGCACGAGCTGGATTCAAGCTAGCTCTGTTAGGCCATGCACAGCTTTTGTTGTGTAGAGGTACACTGAGTCAAAAGCAATGACAGCATATTTCTTGAAGAGGAGGATTTCTCCAGTAATTTAGCATCCTGAATAAGTTTATCGTGAACCACTGAACAAGTATCATTAACATTTAGTTTGAGCACAAGAAGAGCTTTGATATTATCTACGCTCTTCTGGCTTTTCTCTTCACTCCAAACACTGTTCACAACCTGGAACACCCCTTCCACTGGGCTGTTCGCTGCGGGTAAACAAAGAGAAATTGTTCTCAATGCACCAATGTATCTTCAACAAACATTTTGTGGTTATTAAAAATAGTTTTGATTGGTGCAATGAAACACCCCCGGGACATTTCAGGTGTTCTGAAAGAAGTTCTTGGGACACCACATGAAAAACTGGGACTGTCGTGGTAAAGCCAGAGAGATAAGATGGATGAGGTAATATCTTTTATTTGACTAACTTCTGTTGGTGAGAGAGACAAACTTTCAAGCCACACACAGCTCTTTCTCTCTCTCACCAACAGAAGGTGGTCCAACAAAAGCCATTACGTCACCTACCTTGTCATCCTGGGACCGACATGGCTATAACTACACTGCCTACAACACTGGTAAAGCCAGGTCACTTAATGCTCCAATGATATTGCCTTTCTCTGTGTGTGTCCCAGAATGTACAAACTCTTCAGATACTCTCACATAGTTTATAGTTTATGCAAGACTTTGCACAGAATCAAACATTTGTGTCTTTTTATTTTTGGTATTTGTAGCATTAAACTTTTTTAAATGTTAAAAAGACAATTAAATAAACTGGCTGCAATATGTCCCCTCCTGCAGCTTGTGTTCTCTTTATCACTTCCCTCCAATTTTTCTTCATTCTGTATATTGTATATTTTTTTATCCATACTCATCTTCACTATTGTTTAATTATATTGCAGTTGTACCTAGACACCTTTATCAAAGACCAAAAGGGCCCCATTATGCTATGCACTGTACGCACACATAAAATAAACCTGGTCCCTACCCCAAAGAGATTACAATCTAAGGAATGCTTTTTCAGTGTCTCTTTTCCCTTCCTCCCTTTTCCTGTGTAATCATCTTTCTCCATCCCTCAGGTCCTCTTATTCTCCTATTTCCTCTTCCACACACATCTTCCCAAGCCCGTCAACATTTTGCTCCTTCATTTCATCTCCAACTCCTCAGTCTTCCCTTTTTGCCTCCATTTCTTTCTTTCCACTTTCTGTCTCCCTACTGACCCTTAAACCCATCACTCACCCCTTGGCTTCTGCCTCTACCATCAACATTCACACTCAATTCACTGTCTGCCACTGCTGTGCCTTCTCCCCACTGAAGCATGGTTGCAGGAGAAGGATTGAGTAGTTATTTCATCTCCCTCATTCCCATTGAAGAGAGAGGATGCATTTTCCCTTCTGCTTCCAAATCAAGGGAGGCACTTGTAGGGTTTCCTGTTTCCACTTGCCTGAAGAAGGAGGGGGAGTGGGAATTCTTCTCTCCTCTTCCCATAGGACTGCTGGGGTTTCTTCTCTCTTTGATAGAGGTGAGAATGAGGAACTCAGGGGGCAGAGTTATTTAAGGTATCTCTTTCTTCACCATTTTCCCATCACTTGAGGGCACAGAGAGTCAGGAGAGTCAGTCCTGGAAGGGTTTCAACCTAGCAACAAGTAATCCGAATGGCCGACTGAGCTGATCTGGGCCTTGGCTCAGTTGCTGTCAGGTGTTAGATTCCAGACCAGTTGGATAAGAAGAGCGAGGTGAGCCCTGATTAATTCACTCAGTTGCTCTCTGCCCTTTCCCAGCAGCAACCACCACCAGCAAATCTGAATGGTTTCTTCCCCTGACTATGGGCGGATGGGGACCCAACACAGTGTGAAAGGGGACCTCAGTGGGAGTTCTCAAGGCATAAGGCTTCCTATAAGCTGCTCCTTCCCCCAGTGTGGCTGAGCTGTCCCCTGCCAGATCAGCTGTAAGGGCAGATACACAAACAGCTATATTGTGATTCTCCGCCCTGTTTTGCCCCTGAGCGCTAGCCACTTCCTATGCCAAGTCAGTGGGCAAAGATCCAACATTTGTCCTTAGGAGCCTTTCCAGCCCAGGGCCTGGATTCATGGATTCTGCCTTAATCCATGCCTGTCTTTTAGTTTTGCCCTTGGTAAAGCATACTTTAGCAAAATGATTATTTTCATTGCAGCTGGCACACAGTTTTCCAAACACTGGGTACTGTTTGGGTTTATGCTTCAAACCACACTACTTACAGTCAACTGTCATGCTGCTTTGTGTAATTGTCTTTTGTTATGGTTTTATTTCCTTGGGCTGATACTCCTTTGTCATTATTTCCACAGCGGCACTTCCACCAACTATTGCCGCAATGCCTGTCCTGGCACTGAAGGATTTCATATACATACTGTTCCATTTTGCTGACTGTAACTAGGATCTGACACACAGGAGAGCTGGCACGGAGCAGAACCATTATTTCTTGGCCCCAGTCACGTGACATAGGTCAGATTCCAAAGGTTTCTTCTCCTACTGTTAGTTATTGTCAGGGGCAGGGTGGGTGCTTGTTACTTCTGTCTGCACTGGAGAGCAGTCTTCAAGAAAGAGAGCCAGGGTTCTGCATAGATATCTTCAGTTTCTCCTGCAGGACTAGTCCTTTAGTGGTTCTAACATACAACCTTGGGGCAGATAGTATAGCTATTGCTTTGGCAGGTTGCCAGCCACTTTTTTTTAAAATGTAACTTTCTGTCGCCCTTGCAATGGGGAGAACTGTTTGGCACTTTGTCCTAGCATTTCTTGTGTTCTAGTTTCCTGACTTCTGAATTGCAGGCATTAGCTGTTATTAGCTCATCTAGGATTTTGAAAGCAATTATGTGTGTGACGCCTTTATGGGATCCAATCCTGAAGATATACATTAAAAACAACAACATTTAATTGGCATCACTGTAGTCAAAATCTCTTGCAGACAATTACATTCCATGCATGGTTTTAGATGCTGAATTAAAGATGAACAATAGATACTGGTACAAATACATAGCCCAGTCATGCTCCCCTTGAAGTCCATGGAAGTTTTGTCATTGCCTTCAATGAGTGCAAAGTTGGTTACGACTGGTGGGAAATGTGCCCCTTTCTGGTATAGTGCCCAAGTCTCCCAGAAGGAAACACTGGGCGGGCTTTCTGATTTTATGGAACTTTTCAGAGTACTGGAAAAAGCTGTTTGAACATCCACCTCATAGAGTCTCGTAGACTTTAAGGTCAGAAGGGACCATTATGATCATCTAGTCTGCCCTCCTACACATTGCAGGACACAGAATTTCACCCACCCACTCCTATACCTGTAGTGTTCTTCTGCTAATTAGTGTAATCTTTAACTAGCTGTCATTTATGCTGGCTGCCCAGCCATTTCCCTGCTTTGTCATTTACATCATAATATTTACAGAATTAGGCATTGTGTATTTTCCTTGCAAGGTCATAAAGGGCAGTTCTGGTCTGAAGTATTTATATTAAATTCAATTATTTTTCTGTAACTTTCCCGAAACATTTTATGGTTTTTATTGGCTCCTCTTTTTGTTTTATATGTCTGGGGGAGCTGGAAGGGAAGGTGAAAGGTCAGATGGTTTCTAATTGTCTGTCCCAAGTCATATGTGGATGGGAAGATTTTCTGTTTTCTTTTCTGAAAAGGATTCATATGCTACTGAGGTGCAACAAGGTGGGGGGTGTCAAAGGGGCATAGGTATGGGGACAGGGAGACACCCCTCCTGCACCCCTTTCTGGAGACCCTGGTGCCAGTAGCCCATGAGGGTAGCTGGTCCTGGGCCAAGTGGCCCCTTTTCCTCCCTGGCTGCAGAGCATCCTCCAAGCTGGCAGGTGCCAGTGTCAGGCCTGGGCAGGGGATGCTTGGCAGGGGGTCAGTGTGGTGGGAGCTGGAATGTCGCAGCCAGGATCAGGCAGAGGAGTGGGGAGGCTGGAGCCATGAGGAGAGTGAGCCAGAGCTAGATAAATATTTCTCCCGCGCGTGTGCACGTGCGCGCACACACACACAGAGCTGGAACTAGATCCCTAATCTTTATCTCCAAAACCACAAGCTTCTTTCACTTGAGCATAAAGAGGACTCTCGTAGCTGCCCGTACTGGTGGACTTTTTATCCCCTCTGTGGAGCAGCCTCCAGGCCAGTGTTTCCCAAACTTGGGATGCTGCTTGTTCAGGGAAAGCCCCTGGCACGCTGGGCCAGTTTGTTTACCTGCCGCGTCCGCAGGTTCGGCCAATCACGGCTCCCACTGGCCTCAGTTCGCTGCTGCAGGCCAATGGGGGCTGCGGGAAGTGGCGCAGGCCAAGGGACATACCGGCCGCTGTTTCCCGCAGCCCCCATTGGCCAGGCACAGTGAACTGCGGCCAGGGGGAGCCGCGATCGGCCGAACCTGCGGATGCGGCAGGTAAACAAACTGGCCCGGCCCACCAGGGGCTTTCCCTGCACAAGCAGCATCCCAAGTTTGGGAAACACTGCTCTAGGCCATGACACTGGTTCCATGCACTGTTCACAAACAGATCAAATTTACCAGTGACATAAGCAAGCACAGCTCCACTAAGTCAGTGAAATACCTGCTTGTGTTAGCAACAAATATGTTGCTAAATCTCCATCATTCCCTTTACACTCATCCTGAACAACCATAGCTCCCAGGGAATTTGGATAGGAAGGAAATATTGTGAATCCTTATAACAATGACGTGACTAGATAGCGGTCTAAATATCCAACTTATATAAATACATCAAATAGCTATAAGTAATCCAGGGACACAACAGTACACGCATCAAACAAAAAATAGACAAATGTAAAGCAAACCATATAAAAGCATTGAAGCCTACACTTCTCATACAGTATGTAATCAACAGCTACATCAAGTATGTGAGTATCGGGAGATGAACACTGTAGCACTTGGTTAAGAATACAATTTACTTTATTTTTGATAGCACCTTTTATATCTGTTGCAAACCTAAACGCTTTCTTGGTCTTAGACAATTTTTAGATTTTTAAGGCCAGAAGGGACTATTATGATGATTTAGTCTGACCTATAAGTACAGAACTAAATCATTCAAAAAATATGAGGAGAGAGAAAGTAAGTAGTACAAGCAAGGGAGAAAATATATGTCTTCAGAGCATAGCCAGAGTCAGTCTCTGTCCCAAAGAGATTACAGTCTAAATCAGAGAGTCCATGAGGTGAGCTACAGGAAGGTTCTAGAATTGATATCTCCTGTGAAGGGACAGGGAGGAGACCAATGCTAGATGAGAAAAGGGAGCAGGGAGGGGATTAGCAAAAGAAAAGAGCCCTGAGCCTGTGTAAATCAAGTGCATGAAGGCTTTTAAAAATGAAGACCATTTTGAACTGGATCTTTATCTGAGAGAAAAGCCAGTGGAGTTTGGGGAGAATAGGGCCAAGGGATGATTTAGTTGTAGTTCTTTGTACCTGTGAAAAGGCAGGACATGGGGCACATTCAGGAGTCTGGATATCTAAGATTTGTGAGGGGACTTTGGGGCACCAATGAGGATTTCCCCAAAGGGCAGTTGATGCAGCAGTGAACACAAGCAGCATTTCATAAGAGAAGTAAAGCAGATTTGCAGAGACACTCCAAGAGATGTGGGAGGAGGTGAGCCGGTCTGGGTCAAGGTAGGAGATAAAGACGGCAGAGTTGAGTTTTAGGACACTTCTTGTGGTGTAGGGAGCTTTAAGAACCATGGTGACACTCTGTACAATCTGGAACCAAAAGTCCTATCACTTAGAAATCAGTTGGTTGGAGACTGACTACATGAATGGAGAAGACTGGACCAAATTATAAAAAACACCCCTCATACCGTGCTGACTCAATTCAGATTGTTTTTATTTCTTGTTATTTTGTTAAATTAAAGTTCTTTAGTTAACTGAAGACATGATTAGTCTACCATGTGGTCAGGAGACTTAACACTCGTCTTCTCTGAGAGAAGCTCTTCAGTCTTTGAGACATGTAAAGGTAGGCAGTTGAGAAAAATCCACAAGTTTATTTGGTAGGAACAGGGAGGTCAGAGAGGAGTTTGATAATGATTGTGTTATTCAAATCAATGAGAAATGTAACTGCACAAAAAAGTAACAGAATGCAGCAAAACAGATAACCCTCTGTCTAGTTAGTATTTCACTCATGTCTGGAAAATTAGTACCAGGTTTCATGCTTATCTGCACCTATCTGTGAACATGTCATGAAACTGAACTTAGCACAGAAGCCATTACTCTTCTGCACTTTAAAGAACATTATTGGTTTCATTACTTTATCACTTTTTCTGCAGTATATTAAATCTTTGTATTAAGGTGAAGAACTAGCAGCTTTATTTATTTAGTGTGGTTTGATAGGCTAGAACCAATTAAAACTCCCAAAATGTCCCCTGATTCTTGTCCAAAACTTGGGATGGATTCTGTGGGTGTTGTGAACTTTGCTCCATCTCAGTCCGGCACCCAGGAGGGCTTATTCTGAGCACATTACAGCCACATGTGCAATTTAAACATGCCCATATATTTGATCCCTATAAATATGCAATTGCTACAGTAGCACAAAAGGAAAGCAGGCCCCAAACTGCCCCAGAACAGAAAAGCTATTATGGAAGATTCCCAATTAGCTTCAGATGCTGGAGCAAATCTGACTACGTCTTCATTTTATCTAGCAACTGTTGGGTCTACCACATCCTCTGCTGCTCTCTCTGCCTTGGAATCCTGGGAGGCTCCAGGACAAGTGCAGTGGTTACTGAACCTCAAGAGGAGGAAACTACATAGAAACAGAAAATTGGGTAAGCAAAACCGCCAAATACAGCATATGTTAACAAACTGGGTCTCTGAAGCGTGGTTCCTCACAAAAACAAATATGTGAGGAGAACAGGTTCCTATTTTGCCCATATTCTCTTTGGGTTTGATCCAAAGTCCATTGAAGTCCATTGAAAAGCCCCCCTCCGCCCTCCCAATGATTCAGGGGGCTTTGTATAAGACCCTTACAATACCGTGAGAGATGTGAAATGCTGTATTTTACT
Source organism: Eretmochelys imbricata (assembly GCF_965152235.1). Classification (NCBI taxonomy): domain Eukaryota; kingdom Metazoa; phylum Chordata; order Testudines; family Cheloniidae; genus Eretmochelys; species Eretmochelys imbricata. The sequence continues at coordinate 133,757,321 of NC_135574.1, read as the reverse complement.
AGTTGAGGGCTTGTCTACACAGGATGTTACTGGGCAGCAAGCCAGGGTATGACTCTACAGTGCACTAGCTTGCCACACAGTAAGGTCCCATGTGCACACTGCTCCAGTGTACTAAAAGTTCTGTAGTGCACTTTGATGTACTCCCATTACAAATATACTAGCAATAGTTGGCAATAAGAAAACACTCCCTAAAATTACAGCTGCCTCCTCCTGTAATATAACATAGACATGCATGGGTAACATCGCCAATGCACCACTTGAGCATTACTAAAACCGAAATACCCATTAGATAAACCCATCTAAGGTAAAAGCATGAGAGAATGGATTGACTTTGCACTGCGCCCTGGAGGTTAACAAGCTCAGATCTGTTGGACCAAAGGGGGAAGCAATTTTCAGAGATGAGGACCCTCCTCCACTGGGAACACTTGGCCCCCAAAGCCTTCATCCAGCACACACTGAAGTCAATAGTAAAGTTTGCATTGACTTTCAGTGAGTAGAATCAGGCATCAAATCCCAGCCTCTGGAGGTTCAAAACCTATTAACATTTGCACAGAGCCAGCTGGAAAGGCTGTTTAGCCCTTAATTTTTAACAAGTGGCTCAGCAAAGTGAAGCTGGAATGTACATTTGCAAGGAAAGCCACAGATGAGACGAGAATGCTAACATGCTTCACTTGAACACAGCTGGTGTTCTTAGACTTCACTGAATCCATAGTAATCTTATCCTCATGAACGGAGGTGATGCTTATCCAAACAAATTCCTCTTTGTCACTTCCTACAAACCCTTCTTCCTCATCTTGTTTACGTTTTTGTATATGTAGTTAAGTTTTGATTTACTTGTTTATGGCTATATTATTAAAGGTGGTCAACTTTTTTTTTTTAACGAAAAATGGCTTTTTGACCAAACAAAAATTTGCGTTTTGGTCAAATGTTTCTGTTTTTTGGAAGAAAACCTAATATTTTTCAGTAAAAATTTCGTTTTCTTTATCAAAAAAGTGAAAATTTTTCACAGGATACTCCCCTTTCCTCAAAAATTCTTTAAAGAAAGAAGAGAGATTTCTTGATCTGTTCTCTATATTATACAGTTGTCTCAATACATGCTTTGCCCACTCTATCACAATACAAGCAATGTCAATTTAAAAAAACAAAACTATGAGATCTTTAGAAAATAAATAAGACATGCACAGGACAACTCAGATGGGAGAGACAAGCAAAGACAAATCAAGAAAATTACGGAGAAACTACCATGTGGTAAGACAATTTCAGGTAGGCCATCATATACACTTGACTTTATTCCACTTAACAAATGGAGCGAGGACAATTTTACTCTAGCTGAGGATCTGCCCCCTAATTCCTCTTCTACCCCCTTTTGGTTCAAATTGCTTCTTTAGTCAGAAAGGGATTTTTTTTTTTAAAGACAAGGTCTTGTCTACCCTGGAAGACTTTTTAGCAACTGGAACTAGAATAAGTAGAACTAGCGAAGTTATGATATTGTAAGAGATTGAAAGGTGAGTAACTGAGAAAGGTAAGTAACTGAGTAACTAACTGTGAGAGTTTTTTTTGTCAGTTTATTTAACTCCAATGCACAAGAAATACATGGGAAAAAGGATGTCTTTGTTAAAAGAGAGGACACTGCCATCTCTTCAATTAAGAGCAAGACCTCATGATACACATCTGAGACCTACCTGTCCCCCAGCAAAGCTAAAAAGGATAGATTTGACATTCCTGACTTTTCTTAAGATATTAAATAAGCAGGGGAAAACAAACTAAATATCCACCATAGAGGCCTTCTTCATACATCATAAAAATGCAAAAGGGGGTACAAATCCAACTTTTTAACAATCCTTTGCAGGTCACCTTTAATATGGAAGATGCAGGGTGCATACTGGGATCTGTAGCCTCCGTGGACTGTTATAATTAATTATATTGTCTACTTAGTGCCCAGAACAATCTCCAGCACTATAGCATTTTTTTTATTAATGATATGTCCTGCAGCAGTAGGAGTTGAAGCCATGGGAGGCGATGGCTCTAAGTAATGGTAGCAACCCCTTAAATTTAAGGAAACTGCTTACGTTACTTTGAAATGTACAGATGTGTTAGTGTGAATTAACAAACACTCAAATGTTTTCCCTGCATAATTTTAATCACACAATGAAATTGGTCATTGATACTCTTGTCAAACACTTGTTTTATTGGAAACTTCAATCTATCAGTTGCAGCTCAAAAGCCAACTCTTCACTCAGTTCCACAGACAGAGTCAGAGCTCAACAGAATTCTGTTATTGCCTTAAAGGTACAGTTACCCGACACGTGTCCCTTATCTAAACAGCGGTCAGGATCTAAAATAAGAAGCTGTTGCCTATGTGTGTGTCCGAGTCTCATCCTGAGGCTGACTGACCACAACAGAAAAAATTTTAAGTTTTCCATTGCTGTGAAGGACGGTTTCTTAGCCCTGGTCTACAATACAAAGTTTTGTCCGTATAACTACATTGCTGAGGGGTGTGGAAAATCCATGCAAAAACCTTAGTTCTATACCGACCTAACTCCCGGTCTAGACAGCACCATGTCAATGGAAGGGCTTCTCCCATAGACATAGCTACTGCCTCTCAGGAACGTGGAGTACCTATGCTGATAGGAGAAGCTCTTCTGTTGGTGTAGGTAGTGTCTTCACTAAGTACCGCTGCAGCACTGTAAGTGTGGACAAGCCCTTAGTTTCTATTATAGCATCTGCAAAGTCATATGGTGGTGAACAACCTGGTTGATCCCTTTTTATTTGCACTCAGTGGATAAGCTGAGTATTTCTCACTTGTGAGGCATTTTAGACTGTGCTGCAGATAAGCTTACTCACAGATAAAGACAGAGCTGTCTGCCTCCAGCATAGTGGAGCTGTGTCTGGAGGGCATAAATGCAAAGTTTGCTCTGCTTGAGTTTCAGCTGATGTCACCAGGGCCAGCCCACAACATTTTGGCACCTGAGGCGGGGAGCTCAAATGACGCTTGGGCCAAAACTTTGAAAGGTCTCAATTCTGCCTTCTTCCTGTTCTACTCCTCTCATGGTACTGCTCTGCTACCTACCCCAATAAAGGAGAACTAACAACTTAAATTGCTTTGTTCAAAAATTTTAAGTAACACTTAACTTTCAAACGCCTGAACCGCAAATGTACCTTTTCTTGTCTGCATAGTAAACACTGGCATTTTTATCAGTTTGAATAATCAAAGTGGTCCTTTCCGTGCCTTCTTGGTTGCAAAGATTTGAACTGCTTCCTGAAGGTCCACAGTCTGGGCCAGCTCATGCTCTATTGAGATGGCTGCAAGGTTGACCAGCCTCTCCTGTGTCATTGTGGAGCATAGATGTGTTTTTATTAACTTCAGCTTGGAGAAGCTGTGTTCTCCACTGGCAACTGTTACAGGAAGTGTTGAAGTATGCGCAGAGCAACAAAAGCATTTGGAAAGAGGGTGGTCATCTTATTTGTGCACATATATTCCAGAACAGCCTTTGGAGTTGATCCTGCTGAAATGTATCTTAAAAGGGCTTTCAGTTCATCACCTAAATCACTTGCATCAATATCACGCAGGTCATCATGTGTCAACCCTGTCTCTAGTGCCCTGCATTGCTGGTGTAGGTCTTCTTCAGGTATAGTGAGGAGTTTTGGAATATCATACAACATCCCAAATATACTGCTGTGTTCCTTGAACTGCATGAAATGTTCTTCAACTGATTGTATTGAACAATCTAGCACCTGGTTAAAGAATTCAACTTTGAATTGTTGTTTGGGGTCTCTTATGGGATTATCCCGTGCCTTGTAATCAAAATGTCTTCTTCTTCAGTGACTCTTGTATTCTTGAAGGGTGCAAAAATAGCTTCAGTGTGAAGTTTCTCTGCCAACTTCTGTGCACTCTTCAGAACGTTTTGAAATCCCTCATCTGACTGGTAAGACTGTAGGTATGACTTCGCGTTGTCCAGTTGTTCCATTGCTCCAGATATATCAAGGTCAAAACCTCGGATTCCCTTGCTTACAACATTTATTTCAAACAGTATGTCATGCCACAACACTACGCCACACAGAAATTTGAAGTTATGTATGCTTCTGGTGATTCCATTTCCCTCTTCCACTGTTCTCCCACAAACAGTTCTTGTCCTAGCATTATCCTCCTTAATGGCAACTGTGGCATCATCTATCTTCCCAATTTGGTGTTTGATAGGCTTTATCGTCTCCACTCGACTTTCCCATTGTGTGGCACTCAGTGGTTTCAGTGTCAGAGAGGATGTTCCCAGATGTTGTTTCAAAATTTGCCATCGATGAGTTGATGCAGAGAAAAATACATAGATGCTTTGAATTACATTAAAAAATTCAGCAGCCTCACTAGAAACTGATGCTGCATCACTGACCACCAAGTTCAATGAATGAGAACTGCATGGAACAAAAAAAGCTCGAGGGTTTAACTTTCGGATCCGTGTCTGCACTCCTCTGTTCTTTCCTCTCATGTTAGCATAATTATCGTAGCCCTGACCTCTCATGTCAGCTATTGCAATTCCCGTATCTTCCAGCTTTTTAAGAAGCACATTTGTCATACCAGGTCCTGTAATATCATCAATGTCAATAAATTCTAGAAAATGCTCTCCGACAGTCACCATTGCAGGGACATTTTCACTAGGTTCTGCTGTTGTTACAAAACGCACCATTAAAGTCATTTGTTCCGTATGGCTGATGTCAGGTGTGCAGTCCAGAATAACAGAGTAATATCTTGCTGACTTCAGATCTGCCACAATCTTCTGTTTGACATTTGTTGCCAGTAACTGTATGATCTCGTTTTGAATTGTTTTTCCAAGGTAGTGGTATGTGTACATTTCTTGGGTGGTAACTCTTCTTAGATGCTCCTAGAGTACAGCATCAAACTCAGCCATCAGCTCCACAATTTTAAGGAAGTTTCCATTGGTGACACATACAGCTGATCTGAAGTGCCACGCAGTGCTAGGTTTTGGGTAGCAAGCATTCTCACAATGGCAATGAGCCTTTTCGGAATATTTTGCCAGTAAAGAGACTCTGATGCAGTCTTCTCTTGATGCTGATCATCTATGGTGGCCTTTAACCTTAGTCTCATCTTAAGCTCTTTCCACCTATGGAATGCTCTCTGGTGATTTGCTGCCTTCTCATGGCATGCCAGATTTGTAGCCAGATGTTTTCCAGTCCTTTGTTCCTGTAGAACCCAATGTGGCTGGAACATTAGACTGGAAGAGTTTGCAACAAAAACAGTATGCAGCATTCTGGGTTTCTGAGTACATAAGCCATGGCTTCTCCACTTTGTCACCAGTCCCTTAGGCTACTGATCAAGTGGGTCCACAAGTCCTGGGCCATTGAGACTTAAGGAACTAAACTCAGCAGCAGCTGTTTCTTGCGCCTCCACCACACTCTTCTCTGATCTACACTTTTCTTCAGGAATGTGCATGGTTACATCCATTTGAGATGGAGATATGGATGGTGCAGTAGCTGCCAGCTCACCTGCAGTCTGACTAACTGGAAGATCAGGCATCTCCTCACCACTCACATCCCCACTCGGACCGGAAGGCTCACTGTGAACATTTGTGTCTATGTATCTCAGGAGAGCTCCTTCCTGCTTAGATAGAAAAGCTTCCTTTGCTTTCTTTCTTTTTCTGAATGCTGCCCCAGAGGGGCGTTTTCTTCTTACACTCATGACTGCTGTTCTGTGCCAGCTATAGTGGCTCTCAACACTCAGTTGAAGGGGACAAATAAGCAGGCTGGTAGCAGGGCCTGAGTGAGGGAAGATATCAGCGTCTTAAGGGCCTAACTGGCTCCTACTACTTCGGTTGACTGCCTGTTCTCCTCCAGTGGGTTCAGGGAAGCAGCAGGAAACAGGAAGCTCCCTGAGAAGCTGGTGTTAATCAGTCCAGGCTCCTGGGGGTACTAGAGAGGTACCTAAGAGGCTCCTCCTCCTCTCTCTCCCTGCGGCTCCTGCTGCTTTCTGCTATTCCATCTCACCTTTTCTCCTGCCTGCCTGTTATGTCTCTTGTGCCCTCCTCCCTCCGGCACAGCACTCCACCATCTCTGTGCATCTAGAGCAGAGAGAATACATATGCACCAGCAGCAGACACAATTTTCTACACTCTGGGTCCTAGTGGCGCCCCCCCACAGTCTGGCACCTGAGGTGGCCGCCTCAGTTTGCCTCATGGTAAGGCCAGCCCTGGATGTCACCCACTGATGTTCTGAGGCATGTGTGGACCACAGTTCCATCTTACTCCCCGCTGTTGAAAGCCAGTGAGAAAGTGGTGGGGCCATTATTGGGTTTGATCTTCAAGGCCTCCTTAAGAGAAAAGATGCCAGCTTTTCTTTAAAAACCAACTGTTAGCTACTTGTTCAAGAAACCATTTCTTAATGCTCACATTCTCTCCACTTCTTTCTTTACAGAAAACTATCAGGAAGGTTGTGGCAAGACAATTCCAGCAGCATCTGCAGTGCTAGGGGCGTTTTATCCCAATCAGTTTGGTTTTAGTCCTGGATGCAGACTGGAGACTGTGCAGGCTGATGATCTTCTCCAGGTGTCTGTGTTGATTCTTTCAGATTTCTCAGTTGCTTTTGGAAACTCGTGGCCAGAAGGTAGCACTAACACTCCTTCGGGCCAAGAATGGATGGATGGAGTCCACTCTTTTCTTTCTGAGAGATCCCAGGGGATAGTATTGGGCAACAGTTTTCTTGCTTCGAGGTTGCTCTTGTGTGGGGTTTGGCAGAGTTCCTTTTTGTTCCACCTTCCTGTTCAATATATATAAGGGGCCATTGGGAGAGTTAATGAGGAGGTATCTGGATTATCGTACCGTCATTATCCATGACACTAATCTGTATCTCATCCAACCAGACCAGTAGAGTGGAGTGACTTACTTAGTGTCTGGTAGAGATCGAGGCATATATACAAATTATTTGTCTGAGATAAAGAGGAAGGTAACCTTTATCAGGGTAAGTGAAATAGTTGGACAAATAGCAGAGATTATAACAGTGGTCTTTTTTGAGGCCCTTGATTACTATTTTAAATTTAGATTCATAGCCTGAGAGGTTTTATTGTCTCCCCAGCAGCTCTTGGATGTCTAGTTGATAGTGATTGCTTTTTACAATTCTACAGGTCAGAAAGCTGTGACTTTTTTTTCTTTTGGAGGTGGCTTTCCCATGGCTAACTATGCCTTAGTCAGCTCCACACTGGAATGCCGCAGTGTGCTTTACTTGGGATTACATCAATCCCATCTGGAAATAGCAGTTAGTGCAGAATGCAGCAGCCCTCTTGTTAAGTGATACTTCTCCTACATGACTGTCTCCACACAACTTGACTCCAGGAGACTGTCAGCAGGTTTTAACCATGATTTCTGAACCAGCGTTGGGCACAGTCTGTCCTGGTGTGCATTGATCATTCAACTGTGTTGAGTGCCGATTCCTCTGTACCCACTGCTAACACACCTTGTAGATGAGGTTGTTGAGACACCATGGTGGTATGGTTGCCATAAGATTTTATCACCATGTGTTTGGGAAGCCCTATGTCAGAAGGACATTGCCAGATATTTGAAAATTGCCATTAGCTGTAACTTACCCTTATCAGTTGGCAAATCACGTCTTCTTCCATACTGATTTTTTTTTTCCATTTGTCAACCATTGATTTATTTTCCCATGTGTTTTGAGGAGAACTGAAATTAGCATTGCCCTTCTTGTCTAAGAATAACTTCAATTTACTGTACATGGTGCCTTTTTATGCCAAAACATCTTTGGGCACCAGTAACATCAATCGATGTCAACACGACTCTTGAATAATTAAGCAGTGCAGTCAAACCTCGTTTATCCAATAGCATAGTGGACTTAGAAGTAATGTGGATAAACAGGGTTTTGGATAATCAGGAGACATTTCAATGTACTTAATGTATCAACGTCTTTGATACCTGTTAGGAGATAGAAAAGGAATACTTGTGGCACCTTAGAGACTAACCAATTTATTTGAGCATGAGCTTTCGTGAGCTACAGCGATGAAGTGAGCTGTAGCTCACGAAAGCTCATGCTCAAATAAATTGGTTAGTCTCTAAGGTGCCACAAGTACTCCTTTTCTTTTTGCAAAGACAGACTAACACGGCTGTTACTCTGAAACCTGTTAGGAGATACAACCCATTTCCGATCAGCAACTGTTGAAATAAACAAGGTTTGGCTAAAATGACCTTGTGCAGGGCATTTCCCTAGTCTAGGAAGCTTTTCGGGACAGAGACTGTCATTTTCTCACTATTCGTGCAATGCCTAGTGCAATGGGGCCCTGAGCTGGTTGGCCTGTAGACACTACCACAATACAAATGTTAAATTGTAATGATGATAAATGACAAGACTGGGTTTGAAGGCCTGATGCTGTGTAAAAGTGAGGAGGAAATTATAGCGGTATAGGGCTAAATTTTGCCCACTGCTCTATTTGTGCAACCTCACTGAAGCCAGCAGGCACGTCTGAGTGAACATTTGCCCCCGAGATTCTTTAAATTTTGTTTTTAATAGATGATGCTTGGTATAGAGAGAACTTCTAGAAAATAAGGATCTGATCCTATGCCACTGAAATTACTGGGAGTTTTGCCATTGATTTTCATGGGACTAGGATCAGGAACTTAATGCTCTTTATATGAGCCAGTCAGATTACCTGAATCACCTCTCAGCATTTCATTTGGTTTATACTATTGTTTTAGAGTCACTGCACAACCAGCAAAGCAAGCATAAAAACACTGCATCTGATTCTCAGGTCTGTTAGGGCAGCTTTGCGCCTGTTTACTGGCGCAAGACTGCTCTAGAGTTGGCAGCTACAGTGACTGGAAGATTCCCTTATGTAGGGGAATCCTCTTCCATGGTGTAGACCTCCCAAAGTGGCTCATACATACTTCTCCTGATAAGTCCCTGGCATAGGGGGCATGGCTAGGGGAAAATGGGTGTGGCTGGGCTATTCTTATGCCCCACAGATTCCCATCTCCCAGATACCCCTCATTGACAGTTGGTGTAGTTTAGTGTAACCCTGAGGCTGTTCTAGACTATACTGAGAGCCAAACTGACACAGAATGGTCCCCACAGTCAGGAGGCATAAACAGCTACTTTTCAATCCTTTCCCCTGCTGCAAAATAGTGGCTGTTATTTTTTTAAATTTCATCAGTATAGTTGGAGAATTAAAACATAATAGACATTTAGAAACTTTCTCACTTTCCCCAACTATCTGCAACAGTTTCAAGATAAGTAATTATTTTTAAAATCACGTGGAACAGAAGACTACTTTTAAAAGACTTATGCTTGTATCATAGCACAGATACTCTCTCTATATCTACTTTGTATCGTTAGTTATGCAAAGGCAAAGAAACTACACTTACACGGTAATTTTGTTTGGCAAGGTAAACCACAAAAGATATGCTGTGTCATGCCTTTTTATGAGTACGCAAGAATTGCCAAAGAAGTCTAAATGAGATGATCGTTGTTAGGAAAAGAGGAAATAGCCCTGGTCAGTTATACAACACTGAGACTTGTAACCACTTGTGGTGGATAGTTTCAGGACCGGTTTAAGTCTAATTTAAAATTATTTTCTTAGTAGCTGACAGCAGCTTCCAAAGTGATCTTTATGTTACTCCATCACCACCTAAATTTTGTTGATTTGCTTTACATTCCCCACTAAACTGTGGCCTGGTAGTTACAGTAGTTGCCACATGAACAGGAATTGTTTGATTCTCTTGACCTATACTGTAAGGCAGTTGTGAATTTAGGGAGGTGACAAGGGGGAAGACACTTCTAGCAGAAAAAAATGATCCTTGAAATTTACTGTGGACACGCTTGCTATAGTGACAGCTATTTTCAACTAAGTGTAGAGCAGCCGGTCACATGCTAGTTTGTCCATATGCAAAGAACAAAACCCACATTTCTCAGTCGAGATGACTTTGTTTCAGATTATGGAATGACAGCCCAAAAAAGAACAAATAATGGGTGAAACCTGGCTCCACAAAAGTCAATGGCAAAACTCCCATTGACTTCAGTGGGGTCAGGATTACAGCCATTGTCTCCAAAGGGGAAGCCCTTGAGGAATTCCACCATGATTTCAACAATTTCCATCCCACCATCAACCTCAGCCTGGACCAGTCCACACAGGAGATCCACTTCCTGGACTCTACAGTGCTAATAAGCGATGGCCACATGAACACCACCCTATACCGGAAACCTACTGCCACTATACTTACCTACATGCCTCCAGTTTTCATCCAGACCACACCACACGATCCATTGACTACAGCCAAGCTCTAAGATACAACTGCTCCAACCCCTCAGACAGAGACAAACACCTACAAGATCTCTATTAAGCATTCTTACAACTGCAGTACCCACCTGCTGAAGTGAAGAAACAGACTGACAGAGCCAGAAGAGTACCCAGAAGTCACCTACTACAGGACAGGCTCAACTAAGAAAGTAACAGAATGCCACTAGCCGTCACCTTCAGCCCCCAACTAAAACCTCTCCAGCACATCATAAAGGATCTACAACCTATCCTGAAGGACAATCCCTCACTCTCACAGATCTTGGAAGATAGGCCAGTCCTTGCTTACAGACAGCCCCCCAACCTGAAGCAAATATTCTCCAGCAACCACACATCACACAACAAAAATGCTAACCCAGGAACCTATCCTTGCAACAAAGCCCGTTGCCAACTGTGTCCACGAATCTATTCAGGGGACACCATCATAGGGCCTAATCACATCAGCCACACTATCAGCGGCTCGTTCACCTGCACATCCACCAATGTGATGATATATGCCATCATGTGCCAGCAATGCCCCTCTGTCATGTACATTGGCCAAACCGGACAGTCTCTACATAAAAGAATAAATGGACACAAATCAGACGTCAAGAATTATAACATTCAAAAACCATCCAGAGAACACTTCAGTCTCTCTGGTCACTCGATTACAGACCTAAAAGTTGCAATATTACAACAAAAAAACTTCAAAAATAGACTCCAAGGAGAGACTGCTAAACTGGAATTAATTTTCAAACTGGACACCATTAAATTAGGCTTGAATAAAGACTGAGAGTGGATGGGTCATTGCACAAAGTAAAACTATTTCCCCATGCTTATTCCCCCTCCTCCCCCCCATTACTCTCACCTTCTTGTCAGCTGTTGGAAATGGACCATCCTGATTATCACTACAAAAGGTTTTTTTTCTCCTGCTGATAATAGCTCACCTTAATTGATCACTCTCATTATAGTGTGTATGGCAACATACATTTTTTCATGTTCTCTGTGTATATACACCTCTACCCAGATATAACGCGACCCGATATAACGCGGGTTCGCACACAACGTGGTAAAGCTCTGACATGCTGCTCTGAGCAGCGTGTTAAGGGTGCCATGCCATGCTGGGCTGGGGCTGAGGGGTTGGATAAGGGGCAGAGGGTCTCGGGGGTGGTCAGGGGTTCTCCCCGTTAGGGTCTGGGAGGCAGGAGCTGTGGAGGGGCACTTTTGAGGGTCCCGCAGTCCCAGAGTGGCCCGGGGGATTAGCAGGGGACCGGGAGCAGCCTGCTCCGCTTCCCTCGCCCCAACCCCAGCCATGTCGCTCAGGGGAAGGGGCTTGAGAGAAGGGATTCCCCACTGCACTCACCGGCAGCGACGAAAGTGAAGCAGCCCAGCCCCCGCCTGCTCCACTCCTGCAGCTCCCAGCCGTGGTGCTAGCTTCCCGCCACAGGTGAGTGTGGGACCTTTCCCCAACCCCCCTGCCCCCCCCCCCAGCGACATGGCTGGGGCCGGGGCAAGGAAAGCAGAGCGGGCTGGGGCCCCGTCACTCCACTTCCCGCCGCAGGTGAGTGCGGGGGCGTCCTTTCCCCAACCTCCCAGCACTCACCGGTGGCAGGAAGCGGAGCACCACGGCTGGGAGGTGGCAGAGTGGAGTGGGCTGAGGCCAAGTTGCTCCGCTTCCTGCCACTGCCAGTGAGTGCCTGTCAGGGGGCAAGGGGTGTGGATGGGGTCGGAGCAGTCAGGGGACAGGGAGCAGGGGGGTTGGGTAGGGGGTGGGGTCCTGGGAGTGATTAGGGATGGGGGGTCTCTGGAGGGGGCGGTCAGGGAACAAGGAACGGGGGGGCCAAAACAAGTTCAATATAACACAGTCTCACCTATAACACGGTGAGATTTTTTGTCTCCCAAGAACCATGTTATATTGGGGTAGAGGTGTATATATCTTCCTACTGTATTTTCCACTGCATGCATCCGATGAAGTGGGTTTTAGCTCACGAAAGCTTATGCTCAAAAAAATTTGTTAGTCTCTAAGGTGCCACAAGTACTCCTCGTTCTCAGCACTGTGAGTTCCTCAGTCAGTAACATTCTGCATTTGACCTGAAAGACCGCAAGTGGCAGCTACCTCAAAGCTACTCCTGCAACTGGCTGGTACAGACTCCTCTATATTTAAAGGTTCAGCACACAGGAAAAAGAATGACACCATCTCCTTTCAGTTACATAGCTCCACATACCACCCCATGCACTCCATTCTGACAACAAGCCAGTGGCAAACCTCAAAGGATGGAGTTCTATAAATATACCTTGGGCTAACTTCTTCTCTACTGATTGATTTCCATGGGATTACACAAGGAATGATTTTGGTTCCTCGAGAAGTTGGAGATGTGAACATGAAAATTGTTATTCAGTTTGTAAAAGTGCAACTCATTACAAAATCCTCTGGTTGTTTGTGCAACTTCTTAAAACCAACACACTTCACATCCCAATTTTAAAGGAAAAAAAATAGACTCCATCCACAAATTAAAAACCTGGTAGAACCTGTGCCCCTTGTTCTCACTGTTCAGAAATACACTTGAGAAAACACGCCATTCTCTGTTCCCTGAAGGTCTGCCTTTTCAAGGGGAAGCTAATACCAGACTCAAGGACTTTCTACTGATAAGTGTTTCCATCCTCCCACCAGCCTCTGGACGTTAATAGCTAGGGACTGTAGGTCAAATGTACTGGCTAATCTCAGTTGTCATGGCAGAACATAGGAAGATAGGTGGCCCTCCATGTAGCTCTGTCTCAAGCTATATAGGACATTAGGCCCTGATCCAGCAAAGCACAAAGTGTGTGCTTAAAATCCTACTGACGTCAGTGGGACATAAGCATATATTTAAGTATCTTGCTGAATGAGGTCCTTAAAGAGGTAAGACTTGATCTACAGCAAACACCTTGAACTGAACCCAGAAATGAGCCGGAACTGAGTATAGTCTTTGAAGCATTGGTGTAATGTGCTTTCTGTGGCCAGCAATGGTGGCAGGTGAACCACCACATTCTGGGCAGCGTACATTCAGTGGGGTGATAGTGAATGAGGAAGGGTTACATGGCAGTGGGAACTATCTGGATCCCTTTATTAGTCAGTTCCACATTTGCTAACTTTTGTGAGGGATTCTTTTAATGGTGCAAAATATATGTATAGAAAGTTGTGTTTTGGGGTGTTAAGGCTGAAAGTGTGTTTCATTGGATTTCAGCTACCTCTTGTTTAACAAAGTTTTCTGTATGGAAATAGAAAGGACCTGCTCCTGTTCCCATTAACAGATCAATGGCAAAACTCCCACTGGCTTCAATGGAAACAAGACTGAACCCTAAATAAGGCCTAAGATAAAGGGTCATCAACGGAAAGATGGTAACAGTGATACATTTCTAAGGGTTATTATTCATCTATGATCAAATGTTATCTTAGACACAAAGAGGGAATTTTTATGAGCTGGGAAAACACTGAAAAGGAACTTGAAATAGTTTTCTCTCATGTCAATTCAATCCACAGGACAAGTAACATTTTCATATCTCGCCGTTCTAAGGGAATGCACTTCCTGGGTGTAAGAATTCAAAGAATTGATAACCAGCTTCATACAAATGCTGATGGAAAGAAGACCAGACAAGAAGACCTTTAAAAAACACAATATCAGGTTTCATCACATACCCCGAAGGACAGCCTCCCATGTAGACACATTCTGAGGAGTCAAAGTCTTGTTGAAGATAATGATATTTGTAAAAGTAGAAATGCAGAAAGTGATGGAATGGTTTATAAGTAGGGGCTGTGACAGCAAGAGCATTACAGCATCAATACATTAGGAATAAAAGAGAGGTTTTTTTCAAAGACACAAGCGAAACCTCTGTCCCATTTAGCACTGCTTTCAACCCAGCTCATAGACAGCTATCTAAAGTGATGCAGTGACACTAACCATGTCCTTTCAAGTGATGAAATATGGAAAGAGACTTTTTAACTATCTCCTCTTATAACTCGGAAGAGAAAAATCTACGCTAAGTGGGTCTTCTCACCCATTCTCATTTGCCTGAAGAGAGAAAAGCAGACTTGCTATTACTAGCTCCAAAGGGTAACTTTGTGGGAACTGTACCATTGTATTAAATATACAACAAAAAGGGGGATGGCTTCCATCAGCCACATCCTGGCAAAAAAAGAGACAAGAAAAAGAAATCAGAGACTTTGTGCTCTGCGGAATCGAATGCCCTTGTGGTTTATTGTATATTAGAGAAAGAACCTGAACTATAAAAACCCATTTCCAGTTTGAAATTCTTCTGCACTGAAAAGGTACGAGGACCAAAATGAGAAAGAGACAGACACACAACTTTCAAAACAAAGAACCCCTTTGTAGATTTTTAGACTATAGCTGCTTCCAGAGGCAGGAGCAGGTAAAGTTCATCAGCACATTCACCACCACTGAATAAAGCTTTGCCCTAAGAGCCAGGGTTTAGTCATCCGACCCAGGTTCCCTAGCAGAATCCCCAAAGAGCTGGTTGTCTCCTTCTTCCACTATAGCACACAACCAGTTCACTTAAGGTGAATTAACTTGCATGTTTTTCAGATAAAAGTTTCTCTTGCTTCAGTACCGATCAATGATGTTATGTAAGAGAAGCCACATCTCTCCTTCCCCCTCACTCCCCCTTACTTCCCTACACCATTCTAAGCAGCATGGATCTGTGGGGAGGAAAGAAATCCGCTGTGGAATGACAGCAGCATTACGCCACAGCTTCTAGGAGCACCTGCTGCTGTATCCTCTCCATGGCAAGCAATGGCTGCTGGAACTCCTTAGTGACTGGTCACCTAGCTCTGCCTGTTCTCTTCCAGACTGCCCCCCAGGGGTGCTGAAACAATTTGTATAGTGGGGGTGCTGAGAGCCATTGAACCAAACTGTAAACCCTGGATATGATGGAAACCACTTCAAGCCAGGGGGTGCAGCAGCTCCCCCAGCACCCTTAGTTCCAGCACCTATGCTGCCTCCTGCGCCACCCAAATACCAGCTGTGCAGGAATCCTGCCTCCCCCAGCAGTGGAGCCATACTAGTTCTGCTCTGACGGGCACCCTATGGGGCATGTAGGAGGAGACAAAATTTTCCTCCAATCTGTTGTTCTCCTCACACCCAAGCAACATGCCCCCAGCACAGACGTGCCATTAAACACAATGGGCCAGACCTCCCTGCTGCTGTACAAAAGTGCAAGGAGGGCAGAGTGCATGAAGCCTCCTTCCCCTGCTTGTCTCTGAGCAAAACGATTGCCTCTGACTCTGATGATATTGCCCACCTCAAAAGTGGGCAGGGAGGAAGCAGGGGCCCCCCTTTTATGGCTGTAGCAGCAGGCCCATTCCCCCTGCATGCTGATTTGCTCCAGGAGGCATTGTTGGTACTGTTGGTACATACAGAACAAGAATCAGTGTACACCTTGACGCTGTCCTGTTAGCTGGGCTCTACCCTCTTTAGATACTTACTGGCAAGGTCTTTGGTAACAGCAGCCACTGCACTAGAGCAATACAGTCCTATCTAGCCACAGGCTTAAATTCCATTCCCTGGCACATATGAGGATTCAGTCCTTTGGGGAATCTCAGCCCTTCTTGTCGAAAATAAACCAATAATGTGGAAACATTAAGTGGGGCGGCTCTATCCCAGTTAAGCCAAGCAGGCCCATTTAAATGATCTGAGGCCCTGGAAGGTACATGTTAGCTCCAGAAATCATGTTTGTGGCAGTATCTGTAGTTAAAACGTTACTGGAACACAAGTTCAGTCCCAGTGCTATGACTGCTCCAGAATCACTAAACGTATTAAAACTCTGGGAAAATATTGGTAACTATGACATGCCTGCTATTATATTATACTCTTACCTTTATGAAGGCAACAGCAGTAAGCCCAGAGAAACTGAATTCCTCCTGGGAAACTGAGTTGGAGAGCACTTTAATTGTATCCCAGTCAGTGACAGATTTAACAGTCAGCAAAGGCTGACCGGGCCTTGCCTGGTCCATGCCCCCCTCTTTCTCTCTCCCATCTGCCAGGGGCAGAGGGACAAAAAGATGGTTCCAGGTGCAGGTTTTTATTGTGGGGTCCCCACATGCCACCACAGGTCCCACATTCAAATAAACTCTCACTTCCCCTACAGCCCCAGTAACCCCACTCTGCCCTCCCCTCTACCTCCCTTCCCACCTGCCCCGCTCCATGCCGTGCCGTCTGCTCCCGCTGCCCCGGCTTGGCACCACTGCTCCCGCCAGAGCCAGAGCTGCTGCTGCAGGAGTTGGAGCACATCGCTGCTCTGCCGCCAGAGCTGGCGTCAGAGCCGCTAGGAAGAGCAGCGCCCCAGGCCCTGCTGCCCGCATTTGAATTTGCCCAGGCAATGGGCGGGGAGGAGGGGCCTCCGACCAACATGGAGCCTCAGCCACTGGTGGCCCCACTAACCGGAATTCATGGCAGAGACCCCGTTTTGAAGGCCCTGGGGAAATTCCAGCGTGGGCAGTGGGGAGCAGCACTTTGTTCTTCCTAGACGCAGGCCGCAGAGAACGGCAGCAGCCTGTGCCAGGGATGTGTTGTGCGGCCGAGCAGCCCTGAGCCGGGGCCCTCCAAGTGCATGGGCCCCTCAGCAACTGCACCAGCTCCTCCTCTGCCACCTGCCCTCCTCACGCGATTACGGGACCTCACCCTCACACGTAGCTGGGTAAGTTACCATGGCAAGGGGCCCCTTCACTGCCTCCGGGCTGATGCAGTCGCATGGGTTGCACGTATCTAACGCAGCTCCTGGCCATCACCCCCCATTTTCATCGGGGTGTCACTGCCAGGCAACCCACCCCCTACCTGTCCTGCAGTGCTATGCCTTTGCAAAATGCTACAGCACTGAGCATGCCCAGCAGTGTGGTAGTAATAGATGCTGCCTACCCATCATGCAGGGGTCACAGCCACTGGACATGCTCCTGGGCTGACGGGGCTGCTGTTGGGAAATGTAGTTTGTTCCCGTAGGGTCCATATCCTCCACTTGCTGTGGGACACAAAGTTTTTGTGTCTGCCTGCTCTGGCCTCTCCCCAGCCCCACAGCACTCTCCCCAGCCAGCCCCACTCTAGTTCTGCCTCTCTGCTAGATTCTGCACAGAAAATCAACTTTCTTTCTTTCTTTCTTTTTTTTTTAGGATTACCCCTATAACTGAAGGAAAAATGAAACAGCACAAAAATACACTTTATTTAGGCCTATATACTTCCAGTTTAGTTATTCTCATATGGCAAGATGTTTGAAAATGAAAACCCTAAGTACAAATACAAGTCTGATTTTACAAAAGAAAAAGGAGATTTTGTCATTACAAACTGCCTCCAAAGATCCTAAGGAGCAGAAACTGTCATTTTGTAAACTTCCTGATCAACTCCTGCAGTCTGAAGTAGAAAGTCAAGAACTGCCTCTCAATTCATCAAGCATGAATCTAGGGTGACCAGACAGCAAATGTGAAAAATTGGGATGGGCGTGGCGGGTAATAGGAGCCTATGTAAGAAAAACACCCAAAAATAGGGACTGCCCCTATAAAATTGGGACATCTGGTCACCCTACATGAATCTGTCATTGTGTCAAGGTTTAATCAGGAAAACAATTTGTGCAGTACCACTGAAGTTGCACCTGTAGTCATGGCTGATGATATTTCCAGAGAAAGTTTGCTTGAAACCAGCACAAATGAAGACCATGTAGATGAGCTACAAACCAACCACAGGTGATCTTAAAACCAAAAAAACCCACCCCAATTTGAAAGGAGCAAAACAAAAAGCCCTGTAGATAAGCAGGTCTACAATGAAATGGATAGCTCAGTAGTTTGAGCATTGGCCTGCTAAACCTGGGGTTGTGAGTTCAATCCTTGAGGGGGCCAATTAGGGATTTGAGGCAAAAAAAAACGGGGACTGGTCCTGCTTTGAGCAGGGGGTTGGACTAGATGACCTCCTGAGGTCCCTTCCAACCCTGATATTCTATGAGTGTTCCTGATGAACTAGGTGTGAAATGCCCAGCTAATAAAAGTTGCTTTCAAGATTCCATTTAATCAGCTGAGCAATTAAGTATGCTTGTATAGATTGGTCCTTTCCAGCCCACTGAAAGTGATATGCGAAAACGATAGTTTCCTTTTTTACCTACAAGCCATCATTTTTCATCTTCATTTTACAGAATGACAATAGCACTGCATGAAGATTTGCATGTCAAGTGGCTAGCAAACTCATATCTTTTAAATTTCACATATGGTCACATTTGTTGGTTGTTTGGAAATAAAGAGACTTGAAAACCAACATGGTTAACTGGGATTGGAAGAATATGCTCAAGTCAATGTCTGTTCATGGGAGGAGCAAACAACATGTAGTCATGTGGCAATTCTACAGTTTGAAGGGTCATAGCATCAATGCTTGTTTTAATAAAGAAGCATCTGAAAATATTAAAAAATGGTAAGTACTAAAAATATTGCTTGACACAGTGAAAACTTTAGCTAGTTTAGGTCTCCTCTTCCATGGTCACTGTGAAGTGCTGGAGAGAAACAATTGTGGTATTTACTTGAGCATCATTAAGCTACTTGCCAGACATAATATAACTTTTTCCCATCATATTAGTGACACCAAGATAATCAAATACTTGAGCAAGACAATTATTGATGATTATCATCAGAAACCAAGAGGCACATACCTAATAGCTGCAAAGAAGCTACGGTTTTATTGTCATTGCAGATGCAACCACAGATATTAGCTATACTGATCAAATAGTCATTTTGCTTCTCTTTGTTAATATTGATCATATCAAAGGACAAGTAGATATAAGAGAGAATTTTGTAAGTTTTGTGGCAGAATGAGGTAAATGCTACGTCCTTGTGTGCATAGGCGCTGACTCCGTGGGTGTTCCGGGGCTGGAGCACCCACGGGAAAAAAATGGTGGGTGCTTAGCACCCACTGGCAGCACCCCTATAGAGCCTCCCTCTCCCCGCAGTGCCTCCTGCCCACCAGTGGGCCCTGCTGATCAGCGCCTCCCTCTCTCTCCCAGCGCCTACCACCTGCCATGGATCAGCTGTTTCACAGCATCAGTAGCCACTGGGGGGCAGGAGGGAGGAGCGAGGCGCAGTGCGCTCAGGGGAGGGGTGTAACTGGGTGGGGAAGGGGCGGGGTGGGAAGAGGCAGGGGCAGGAAGAGGTGGGGCTGAGTGGGGCCTTGGGTGGAGTGGGGGCGGGGCCTTGGCAGAGCCAGGGGGAGCACCCCCTGGCAGATTAGACACTCGGCACCTATGCTTATGTGACCAGTAAACTGATGGTTTATTCTGCAAGTATAGACTAGACCCCAAATATATGTCTGGACAGGTATATGAACGGGGCCAGTGTTATGGCTGCAATTTGTGGAGGATTGCGAGCAAAAAATGACAGAATATCTTTCAGGCAAAAGAGGCAAAATGTATGCACATTACATCTATTGCACAGCTCATCAAATTAAATCTAGTTCTGTTCCATGCTGCTGAAGATAAGACCAGTCCAGAACTGAAAGTTTTCTTCTCAGTTTTGTAGGAAATATATAGATATTTCACAGACTAACCATAGATGAAAAAAACTAATTATTAAGTATAAAAATAATCTTCAAACTCTGGCTCAAAAGAATACAGTTTTGCAAATGGGAGAGGAATTGGAGATGCACTTCAGGCCCCTGAAGACATTGACAGGATTGAGGCTGCAGATGAAATTGAACATATTTCTGAAGAACGAAGGAGACCTTTACATTTAAAGGCATTCTGCAAGACTAGATAGGAAGCTCAAATGAAAGCCACTGAGGCAATGATAGTAAATTTTCAGCGTATAATTGAATGCCTAGAAGATGAAACTGTCACTGAACACAGGAGTAGTGAGAACATACGATAAGCAAAAAGCAACCTGTCTCTGATGGATTGGATGTTCTACCTATATCTGTTATGGTGGCATAGGATCTTAGTTATCATGGCTGCAGCCTCTGGAATACTTCCATCAAATAATATTGACCTGTTCCAAGTCCTCCAAACATTTGACAGCAAAGTGAACAAGATCAGCAAGCTCAGATCTGAAGAAAAGTATGAGGAAATTGTAGAAGAATCTCAGAACAGGTGGGAAACAATGGGTTTTGAAAATGCAAACGATCCAAGCCACAGGAAGAGACGTGTATGCCACATGGATGATGAATTTGTCCACGATTCTGTGTTAGGTGCAAAGGATAACCATCAAAGGAAATATTTTGAGGTCTTAGGCAATATGGTAGGGGAACTAAAATCTTGGTATGAGGGATTTCAAGAGGTAGCTACTCTATTTGGTTTCCTCCATCCCAGCAGACTTCAAAATATAATGCTAGAAGAGTGAAAGGAAGAAGTTCTTAAACTCATGGAAAATACTCATATTTTTCTTTGGACTTGGTTCATGAGATCATGTCTTTCAAGATGTGTTATTTTACCAAGGACACAGAGGTGTTCATTTTGTCAAGTGGAGTCCAGAGGTACCTGAATTTCATAATGTCAAGTTCTCTTGATGATGTTTTACCAGAAATGGAAATGTGTCGACTCTCTCTCACCATACCAATTGGAGTGGCTAGTGCTGAATGTGCAATGAGCACATTAACACATGCCAAAAAACTACACGCATTCAACGCTAGCTCAGACATGGCTGGGTGACCTTACTTTCCTTTTAGAGTAGCAGCCGTGTTAGTCTGTATTCGCAAAAAGAAAAGGAGTACTAGTGGCACCTTAGAGACTAACCAATTTATTTGAACATAAGCTTTCGTGAGCTACAGCTCACTGCATCCGATGAAGTGAGCTGTAGTTCACGAAAGCTTATGCTCAAATAAATTGGTTAGTCTCTAAGGTGCCACAAGTACTCCTTTTCTTCTTACTTTCCTTGCAATTGAGAAAGATGAGATAGTAAGGCTGGAGCTCAACGGCGTCACAGAACAAATTGCCAAGGACAAATGTTGCTGTGGTGCAAGGGCCCAATTATTGGAATTCACAAACCAACACGATTTGGGTGAGATTCCACTTCTGTTGAGGCCTGTACTTTTAATTTTTTTAAAAAGCTGTTTATGTTTTAAAAATCCTAAGGTGATAGAGAGACAAGGCGGGTGAGGTGATATCTTTTATTGGACTAACTTCTGTTGGTGAGAGAGACAAGCTTTCGAGCTCACACATAGATCTTCTACAGGTCTAAGGTGATGTGACCATTAGGCCCTACGCTGCATGTTTGCTGACCATGCTCTCATGACCCTTAAATCTCCCCCTTATCCTAATGGAATATCAGCCATAATATTTAAAAAATCCATAGCTGATCTACAGTTTCAGTTCACTCAACATAAGATTCTCCTAAAGATACACTCGCATAAAAGAGGAATATTAAATGTTGGTGGCATAGGAAAGCTCCGGGTTCATTGATGTTCATGCTTGGGTCTGTGCTAAGGTGAAGGGTGTTTGGAGAGATGTGTGGGACAGAATACATTTTAATTGTGGATATTCCTTTAACACTTGGAACTTTCAAACTAACTCGGATGCAGGTGGAATTAGGCTGTACAAATTCTCAGGGACTCTGTTTCCTTTTGAGCTGCCCTTGTAACCAAAGAGCTTATCTTGCACAGATGGAAATCTTCTTATTCTCCCAAGATCGGAGACTGGTCAAATACGTTATCAGAAATGACAGCTCTTGAATATTCTGTTCTTACACAGAACTCTTCTTCAGGTCTGCTTCTTCAGACCTGAAGAAGAACTGGGTGTGAGCTTGAAAGCTTGTCTTTCTTACCGACAGAAGTTGGTGCAATAAAAGATATTACCTTCCCCACCTTGTCACTCTTATTTTGATTTAAATCAGGCTTATTTGAATCAAAATAAAGAAGCTAAAGTAACACTGGTTTAAACCAACATAAGAGTGTCCACTGGTTTAACTAAATCTGTTTAAAACCACACACAAGTTAAATCAGTGCAACTTTTTCACGTGGACATGCTGTCTGTTACAGACTAATCATTACCTTTCGTGGTTTAACACTGTACAATTGCGTTTTACATACAAGCAAAGCTGCTGAATGATATTCCTAATGGGTCAGATTTTTCTAACATCTATCTCTTTGTTCTTTTTGTCTGTCATCTTTTTACTTCCGTGCTGAATTCTTTACAGAGGATTCCTCTCCTCTCTTCTCCCGAAACTTTTATTTTTCTCTTCTAGCTCTTACTCATTCTGTCCATCTTTCTTCCTACAGTAGAGGCACATCAATGACTATTTGTTAATAACGACATTTTAATGATTGGCATGTTTGCATTTACTTCCTATCTACGTTTATTTGTGGGAAAAATATTTAAAATGAATCAAGATTTGGTTAAAAGAAGAACAGGAAAAAAGAACACCCCCCACCCACCCACACATACTCTGCAGACATGCTTGTTTAAGCCATCACTGTCTTACCCTCACCCCATCTTGAAACTCCGGTATTCAATGTAAGGGTCATGCTGAGTCACTGACAAAGGTTAATAAGCACAATGTTGCAACAGCAAACACCCATTAGAGGAACAAAAGAGCTGTTGACAGTTAACAGTGCATAGCTAATTCTGATTAAAGGCTAGAATGTGTCTTTAAGGAACCATATGTAGTGATGGGGGGTTCAGAAAGGGTTGTGTAACAAGGAGAATTCTGGGGTTCTGGGGAAGTATATTCTGCAGCAGAAACTCTCTCACCCTTTTGCAGGATGCAGAATGCGATCCTCTCCACATAGCGACATGGACAACCCCTCTTTTGCATTTACATTAGCTCCACATTGGTTACCATTCTGAAACCTGTCAATTTGCTCCTCCAACCTTCAGCAGATCCACAGGACTCAGACATGGAGTTACTGATGATCCGCTCTATGCCAGTTTTTGGGTTGGCCTGTCTGTCCACAAGATCAGTGAGGCTGGTGGAGAGTTCCTTGTTGTGTACCCCTCAGAATGGTGTACTTAACAGCTATAATGACAGGTGTCAGAGTAGCAGCCCTGTTAGTCTGTATTCGCAAAAAGAAAAGGAGGACTTGTGGCACCTTAGAGACTAACAAATTTATTTGAGCATAAGCTTTCGTGAGCTACAGCTCATGAATGCATCCAATGAAGTGAGCTGTAGCTCATGAAAGCTTATGCTCAAATAAATTTGTTAGTCCCTAAGGTGCCACAAGTACTCCTTTTCTTTTAACAGCTATAAAACACTTACACTTTAATAACAATGTACTAATACTTTCAAGAGAAATGCAATAAGCATGACTATTTACATTTCTTTCCAAGGAACGTGATTCCAGATTCCCTGCCACTTGATGCTGGGATGACTTGGGGTTGTCAGACACCCTGTTTTGGAGAAAGAAAATTTAGAAGCAAGACCAACATTTCTTTTCTTCCTCAGTAGTGCAACATTACTAGCAATTAGTTCAGAAAAAGGGAGGGAAAGCATTACGGTCCCTCAGGCTAACATTTTTTCAAATCACTGCTTGGAAAACTCGCCTATCAAAGCCTGTGTTCCCTGAGGGTGACAAGTCTAGTGTTTGGTGAATATACGCCCATGTGGCTGCTTTATAAATCTCCTCATTTGGGGAATGTGCAAAATGTAGCACAATGCTGTTGACCCGGTCCTGTGGGCTCTAACCAGGCAGGGGTCGTATCTGAGAAGAAAGAGGCAGTAACTCTTTCAAGCTCTACTCACAAATACATTCCACCCACGTTGAGGCATGGCTCACAGTCCATTGCGCAGATATTCAAAACAGATTTGTACGTGGTCTTTGTGCTCCTTGGGCTTGTGTCTCTCTCAGTGGAGTCCAAATACACTCCACTCTGCTGGACTTCTTGTACTTTTCTTCCCCTCATTGAAGCTCATGGACCCCCACTGAGCTTCTTGGCTGTCCCTCAAGGAACCTCAGATGCCCCATTGGGCTCGTAGGCTTCTTGGGTTTGCCCTCTCCTTTTTCCCAACTCCCAGTAGATTGTGCAGGCCTTCATGGTGTAATCCTGCGGCAAGTGCTTTGAGCAGTGAAATAGTTAATAGTTTAAATGTCAACCTTATTATCTGACTTGGCATCCATGGAAATGTATGGGACAATTTACACCTCTCAGAGCTATTGTTTCAGGTTCAGCTAATGCAGGCATCTGTTACACTTGATTCACCTTTTTTGAGGCTGTTTCCTCAACCATAATACCTAGAAACTTGCTTTAAAAAAGGGCATGGCTTCAGGAGAATAAGGCAGCATGAAAGAGGTTCTGGTACACTGTTCTGCCACATAACAGCTTATTCTGAGTCCTGGGTTTAATTCACGTTGGTGTGTCCATGTCCTGCTGCTTGTAATAAAATATGTTCTTAATCATTCTCTTCTCTAGATTAGGCCCTAATGAACAAGAGGGAGCCTACTGACAAATTGGGAAACTGAGGCACAAAGAAGTGGGAAACTGAGGCAGCACTGGAGAGGTCATCATTCTATGGTTCCTCCTAACATGCACACTTCTATAGAAAAGTAATCAGTTACATTTGGGATTTATCCCAAAGAATCATTGGATTAATCCTCACCAGAACTGTCAGGCTGGTCTTGTACAGCAGTGTGATCATGAAAGACAGGATTGGGTCATGTTTGGGTGGAGGCAGTGAAAAGCTGTTTTGTAGGCCCACCAAAAATGCTAATACCAATTCGCCAAAACCAAACCAAATGGCAGTAAATTAAACAGCTGGCATTGAGATGATTTGGAGTGAAGGAGTGTTTCAGCATTGTGGATAGCTCTTTTGCTGTCTTGAATTTTATTAGGTTCTTTTGAGTTTCTCTGGGATTTAAGGAAGAAAAGGCAGAGGAAGGGCGTTGCACAAACTTTGTGTCCATTTTTGTGCTATGGATGCTCCCATATACACATTTTTACAGATAGATTACCTGGCAATTGCAATTACCTGCACATTTCATTTTCTATTAAGATAAATATTTCTATAACATGCCTCCTAACATACAATTAGGAGCAGTGACTCTGCTGCATAGGGCTTTCACCTTCACTTGGAACACACACATGACAAAAATATGGGTAATTTTCAAACGTCATCAGAGCTTTCACATATTATTTCCTTTGTGTTTCTTTCGGTTTAGAAGACATAAAAGTGCCTGTACACAGGGTCTGAGTGCCCTGCCAATTGCTACAAATTATACAAACAAAATGATATAATACAATCTATTATTGTTATAATGCCATTATAACACACCATTTGGTCTGAAGAAGGTGGGGGGGGGGGAGCCACAAAATGACACTTTGCATAAATTATAAGAATTTCAGCAAAGCTTTCCACTGTTCAAACAAGAACAATAGCATTCTCTACACGGGAAAAACATCTGTAAGAGCCATGAGTTTGTTTCTTTTCGGCAGGAGGGCCTTGGCCATTTCAATCTATGGATGCCCTGAAAGTCATGGGTAAATGTCATGGCTCTAAAGAGAAGATGGGATTCTTTATGCAGATGGGGTTAACATTAATTTAGGCCTTGTCTACATGGCAGGCATGTCTGCAGCAAGGGAGATTTAGGTTGAATAATAGGAAAAACATTTCTAACAATAAGGGTAATTAAGTACTGGAATAGGCATCCATGGAAGGTTGTAGAAACCGCATCACTGGAGGTTTTTAAGAACTGATTAGACAAACACCTGTCAGGGATGGTCTAGGTCGGGGTTCCCAAACTTGATTCACGGCTCGTTCAGGGTAAGCCCTGTGCCACTTCCCGCAGCTCCCATTGGCTGGGAATGGCGAACCGTGGCCACTGGGAGCTGCGAGCGGCCATACCTGCGGACGCACAGGTAAATAAAGTGTCTCGTGGCCCCCCAGGGGCTTACCCTGAACAAGCCAATAACCAGGTTTGGGAACCCCTAGGTATACTTGATCCTGCCTCAGCACAGGGGGCTGGACTAGATGACCTCTTGAGGTCTTTTCCAACCCTACATTTCTGTGATTCTACAATTCTATTGGAAAGGTTTTTCAGTATGTTTTTCTGCTATACCTAGACCAAAATAACGTGTTGGCTTAAACTATTCCCATGTGAATCATTGAGCCCCACACAAGTCTATGGGGTTTTGGTTGGTTGGTTGGTTGGTTTGTTGTTTTTTTTTCTAAATAACTGCACAGCATTTTGTGCAAATATCCCATGGTGCAATGTATTGGTGCTAAACTCTATGCATTCTGAGATTTTTCTTGCAGAGCATTGTGGGATACCTACTGGAGCCTGCTGCAATTCTGGGAGTGGGGTCAAATTAACAAACTCCCATGATTGCTTTCCTGGTAGCCCATAATTCTTCTGTTTTTATTGATCCACAGCCATTTTCAAACTGCTGTCAGGCAGCATGAAGGAAACACTGTTGAGCCTTAAGATCTCGGCAGTCATTAGTAGGAACAGAGTGCTCCAGATGTATTAGCAGTCACAGAGCTGGATGGCTTTGGATGAGCTGGGATGCAGCCTCCGAGATGCCATGCAGATACTGCTAGAGGAGGAGGAGAACGATAAAACTGAGCAGTTACTTCTGCATCATATTTCCATGGAGTGGATTCACTTGGTGGAGTGCCACTTCTGTGCTCAGCCCACCAGCATGACAGGTGGGCTAGGGCTGTGATGCAGAGCTGTGATGACCACCTGTGGCAGCAGAACTTCAGGAAGCAGAAGTATTCCTGGAGATCTTTGCAAAGCTCACTCCGGACTGCAGCAGCAGAACACCAACAGGTGAGTTCCATCCGGGGTTGAGAAGAATGTGACCACAGCCCTCTGGAAGCTCTCCATCCTTGCTCGCAAATTCTCCACAGCTTTGAGAGGGTGAGTACAGCAGAATTAAGCCACGCTCCAGGCCTGTCCCAGACCTACTGACTTCTACTCCATGGAATTCCTACCTTGTGTTGTATCCCCAAAGGGATTCCATAAACTCAAGGAAAAAGAAAGTGCGGCATACCACAAAGCTCTGCCTTTGATTCCATTTGAACATACTGTGAGGTCCCTACGATAGCATGAGGGGAGAAAATGATCAGGCCCCAAGTGATCTATTTACTCTAGGGCCTACCTCTGATCTGGGCAAAGGTGTCAATACAATAGAACTGCCTGGCAACAATGTCAGTAAACTCTTCCTTTCTTGATTTTTCTCACAATGTTTTTAGTTAAATGCCAATCTGATAATCTCTCAGAAGTATCCCATCAAATATACCAGTGATTAAATGTGGGGAACAGCTGACCAAGATGAAAACAATAAGAAAAATTAGCACTGAAGGACAGGCCCAATGGTTTGGAAATCACTTACATAATGTTTTCTAGTATTCACTCACACAAGAAAGTGTCACAATTCAACACAGCTGATGTAACTAGCAGTAAGAAAAAGTGTATCTAAGCCAAGTCTGAGTGATGCTGAGGGTCTGCCCAGAAATATTCTTCAGTGTTGAAATCCTCACTCCAACATGACCACATGTGAAAGCAGCAACAGTGAAATCAGGCCTTTGCCTTGAGAAGCATCATTACCAGTAAAGAAATATGGCTTGCATAAGAAGGATCCAGTCCCACAACCCTTGTTTGTGTGAGTAGTCCTGTCTCACCCAAGCAGTCCCATTGAAATCAATGGGACTACCTGGGTGAGTAAGACTACTCTGATAAGAGCAGCTGGATCAGACCCTAAGGTGCTCAATTTCCATAATCAACTGGAAGCTGAGGATACTCCACACCTTGCAGCTCACAATCCTGACTGGGAAAAAATACAACCAAGAACTAGAAGAATGGAACTACTCTCTGACTTACTAAAAAAAACAAGAAGGCCTCCCGATTTTCTAGTGTTTGTCCACCAGATATTACCTGATTTGATCTTATCCAAAAGACAGGAGAGTCCAGTTAGGCTCTCTCTTTATATTAAATTATTCTGACCGGAATAATAACTAGACACAAAATATCCCAGTGAATGTATGCATTGTTATAAGATACTTTTCCTCACAGATTTTAGTTCTGCTTACTTAATCATTCATGCTTTGTCCATGAATATGAAAATACCTTGATCACTATGCAATAAGAGTCATCTTGGCACCATCTGTTTATATTTGAGATCTGAACCTTGTAAATAATAAAATGTACTTTGCTCACAAACTCATAGTTCCTAGCAAGAGAGTAGTTATAATTGATTAAAAGTACAGTATTGAAGGTATTACTGGCAGCAAAATTTTGGTCTCTGTCCACTGAAAGGATTGTTTCCTTCCCATTGTCTACCTTGTAGGAGACTAATATATAAAGTCACAGGATCATTATCTGTATATTACTCTATTTGTACTGATAATGTGCTTGGCACTGTACAATAATCAAAATAAAGATAGGCCCTACCCTGAAGAGCAGTTCACAGCCTACTTTTAAGCCTCTTCACCTTCCCTGAAGATGCCAGAACGAATGAGTGAGCTTGTTTACAGGTCTATAGCTCTAAAAGTAATGCAGCTGGCTTTCCTTATACCTCTAAAATAGGCATCATAGCTCTAAAAGAAGGCAAGGAGCACCTAAGGGCATCCGTCTTTCATAACCACAGAGCACACAAACTGGAAAGAGTTAGGTCTCCTGTATCAGGCTCCCTGGGTACACACAATTGGATGAAAATATAGCCGTGGTATAGCGGTTAAAAAAAGAAGTGAGTAAACTAACCTAAACTAAACTCCATGTTACCCAAATGAGAAGTGAGTAAGCTCACTTTACCCTTGACTACACTACTAGGGACAGTTGTGGATGTTTAATAGAATGATCCTGTTTGATGGATCAGGATTATGTGATCTGGCCCAGGCTAATCAGGCCTCAAGAGGGGATGGGAGACAAGACTTTTTGCAGGGTTGGGGTGGGATTTTGTATGGGAGTCACATCTTTTGAGCAACAACAGGATCTACCAAGAAGGAAGAGTCTTCCTCATCAAGAGGGACCTGAACATAGGATTTATACCCTACCATCCTAAATGGGACTGGCCCAAAGGGAAAAGCACACTCTTATGAGTTGGGTGAAACATTATGGATTGAGTTTGAACCAATCCAAATTGTGTGACTGAGTCCCCCATTTAAGACAGTTGTAAAAGATAGTTAAGGAGCCACACCTAAAACAAAACCTAATAGAATCTGCCCAGAAACTAGCACCAGGTGAGTGGAGGGTTTGCCTGGGTCTTGTGACAAACTTGGGGAAATGTTCGGGTGGAAAGGAACACACAGAAAACTGAAATGATGGTTTGGAAGAAACCTAGAGAGACGTTTTTGGGATCAGAGTGCATGCTGAAAAGAGCACTCTCAGTGCTCTGAGCAAAAGAAACTATTTCCTGGTACTTGATTCCTTCTGTGTTTATAGATATAGGACTTTGCACATTCTTTGTAAATAAACAAAACTTAAAGAAATATCTGACTATCACCAACTTCTACTCCCAGCTGGACACCCACAGGACCAGAAACTTTGACTAGCCAAGTAGGTTAGAAAAGGGGCAACAATAGGTTGATCATTTTAAGTGCTTTAATTCTCATAGCCAATTTTAAAATGAGGAATTAGTTGCCAAAGGAGGGAAATTTTACAGGAGGCAAAGCTGAATATGATTATTCATATCAGTGAAGTTTAGACAAGTGTATTACAAAATATCTATACAACGGAGGGGTCGAATAGAGATCTGAACATGCTATTGGCCACCCTACACCGCATTAAAAATACCTTACATCTCTTAGGCTACCCATTAAATAACAGATAGTATGTCCTGTTAATTGTTAGTGTGTTCTGACCTTAGACTTTGACCAGGTATTTAATAACACCATCTGCTGTCTGCGTCTGCAATACTGTTATTTTTACATATGGATTACTCTTCTGTCTTCAAAAACAAGGCTGTAATAACAGTGCTAAATGGTAGCAGAACCAAATGAGATTTAAATTACACCGTCCAAGTAAAACATGAAGGGAGAACAGAACACCAAAAATACATCAAACTTATTTTACTGGCTTAAATCTAAAAATCCTAACTTGCTAGAAGGTTGATTAGCTGTAGCTCAAGTCTTGCTGTCCTTACTTGGGGAAAAGTCCTATTGTTTTGCCTGAGAGAGGACTGTGGGTGAAATTTACCCCTGTGCAGGCTGCCTGCACACACCCTGCATTACTTGAGTCCTCAAAATAGGCTGACCCTTTGGACAGAGGTGAAGTTCACCCTGGAGGATGAGCTCTTTACTCTTTATTTGCATGCCCTCTCCTCCCCACCCCCCCAAATCAACCCAGCAAATAATATTTTAAAGAGACACTGTTGAGTATTTTAGGCCACAAATAATTAATCACTTGAAATTCAAATATTCCTCCTAATTATATCTATAATGGTATTTGGTTTTTAAAAATACATGTATTTAGCTCTGAATGACCAACTTTATAAGAGCCCACATATGCAAAGGCCCCAGTCCAGCTCTCATTGAAACTGATGGGACTTTTGTCATTGCTTCCAGTCGGGGGCAGGATCAGGTGCAAAAAGAATTGTGCATTTATCTATTGCTTCAGGGTCTTATATGTAGCGTTGCCAACTCTCAATTTGATTGCATATCTCACAATATTTGGGATTTTCCTTAAAACCCAGCTCCTTGAGTGAAACACTGACCCTACTGAAGTCAATAGCAAAACTTCCCTTGACTTCAGTGGGTCAGACTTTCACTCCAGAATTGTGTGATTTTTGTGAGCGTCCTTTTTTGTTTTGCTTTAATAAAAGCTGAAAGTGCCTAGCCCTTATACTTGTGGAGAAAAGCTTGAAAACCTTAAAGGCTTAAAAAACAGAAGGCAAATTAAAAAAAAAAATCCCAAGGTGATTTATTTTTTAAAGTCAATTTCATGATGTTTAGGGAACCTGAATGTTTTGTCATTGGCAATACTGCTAATCACTATAGTATCTCAGTGTGTATGCACTGTAATAATGAATCATGCATCCTCTCTAGCTTTATTTGTGCGTGAGACCTACCAAAAGTGCTTTGCCTTTTTTCCTACTGAAATGGAGAGGTTAACTTTTAAAACCAAACATATGAATCTAATCCGGAGGGTATGTAAAATATGGGGGCTGAACTATTTGACAGCATTTGAAAGACGCATGTCTTGACATGTTTTCTATTAGAAAGGATTTTAAGCATTACAATCTGTCAAATGAGGTATCTGGTTACATCTGAAAAGGGGTTCTTACCTTTTCCTCCCACTATATTCAGGAGGAAGGCATCTAGAAGTCTGATTCTGAAGCCCTAATGAACAGACACACTGACTTATTTTATAAATATGTGAAATGATGTATGTCTGTCTTTTTTCCCCTGTAGTTGCTAGTTTTGGAAGAAGAGTTGAAAAAAACCTAAGCAGATTCTTTA
Source organism: Eretmochelys imbricata (assembly GCF_965152235.1). Classification (NCBI taxonomy): domain Eukaryota; kingdom Metazoa; phylum Chordata; order Testudines; family Cheloniidae; genus Eretmochelys; species Eretmochelys imbricata. The sequence continues at coordinate 133,725,705 of NC_135574.1, read as the reverse complement.
CATATTTACTCTGCATCAAATTCTGAATCATAGAAATGTGTAAGTATATTTATGTACGTTATCTAACCTCAATTCAAATACACTAGTGGAGCATGTTATGTTGGGTTTGGCATTTATAAACAGCCTAGCTATAATTTCCATAACTGTTGTAAAATAAAATTTGTATAAATTACAAGCAATATATAAAATCTAGGCAGAATTTATTTCTAAAAATATCTGACACTGTGTGTACCCTGCATACAATTTACCTCTTGTGCATGTTCTTTTAAATCTGTTCATGGGGAGTATTACACTACCTGTGAGCAACTAGGAACTTGTACAAAGACGCAAAAAGTCTTGGACCAAGTTTCCAGACCCTGCTGACCTATTCAGCAAAAAGTCTGCCAATGCATGGAACTCTTTTAGTTCTTGTAAGCAAGCTCTCTCATCAACATGCTTCTTTCCAGCTTGTGTTGGCCTTTCCAGTATGGTCCATTCCAAAGGAAGAGGGGCTTGAGCACATTATGTGATTCACTATAATGTATATGATATATTTTTCAAAGTTACTTAACAAAAGGTTGGACTCCTGGTAACATAGTTCTCCTTAAGCATGTACACACACTACAGACAGCAGTTTAGACATGCTGGACTGGGATTCCAGCTCTAGCCAAGCAGGCATGATGTTCTCAAATGCTGTGGTGATCTGTTAGCTACGTAACCTTTTGACCTTGTGTTGAATGGCATTGTTTCTGATCTCACTGGGCCAATTTCACCCCGGTGTAAATCCAATAGTTTCAGTAGAGTAACGCTATGGAGGAATGTTGACCAATGTGTTTCAGGGTTGGAGCACCCACCGGGAAAAAAAATTGGTGAGTATTGAGCACCCACCGGTAAGCCTCATCAGCGCCTCCTCCACCCCCCAGTGCCTCCTGCCCACCATGGCTCTGTTGTTCTGTGGCGTGCAGGAAGTGCTGGGGGGAAGGGGAGGAGCAAAGATGGGGCACGCTTAGGGGAAGAGGCAGAACTGGGCAGGAAGCTGTGGGGGAGGGGGTGGAACTGGTTGGGAAGAGGCGGGGCAGGGTGAGGTGGGGTGGGAAGAGGTGGGGTGGGGCCTTGGGGGAAGAGGTGAAGTGGAGGCAGGGCCTGGGGCACAGCTGGGGGGAGCATCCCCTGGCACATTAGAAAGTCAGTGTCTATGCCAGCACACTAAAATGGTGAGGACCCTCGCCACTGGGATATTCTGATGTGGGTCTCTCTGTCTCTCCTGTTGAACCTGTTCCACTTTGGATAAACATTGAGCGTTGCAACACCTAAGTTCCTTTGTGGATCCGGGCCAGGGTGTATCGCGAATGAGGTGGAGGATTCCAGGAAGAGAAAAGAGTTTCATGGTGAAGACAACTGAATGCTGCCCTGGAGAACTGGATTCTATCACTGCTCCTGCCACAGTTACTATGTGACGCTGGGCAAACTATTTAAAAAAAGCTTTTCACAGGTAATCACTAATTTTGTGTTCCTTATTTTCTGGGTATCCAACTTGGGACTCAAAGGTCTGCTTTGCAGAAGTGCTGAGCACTCACAGCTGCTGCTGAAGTGAATGGGAGTTGTCTTTTGAACATACGAAATGTATATGATGTTAAGTACTCAGAAAAATCAGGTACTAATTATCTCAAATTGGGCACCCAAATTTAATCTCTCTGCATCAGTACCCTCTCTGTAAAATGGGGACACCACCACCCAGGGGTGCTAGAATAGGGGAGGCCAATCGGGCCATGGCCCACCCACTTTTTACCGGCCATAAGGGCAAGCGACTAGGCAGAGGGGGCAGAGAGGAGCAAGCGGGGAGCCGGGTCTTGGGAGGAAGAGGTGGCATGGGAGCAGGGCCTCAGGGGAAGGGGTGGTGTGAGGGAAGGGCCTCGGGGAAGGGGTGGGGCCTCGGGGGAAGGGGTGCCGCAGGAAGGATGGAGCCATGGTTTGGGCACCTGTGGTCCCCTCACCTTTAGGGATCTTCTGCCGCTCCTGACTCCCCTTCCTCACTTCACGGGGGTTTAATGTTTGTGAGGTAGTGAGATACTATAGTAGTGAGCACCATACAAAAGCCCATGACAAAATTAATAATTCTGTGTTCAGAGCAGGATTTGAATAGTCTGCTGTAAATAAATCCTAGGACCCCATATTGAACAATTAGCAGAAAACAAATATTGAATAGCTGTTCATTAAGTGAACGCCCTCCATTCTATGCACTGAATAAAGCAGGGGTCCCAGGAACAGAATAGTATGTGATCATATAATTAAAGACTGAATCATAATCCATACACACAAGGAGCCAAATTAAGGTTGCACAGGCAACTTGAATTCTGGCATTTCCTATCTTTTGAATGCTTGACTTTGCAGCCTTAATAATGTTCCTTTAACAGGTGTGTGTGCGGCATACTATATAATATGGGCTAAATCCCGCCCTAACTACTAATATAATATATAATATGGATAATATGGGCTAAATCCTGCTCTAGCTAGTGCAGGTGAGAGCAGAGATGCACACACTCTTTGCTCTCACCCGGAATCCTGGAGTCAGGATTCTTCTTGGCCAGTTGGGGCCTTGTGCTGTGGCGTGCACTTCATTGGGGAGAGTTTGTTGGAAAGGTAATCCAGCTGGAGGCCACAGGACTGGTGTTGGGATCGATGTGTATCACTCCCACACTTCTCATAGCCAGCTCATTTCAAAGTCCCTTTTGCCATACTGATCCCTGGATCAAGAAAGGGAGGATGTGTTACCATGGAATTGGCTGAATCCCTCTTCTTCGGGTGTGTCCCCCTCCAGAGATGGTTCCTCGGGATACTAATATTATGTAATTACACACAAAAATTTTAACTGAAGGCTGAGTCAGGCAGCAGCTATTACAGAGATGTTTCTGAGAAGCTCCAAACATTTTTTTATTTGGTCTGAATTTTTTTTCTTAATTATAATGTGTGCGGTGTTACATTTAGCAATACTAGTAACTGGTGGAGGGGAAGTAGATGACTCAGGGGATTGGTAATGAGATACACAGCCTTTCACCGTGGGTCAGCAATTCAAATCCAGCTCAGGTCATTAATGTTGAGATGTTATTGCCTTCTAAAGTTGTTTGATGCCCTGTGTGGAACGAGTTTGGTGGCATTAATCCACTTCCTCAGGTACAAAAATCCCCACCATAAAAAATGTCTCTACTCTGGCCTCCACTACAGTTTGCTACTCTTGATAGCAGTCTCTGAGGAAAAGCTAATGAATGAAAAGGCATAGACACTGCACTACTCTCTCACCCTTACTGATCTTGGTAAATCACTGTGGAAATATGTGTCCACCATGTAGTTGTGTTACTGATACAAGGGTTCAATCCTAAGGCTGTCAGCCTAGCGCTTTTCACCAGCACTTCTTTCTGCACCAGTCAAATGGCACGTTAAGCCCACTGAATAAAAGTGAATCCTGGAGCCTACCCTGCACACCTAATTCAATCCTCCACACAGTAAATATGAAAAGGAGTACTTGTGGCACCTTAGAGACTAACCAATTTATCTGAGCATGAGCTTTCGTGAGCTACAGCTCACTTCATCAGATGCATATCGTGGAAACTGCAGCAGACTTTATATATACACAGTAAATATGAAGATGCTTTTGACGTACAGGTACTGAGGCTGCACAGACACTAATGCAAGGACAATCTGCGCACAGTCCTCCAGGCAAACCCAATATAGGGGGAAACAAGTGATGTGGAGAGTCCATCCTTGGTGACATAATCTTATAGCTAAAGCCCAGAACTGGGAGATCTGAGGGTTGTTTTTTTTACCAGTTCTGCCAAACACTCTGTGTTACCTTGAGTAAGTCATTTAATTTGCCTGTGCTTCCATTTCCTCATCTGTAAAATGAGACTAACACCTACATACCTGACAGGGTATTATGCAGCTAAGTTAACTGCATTATCTTTATTATTATGATATACTGGTAATGTGCAAAATATCATTAGTTATCATTATTAATTTTGCATGTATTAATTATAATTCCTATCAGTGGCCTCCTTACAGTGGTCAAAGTGAGCAAGAGTGCTTACTGTGGTGGTTTTTTAAAACTGGAAAAAGCATGATGGAAACAATGAAGTAGTAGCTGTTTTCAGAAGTTAGAAATATATCATGAAATGCCTTAACAGCTGAATATTTTTACCTATCATAGTTGCACACATTATGTAATATTACTGAAGGAGAACAGGGATAACAATTCTGTCTTTTAAATTTGTTTATTTTGTCTATTTGACAGCACTTCAAGTAAAATTTTTAAGAGTATCTAATTGATTTAGAAGTCTAAGCCTCACTTTAAAAAGTGAGTTAGGCACTTAGGCCCAAATCCTCTAAGTATGTAAGCAGTGCTTAATGTGTAATGAAAGAGGTACTGGGGCTCAAGCAATTTTTTTACATTCATAATTAATGCAGCAAGCCCAGAGGTGCCAGGACTATGAACTGCCAAGCCTAGACGTGCCATGGCTCAGCCTGGCAAGCCCTGGCACAACTTAAGCACTCTATGTAAGTGTCTAACTCCCATTGATTTCAATGGGTAGAGAGAGACCAACATTTAAACAAATAGAAAAATGTGATTGTAAAACCACAAAAAAATTGGCAGGGAGAAACAAGGCCAAGGGTAGTACCTGAAACTATCCTTAACTTTTCTTTTAATTGGACTAGATTTCAAGCTGATGGTGGTCCCTTTAAAGGTTTAAATTGCTGTACTCTATGCAGTGTTTGAGTCTGCCCATATACAGAGGCCAATGGGGAGGAACATGTTCATTCTAGCTGGTCTGGTATGGAGCTGACAACCAGCTCAACTTCACTGCTTCAGGGGGACATTTTGGCAATACTGGAACCTCCACACTGCAAACAGCGTTAATGGTTCTGGCACAAGCCTTGAGAGGGTTTTGGCCTTGGCTCAGATATTTTAGACTTTTATTATATGTGAGGGTCTCTGTTCAAAAAGGATCCACATGGACAAAGTGTTGCAAAGCCTGAAATCTCCACAACACTTTAGGAACGTACTGGCATAAACTGCTCCTGGATATTGTATTTGTGTTGGTCGAGCATAATCAGCTTTTATATTTGTCCATGACTGCCATTAAATGGATTCTGTCTTTTCCTTTCAATAATTTCATGTCCTACATAGTATTTTGACAAAGGATAGGGTGTAGGCTTGGGACAAAGATTAATTGTTTGTTAGTTGTATTCAGGCCAAACTAGGAGTTCTTAACAAAAAAAAAATTGCGCCTGCCAAATGATAATCTTACTTCTGTGTTTTGGTCTCAGTTTGTAACAGGCTTCCTGTGAAATTCTTGTCCTTTTTCCATTTTCTGTGGGGCATTTAGTAGCCTATTGAACTAAAGTGGGTATAAAGCAATGAACACAGCTACAGCTATGTCACAGAGGGGTCACAGATTCCATGACTTCCTGTTTATTTTTAAAAGGGGTCACTGGGGTCACCGTTGTCCCTCCACCCCTCACATCAGGAAATCCAAAGCCAGGGTACACTCCATCCGCTTTCAGATCTCAACAAATCCTATTTGTTGATTGCATTTTTGGATGCAAAGGAGCAAGGCGAAGTGTAAGGATAAGAGAATGTGACATTCCCTATTTATCAATCTGAGAAAAACTGTTAGAAGCTTGATTTATCAACTGTCCTCATTTCTGGCACCTGGAAACATTGCTCATAAGTCTCTATTTTTAATTGGATTGTAGTAACCTCTGAACTTCTCTAGTATTTTCATAATCCTGTCCCTTCCTGGCAAGACACATTGTAAATATCTGTTGCAGCTGACTCTCTAACACAGAGGAATAAGGTCATTTTGCTAGATTTTTCAACTGTGCTACTTGAAAATGAAAAAAGTCAGCTGCTGGATTAAAAACAAAATTAATTAAAAGGTTTAACATTTTCCATTCTCTCCAACAAACGCATTTTGCTCTTACAAATTTTGCTGCAGACTACCTCAGCAGGCGCACAGTAGTCTGCTATACATTGCAGGATTGGGCATTTAGTTTTTTTACATTGTATCTCCCTGAAAATTAGCATACTCATATATATGCATGAATACTTTTTTAAAGGAAAAATCATAAAAAAATTAATAAACCATAAAAAAATCATAACAAAATAAGGAAAGACTTAGCATCTCCATATTTCAGGCCTTATCTGTGGACAAGTGGCGTATCAAGGCCTTCCTGATGTTTCCTTTTCATAAATGTCTTGCAAACATGGTATCCTATATCCACTAAGAAATTATTCCAAAAAAGTCCCTCATAGCAAGCTTCAAAGAGTCAATACCAGGGTTCCATATAAAGTAAAAAGCTGACATCAAACTTCTGTTTGGATTTTTTTCTGATTCTCTGACACATTTTCTTCCAAACTGAGCTAGTGTGATGACCTTAATCTCGCCTTTTGGCATTTTATTTTGCATCCAGCGTCTCCTTTAACTTCTGCTACCATCAGTTAGCTTCCATTGTGAACAATAGCTGTACAATTCATAGAAACATCCAACATAGTGATTATTAACAGCTTTTAAAAATATAAGCCTGATCCTGTAAACACACACACGTGCTTAATTTTAGGCACAAATAGTTCCATGGGAATCAATGGTAGTGTTCATGTTTGAAGATTAGCACGTGTGTTTAGGCCCTGATCCTGCAAACAGTTAAGATCACATGTGGCTTTAAATTCACTGGGACTACTCACATGCATAAAGTTACAAGCGCACATAAATGTGTGCAGGATGAAGGTCTCACTATGGGCCTATTCTAAAGCTCATTGAAGTAAATGGCAAGATTCCCACAAAGTGAGCTGTAGCTCACAAAAGCTTATGCTCAAATAAATTGGTTAGTCTCTAAGGTGCCACAGGTACTCCTTTTCATTTTGCGAATACAGACTAACACGGCTGCTACTCTGAAACCACTGACTACAGCGGGCATTGAATCAGGCCCTATGTCCTTGCTATGCTATTAGAAAAGGACATAATAAGATAAGACTTACTCTTGTCAGTACTTCCACTGAAGTCAGTGACTAAAGCTGGCAGGATGTGACCTAGATTTTACTTTCTAAAAATTTATTTTAAAAATCTCACAGGCATTTTGTGACACAGAGCAGCAAGTCCAGTGTGGCTATTTTAAGCTGCATCTTTGAATGTAGTACTTTTCATTTTAACCTTGGCTGTGCTGTTATTTTACCAAATTCAACTTCCCTCACAATGAGGCCCCTTCAGGACCGTTTGGCATTTGTCTCCGCAGTGGATGTTTCTTTTTCACTAGAAAAGTTTGCTGAAATGTTTCCTTAGGGATTAGTTTCAATTGAATGAACAGCATGTAACATTTGCTGCCTCACTAGTGGTGCAGCGTGAATTGTTTATTTCAAAATTTGTAAATAGAAATGTTTGGGTGTTTTTTTTGTTTTTTTTTTTACAGAAGAACATGGTATTTTAAATGAAAAACAAAACTTCTAAGGTTTCTAAAATGGCCATCACAGCCTCTCTCCTAAGCAGAGTGAGTGGCCATCTATAGGCAAGTCCCTGTGGTTGCTTTAGCTTCTGAATCATTTGGCACGTATCTTGCAGTACTTCAATAAGTAAATCACCTTTAAAGTCAGCTTACATTTACCTTTTTCTAATCCTTTCAAGCAACCTAGCACGTTCCAGAACAATAACAAGGCAGAAATGTCAGTAAGTCAATGGGAGTTTTGGCTGCAAAGGTTCCCAACTTTCTAACTGTACAAAACCAAACACCCTTTCCCCGCCCCTTCTCCAAGGCTCCGCCCTGCTCAGTCCATCCCCCCTCCCTCTGTCACTTCTCTCCCCCACCCACCCTCACTCGCTCGCTCATTTTCACCAGGCTGGGGAGGGTCCCTTTTCGACTGAGTGTTCTGGTTGAAAACCGGACACCTGGCAACCCTCGGGAATGGGCCTTAAGTTTTAAACTGAAGTACCTAGTTCTCACAAATGCAAAATAACTGCGTACCCAAAAATGTGCATAAATTAAGGCTGTACTTTAATGTCAGGTTTTAGTTGGCCCAACTTGCGAGGCTCTACACTCAACTTGGTGGCATTTCTGTTTATTTGGGTAGTACATGAAAACTTTTGAACACAGCATTGGATCAATTACAAAATTTCAGAGAATATTTTAGTTCTCAATGGAGAGAACCCTATGGATTTTTAAATTCTGTATAGCTCAACAATTGATGGCACCCATTAACACCTTCCAGCATAACTATCACCCTCCCCATCACAGCTCTACCCATCCTCCCAATACCACTTACCATGTTGACACTCTGCATTACATATCTCCCAGACAAATAGAAAAGAAATAATAATGGTGGGGAGAAGTTTGGAGCATGGAGGGAATGGGGGGCACACACAGCGCCTGACATGGAGGAGAGAATAGTAAACCCAGGTAGGGGGTGAAGGTGAAATGGGGGCATACAAAGCCCCTGGCATGGGGGACAAAGGAGGAAGTGGGGGAAAAGAGGGAGGATGGTGCTTGACCTACAGTTATGAAGTGTGCACCCCCTAGTGGTGCAAACGAATAATTCAATTACGTCAGCAGAAACCACTGATGAAATAACAGTCTCACTATGCACAATTGAGGGTATATTGTTTTATAATGGGCCATATCCTGCTCACCATGCACCCACAGGCAGTCCTACTGAAATCAATTAAACTGTGAGTAAAGCAAGCCCTCAACAGTTCTCTGCAGGCAACATGGCATTACCACAAACCACCAGTAGGTGTCCACTAGCAGTAACGCTATTCTTCTATATAGTATTCCAATAACATAACAATGGGTATTTTAGATAGATTAAGCCCAATGGGCTAGACTCTGTAAAAAAGAAAAAAAGAAAAAGAACTGAACATAGCCTTTGTTTGACTTCCATACTAGTAAGGCCATGAAATGATCAGGTTTGGGGAGCTTATAGGACGTGATATAAAACCCACATTTTCTATTTAATCTGGACACTGTTTGAGGAAAATCGTGTTCAGCTTTTTCACGAGTGCTGTAATGTTTCTCTCCCATTTTTCCAGAGTTAACTGGAAGCGATAAAATAATAGTTAAAAACTTAAAATTGCTCATCTTGATTTTCCCAACAAGCTCTGGTTCTTACGGGGGGAAAGTAATCGCAATTTTGCCCTCCAGTTTAAAGCCTGCCACAGCTGAAAGGTTTGCTCTCCCCCCCCCCCCGCCTTTACTAACACCGCAAACTGCTCATGATCGTAAATGCACAAACACTCGTTCTTGGCTCCCAACCAACATATATAAATACATGCAATTTTTCCTTCAAAGAACCTAGAGGCTAAGCAAGAGGGCAAAGGAGTACGTGACTAAAACATCCTAACTTCCTCTTTCATAAGTCATCACATGATGAAGTACAATTACAATTCCTGCCTTGTCTCTGCGAATCGCAGACGCATTGCCTCACCCTAGAAACCCTGCGCTCCTCTGCGAGTGTGTCGGCAGCAATTTCTGCAGCCGGGTTGGCAGGAATCCAATTTCAGTCTGGAGAGAAAGGGCAGTGGGTGGAAGGCAAAAACAAGGATCTGTTTACTTAGTATACATTGATAAAGCTTCTTTAGAAGGAAAAAAAAAGTACCTTTAAAAGAATTTGACACAGTATGAACGGGGAGCTGTTGTGAAGCAGAAAACAAGACGTGTTAACCCTTTTAGCCCCGGGGGAAAAAATCAGGACGGGAGTGTAGTCCAAAAATTAGCCATTTCATTGACAAGCTAACCTCAGGAAAGTCACTAGGGCTGGGCTCCTATACCCATGAAGTTGAAAATATTAACAGATGATTAATGGGAAACTAAAAGAAACTCTCTCCTTTTATGTGTGGGAGAGAGAGGGAGAGAGAGATCCTACAACTAGACCATGTTTTTGAATTTCGTTTATAGCTGACGGGGCAGCCCCAAAAGGGCAAGGTTTGGTTCGAGTGAATGTGCAAGGCGGTGTTTACATTACTCTTGCTTCACTCGGGAAGGATTTACGGGCGGGGAACGGCTTAACCCTTGAAGGGACAGATTGCATTACCTCGGGGGCAAGTGGCGTGTGTGAGGATCTGCGTTATCACCGGTTGCAACTGGGTCGGGAAGTATTACCCCTAGTTCCACGGTGTGTTCGGGGATGAGCGGCGTTGTATCAAAATCCTCGTTGCACTTGCACTGATGTGGGTGGGGGGAAGCGGGTTTTGCATCAACACCGGTTGCACGGCGCGCGCGCGCTGTAGGGGGGAATGACACTGTCGGAAGACGCATTAGCGAGCGGCACCGTTTCTGGAAATCCCCCAGAGCAGAATCATGCGGCGTTTGCATGAAAAAACGCTTCAGTTTTGGGATTAAATATCCTCTGTGTAATTTCAGAACAGGGTTTTTCATGTGACATAAGATCAACACAATTGTTTCTCCGAGGGTGGTTTATTTCCCCCCCCCCGCGCGCTTTTAAAAAAAAAACTTTCAAGGCACCTGGCATTTTCAACAGCAGCACGGTAGAAACCTTAGCAAGATTCCACCCCCCTGGCCAAGCCAGTAGGGGAGATCATATAATTTACACTCGCCTTGTCCAACAGAGCCAGCTCATTCCAGTCCAAAGAAGAAAGGTTGGGGGTGGGGTGTGTTGAGAGACAGCGGCCTACGGCGTTTGATTCTCGAAAAAGAAAAGAAAGAAAGTGGAGCTCGAAAACTTGACAGATAAGCTGAGCTTGACGATGGGGCGGGGGTGGGGGGTGGGGGTCATTTCCCAAGCTTAACTCTGCAGTTGGATGAAAGCATTCGCTTGCAAATAGGGCAAGGACATGATATCTATTTACTTGTTCGCTTTGATGACATCGCACTAATTAGCTCCATGAAAATATCTTGTGTCCACGCTACGTATCGTGTATGTTGGGCTGCAAAGGACAAAACATCAAAAAGCCCAGCTGGGTCTGTAATTACAAGTCAACCCCATGCCCTCCGCCAGTCGGTTCTGCAGTAACAAATCTCCCAACAGCAACATAGTCTGCAGTGGGAAATCAGCCTCATGCCAGCCTGTCTCAGTTACTGACCAGCGGTACGCCCGAGTAACAAAAGCCTCAGCTGGTTGTCAGTGCAAAGGGAGAGAGTACTACAGTATAGAATGCGGCTCATACACCCATTCCTGTGTACTGTACATGCTGCTCTTCTTGCTACGTTAAGTAAAAGTTAAGCCTGGCAGTGGGAGGGAGCTTTTAGAGCCCAGAAATAGCAGCAAGGGAGGCGGTACTTAGTGCTGTGACGGGGCATCGGCGGTGCTGGCTGTAGATTCTCTCTCTGAGTCTGTCCCTGGAATGTGCATTTCGTTTAATAAGGTTTCAAGTGCCAATTGCATAGAGTCACGTCCCTCACCGAGTCTGCGCAAAGGGCGCAGCTGCAGCCCTGAAACAAAATGCGGACGTCAGAGGCTAGAGCTCAGCTTCCTCCATCCCTCCCTTTGTAACCTACATAACTCAGCAGCAGCACTGTGGGAATGGTGACCCAAAAGCAAGAGTTTGAGAGAACAGCTTCCACTTTGTTTACTCTGCACAATCACACACACAGCTCTCTCTATATATTTGGACTACTTCTGGGTTGAATGATGACTTCATGTGCAAATGACAAATGAACAGAACAACATCCCTTTCTCTTTTTGACTGGCTGCAATTGTCAGACGAGCTGTTTGGAATTCTCAGTGCGGAAGAAGGAAGGGAAAAAAATGTCCGCAGGTTGGGGAGGAGAGAGATTGTGTTTCTTTGCTAATCTGCACTAGAAAATGGAAGGGTTGTGGCTGCAAATGACAAGGAAACCTAGAATGTCCCATTTCCGAACCAAATGAAACAATTATTTACAAATCCAGAAGAGCTAAATAGCAATTGTATTTATAATGGTCTTCTACCTTGGCTAAGGCAATGAAAAAACAATCCTTATACATGTACAAGGAAATTACATTACTTAGCGCTTTCGATCTTCCAGGCGCTGTACACATAACTAACTCTCGCAACCCCCTGGCTGTTGGGTATTATTAACCCCTTTTAACAGAGGGGGGAAATTGGGAAAATTGTGAAGTCAAAGGGATTGGACCCGGAGTGATTTCCTCAAGGCCACGAAGCGAGTTAGCGTCAGAGGCAGGATTAGAACAAAGGTTAGATTAAATTCCAGCCAAAAATCAACCATCACAAAATTCATCCTATAAAATATTTTTTTAAATCAAGTAAGGTGGCATTGTTTTTTAAAACACTTTTGCTCAATAAAAAGATTTTTTTCAACCCTGCCTGACATAATTAGCACTTCTCTCCTCAGAGCACTTCACAAACACTTCCTAGGCTGCAAAGAAGATGGGGAAAGGAGCGAAAAGACCCCTATTTGCATCCCATTCACATGTGCAAGCCCTTGCCGCTCCCCCACCCTCGGCTGACTAGGAGGGAGCTGGCTATTCTTGCAGCTCTTGTTGTCTTGGGACTCTTGGCAGAAGTTCAAGGAGCAGCACCAGCAGCAGGCGGCCAAAGGAGAGGGCGCCCAGCGCGCAGGCGCTTCGAGGCACTGTCGAAGAATCGAGTCACTGGAGCAGAGCGCACAGGCGGCGGCTGCTGCTGCTGCTGCTGCCGGAGTCCCCGCCCCAGAGCGAGCGCCCGGGCTGCAGTAGTGAGCGAGCGAGCGGGACAGGCGGAGTGAGCCGCGCGCTGGAGTAGGCAGCCGAGGGTGCAGCGACGGGGCTATGCGCTTTCCCGCGTCCCAGTGACTCCAGCCGGGAGGCGTCCGCGCCCAGGAGCCCGCTTGTTTGCAGGGGGCGGGCAATCGGCTGAAGATCCTGCGGCAGCTGCAAAGCCGGAGCCTGCCCGTTTGGTCTCCGGTTGCTAGAGGAGGAGGAGGAGGACGCGCGGGGGGCGCTCGCTGCCCCTGGGCTGGGACATGTCGTCCGCGGCGGTGGCGGCTGCTTCCCGCAGGCAGTCGTGCTACCTGTGCGACCTGCCCCGCATGCCCTGGGCCATGATCTGGGACTTCACCGAGCCCGTCTGCCGGGGCTGCGTCAACTACGAGGGGGCCGACCGGGTGGAGTTCGTCATCGACACGGCGCGGCAGCTGAAGCGGGCTCACAGCTTCCAAGAGGGCCGGGCCCCGCCGCCGCCCCACGCCAAGCAGCCACCGCTCAGCGCTAAGGAGATCCTGGTGCAGCAGCAGCAGCAGCTGAACCACACGGCCGTGGCGGGCGACGCGGTGCCCCGGCCCCAGCCGCAGCCCCTAGAGCGCTACCCGCTGGCGGCCGCTGCCGCCGCCGCCGCCTCCGAGCGGCAGCCGCCCCGCCTGGGAGCCGAGTACGGCGGCAGCCGGCAGGTGAACGGGATCCTGGTGCCCAACGGGTTCCCCAAGCCCGAGGAGCCGCCCGAGCTGAACCGGCAGAGCCCGAACCCGCGGCGGACACACACGGTGCCGCCCACCCTGGTGCCGCTGATGAACGGAGCTTCCTTGTCCGCGCCCATCAGCATCAGCAGCCGGGCCGCCGCCGCCGCCTCGCTGGCCGCCATCTCAGGGGCGCCCGCCCCCATGCAGGTCTCCGTCTCCCAGCAGCAGCAGCCGCCGCCGGCGGCGCCCGGGGAGCTGGGGCACAAGCGGCCCGGCTCGGTGTCGTCCAGCAGCAGCGGCGGCGGCGCGGGCGAGCACGAGAGCAAGGAGAAGCAGCCGCGGGGCTCGGCGGAGGAGCTGGGGGTCGAGGGCAAGGGCCGCGGGGGAGCGGAGCAGGAGTGGCTGGGCAAGCCCAAGACGGTGCGGGACACGCTGCTGGCGCTGCACCAGCACGGGGGCCACGCGGTGCCCTTTGAGAGCAAGTTCAAGAAGGAGCCCGGCATGGCTGGGAGCAGGCTGCTGGGGTACGAGAGCAACGGGGCCGTGGCCAAAGCAGGTGAGGGGGAAAGAGGGTGTCGCCCCACCCCCCCATAGCCAACTCCGACCTCCTAACTCCACTTCCTGGTGCCTAACGCGGCACCGTTGCTTAGGCGGCAACGTGTTCATGTGCTGAAGCAGCACAACAGAGAGCTATGAGTCAGGGCTGGCGGGTAGACACTGACAGGGAGAGGGCTTTCCCTCCCTGCGACGTCCTCGCCATAGGAGCTGCAGTGAAGGCACCAGTAACCTTTTCGCCTACTAGCTGCGCTGTAGGGGTGTGCTTCTGCAGGTTGCATGCCTGCAAGTGGTCGGTGAGTGCGCACATGCACAAGTTGTATAGACCACACACACATACTTTGGCTGTGTGCCATGTTGTGTGTATGCATTTGCATACGTCATACTGTATAATTGGTATTTGTGTGCAGTGCCCTGGCTGTGTATTCATTTAAAATGGAAGCCTTTTCAAGCTTGATGTGTGTAGCTGTAACTCCTTTATAGCTGCATTCATCTGATTGCTTATTATTATTATTTTTTTTTTTCCTTACGCATTTCTCCTCCCCATTCCTTTGTATTGCTAGGGGCTCGGGCAGCGAGGAAGAGGAAGCCTTCCCCAGAACCAGAAGGTGAAGCTGGACCGCCTAAGATCAATGGAGAGTCACAACCCTGGTTGCCAACCTCATCAGAAGGGATGAAAATGTCCATGACTGCTACGTCTTTCATGTCCCCACCACCACCAACTGCTTCGCCTCATTCCAACCGGACCACACCGCCTGAAGCAGCCCAGAATGGCCAGTCTCCTATGGCTGCGCTCATTTTAGTAGCAGACAATGCAGGGGGCAACCACTCCTCCAAAGATGCCAACCAAGTTCACTCCACCACCAGGAGGAATAGCAACAGCCCGCCCTCTCCGTCCTCTATGAACCAAAGAAGGCTGGGTCCAAGCAGGGAGGTGCCAAGTCAGGGGACAAACACTGCTGGGGGATTGGAGCCGGTGCATCCTGCCAGCCTCCCGGACTCGTCTCTAGCAGCCAGTGTTCCCTTGTGCTGCACCCTGTGCCACGAGCGCCTGGAAGACACCCATTTTGTTCAGTGTCCCTCAGTCCCTTCCCACAAGTTCTGCTTCCCTTGCTCCAGACAAAGCATCAAACAGCAAGGAGCTAGTGGCGAGGTGTATTGTCCCAGTGGGGAGAAATGCCCTCTGGTGGGCTCCAATGTCCCTTGGGCTTTCATGCAGGGGGAGATTGCGACCATTCTTGCAGGAGATGTGAAAGTGAAAAAAGAGAGAGACTCGTGACTTTTTCCAGTTCACAACCCAACATTACCTGTAACTAAAACTGCTTGAATTGTGTATATATCTATAAATATATATATATATATATATATCTCCAAGACAAGGGAAATGTAGACTTCATAAAACATGGCTGTATAATTTTGATTTTTTTGAATACATTGTGTTTCTATATTTTTTTGAAGACAAAAGGTATGTACTTAAAGGCATTTCCTCTTTTTGTTATTAGCAACTATTTGTTGTGCTTCCTTGGTGACAGTTACTGTTCAATGTAGGCTGTGACTTGCGCTGCTTTTTTTAGAGAGCACTTGGCAAACCAGAAATGCTTCTAGCTGTATTTGTATGCACTTGTTTCTTTTTAAAATGCCAAATACATTTTCTGACATTGTAAAGATCGCCTTACTGTCTGTGATTCCTTATTTTTGGGCCTTGCTCAGAGTAAAGCTGGATGCGTGCAGATTTGATATAAAATGGTAGTGGGGAAAAAAGACTGATAGGGTGAAATGGGATGTCACCATTACAGCTGAAAGGCAGGTGAATATTAGAAAGCACAAGTGGTTTCTTTCTGAAACATTGTTCTCTTGTTGCAAAAGCAAGTTTTTTAGACTGAGTCCAATTCCCCTCTGTTTCTAGAAGGAAGTTGCCTTCATAGTAGGATGTTGAGAGATGTTTGAGAGGCACTGCTGAGTTAGGGATTTCTGGGTTGTTTGCCTTTAGGAAAAAAAAGGCAAAGTTGACCACAGTTCACGTGATTGGTTGTAAGATTACAGAACTGCATTTATTCATTGATTACATAATGTTAATGCAGAATTTTGGTAATAAACTTAATTACTGTATTGGTGTATACACCAGTATAGCACTGCCATCTTTAAAGATCCATAGCTGTTTTAGTGCCACTCACATACTATTTATGCTTGGGGAAAACTAAAGTTTGTTTTTTTTTTAATTTGCACATAGTGCAGGTGGACTTTGAGTTTGCTTATGAGTTACTTATAGTACTGTTGGTATTGTTAACTATCTCTTACATCATATTTCCAGGTAGTGGCAGGTACAAGATGGTACAATGACAGAAGCAACTGAGGTGCTGCCAGGATTGCCTTCGGGCATTTCAGTGACAGCCCAAATGTGGGTGGAAGAAACCTGTAATCTCTGTTATGTGTGTTTTTTAAAACAAACCTAATACTACTTTTCTAAAAATGAAAAAATAAACTGGTGGAATGAAAGCAATTAGGGTTTCACAAAAGGGGCATGCCCCGCCTTTTTAACTACTTTGGAGTACTCTTTGTAAAGTCATTTCTTTTGATCAAGCTTCTGCATCAATCAGCAAGCAGACTTTTTTTTAATCAATAAATCATTACTAGAAATGGCTAAGTCTTATAGTGATGTTTTTGTGCTGTTTAGTTCATTAGCAACA
This sequence comes from Eretmochelys imbricata, assembly GCF_965152235.1. NCBI lineage: Eukaryota > Metazoa > Chordata > Testudines > Cheloniidae > Eretmochelys > Eretmochelys imbricata. The sequence goes on along the minus strand of NC_135574.1, from coordinate 133,709,116 downwards.
CTGCAAAAACCCTGATGTTTAGGTGTGTTTAACTTGGTCATAAACAATTGTTCTGGGCAGAAACACGACTACAAGTTCTCATCCCTGGGGCAAATAATATAATTTTTCCAATTTTTTTAGGGAAAAAAAAATCTGTTCAACTAACTTTAACAGTTTGGGATGCTTTTTAATCTAGTGTTATGATCATATTCAGGCTGCTATTTAATGCAGAGTAGATCGTTTGGGGAAGATTTTTTTAAATGGTCATTATTAATATTTGAAACTCAGAACTGCACATCCATAGTCATTTTTTTATTAAGTGTTTCAATGAGCACACCACTAACATGTTTCTTATTACAGGTCAATGTAATATTAAATACAGACTTGCATGGTAAACCAATTCATTGAGTCAATATTACGCTTTAAAATTATACCTATAGTTCAGATTGGTGTCTTATGTAAACATGCAGACAAGTTGGAAAAAAACGCACATATATACAACTGTAAAGGATACTTTGGAACACTATGGTCTCTGTAAATGTGTATTTAGCACTTTATTAAAAAATGGATTTCAAGCCGATAGATGGTAACAAGTTCTTCAGAGTTGTTTGGCATAGTAACTCATAGTATGGAGTGCGTATGTTTTTGATAAAATGATATCCCTACTAAAAACTGCATGAAATGATTGCTCTGCTGTGTTGGCCAACTGTTCACCTTTGAGCACCTTGACGTGAGGTGGGAAGGTAACTTTTCCCGCTACTCAAGCATATCCTGCTTCCTGGTCTGACTGACATTTTTGTGGCTCTCCAAGGAGACCTTTCACTTAATCTTTTATCTGGAGGAAGTGTGTCAATATATTGTGGCCCAACAGCATCTTTGGACTTATTCTTTAAAGTAGTTCAAAGGGTGGGAATTCTCAGGCCTTGTTGTACTAGGTGATGGTACACAGACAACACAGGTGAAAAGGAAATGTCAAAAAGTTACTATACCTGTTCTGACATCTAGGCCCGATATCTCAATTGATTCTAATACACATGATGACATTTCGTTATTACAAAAGTGCTTGAAACCAGTATGCCTTTTTTTATTTCTCAAATTTCAGTTGAACTGAGTTTGTCTTATTTTGTTGCTTGCTGAGTTATGACATCACAATGATCACGTTATTCACTAAACCAATTTAGTGTTTCCTTGGCTACAAAGCTTTTTTTAAAAAGTTCTTTAGCTACAATAGTGCTACTGTTAATCTTTTTAAACTTTTTTAAAGGTGATAGTTTGCGTAGTAATAAAGTGTTTTAATGAAGAATGTGTGATTCTCAAATCTCACTTTAATTACTCTTTTTAAAGTTTTTACTTTTTGCTGGAATATCACCTGCACTCCGCTTTTGTTGTTTATAACTGCTAAACTAACACATTACTATTTTTACCTATTTTTTATCTTTGGCATTAAATAAAATATTAGGAGCTTTATGCACTTCCTGTGAGTGGTTGTTTGTTTTTTTTAATTAAAGAAAAAATTAAACTGGAAGTCTACAGCCACTGAAGTGCAATGATGTAGTGGCAAAATCAACAGGATTTTTTAAAAATACACCTTTTTGTCCTTAGTAGCATATAGGGAAGCAAAAAGCAGGGATGAGAGAGCTGAAACATGGAAAGGGCAGAACGAATTGTCCATTGGGAAAATGAAATTCCTCCCTCCAAGAGGAGTAGAGGGCAAAAGGGTAAGAGCCCTCTCATTTTATTCTTGATTTGCATATTATGGTGCAGTATCGTCCATCAGAGCCCCTAGTGGGTGGGGAAGTAACATGGCGTAAGGGAGACTATGATGGCCTTTGTGGTGGCCTTAGAAAACTTGGTATGTTTTTGGAGCGGTCCTCTTTTTAAAGAGACATGCTGTAAACCAGGCAACCATGTGTTTTATGAACTAATACTTATGAAAAGGGTATAAATACATTTGAATGTGCTCTCTAGTGGTTTATTATGTCAACAGTACCCCTGGATCCTTTCCTTCTGCACTTGGGCCAAATCCCACTTGCCCTGCTTAGAGGGATAACAACAACAATGTTCCACTGATTTCAGTGGAACTGCACTTGCCAGGAAGGAGAGCAGGATTGTCTTTATTCTAGGTTAGCTGGAATCCTTTTTTAAAAAAAAGTCCAGACCATGGGGATGGCAAACACCATATTAATGATCACTTGGCATTTTAATCAGGCCATGGATTGCAGCAATCCATGGCCTGATTAAAATGCCAAGTGATAGTTAATATAGTGTTTGCCATCCCCATGGTCTGGACTTATGATGGCCTTTGTGGTGGCCTTAGAAAACTTGGTATGTTTTTGGAGCGGTCTTCTTTTTAAAGAGACATGCTGTAAACCAGGCCCTGGCAACCATGTGTTTTATGAACTAATACTTATGAAAAGGGTATAAATAATAATAAAGTAAATCTTTTGATTGGTCAACTATTTACATTTAGGGTCCTAAATCCTGCACTTAAAGATAAAACTTGTTACTTCTGTCAAAGTTTAGCCAGAGTAAGGAGTGCTAAATGGAGTGCTGGGCATTCAGGATGAAGGGTTTATTTTAGAAGATGAAACTTGAAGGTTCCAAAGCAGTTTTTCTTATCCATTATCTGTGACTGCAGCTCTAAATAAAACTCTTCCTGATTACATTTTACTATTACAGTCATTCTAACCATAAATTAAAGCAGAGTTCGTTGGATTTGTTAAAAAAAGAAAGTCTAGACTGACATTAATAGAGAAGCCAAAGATGTTTTTTCACACTTCTTGTTTCATATTATCGATGTGGCAGTCCCCACAGAAAGTGCCTCAGGACCATTTATAGATTAGTTCTATTTGGTAATGCGTAAAAGGTTTCTCTTTCTGATTCCTAAGACTGGAAATGGGATCATTCAGAAAATGTTCAATCACATGGACGCTATAGAAGGCCTGAGTCATTTGCTTGCCTTTTGTTCAGTCGGAGAGATTGAGAAGACACGCCTTTCCTCTGTTACAGAGCAAGGTCAGGCTGTGCTAACAGATGAATGGAATACATATTTACCCATTTCATCATTCCAGGCTTTCTGGAGCTGGGGCGCCAGAATTAACTCATTCACTGCCTTTTCCAGACTATTAGGAGATGCACTCTGTACAAATTAACTGTTAATCATACATTTTTCACACAAATGAAGTTGAGCTGAAATTGTATGAAAATGTTTGCTTTTTAAAAGGAAGAGAAAGGGGGGAATGCAGCCCTAGTATTTTTAGAAGATCCTAAATACACTTCAGAAAATCATTTCTACAAAACTTCCATAAACAGGCCTGCATGGCTGGAATGAAAGTACAACATCCATTATTTCAATAACTGAGTTTAGATAGGCAACACACATCTAGACGATCTAAACTCCTTTCTCTACAGTTGAAGAACAGTTTTTACTGAGTCAGCTTGCGAAGATTTATCCCCGTAGAACAGTCAAAGTCCCCTACGGAGAAGAATCATGATACCAGATGTGTTCATAGAAAAGTTGTAAGCTGTGTTCATATTATCACAATTTAACACTTGCAATCTTGCTTCTACCATTCACTATCTTTAAAAGTTTATTATCCTTAACACATAATAACATTGCAAAATAGTAAGAGATTAATAATTTGTACTTAAACACAACTTACTTTTAGTATAATGAGAAATAATGAAAATCCTAAAGAGAAATACAATATTACAGTATCAGCTAGTTGGAACAGGGCTACAGTATCTTTTCTCAGAAATTTAATTTGTGTGTGTTACCAAACTGCTGTGGATAACATTGTACCCTGGTGAATGGCAATTGCCTTGGAGTTACATAATGGAAATAAATGGTGGGGAGGGGAGGACAGTGTGCAGTGCTGTTTACTTACCAGTGCTGAATATTTTCATACATGTGCTGGAACAAAACAGGATCAAAGGCAAACAGAAAAAACTAGGGAGGATTTGCTGCACTGATATGGGAAAACGGGGCCCTAGAAGGAATCCCAGCTACTGGCTTCGATAACACACAATTCCTGTTTAAAATCCCAGGGTAGGTTCTGCTCTCATTTACAGACCGAAAATGCCATGGTCTTTAATAAGATTGCTGCAGTTACTTCAGCCAGCATTTGGCTCTTTGCTCTTTACATGGCTCATACCTCTCAAATTTACATCTTTTAGCACCAATATTATAGGACTTACATGGGGGGGGAGGGGGGAGGTTCCCCAGTGCCTCAAAAGCAGGCCTCCTGTTGGTGGTTTCACTCTTTTCCCTGCATGATTTCCAGTAAAGCCAGTTTCTGCTGTGCACTGGAAGCGATTACTTTAGAGGCAGAGTGTGTGTGGATGGGAGTGGAGGGTGCATAGTCTTGGCATAGGAAGGCTGTGCCCTGGAGCCAGGTTGGAGCCTTTCTGTTTATTAAAAGAAAAGGAGTACTTGTGGCACCTTAGAGACTAACCAATTTATTTGAGCATAAGCTTTTGTGAGCTACAGCTCACTTCATCGGATGCATACTGTGAAAAGTGTAGAAGATCTTTTTATACACACAAAGCATGAAAAAATACCTCCCCCCAGCCCACTCTGCTGCTGGTAATAGCTTATCTAAAGTGACCACTCTCCTTATAATGTGTATGATAATCAAGGTGGGCCATTTCCAGCACAAATCCAGGGTTTAACAAGAACGTCTGGGGCAGCGGGGTAGGAAAAAACAAGGGGGCAGCAGTAGGAGCCTCCAAAGGACCTGCAAGACAAAGGTAAGCTGCCTAGAGAGAAATCGGGAAAGAGGAAAGCAGCTGACCTTTGCTCATGGACCTACCCGCTGGCGTTCTTCATCCACCCTGGATTTCCCCTGCATGCATCTCTGTAATTCTGTTAATTGTTCCTGATGCCTCTTTGACCCAGATTCATTGCACAATCCAAGGTACTAAAATGTAACCCTGCCTCGGCCTAACTTTCAGGTCTTGTTTGGGTGTCTGTTTGAAGGGGAAGGAAATAAGGGTGTAGTGGGAGGCTGTACCTTGTTTAATCATCGCACTGGTTACATCCTTCACTTTGGGTTTTTGTTTTTTTGTTTTTTTAATTACAGTAGCAGTCAGTGCCGTGGTTGTACAGTACCCACCGCAATCAGTGGCGTCTTATTAGTACTCTCGCAAGTGCAAACTTCATTAGCGGGGTTGCGTCGTGAGTAATTTACTTCCCAGGCAGCGCTTTTGAGCTGCAGTCTAGTCACGTGCTGGGCCAGCGATCCAGGCTCGTTCAGGGCCCTGGTACAGGCAAGCTGGGTCCCTCCCAGTGCTTAGCAGTTACACAACCGCGTTCACCTTCCCCACTGCGGCTCATCCTGTGATTCCCGTGGTTCTCTCTCAGCGCTAGAGGCTGAACCCTGACCCTTTTGCAGTCTGGGGGACACCTCCAGGGGACTTCCGTGGGGACCACGCTGGGATTTCGTTCTCCCCTGCTGCAATGGCAAAGCACTAGCTCCCCAGGCTGGGCATGAGGAGGAGAGGAGCAGGGAGGCGCCATTCACAAAGAGAGAGAGAGAGAGCGCGCGAGAGAGCCCGCAGAGCCTCCCCCCACCCCCATCACAAAAGAGGCGACGAGACACGGAAACGTGCCTGACCCATGAATCCAGGCGGAGGGAGTCCCCTTCTGAATGAGGCAGTTCGTACAGTCACTCTGCACACAGCCCTTGGCTGGTGCAATAACAATAGCAAAGCGCTGGCTCATCGTGCAGCCTTGCAGCCTGGGCATGGGGAGGAGCAGCCGCAGGCCCCGGAAGCTGCCTCTGCTCGCGGGGCTGAGAGCTCCCGTGCCCCCTCCCTGGCTGCCTCTCCCGCGCCGGCACCAAAGGGAACTGCACCAGCTGCGCTAGCTATAATTAGAGCGAGCAAGCGAGGAAGGTGCTAATCCCCCTCCCCCCTCGCACCCAGCAGCCCCTCGGTGCCTCCCTCAGCCGCACCAAGAAAGGAATTCGTGTGTGTTGACTACAGCTCTTTATCTGGATGGGTCACCTCGTGGTGAACCAAATATAGTAAACGACGGCTGCTGCTAGCGATGCCGCTTCTTCCAAGGGGGAGAATCCAGCATTGCACAACCCAAGAAAGATCAAACGCATGGCACTCGCGCAACTGCCCTGAACCTAGTGCGGGTCATCAGGCAAATCTCCCAGGGTGGGGTGGGAAGAGTTGCACAGGTAAACCCCCTTCAGAACCTATGTGTTCGGAGGAAATTTTGCTCATGCTTGGATCGATTTTAAGGCCGTTTTAAAAGTCATCTCTGCAAAGCACGGTATGGTCTAATGACCTGGACACAGAACTGGGAGCCAGGAATTCCTAGCTTCTAATCCTGGCTCTGCCGCTGACTTGCGGTATGGCCTTCAGTAGGTCATTCACCTCATGGTGGGGTTGTGAGTAAGATGATATACTCGCCTGTATTTTAAGGGATGTCCTTTATTTTTTGCTTCATGGCTGTATTATGACCTGCAATTTAAGAATTACTAAGGACCAGCAAAATAGTATGTTTTCAAGTAGTATTCATACAAGGGATTATATGCTGTGATACAAATTTATTTATTTATTGTTTTGCATAACCAATAAGTTATTGTGAAGTGGATTCCTTATAAAGGTGCTGCCCCATATTGATTATTCAGTTCTCTATTTCCTTGAAATGTAGGTAGTCAACTCAGTTGGGAGGATTACTTGGGACTTGTTGATACAGGGAATTGTTCTTGAGTTAGGGGACAGTCAGGAACAGTTAATCAGGAACAACTCTAAGTGTAGACAAGCCGTTTTCATTGCTTGTCAACGCTTATGTAACGAGTGCTGTAAGTACAATGAATTATTTTATGACTACGGCTTTTGCTTTGTTTTAGTTATAATACTTTGCACTTCTATTCCATCTTTCATGAGAGAATCTTCCAGTGCTTTACAAACATTAACTAATCTTCCAACATCCAAGTGAGGCAAGTAAATATTATTCCCATTTTACAGAGGAGGAAATTGAGACACAGAGAGGCTAAGTGACTTGCCAGAGGTCACACAGCAAGTCCATGGCAGGACCCAGAATGGAAGATAGTGCTCCTGACTCCTATACCCCTGTTCTAACAACTGTATTATTATGCTTCCTCTCTTAAATTTAAAGGTCCACATCCACAGAGGTACTTAGGCCCCTAGCCCTCCCAGTTTTAGACCCCACTGCAATTTGCAAAACTCTTGCTCGGCTGCTACCTGAACTCAGTTGATGTCTACATTTTTGCTGTATAAATTCATTAGACACCTATGTTTTTGCTTCTCAGCATGTGCGCTGGTGCTTCACTAAGTGCCTAGATGCCTGTCTCCTACCTAAGCCTTAGAGTGATCCATGCACTCTAAGGGGGTGAATATAGGTGCTCTTCTGCAGATTTTGCCTGCAGAGCTTGATCTAGTAGGTGTGCTCAGAGGCTGCCTGCTACATCGGGTCCCATTCAAAATCTGGCTGGCAGTGGCACTGCTAGTATCTACCTTATATTTCTATCCTAGTAATTAGCGCATTCATGGGGGAGAGCCAGGTTCAATTCTCCCATAGGAGCAGATAGGATTGGAACAGGGGTGCCCCACCTTTCAGGAGCATGCTCAGACCACTGAGCTATGCGATTGTCTGATGTAAGGTGCCCTCAATCTCTTTTATTGACACTATTCCATTCTGTGTAAGTAATTAAGGAGTCAATGGGCCCAGGAAAAGAGGGGGAATGACTCGGTAGTCTGGTAAGTAGGGCACCCACTTGGGTGACCCAGGTGCCAGTTCCCCTTGCTTCAATGGTCTCTGTAATTATTTATCCAGACTAGAGCAGCTTCAACAGAAGAGACTGAGGGAGGGGAGCTCCCCCTCCCTCAATTATCCCATAGCTCAGGAAGTAGAGCCATCCCCTGAGGGATGGGAGACCCCTGTTCAAATCCTTTGTACCCATCAGACAGGCTGGTGGGAGTAGAACCTGGGTCTCCCCCATGCCAGATGAGCGCTCTAATCACTGGGCTAGAAGTTTGGCATCACCACCCTCATCATTGTTGTGTGTGAAGTGAAGCAGGCACCTAATTCATTCTTGACAGAAAGAATTTAGGTGCCTAAGCTGCCTGACTCCAGGAGTGGGGTTCCCAGTTGTGGATCACAAGCAGAGACTGGTGTCTAACTCCGTCAGAAGGGAGAGGCTTGGTATATACCCCTCCCATTGGCTAGCTTTGGCAGCTCCTGCCTAGCATGCTGTCTTTTGTGGATTGCATTCATTCTTAGGTGCCTGTCTCTACCCAGGCATACCTTTTCAGATCTACTTCATGTAATAATGAAACAAGAACAGTGCTCTAATCCATCTTCCCCATTGTAGATCACCTTTTATGGATTTTTGTAACTTGACAGTCTCTCACTCCAATGTTGAAGTCCTTCACCAGATGGCTGTTTTGAACATTTAAAATGTTTACTTAAGTCATGCTTCTCTTGCTGTACTTTCTTTCCGGATGTGATTGCTTGCCCCATGATAATATAATCTACTGTAACATTTTTATAGTAATATATTTTAGTACATCAGCAGAGGAGGCAAAAGTCTCCTACTCATATAAAAAAAGTGGCATGGAATCTTTAATGTCCATGTAAAGTAGAAAGAACTTGATTTTTGGGGCCTCAGCCAAACGACCTCACACAGTAAATGGGGATGGATCTCAGTTTATCTGCCTCTGAAGGATGAAGAGTCGAGTGAAACCTGCTGGCATCTGAAGCTGTAGGCAGGGTAAGTAGTTCCAAATTTAAGCTTAGACATCTGAGCTGTTCTCCTGCCCCCTGCTTTTGAATAGGAGAAGAAAAAAGAGCATAAATGGTATGAAACAGACTGATTTTCCCCCATTGCTTTACAATATTAGACTTCCTTGTATGATTATATTGATGGAGCTTTTGTTTTTGTGTAGACCTTTTTCTTTTCCTGGAAGAGAAGAATAACATAATGTAACAATAATTGAACATATTCATTTTTTCCCATGACGTATTTACAGAATAGGAGGTAATTAAATAGCACCATCTTGGTTCAGTTATTATTTGGATTAACATAGCTTTAGAATTTTGGACACAATCAAAACTAGCTTCCATTGTTGTCAGACACATGGAAATAATAACCAGTCAGTGGGCAGTACTGACTTTGATCTTTTATTTTCTTCTTTTCGTGTTTGAAATCCATGTCGTAATAACAGCAAGACATTCCAGGCAGAGTATTTTCTGGGAATTATCACACTTGTTGAGTAGCTAATCACTTGGCCTCCTGCCACATCTCTCAGAGTACTAATAGTAATGGATTGGGGATTTCTGTGTGTGATTTTAGTGCTTATTAAAGATGCCAGATTGGCAGCCCTAGAAACTGAAGTTGTCTATTTATTATCTGTAAACAGGGACCAGTGTGAGCTGCAGCAGTGTGTGTGTCTCCATTCTGTGCCACAGATATGCCCTGAAGAGGATAAACTGCTTTGGGGGTGCTACCTTCTCTACTGAGCATGTCAATTTTGGAGGCTTGTTTTTCTGGAGAACTCCACAAGGAATTGGAGTGAGACCAACCAACTCATTTCATGAAGGCCATTGAAGAATCATCATCTGGTGACACTTTTCAGTCACTACCAACCTGCCCAGAACTTGACCTGGTGGATGAGAGACTCTGTATTTTATAGCTAATCCCCAGAGTTAAACAGTCCATAATTAACAGCAATATTATTAGTTCATGTGTTTTTCATTTTACACAGACAATGTCATTCTGTATGATATCATCTGAGGTGAATGCGCTGCCCACCATGTCTTCCTTATCTACCTCCCACTCCCAGTATCTTCTAGAACCCTTTTAAATAATAACCGTCAGATTCTATGTGCAGTGCAATTTCACTGACTTCAGTGAGGCTGTTCTGGTATCACTGAGTGACGACCATAATAGTATTCTATGGTCACATTAAATCTTCTCATTGGACTTGACCTAGGATTCGTTTATGTTTCTTTCCGATTAAAACACAAGGGAATATGGAGCATAATGTGATATGTGCCCATTTCATATTGGAATTATCCAAATAATGAGTTAGATACATAGACAAACATATTGACAATGCTGTATGTCTACAACCAGCCTACAATGGGGTGTATAGCTCCTCTCAAGAGACTGACAGGGAAGCAGTTGAGTAAGCGCTACAGTTGCCTTGCATCAGTGCAGATATGCAATGCGTACTGTTTCTTTTGGTTAATGACTTCCTGTCACTTGCTAATAAATCGAGATACACTGCAATCCAAGTGGTTTTAAGACTGTTGTCTGGGAATTTCACATAGGCCATCCCAAGAGATGAAACAACATTCAACTAAAAAGAGATAGTGAAGAAAGTGTGTTAAACCAACTCCAGGAAGGGTTTTCATCAATAATAATGGCCCACATTAAGGAATATTCTCCCATAAATCGTGGTGTTGTCAGTTCTCCAGGCCTACAGATGCATGGGAAACATGTATGCATCAGAAACAAGAAATGCATTCAAAGGGATAAATGATGAATAAGGGACCTATGCTTGAATATCTCATGCAAAATTCAATGCTGCAGCATTGTATTATGACATCAGAAAGGAAGATAAGACTGAGTCCAAGGGTGGGAATTCCGGGACAGAAGCAAGAATGTTGCCAATTGAGCCATAATGATGCTCTGAATAAAACCCTACATTTATGACCCAATCTTATAGTCTTAACTTAGGCAAAACTCTATTTCAAGTCAATGAATAAAGGATTCAGGATCAATCCCTTACTTAATATTTTATCTTTTGGGGGGTGGGGGAAGGCATCTTTTCCAGTCAAGCATTTTGCCCTTTGCAATCAGCCATAAACTAATGTGGGTTCCACGCAGTAGTTTCCTTTTTGTGCAGAATGGAAACAGACTTACTCCTGTTGCTCAGAACAGGAACAACACGTGGCATACCCCTTTAGGTATACCTCTCTCATCACTGTTCAATAAATAAATGTCAGTCTTTTGGGCCAGGTCTACACTACACTACACGCCTATATCAGTAGACAGACCTTGTAGACAACCCTATGTCGATGGGAGAGCTTCTCCTGTTAACATAGCTACCGCCTCTCAGGAAGGTGGATTAACTATGCTGGCAGCAGAAGCTCTCCTGTTGGCATAGGAGCATCCTCACTTAAGTGCTACGGCAGCCCAGCTGACTCAGTGCAGCTGTGCCAATCAAGTGTTTTAAGTGTAGACCTGCTCTTGGTCATACTAACCATACATTTAGTAGATCGCAATCATTTCAAAACTACGCCAATAGCCCTAGTATAGAATAATCAAACAGGATTAGATAAAACAAATCAATAAGTCCTCTTTGGATGTAGTTAAATATAGTTTAAGATTAAATTTAAACAAAATAATGTAAAATAGAGAGAGGATTATTTGGGATTATTTTCTCTTTGAAACTGGGAAAATAATGCAAAAGTAAGGTTTTTTTCAGGCAAAAAATGAAGCACAACGTTTTAGAATTAAATTGTTCTGCGCTTACTTGGGTCAAAGTTTATTTTTGCAATAAGTTATTTTTAGGACTGACCCAAGTTGGGCCTCATCCTGCAAACATTTACACTTGCTGAGTTCAATGGGCTTATTTGCGTGTGTAAAATTACTCACGTGCAATAGTGTTTGTAGGAGCAGGGCCTAGATGTGCACTATCAGTCACATTTCTAAAGCACAGTCTGCCCTGTTATAATTATTTATAAGAAATCCTGTTGTTATAAATATGTATTGTAGTTGAATGTATTACCAACAGTACATTATTATTTATTCATAAATAATTAAATTATAACAGATTTATACTTCATTATTATCATTGCTATATGATATAAATTATGTAGGGCCTTGTTTATGTTTCAGAAACTTGCAGATCTCTGTGTTGGAATGGCATTCATTTGTAACACATTTTTTGATCTGGGACAGCTTTTTAAAATCCAATTATGCTGTTACTGTGTCCTTAGAGGTGTCCAGAAGGTATAGGGAAGTGTTGTTAGTATTGGATTGCAGAAGCAGACCATCTGGCAAAGGGAAATGGTTTGAATTTGTCAGTTGGAGCGTATTTCATTATTATTCCCTTGGCGCAATTAGGCTGTGTCTACACTACCGTGGTAAGTCGACCTACGCTACGTGAATAAAGTAGCTGGAGTCGACGTACCTTAGGTCGAGTTACCACGGGGGGTTGACGGGAGAAACTCTCCTGTCGACTTACCTTACTCTTCTCGTTGGGGGTAGAGTATGGGGTCGACTGGAGAGTGATCTGCTGTCCACTTGGCGGGTCTTCACTAGACCTGCTAAATCGACCGTCGGTGGATTAATCTCAGAGCGTGGATCCCGGCTGTAGTGGAGATGTAGCCTTAGAAGTTGACAGAGAATGGAACCAGAGCAGACATAAGAGTCTGACATGGTGCTCCCTGACTGGCAAATGGCAGGTTTGATAAATGCTGGAGTTTTTTTTCAAATCAAATTTAGTTTGGTTTTTCTATCAGATTTATTTTAACAACCTGAAATGCACCAGATTTTCCTAGTGCTTGCATCTCTCTGCCATGCATGTGCATTGATACGATTGAAAATAGTGTTGTCTCTTAAAACAAGCAGGCAATTTACAAAAATATCCCTTGGGATTTTGATATTGATGGTGCACTGTGTGTCCGTTGGAGATTGCTGTATCAGACTTGGGAGTATCACACTGCTCTCTTCAGTTACTGGCTTCCTGCACAGTTCTCAACTGTTTTCTTTTTCAGTTGGCCCGGTCCACTTCAAGCTTTGCTATTCTACTTACTAATGAAGAATTAAAAAACATTGGGCCCTACTGTGTCCTTCTATGGAAAAAACCCACATAAGAGTTACATTTACTTGGAAAACTGTGCTGTTTTTTGAGGTGATTTGCCATTGGGAGAATGGCAGGAGGAAGGAAGGGTGGCATGCTTTGTGTGCATCCTCAGAGCTTCGAGATATTTATACACAGAATCAACCCCTCCTTGCTACTACGCAAACCTCCTTGCCCCCTTGCCTGACAGCTGCCTCACAGATACGGGATATCAATCCCTTCCTTACCTGCTCCTGCATCAACCCCCAACCTCTAAAGGAACTTGATGGCACTATGATTCAAATTGGTTGACTACATTCACGCTTTATTCTTAAAAATGTTCAGAACACCGAACTTAGCCAAATGTGTTGTCTGAAGACAAAGCAGTACAATACGACAAGGAGATAGACATACCCTCCTTCCGGAAAGAACAGTCTCACAGCATGTTCAGCTTAAACAGAAAGTATGCTTCAAAAATCTGCTTTTCAGCTAGTAGTATTTATAGTCTGATTTTACAAGTTACAAAACTCTTTACATGGCACTAAAATCCAACCCACCAGTTCATAACCGTTCCTTAACTTGTTGGTGTACGGTGTCTTTCTTATCTCTCTTTTGCATACCTCATTCCAAAGCAGTTGAGTGGAGAGGTTTGTCCCAGCCTGTGCTAGGACACACCATTCATGCATCTTGGCTTTGACGGGCTTCCTATTTTCTAATGCCATAGCTGACTTCAGCTATGGCATTAGAATACAGCTGAATATTTGACATGGGTGAACAGAATTGTGGGGAGAGCATGATACATTCAGTGAACATAACTTTCCAAGATATACGTGTATATTATATTAATTCACTGCACATAACGCCCGTTAATGTGGTGTATACTATGCCAGACATGTATGTATTGGCTTGCAGCACAGAGCAGAAACCATGGAAATTAACACTGATAATCAGCATTAAGACCTGCTGGGATCTCCCAACAGATTTGACAAGGGATGATGGTACACAGAATGGCTGTGCTCACTGTCTACTACTCACCCATACCTCTTAAGCCCACAACTCCCCAGCAGTATGGTATTCGTGAAGTGGGGCTTCCAAAGGGCTATGGGAGGAAGGTGGAATGTCTCTTAGCCCCCCTTCCCTCTGACAGATATTGGGCCATTTCTGCCCAAATGCCCAGTTTTATCCTCTTTGAATCTACAAGTGGAAGGCATGTTAATGCCCTACCTTTGGTATGACCAGTGTGGTTGTTACAGTGTGCAATTGTTTGCATGAATATATTGGTGATTAACAGAAGGGGGATTCCTCAAACTATCTGTGCAGATTATTTTAGCAGTAGTGCCCGTAGTATGGCTTGTCCAGGTTAACTTGCCTCTTCCTTCACATACACCATGTTGAAGGTCTGTTCTTGCCTTCATTTTAATCACATCAAGTTGAAAAATGGAGGTGTTCTCTGTGCAGAGCCAAATGGGTTAAACATATTTTACTCTTCATTGAGTTAGAAAGCATCCCAAAACTACTTAATGTGTCTGGGCCACAAAAGAGTGCAGGACCCTACTCCCACCTGTGCCTGGTTTTCTTCCTTGATTGAGTGATTGCTGGCTATGGAAAAGCCTGCTAGGAAGGGACCAATAGGATATAAAGAGCTTTCTGCTCTCAGTGTGGGAGAGAGAACAGAGGAAAGCAACAGCTGGCTGGGGAAGCTCTCCTGGGTGGTTCTTGGCTGAGAGGGAGCTGGGGAAGGAGATTGGGAGGTGCTTGGCTGAAATTGTCTGAGATGGGCGAGGAGGATACCTGAGGAAGAGCAATAGCAAGGGCTCTAGAATAAGACCAGTGGTGATCCCTACGCAGAGGGAAGCTGGGAGTGGAAGAGGCTGTGAGAAGGCCTAAACTGAAGTGGCCTTGGGAATCATGACGCAAGGCAGTTTTGGGTTTAGGGCAGACTGCTGTTCCATAGTACAGGGTTCCAAGGCTGGAGCCTGCGGTAGTGGGAGGTCCTGGGCTTCCCTCTGGAACCAACATAGGTAGTGGTAAAATCCTGCAACTGAGAGAAAGGTCTCTGAGAGGTGCAGTGGCCTAGAAGTGCCAAGGATTGCTTGATCTCTGATATAAGGAGAGAGGAGGAGCCCCCTTCAGCCACAGGGGAAGGATGTAATGGTTGCCAGAATCTAGGCAAGGGACTTTTTTGGAGGAAGGTGGGAGACTTTTGATTTGACTAAATTGCCTTACCAGCCCTGGGAAGACAGTAGTCCTTTGGAAAACTGAGGCATGATCACACACCTGCCTTCAGAGAGGTAAGCTGCATCCTCTTCCAGTTCTGCATCTATGCTTTCCCTCTTTCTTTTAAAGATAACAGAAAAAAAAGTGAATAAGAGGAGATCCAAAGAGAGAGAAAACCATACCTTATATATTCTCCCTCCCAACTCATGCTGCAGAAAGCACCAGCTCTGTTGCATCTGCAGATGGCTCAGACCGCATATAGCAGTGCACGTGCCATGGCTAGCTGACATCTAGATGTTTGATTTTTTTTTTTTTTAAGTTACTAGCTAGCCAGCCAACGGTGGGCAGATTTGAACAGCATCTTCCTTAGCTCTTGTCAAGAGAAGAGTCATTGCAGCAGGCTGCTCAGTGCTCAGAACTGAACCTCTCCTCCTGTCGTCCCCTCTGACTCTGAACGAATATTGGATTTTCTACCATTCTCCAAATCATAGGTGGAATTTCTGCTGGCTGCGACTAGGCATCTTTATACCACGGTACCTCCCTGGGCACCTGTATGTTCTCTAGTCCCTGTTATCTCAACAGTAGGTCTCTGGGTTGATTTGATCTTGCTTATGCTGGCGTAACATTATCTGCTTTATCAGAGTGGCTGTAGATTCTCAGTGGTGTACCTGAGATCAGAATCTGGCCCTTAGAAGCGACTTTCTTCGGTAGTGGAGGGGAAAGTGGGAGGCCCTTCTTGTCAAAGAGCGTGATTGGTTTTCTCAGTCTGGCAGACAGCACCAACATGATGCTGTTCTGTTTCTGGAGAGTTCCCCAGTGACGCTGTATATAGCGGCACAAGAGAAGTATCTGCAACATGATGCCTCTCCTACTACGTGGAGCCTGTGAGAGTGAAGCTTACAGCAGCAGCTGTGTCCATTAACTATCTCTCTGTAATCCCTCTTTCATTATGTCTGAGTCTCAGCTGAGCTCTGTGTTACACCAATTGCCTATGGTATGGCTGTTGGCTTCGCTTAGATAAAGAAGACACCACAGGGAAGTGTTTGTTTGAAAATTAGCAGCGAAAAGGTTATGTTGTTAGCTTGTAATATCAGGGAATGACAGCCGTGCACAATGTGCGTAGGCAATACCGGCAGTGCATTAAGTCATTCAGCATTTTCATGCCTTTATTTGCTAAAGTAGGCAAAATATATTAGACCCAACTCTCTTCTCTTCTGTATTTGTTTTAGTGATTAAACTCCTGATGAAGGCTGGGGATCAGATCAGACTCTGACCCAATGTACAACAGTGGAATACACTTGGTTACTGAGCTGCATCACAAATGAATAGCCACATTCTTATCAAACTACAAGTAAACTTAATTATTATTTCATGTAGCTGAACAGTCACAAGAAGGAACGGTTCATAAAACCAAACTCCATTGTTATAATTAAACATTTTCCAAAAATAGTCACTGAAATAGACACTGAATTCTCTTTGCCTGCATTCACATCTCTCTGGTGTTCACTTCCTCCCCATATTCTAGGGAAGTATCGTTCAATATCATTTGCAGAAGCAGCGAACTTTAAGCAAATATTAGAGATTATCCAGGCAAAGGGACTGTCTAACTTGTAAAGCATTCCCACTGGAACCCTGATTCTACACTGGGGTGGGGAGGGGGTCGACCTAAGATACGCAACTTCAGCTACGCGAATAGCGTAGCTGAAGTCAGCGTATCTTAGGTCGACTTACCTGGCCGTGAGGATGGTGGTAAGTCGACCTTGCCACTCCCCCTTCGACTCAGCTTCTTGTGAGCTGGAGTTCCGGAGTTGACAGGGACCGTGTTCGGGGATCAATTTATTGCGTCTAGATGAGACACGATAAATCGATCCCCGATAGATTGAGCACTAGCCGCCAATCTGGCAGGTAGTGAAGACCTGCCCGATCCAATTAGGGAGCAGAAACAACAGCATGGCCCATTTGACTCAATTAACGCTATTCAGTTTCTGTTGCAACTCGATTTCTCCAGACCAAAAACTATTTGTATAACCAAGAGCAGTTGGCAAGTAACTTCAAATACCAAATAAATCTGAGGAAAACTGATGATCTACAACAGAAAAGCGAAACACATGTAAAATAACTTGCTGGAAATTATTACCTCACCTCTAGTAAATACCTCACATTTAAAAAAAAAAATGCATCTCTCTGGACCTGAGTAGCTAGGAGATGGACAAATAGAGAAAAACTGTTGCCCCAGCACTTGCTTCTGGGGCTCAGAAAAATTTGGTTAACTTTTTTTGGTGGTGGGGTGGGATGTTGTATATCTCTGCCCATCCTGCTTTTTTTGACATCTCCCTTCCTCCCCCCAAGTCCTGAAACACTATGGGAGGACCTGCCCTCCTGGTATTTCTCAGCCCAAATGGAAATAATGAAAATCTCACAAGCAAATCTGATCTTCTGAGACTTCTAGCCTGGTGAAGATCAAAGGTTCACATCAATTTGGATAAATAAGCAACCGTTTTGGTGCTTCTACAAAGGAACCTCCAGGATACTAGGTTGCTGGTTAAGGCCTGAGCACATCAAACTTGTCTTCTGCTCTCAACACTGGCTTCCCACAGCACATCTACTCAAAATCCTTTTTTTTTTTTTTTTTTTTGTCCTTATCCTCAAGGCATTCAGTAGTCTGGGCTCAAGATACCTAAAAGATAGACTGAAGCTTTGGCATGATGACCATGGTTGACATCTCCACTCCTTAGGCACAATGGAGCTGTCCACCACAAGGACAGCTGGAGTGCTGGAGACAGAGGTGTTTAAGGGTCTTCTCTGGTGAGTCTTCTGATATACAATGAAATCTGTCCTAAGCAACCACTCAAGGGACTAGTAAAAATCAAGTCCCTAACAGAGGTGGGACTTTAAAGGTCAGAGTTGTAATGAGAGTTGTAATAGCATGAGAATACTTGGACATATTTGCTTGAGAGAGAGGATTGCCTGCTGGTGTTGGTAGGGTGTTACATTGTACATGTTTATCTATATGGTCTTAGCATTATTGTTATAAACTTGATGACAGGAGATTTGTGCCCTTTTTAAATTCATACAACTCCCATTGAAGTTAGTAGGAGTTTCATCCATGTAAATGGGAAGAGAATTTGGTCTACTGTGCTTAATTTTTAAGAGTCACACAGTTTACTCATCAGAGGGCATGGTTGTGCCTTCGGATACCCAGGTAGCTACATCCTGTATCCATGGGCAGAAATAGGCCCCAAGTTCCTGATTTCCACACTGAATTATGCACACAAAACACTAGAATCAGAACTGTACAACTAACTGGCATATGCCCTTAGTGCTGAAAGCTAAAGGAGATTCTCTATTAGTAAGGCAAGGTAGAGTTGATGGTTACCTGTTGTAGGAGAGCAGTACTCCCCACAGCTCCTCCCTCCTTAGCTGGTGTGCTAAGAGCTCCCCCTATTGTTTAAATCTGATTTAACCACTGCCTTTAGCTTTGAATTTGGAGAATGTACACCTCCAGGGTCACTTCTGATCTCACAAAACTTCTGCTTTCTTTTTTCTTTCCCACACCATAATAATCCTCTGAATTTGAGAAACCTTATGTTTAAAAAACACTGTTTGAAAAATGCAGCACTTCTTTCTGAGGAACTAGGAGCACTTCCCAAACTGTAATGAATGAGCCTCGCAACACACCAGCGAGCTAGGTGAATATTATGAAGCCCTTTTTACAGATGGCGAAACTGAGGCTCAAAGACTAAGTGACTGCACCCAGGAAGTCTGTGGCAGACCCAGAAATGGAAAGCAGGTTTCCTGAGTATTCGGTCTCTGAACCACAAGAACATTCTATCTCCCGTTGTATTTTTCTTTTTCTGAGTGACGCACTGCAGGCAAAAGTAAGCAAATGAGAAAGAAACAGTCTAGTATTAGAAGAGAACATTGAGAAAGATCCATCCTTACAGACTAGACAGGCTTCTAAAGAGCCATTTCACGAACTAGATTTACTCTCTCGGGGAGGACTTAAAGTGGGATTTGGAGCATTGTCGTAACATAAGCCACTTGCTGGCTATGGTGAAGGACGTAATGACGACTCTAGGCTTCTGAGAGCTTCTGCCCTTTTACAAACCACCAGTGGAAACACCATTTACATTAGCCTTGTCTGATACCTCCTAATTCTATTCTTAAGAGCACTAATGCTTATATGTGCTTTCCTGGAATGACAGGATACCAACAGCAAACATGGAGAGATGTTATATGAACAAACATAAATTTTTTCCACTTCTCCTGGGACAGCACACTTGTCCTAGCTCCTGTGTCTCCTCAGAGATACTGGAACAGAAGGAAGTCCTCTTCCCATACTCTGCATGTGATGTAATGACAAAAATCCCACACAGGTACCATGGTGATGGGTATTCTAGAATATCCAAACATAAATTGGCTATCCACCTTGAAGAGCTCACAGTCTAAATTAAGGCAAGATGCAATAAGGGAGTGTAACAAACAATGAGACAGAGAGGGAAAGAGGATGGACAAGGGTAGTGGGAGAGGAAGCTTCCCCCCTCATTCCAGAAAAGTACAATCCCCAGATGGTCTTGATCTTCAGTTGATAGCTGTAGTTTCCCACTACACAGGAAAAAGGGCCATTGAGGCCTTCTGTACATGTGCTGGTTACTACATATTTGAGAAGTACCAAAACCACTTCAGGCAACTGGAAAGAACAATATTTTAGAAATGCATTAGCAATCTGCATCTCTGACGTCTAGAAGTAAATACAAACACAGCCTGAAATTAAAAGGGATTTCAATTAGAGCAAATGTCCATGGAGGGGGAAAAAAATCAGTCATGTATCCAGCCCTCTGGGGGCCGGAGGGGAAGGGGAACAGGAAACTTAACTCCTCTCAGTCAGCATCAGACTCCCCCATCTCAATTCTTTTTGGATGTCTGCATTGGTCAATATCTTCATAAATGATCTGGAGGATGGTGTGGATTGCACTCTCAGCAAATTTGCAGATGATACTAAACTAGGAGGAGTGGTAGATACGCTGGAGGGCAGGGATAGGATACAGAGGGACCTAGACAAATTGGAGGATTGGGCCAAAAGAAATCTGATGAGGTTCAATAAGGATAAGTGCAGGACCCTGCACTTAGGACGGAAGAACCCAATGCACCGCTACAGACTAGGGACTGAATGGCTAGGCAGCAGTTCTGCAGAAAAGGACCTAGGGGTGACAGTGGATGAGAAGCTGGATATGAGTCAGCAGTGTGCCCTTGTTGCCAAGAAGGCCAATGGCATTTTGGGATGTATAAGTAGGGGCATAGCGAGCAGATCGAGGGACGTGATCGTTCCCCTCTATTCGACATTGGTGAGGCCTCATCTGGAGTACTGTGTCCAGTTTTGGGCCCCACACTACAAGAAGGATGTGCATAAATTGGAGAGAGTCAGCGAAGGGCAACAAAAATGATTGGGGGACTGGAACACATGACTTATGAGGAGAGGCTGAGGGAGCTGGGATTGTTTAGTCTGCAGAAGAGAAGAATGAGGGGGGATTTGATAGCTGCTTTCAACTACCTGAGAGGTGGTTCCAGAGAGGATGGTTCTAGACTATTCTCAGTGGTAGAAGAGGACAGGACAAGGAGTAATGGTCTCAAGTTGCAGTGGGATAGGTTTAGGTCGGATATTAGGAAAAACTTTTTCACTAGGAGGGTGGTGAAACACTGGAATGCATTACCTAGGGAGGTGGTGGAATCTCCTTCCTAAGAAGTTTTTAAGGTCAGGCTTGACAGAGCCCTGGCTGGGATGATTTAGTTGGGGATTGGTCCTGCTTTGAGCAGGGGGTAGGATTAGATGACCTCCTGAGGTCCCTTCCAACCCTGATATTCTAGGATTATGGAGACTATAGCAGCATAGCAATGTCAGTAAAGGCCTAGTGTAGACACAGCCGACACCAACGGAAGGGTTTTTTCCTCTCAGTGTAGTAATGCCACCTCCCTGAACAAAGTTAGCTGTGTCGACATAGCTGCATTGACACTGGGGGTTATGTCAGCATGGTCTCTTCACATGCCAATATAACTTTTCAGAGTAGACCAGACCTAAGATTTTAAAAAGCTCTCAGAGCTAAAAAGCTAATCACAGCACTCACCCCTGAGTTTTGTGTGACACACTAGGGAAAATGTCAACCTCCAACCAGGATCCTTTGCCTCAGCCCCCATTGTCTTGGGATCCTTTACCTCAGCCCCCATTCTCCTACAGTAGGGTAGGGTGGGATACAAACACATCCATCCTTTCTCCATAATCCATCCCAGTTCCTAAAGATCATTAGCACCCCTGGATTCCCTCATTAATTCTCTCCCTCCCACTCTTCTCAGCCTGCCCATCTGCATATGCACCATTCACCGCCTTCAATTTACCTTGGACTTTTGTACTCTTTATTCACTGTCCTTACTGCCTTTCCCTTGTATGCAAAGTCCCCACTGAGCATTGCCTTTAAAAATGGCTCCCAAGATGGAATGACTCTTAAATGGTGGCAGTGAATTGGTATGGCAGGGCTTTGTGAGCTGCATTGTCCATTGCCTCGTATCTTGTGCTAGGCAAGGTTTATGCCTGTGCAACATGGGTGTAAACAGCCAAGTCAGAATGGTAACACTTTACACGTACGTTGCAGAGATGTTAACAGCTATACCATGTACAAAGCAGAGGAAACTTGGGCCGTGACTCTCCAAGTGCAGTTAGGTGACAGCTTCATCTCTGCTGCACTTTTACATTAAGGGGATCAGATCATCAGCTGGTGTAAACAACTTGAGCTTCACCTATTGACACCAGCTGAGGGCCTGGCCTGTGGTGTTGTAGTTAGCTTCCTGGGAACTGCAGAGGTTGGTGACGTGATCTCTATAAACACAGCACTCTGGCTGTTCAGTAGTGCATCAGCCCAGTGCTCTGGTCTGGCTTGCCACTGAATACTGAGGCAAATTCAAACTTTTGGTCCTTTTCTTCAAACTTCCCCCCTGCCCCTTCATAGGACTCATACAAATGTCATTGGGGTGGGGGGAGAGGGTGACTTATACCGAATGGTCATGACCTCCTCTGACTGCTACATTCCATCAGCCTGAAAAGTGGAAGTTGTGTGTGCAGGAGAGAGCACTTCAGAGTAATGTGCAAACTGTACTTCTTCAACTGATCCTTCCCCCAATAACTCCAAAAACTAGTCCCAGCGCGCTGGAGAGCGAGAAAGAACTATCGCTCTGCATTTACACGTTAGAATTTTGGGAGGTATTTGATACCGTGCTGATAGGCACTACAGACAAATGTACCTGTGAAAACACAGTGCTACAGGAGAAAACAAACATCGCTCAACCTACAGATTTCAGTCTCTTCCTCATCTAATTAAAGAGCTGCAAGAAGCAGGAGATAAGGCTGAAGAAAACAGATCTGGGAGTGACAGGGCCTCCAAAACAGTGCTAGAAGGATCAGCAGACACAGTTGCTGTAGCATTTCCCTTCTGCTCTAAGACAGCTCTGGTCATGACTTTATAGCAGCAGCATTAGCAAGCCATGTCCTGGGCCCTCAAGCAGCTTCCTTTAACTGCCCCCCACCCCTCCGAAAAAAAAGTGGCAGTTGTTTTCCATAGCTATAGCCATGACAAAGCAGCAGCAGACACTTTTAAGGTATAGCAGTTGTGCCTGCTTGCAAGCTTTGAGACCTCAAATACAGTAACTTTCTCTAACTGTGATGATAAGAGACCAGGTGCGTCCACATTAGAGTGGCTTCATCAGCAGACCTGTGCCGCTGTAGCGTAGATACTTAGTACATCCACGGAAGGAGTTTTCCCATCATTGTAGGTAATCTACCTATCCAGGAGAGGGTAGATAGGTCAATAGAAGAATTCTTCCATCAACCTAGCTGCATCCACAGTGGGTACTGGGTCAACCTAACTACATCACACAGGACATGAAATTTTTTACAGCCCTGAGTGATGTATCTAGGTTGACCTAAGTGTAGGTGTAGACCAGGCCTAAGAGGAATAAGAAGCAAAAAGGGCAGGTGCCAAATAGGGCTGGTTAGGGCACATCTACACTACAGCCTATACAGTGGCACAGGGAAGGCCCTGTAGTGCCATAATGTAGGAAGTGTCTACATCAGTGGAATGGGTTTTTCTGTCTATGTAGTTAATCCACCTCTCCAAGAGGCGGTAGCTAAGTTGACAGAAGAAGTCTTCCATCAACCCAGCTGCATCTACACCGGCAGTTAGGTTGACCTAACTACAGTGCTCAAGGCTCAAAATTTTTAACGGCCTTGAGCGACTTAGTTAGGTCACTTCATTTTTAAGTGTACAGCAGGCTTTAGAGAGCTGGCACTCCACTGTGGTGGCTTCCATCTTGTGTGCCAGACTCTGAACTTTCATTAAAAAAATTAAATCTCTAGACCTTGTAGTTGTGAAAACAGTGTGTTGTGAAAATAGCCTTCAGAATGTGAGACAGATCTAAGAAAATGCAGTGGTGTTTAGCTGAGTGTGCACCCAACCTAAAACAGTAGTTCTCAGGGCAGAGTGAACGATTCCCATTCATCTCAATGAGGTAGTAACTCTGAAGCCTAGTGAAGGCAATTTAAGAGGCAGTGCTTTTCACGGATGATCAAGAATATAAACAAGATAAAGGCTGCTCTTGTTGTGAAGATCTGCACAGTCAGCCGTGAATGGCATCTCATTTTGGGGTCGCACAACTTGCATGGTGAGCAAAGCTTGGAGAGTAATGCAGATGATGGAGGGGAATAAGCAAACTCCAGAAAGAGGGGTTTAGTAAACCTAAACTCTGTCACTGCCAAAGAAATAGCGACCGCAGCATCTAACAACACATACCAATAGGGCAGGTACTTTTTGTTGATTTCTGACCTTGAATTTAGTTTAGAGTCCTTGCCAGGAATAGATTTCAGCTCCAATTTCAACCCCTAAGTACAAGTGCTTTCCCCTATCATGATTCCTAAACAGAAGCATCTGAGTCCTCAGAAGCAATCCGATGCAGCGGCGGTGGCAGCACGAGGTCTAATGGTGCTGGCACTGCTGTAGAAAGCTGTATGGTGGTGACACAGATGACAGTGAGCCCGATCCTTATAGACTATAGAGTGACAAGGGGCCTCACTAACCCCAGTCCACCATGACATGCCAGCTGTTCAACATAGTCTAGAGCTAGACGCTGTGGGGAAGGCAGTGGGACTACACTTCTTCCCATAATCAGTTGGGATGTAATTAAATGTTTCTGTTCCTCTACCTGGTGGTAGGTTTTTAACAGTGTAAGTGAGAGGTTTTCCCCAGCTCTAGCTGCCAGTTTTCCTAGCCCAAAGAAACCCCTGGCTCTGTTTCTTTTCAGACATCCTGAAACCTTCAGCAGAAGTGAAATGTGTTTCCAGAGCCAAGGTGAAGAGCCACCTGCTCAAATCATCAGAGAGGCAGTATGTTGTGGCCAGTTGCCAAACAGCCTGGTACGTGACATGCTTGTCACAGGCAAGCAAACTACTCAGTCTTCCAATTTTGACCAACCCCCGTCCCCGCACCCAGTCAAATGTAATCAAGAAAAATGCAGCAATATCCCTTTATGGAAAGATGTAGCTAGTGAACAGAGCATCAGACTGGGGATCAGGAGGCCTGAATTCTATTCCAGACATTACTGTGTTTAGTTTTGGCATGATACTAACATCCTCACACTTCCATTTCTCTGCCTCTAAAAGAGGGATAACAATGCACCACTGTCCTACCATGGCAAGAGCACTTTGAGATCCATGACTAACAAGTGCTAAAGAACTAGCTTTGAAAAAGATACTACTCTGTCCACCCCTTAGCAGAGGTTGCAGTAACAATTTGAAGCAGGGGTTTATTCCCTCTACCCCCACCTATCTAAGCCTTGGCTTCATAGTATCAGACAAAGTGACCATCACAGTCTGGAAAGAGTAGGGACAACACATATTCCGTACTGTTTCAACAACATTTGTAGTGATTCTGTGTGCGTAATTGTGATAATGAAAATGTATACAAGACTTGCACATTTTATCCATTCTCCCGCAGCTTGAACATTCCTGTATCAACTCCAGGAAGAAAACAATTTGCTAAATATTAGTTCAACCAACATAAGAGCCGCCATAATGGGACAAACTAATGGTCCATCTAGCCCAGTATATTGTGTCCGACAGCAGCCAGCACCAGAGCTTCTGGGGGAGCATACAGAACAGGGCAGTTGGAATGATACATCCCTGTCTTCCCCTCCCATTTTCTGGCAGTCAGAGTTTAGGGTCACCCCGAGGATGGGGTTGTGTCACTGACCATCTTGGCTAATAGCCATTGATAGAACTATCCTCCATGAACTTATATAATCCTTTTTTTGAGCCCTGTTATACTTGTGGCCATCACAACATCCCATGGCAGTGAATTCCACAGGTTAATTGTGTGTTGTGTGGAAAAATAACTTCCTCTTGTTTGTATTAAATCTGCTGCCTGTTAATTTCATGGGGTGACTTATGGTTTTTGTA
The DNA here is from genome assembly GCF_965152235.1 of Eretmochelys imbricata. Classification (NCBI taxonomy): domain Eukaryota; kingdom Metazoa; phylum Chordata; order Testudines; family Cheloniidae; genus Eretmochelys; species Eretmochelys imbricata. The sequence goes on along the minus strand of NC_135574.1, from coordinate 133,683,594 downwards.
TGATGAGAAAGGGTAAATGACTCTTCTGTAGTCCCTTTTTCCAGATCATTCATGATTTTATATACCTCTATCACCTCCTCCCATAGTTGGCCATTTTTGAAGATGAACATCCCTAATCTTTTTAGGTTTTCCTACTATGGAGGCTGTTCCATACCCTTGATCATCTTTGCTGATCTTCTCTGAACCTTTTCCAGTTCCACTATATCCTTTTAAAGATAGGATGACCAGAACTGGACGCAGTATTCAAAGTGTGGGTGCACCATGGATTTATATACTGACATTATGATATTTTCTGCCTTATTATCTATCCAATTTCCAATGGTTCCTCACATTCTGTTAGCCCTATTGACCACTGCTGTGCACTGAGCTAAATCCACAGTGACTCCTAGATCTCTTTCTTGAATGGTAATGGCTAATTTAGAACCGATCTTTATATATGTATAGTTGGGATTATGGTTTCCAATGTGCATTACTTTGCACTTATCAATGTTGAATTTCATCTGCCATTTTGTTGACCAGCCACCCAGTTTTGTGAGATCCTGTTGTAACTCTTCACAGTCAGCTTTGGACTTAACTATCTTGAATGATTTTGTATCATCTGCAAATTTTGCTATTCACTGTTCAGTCCCTTCTCCAAATCAGACCTCTTGGAAAACCAAGAGGTTCCACCTCTTTGGAATCCCACATTCGATATGGGTTTGTAGTATATGGAACAGTAATGAAAATCAGTATAAATTCCTGATAGCAAGCACTCACTTTGAAAGACAGTTGCTTTTACCTCCGGCACTTAAATCTTTACAAGTTCAGTTAGATTTTTTCTGCTTATTTGAAATGTCACTTGGCAAGTTACAGATAATGATAATGGGAGTGCAAGCCTTTTGTTACAGTATGCTGTCAGCTCATCTTGATAAAAGAAAAAGAAAATGCTAAGTGAACTTAAAGCCATAGGATGTGGTGCTGTAACAGAGGGGTAGAAAATCTGGCTGCCAAACTGTCACATTTCAGAAAAAGTGGCATGTGTTTAAAGTGAAGAAATATTTGTTGGCACTCCTATTGCCTAATTAATATAGATTTGGCACCACCTGTTTGCTTCCTGCAGCTATAATTGACTGAAAGGATGTTAGGGCCACACCAGGTCTCCAGTCGCCAAGGACTTCACTCACCATTGTCCTTCACCTGGTGTAGATGTTTACACCAGTGCAAAGTGGGTGTGAAACTCTCTCCCATTCTGAGGTTGGTAGGGTTTTACATTCACCTTGCACTGGTGTAAATGACTGTACAAGGTGCAAGACAATGGAGAATTGGACCCCAAGTAAACTTAATGAAGCTTCTTCGACATCCCACAGTGGAAACTAGGCAAGCAAAACTGCATTGACAGCCAGGTTGCCTGCATCTATGCTAGGAAAATTGGGAGATGTAATGCTCCACCGTACAGTTCCACCTGTGGAAGTTGTGGTGCAGACAGGATTCAGACATTTTTACCACCTTGTCTTCCACAGTCAGAGACTTCCGGGTTCTAATTTGTTTACTGCAGGCAAAGCCCTAGCATACATGACAAACAGTACCCAACCAGAACTGGAAACAATAGTGACTGTGTACATACACCATGATTAGTATGGCACAATATGATATGTGACAACTTGTCCACCAATTGTAAAATTTGTCCTCTCCTCTTTTCTCTAGAATGCCAATGCAGAGAACATCTTAAATAGTCTCTGTGGTGGTCGGAAGTAGCTGTATGAATACAAGCACTGTATATGTACCACTTGTGAGACGTGATGTCCCAAATGCGTACAGCAATGAGTGTGGTGCTTCTAATCTAAACCACACAGCAGTTGCTTGATTTACAGTGGGTTGGCAGGCAACTCTTAAAAAAAGAGAATCCAGTTCATTTGAAAAAGCAAGAGAAAGGGGCACTTTAAATTGAAGGGGATTCTGCACCTAACTTCTATGGGTATCTTTGGCCTTTGTACATAGGCATTTAGAGTCTTTCATTCTATGATCACATAGCACTACACATACTTATAAAATAGGTATTTTCAACGTATGGGTAGCTAAGTGACAGTATAGAAATACTTCATACAGTAAACACTGTAAGTCAGCTCCCATAGGCCGCTTCAGATCTGAGAGGTTTCCAGAATTCTGGGCCGTCATGGAACATATAGCAGCGTTGTTATGATTTTTATTTACACAGCAACATGCATATGAAAGTTGCTTGACAGACTAGTAATAATAATAATCAGGACTTGAAAATTCACCTTGATGCCTATAAACCTGAACACCCTGCGTATAAATGTCTGTGCTGTCACGGTTTTCAAAGCCATGCCTACTTAATTTGCATTGCCACACCATCACTCCAAAATAGGTCGGTTCTACCTCGCATACCCAAATAAAACTGTTCTGTCCCCCAATCAATTCTGCCCTCTCCCAAGTAAAAATCATTTCTATCTCACCCAGCGCTGCACCCAGTGAATAATGCCCCCAATAAACCAATGAATGCTGCAACCCCTCCGTTAATACTGAGCCCTACCTTTCTGTAGGGCCCTTCTGATACTGCCCTCCAGAAAGGGCTAACAGCTCAGCTCCACTTCTGCTCCTTACTCCCCATTCCAGCATGAAAGGAGCAGCCCAAGGAGCACTCTGCTTCCCTCCTTTGCCACCTGTTAAAGGATCAATGGCTCTGTGGCTGGTCTGCTCCCTTCATGGCCTTTCCTTTTCAGGGAAGGAGCCAGAAGCTACTTGGCCCCAGTCTGTCCATTTGCCCAGGCAAAATTTCTACATACCCTGAGCAAGTGGGCATGTCTTTTTGTCTTTTTTTTTCTTTTCTTTTTTTTTTCCTAGCCTTCATAATAATACTTAGTACTTATGTAGTCTTTGTCTGAGCAAGTGGTTTACAGCCAAGGTAAGGTATCATTATCCCTTTTACAGATGGATAAACTGAGGCTCAGAGAGTTTAAGGGATGTGCCCAAGGACACTCAGTGAAAACATGGGGCCTGATCCTGCAACCCTTAGTCACAAAAATAGTCCCACTGACATCAGCAGAACTACCAGTATAAGGGTTACTAACATTAGTAAGTGTCCAGGATCAGGCCCATGCTGCCTTCCTCCAAAAGTGACAGTCCAGAGGCCTGATTCTGCAACACTTACTCATGAGCCTTATCCATACTCCAGTGAGCAGTCTAATTTTGTTCAGTGGGACTTACATGCTAGAGTAAGGGCTCCATGAACGAGTGAGGTTTTGGAGGAACAAGCCTTAGGCTGAGACAGAGCATGGCAAGTGATTATAAAAACAAAGAGGAAAAGAGGAGGAAGGTTTAGAACAATAAGATCTTGCTTTGGTTAGCAGGGCCCACATCTCTGTTCCACAATTAAATATTGTTGCTAAACTAAAGTTGGAATGTAAGTATTCCCATCCTGCTCCAAACCCACACTGCATGTAGTCCAGTTTACGTGGGTGTTTGGCTGTATGGGTAACCCAAATAACAATACATAAACCTGAGCTGAACTTTTTCCTCAAACTTGGCTGGACCTAGGGGTTCCCAGCAGAATCTCATCTATCCCAGCGCAAATTACTTCTGCCCCAGATTCCTTCTCCCTCTTCTATGCTTCCTGGAGCTAAGATCCTCCTGTCAGCAGTAACTACCTGCATCTTTCTGCAGGGGTCTAGGTCCTGAGCGTCGGGTGGCTCAATAGAGGAGCCTAAAAACTGCTAACTTGTTACAAATCACTACCTCTTATTATTTCAACGTTAGAGATAGTTTTATTTCATTTTAGGATTTATAGGTGTCATAAAGGTGTTTTAAGGATGAGGTTGAAGGAGAAGAGAATGGCAGTCCAGACAGTGGACGACATTCGGAAGGGGGTTGCAGGAATAGGAGGTTACAGGGAGGAAAGTAGAGATAGCGGCAAAAGGAAAGACAAGGAGCAGGGAAGCATGCAGTGGGCTGTTGTGAACCAGCCAAAGGGGAAGCGGAACCAAAGTAGCATTTAAAAACTAATTGTTTTACAAGATCATTGTAAAGAACCTCAAGATTAAACCATTTTTCATCTGTAATGAACTATATTTGTCCTATATGGCAATAAAAATATCAAAAGAAATATTAAGAAGTAATGCATGTTATAAACACTGACTCGTATGAATAATATTTCCACATAGCCATGACAACTAAAATATAAACTGATTTTTTTAATGTGAAACATTTAACATCAATCAAATGTTTATGAAGATACATAACGAATAAGCATGACAGACTCCCTGAGTAAGTAATAAAAATTAAAGGGCTGACGATGAATTCTTGTGAAATTTTAATTTGAAAAATAAAGAACATTACATTAATAAGGCTTAATTATACCATTAAATATTTAACATTTTATATAATCCATTTTATCTTTATTTCACATTATAAAGCAGTATCTACATAAAACAGCATGCTGGGCCCAATCCTGTACTCCTAGCACACCCAAAACTCTCATGGCGTGCAGAGGTTTAACTAAATAATTTTTTTAAATGAATCCTATTTTGAGTTTTAAATCTTAAACTTGAAACTCTTTTAACTTAGATTTCCCATTTTATTAAATATGGATTTACAAAATTATTTAATTCCACATTTCCAGGGCAGAATAATAAAATATTCTTCTACCCTATGCAGACATTGGTCACTGGATGGATGCTTTACCACTTTGTGCAAACCCACTGTCAGGGCTGTATCATGTACCAGGTACATCACCTTTGAAAGAGTGGAACACTAGCTCTTAAAAGAAGATGACCATGTTTGGCTGCAGAAATTTTGGGAAGATATGGCAACATTTTGGAAACTGCAGCATTATCCTTCCTCTCCTTTCAGCTTCCAATTCATCTGCTGGAGGACAATATCTTCTAGGAATAACTGGAAGTGCACAAGATAACAGCAAAACTCCAGCAGTTTCACTGGAAGTGTCAAGGCCAGTTCTAGCAGCAGCAACAAAACCGATATGCTGTCTGGACAATGTAGTTCTTTTCTTTTCATGCCACAGCGAGCTGTCTGAAAGAGCTCCATCTGTTTCCTCTACGCTGGATCCTGCAAGGTGCTGAGCACTCATGCCTTGATGAAGCAAAGCACTTAAATACATGGTTATGTTTAAGCACATGCATAGTCCTGTTTATATCAGGTGAGCCCTCTCTGAGCCCAAGTCTGGGAGTTGCTGCGCATCCTCAACTCCCACTGAACACAATGTGCTCAAAGATCAGTGTGATTTAATTGGAGTCAGGCACTTAAATACCTTGTAGAGAGTTGAGTTGAAGTGCCTTGTAGAGAGTATTCAGAACCCTGAAGGACTGGGCTATTCCAGTGGAAGACAATTTCATGATAAAGAATGATAGCTGGTCTAGTCAGCTGCTACTAGCTTTAGGAAAAAAATAGCTTACTTCTCAGACTTGGCCATTTCTCAGCTTGGTTTTGCCTGGCATTGTTAGTCCTGCTGTTGTGCTTGTTATAGACAGAAGGGCCTTGCTTAGTGCAGTCAGCATTGAGATCCTTCCTTTTTTTTTTTTTAGAGATTAATTTGGAAGACTTCCCTGATTATACATCTGTCACTGTAATTTACACCTCTGAGGATAACGCTGATTAAGGAATCAGTCAGTGATTAATATTATTCATGGAAGGCAGGGCTTTAAAGTGGGCTATGTTAACCAAGGCCTGTGACTTAGGCAAGGTTTACTTTAACTGTTCAGCTGGGACCTGGGCAAATCTCATCTGAAGCTGCATAAACTGGTTCAATAAATACGTGATCTGACCCAAACGTCACCTGTCCTGTTGATCAAAACTCAACCCAAATCATTATCATCTTTTTTTTTTTTTTAAACTGAAGTAAAGAATTCTACTGTGCTCCACCCATTCTTCAGAATTCCCTCAAATGATCCCTCCCTTTGCTGAACAAATGAAAGTCCAGATGCCAACTGATCCCTGCATTGTAGAAATCCTGCATTACATGGTGCTTCCTTCAGGTGTGCAATGCAATTTGGAGCCCCTCAGACTAGAAGCAGCACCGTAGGAGAGTAGTGTGGGTGGAGGGACAAAGGGAGAGAATTGTGTCAGAGTAGATCCAGGGAAGGGTTAAAGTACAGGTTAGAAGGGAGGGAAGGCAAAGGACTGAGCTGACAGAAAGGGAAGGAACAAGCTGTTGTTTTAGATCATGGTAGTGCCCAAAATGAGCTAGGTGGCTTACAAAGAGGAAGAGACTATCCTTGCCCTAGAGAGCATAGAGTCTCAAAATATATACAGTCGTTATCTCTTGGTGAAGGGGGTCATGCACCATACAAGGTGGGACTGGATGGGTCAACAGTCTGACCTGGAGAGAAAACCTTATTGGCTTATGGAAGGAAGATGAGTGGTGGAAATAGGAATGGGCCTAAGGAATGACAATTGGGTTTAGTTCAGACACCGGCTGCATTTCTCAGGCCACTGAAACAAATGACAATAGATGGCCTCATCTAACCTCTGCAGCAATGATAGGTGTTTGTTGTTGTCGTGTCTCACAAAAGATCTGGCTTCTAGCTGGTTAGGTAGCTAATACAAGTGAAAATTGTGGTTGTATATGTGCTACTTTTGATCCAACTTCAACTCCCTCTAAGCTTGAAAATGGCATGTGGCTGCTGCTTAACATATCGTAGATTAGGATAGGAATGGATCCCTTAAGGGAAACAGAGACCCCAATGGCTTTGTCTGGAGTAAAGCACTTGAGTTTAGGTCAGGTTTAGCTAATGAGTGCTAGCAAAACCCAACCTCCACTCAACCTTTTTCCTAGCGTAAACTCTTAAGCTCTAGCTAGTTAAGCTGTACCCTAGGCTCTTGTCTAAGCTAGAACATAAAAAAGACAGTCTCAGTTCAATGGAGGTACAGGATTTTCCCCTGCATGGATTAGTTAAGTCCAACTGAAACTCAACCACTTTCTCTAGTCAAGACAACGTCCAGCACAGTGTAGGATCACTTTTTTCTTCTAGCTGCTCTTCTTTGGCTCTTTTCATGCATGGGGTTTTTTTTTTGTTTGTTTTGTTTGTTTTAAGGAAGGAGGCCAGGGTTCTTCATTCTGGATGAGGATGAGACAATAGTTAGTATATCATTTAATTTGTATTATATATTAGCTTTGGCAGTGCATACATTATAGTCATGCCAATAAAATAACTTTGATCTGACTTGTCCAAATTACGGGCACATCTGAGGTAACTTTTCAGGTAATGATTTGATCCACGCTTTCTGCGGTACACAGTGAGTCAGGTTAGTCAGTTCCTAGTGGAAATCATACGTCTCTGCTACCTATGTGTTCACATAGGTTCCGTTATATGCTGATGTCCTGATATCAAACAGCTGTCAGCAATACCCCCAATAACAATAGTTGTTGTTGGTGGCTGTTACTTTGTCCTTGCCTGCAGCCCCTCCTCTCCACTCATTCGCTGTTCCTTTGCCCTGTGTCTTCAGTCTAGGGTCTCAAACTAGCCAGACCCTGCACCACAGACCATTTCTTACTATTTCTCCCTATTTTGTTTGTGCTCCTGCTGTGCTGCTTGTCTAAGTGCTGTCACAGTTTCAGGGTAACTGCACCTCTTTTCCCTTGCATGGTCAGCTCCAGGAATCCCTCAGACCTCCAGCCATCACCTCTCTCTGGGCAGGGACCTGTGTTCTGTCCCCCCTGAACAGGGGTTTTAGACCGCAGTCCCCTTGGACTTACTGATTATCTCCAGCAGGTCAAACAATCCCTCTGATCTTTAGTTTCTCTGGAAGGACAGTGATGTACCAGGGACCACACAGCTGTTCCAGAGCAAAGTACATTTTATTCCAGGATAAAAGCATACAGAGAAAACATATATAACAAAACCAGGATCTAAATACTTTACCAGTAGCTCCCCTTCAATCCCATGGAGACAATGCAGGTTCCAGTCTTTTCAGCAGGGTTGGGCCAATCCTTGGACCAAAAGTCAGGTTTGTTTGCTGAATCAGAAAGAAGTTATTTCTTTGTCTCCTTGGCCTCTGGCACCTGTTTGGACCAATATATGCAAACCAGCCTCAAGGGTGGTACTTCTCTGGAGCTGTTTAAAATCCCAGGGACTGCAACAATTAACCCCCACCCCAACTGCTTTTAGTTCCTGGAGGAGCTGTGGTAACCCATCACCCAAAGGGGTAGAATACAATCCCTAGCCTACAACAATACACAGAAGTTGTCCCCAGAGATACTCCCCGGGGTTGCAAGATCTGTCACAAGTGTACTTTGCACTTGCTTGATGGCCATCTAGAAGCTGGAGGATCTGATCACAAATGTGAAAACAATTGGTCACATGTTTTACTTGGCCCAAAGCAAAAGTGTGGGCTGTCAGTTACCAAATGGTATCGTGGCAGTAACTGTGGATATAAACATGGTTTGGGACTGTCAGTCCCAGTACATGTCTAGTGACAGGATTCAACAATGACACTGTCAGTCATTATACTCTGGCTGAGCACAGCATTTACTGATCATTATTCTAGTGCAGTGAGCACGCTGAAAGTTTCTCAGTCATAAGAAATGCATTCCTTTGGGTTTACCCTTCTAACTTTACTGATGGTGCTGTGACTGGAATAAAGATGCAAGTCTCCTATGTACAGCAGGCTCCCCACACCAGCATTTTGATGCCCATCCTCCCTTCTGATGACAGCATGCACTTTCTTTTCTATTTACCAGCTATGAGCAGCATCTAAGTTACCACTTTTCTTTACTCATTAGTCTACTGTGCAAACTCAGAGTCTGATCCAGCCAAATGCTGAGGCCAAGAATTTTGAACTCCTGTGCCTAAATTCTAGGTACCTACATTTATATCAAGAGACCTAAATATGTAAACTGACTATTTTCAAAGATTCTCAGCTTCCACTTCAGGTAAGCACTTAAGCCAATGCTTAAATATTGTCCTGATTCAGGACTATACTAGATGGGTGCTGAGAATCCTCAGCCCCTTATGGAGGTGCTGAGCTCTGAACAGCATCAGGCCCTAATTAAGAAGCAAATTGCAAATAATTTTATGCACCTTTGATATTTTGGAAATTGATGAGACTTTCTGACTCAAAATATATGTTCTGATTTTTAGAAGTGCTGAGTATTCTGCAACTCCCTTTGAATTCTATATGAGCTATGGGCGCTCAACACACTTGCAAATTAGGCCATATTTTTCTTATATGAAAGGCTTGTCAATGTCCAAAAGATCAAATGTGTGTAAAGTTATTTTCACTTTGCTGCTTCATAGCAATAAAAGCATGAGTCACTATAACTTTCTGAGAATATTACAATCATCGGCACAATATTTCTCACACTGCATGATGAATCCACAGCTGCATGGTGTATTAAATGCTTCTGCTTATTACAGGATGATGATGATTCCTCATCTCAAATTTTACCACATTCTTTATCATTCACAAATATAACAGGTCTTCATTCAACTGTCCAGAGCAGAAACCACAATGTGTTATAGAGCACTGATGCAAACTATGAGCCTGGATGATGTTGTGTCATTGTCTTCCTTATGTGTGATCTAAAATTTTTATCTTTCTTACTTTTCATCTTTTGTTCTAGCCTTCTCCCTTCTATGTGATGCTTTTACACCAGTTTCCATAGTAACAACATCTATTGTATCCAAGACTGTGTTAAAAAAAGAATTCATGCAGATGTTGTCATTGATCCAACACCTTGCGGCAGCTCTTATGGTGCATTGTCCTCTTATTTCTTGCTCTACTTTTTCCATTCTCCCCTCATTAAGAATAGTTTCAGAAACTGTCCTCCTATCTGATGCTTTAGATCTGAAGTGAGAAAATATTGGTTGGATTTTATTATGAATCTTAATCCTTCTTCAGGTGGTTTCAGGGACATCACCTGGCTACCAGACAGCCAACTACAGCTCTTGGTTACTTGCTTGTTAGATACAGGTTCCCTTAAATAAAAATATTAGAGGAATCAAGAGTGATTAGCACTGGATGGCATCAATTAAAAACTCTCTGAATGAGTTTGGAAAGCCTCTTGCATTAAACCAGTTACATACACAGAGGCTGCTATTTTACTGCTGGCATAATTTGATCATATCTTCACCCGTCTCTCCCCCTCCCACAGCAAGAACTAACGAAGTTTCCATATTTTTGGCAATGTTCTTTGTTCATAACCTCTTCACCCACTCTCATCTTTGCAGCCCGGCTTGAAGGAAAAGGGAGGGACACAGCAAATCTGGGTTGAAAAGCTAGAACATGATTTACAGCTACATATCATTTCAGAGGCATGAAAATCAGCAGCAGACTGCCATAATCAGCTATTGTCTGTAATTGTTTTGAGTTCTTTGCCAATCATTCCTTATTGGGATTGGACATTATTCTTTTGATTATAAGAATCTGACAGCCTGATCATAATAAATGTGTAACTGAAGACCTATGCCTTTGCAGCTGCATTATTTATTCACCTAAAGCAAGGGCTGTTCTATATTTAGCATATGATGTCAGTGGGTTGTTTGGATCCCTGGAAACTGGCAGGAAGCCACCTTTCACATGATATATGAAATCACTGATAAATGCTGCTCTTCACTGAAAGAAAAACAGCTTAATAAATGCAGCTCTTTTCTGCTTTCATCTTTTCTCCCCACACCACTCTTCTTCCACTTCTGGGATTTGTCTCTCTGTGGCACTGCTCAGCACAGTCTGTGAAGTGGAAATGAGTGCTCAGTATCACAGATCAAAATGAGGCTGTTGGTATGCTCAGGAAGTCCGTCCCCCACATCCCCCTCCAAAAAACTTGGAGTGCTGCCAAAGATCTAATGAATCAGACAAAAAAGAGACTCTAGACAGCAGAGGCTTTGTGGGGACTTGGTATTTCTGGTATGCAGTTAGTATCAGTTGTTTTTTAGCAGACTGGGATGGGGAAATTGATAGTGATGCTGTGCTGTTGTTCAGTGTAGAAATGACACCATTGCAGATTGAGCAGCTTAGAATACATATAGTCTCCCTCTCTGTATACGCACACTTCTCTGGTGCATGTGTCCAGCTAAAGGTCTTACCATAACACATCCAGAGGGGAAATACAGATCAGATTCTTTTCTGGTATATCTGTGAAATTGAAGGTCGGACAATAAAGCAAGTTGTACAAATAAAGAATACGTTTTGAGCCAGGTCTTCAGCTGCTGTACATTGGCATAGCTCCATGGAAGTGAAATGAGCCAGTTTGCACCAGCAGAGGATCTGGCTCTTTTTGTGGTTTTTAGCGATGCAATTTGCGTGTGTTATCCCCTTATTTATCTCATGAGGACCTGGAGGCAGCAATGCACATCTTCCTAACCTTGATTGGTGCAATTCCCTCTTCGCTGGAGGCTGATTTGCAGCTTGCTCAAAATGCAGCATCACCATTGCCAGAAAGGGTTTGAACTATCGGGCTCATATTGCGTAGTGGATTCAGTCTAAATTAGCCTTATTGGACTAGGTGGCTCTGAATGGGGTTGGCTCTGGTTATATTTGAGACCCCCTCCTTGAGCCTCACTGCAGGGGATTTTGCACTCTCAAACCACATGGTATTTAGGGGTTCCACTATCATGCCTGAAGTCAGTAGGTGATCAAACTGCTGCAGTAGCAGCCCCAACATGGTGGAACTCGCTGTCTCCTGAAATCTGGCTCATTTAATCTCTCCCCATTTAAAAAAAACCAAACAAACCTAAACATGTATTGTTTTCTGAGGAGGTGTTTTGAAATGTCTGCCACTGAGGCTGCTGCTGTTTTATGTTGTCTTTATTTACCCACATTGGCTGTTGAGGTCAGGCTGTTCTTTTATTAATGAATGAGAAATTGGTTTTATGATTGTTGTTCAGCACCCTGAGCGTGTGTGTGTGTGTTACTTTATAAATACAAGTCTTATTATAATTTTAAATGGGTGTCAATTTAGATGTATAAGAACATACTCCAGTTGCCAAGCCCTCCAGCTGTATTCACACCATTAAAATCACGGATCCTAAGCCCTTAAGCCAGAGAGGTGCTATACGGTGCTGAAAGCATCCTGTGAAGTGCAGAGTGACCTCAGCTCTCACTGAGTGCAACAGGAGTTGTGGGTGCTCAGCACCTTTCAGGATCAGGCCTATAGACAGGCTGCTACTGTATCAGCAGCTATGCCTGTGAATAATGTTTCCGGTTTGAGTTTTCTGGGAATCGTATGGTTACTTTGACTATGACTTGTTCAGACAAAGAACACAGCCCAGTCCTCCTGCCAGCACAAAGTAAGACGTTGGAAAAACATTTCAAACTTAGAGGAAAATAGCGTTTGACCCTGCACACTTAGTACACAGGCAATAGGTCAATGAAATCAATGGGACCGCTCTCCTAAGTAAGGATTAACCTTGCCAGCAGGATCAGACCCTATAGCCTTATCTACACTAGCCAGTTTTCCCTAAAATACAGCCCTGTTGGTAGTAGTGAAGGTGAGAGCGCTAGTGTGGACCGGGCTGAGGTATTTGCCAGCCTTCTAAATGCCGTATAGCCTAGGCCTGCTTTGAGCAAGGTTAGATAACACAGTGATTAAAGTGGCAGCCATGGCCTGACCATTGTCTCTACGCTAGCATTTCCCATTGTGGTGCTGGGAAATCCTAGGGAAAAAAGGCTAGTATAGACACAGCCTTAGAGCAGCATTGCTCTGCTGCAGATGGGTTATTTAAGTCTGTCTATTAAACAAGCCCATTCAAGCTTCCATTCTATTGTTGTTTGCCCCAGGGCTTATACAATAAAGAACCAGGATAAAAACCTGCCAAATTTAGTGCCATTGTGAAATATATACTGCTCCAAATATAGGAGGAACAAATAGAGTTGATAATATCATGGGGACTGCTTTATGGTCAGAATTGACATAACCGATTATCCTGAGCTTGTTCAGACCAGGATTTTGTTTTAATTTCAGGTGAACAGGGTGACCTGAGCATCAGAGAGACATTTGGGAGGAACTAAAAGGGAAAGGTGTGGACAGATCACTCAAGGAAATTCTTTTGAAAGAGTTATCATAAAGGATCACCACATTGAGAAGGTGTGATACAAAAAGGTTTTACATCAAATGATTCTCGTGTCAGAACAAACATGCAATTGTTACACAAGATTAATTAAAGAATAAATTTGACCCACACCCACAAGATTTGTATCTCAATAACTCCAGCTGTCTGCTGTTGTGCAAAGAAGAGGGAAAGGTATTCCCACAAATTCATCCAGGTTTATCAGGGTCAGCAAGGCCCTTAAGGAAATTCTAAAATGAATTTGCACAAGAAAAGCAAGGTGTCACTTGTTAGAGTAATAAATAGAGCCCTTACATAGCTGTTTACCATTTCAGAGTGCTGTACAGATGCTGATTATTATTACTGAGAGGAAGGTAGGTCTTGCAGTTAAGTCATTGAACTGGGACTCAAAAGACATGACATCAATCCCTCACCAGGCATCAGATTTCCTGTATTAACGTGGAAAAAGTCAAACAGGTTTTCGGGCCTCATCGCCTAATATAGGGGATAATGATACTTCCTTTTCTCCACTGTCTTGTCTACTTAGATTTTAAATTTTGTGGGAGGGGCTGTCTCTTACTGTGTGTTTGTACAGTGCCTTGGACAATGGGGCCCTGACCTTGGTTGAAGTTTTTAGCCACTACCATAATACAACTACTACTAATCATTATTGGGCCAAATCCTGCAGAATTGCCCATCATTATTATTACACAAACCTCGAAGAAGCCCATCACTGCAGTGACTGGGTGCTATTTAGTTATGAGAATACAACAGTTTAACAGACGAGGGAACAAATCACTGAGGTGGAGTGGGACGGGGTTTTCCCTGGTAGGTGAGAGAGGAGCCGGGCTCTCCCAACTCTTTCCCAGTACTGGCTCTGTAGATTTGACGCTGGTGCAGAACTAGTAGGGAGGAGGTGGCTTCAGCAAGACTTATACTCAGTGCAGCAGCAGCTTGGTCCTCTCTCCTCTCTTCCTCCTCACACATTGCTGGAGCAGCTGGCCAGGGCAGGGCTGCGTGATGTGCCCCCTCCCATGCAATTCTAGCAGAACTGGTGGGGGATGGAGGAGGAACGTTCCTTTTCCAGCAGCTGCCACTTGTACCATGACAGCTGCCTATGGTGAATCCCAGCCAGGCCCATCCTTGCTTCAGGCAGGACTGAAAATATCAACAAGCAGAGCAATTCCTGCTTGAGCCTAGGAAACAACCTTTTTGATGCATCACCCCTTAACCCTAAATGTAATCATTTCCTGGTCACCATGATCATCTCATTGCACACAGGGCCAAGCTAAGGGTTTTGGGAAGGGTTAGAGAGGTGATTCTCTGGGGTGCACCCCAAACTTTGTCTCCTGCTACAGACAGAGAACCTGGATGACTGGTCCTTTGAACCTTAGCAATCTCCTTATATCACTTTACATTTTCAAGCCTATTTTCATAAGGAAAAGGGCTAGAAATGTAGGCCTGGCCTACACTCAGTGTTGATTGGTTTGACTAAAGGTATGATGTTAACTTAAGGCAAAACCTTGTGTGGACACTCTTAATTTGATTTCAGCTAGGTTTATTTTATTTTGTCTTCCATTGGTAAATGTAGCAGTGCAAATAAAACTGCTCTAAAGCCAGTTTTAAACTAATATAAGAGCTGGTTTAAACACAAGCCTGCACTGAAATAACTAATTCAGTTTTAAATCACACCTTTTTATTTTTTGGGAGCAAGTCTGTGAACCTGTGCGTGAACACACTTATTTTGAATAAAAGTCACCGATTTCGATATGGTTTATATCATTACATAATTTCATTACCATCTTAAAAGCTGAGGAAATGGAGTGAGAAAAGGCTGTGTTCAGACAGGCGCTGGTGAATGGCCTTTGGCAGCAGAAAGACCATGTGAGTGAAACTGAGATAGAAAACAGATGTAATTTACTTCTAGTGGGGACCCACAGTAAGTCAATGAATCCTGAAGCATGGGCAGCACTGAGTGGGGGCTGAGTAGCGAGGCCTGCCAGTACGGCCCTTAAGCAGTGTCCTCCTATGGGGTTTCTATGGAGCAGCTGGTAGGGGACTACTCTCCCATGGCAGAACATCTAAGGGAGGGCCAGTGCTGGAAACTGAGGTAGGATTGAGTCTCCCCTGAGGTGTGTTGGGTCCAGCTGTCAAAGGGAAGCACAGGTTGCGGGTGGGGGGGAATATTTATTAGTTTATGTGTTTATAAGCTTTCTGTGACACTCATCACCAAGATATTTGAGTGCATCAGGGCATGCAGTAAAGTCAGGACATATTATTGACGCCATTTTGATAGATAAGGGCATGAACCTCAGAGTCCTTGATTAAGCAAAGTACTGAAACGTGCTTAACTTTAAGCCCACAAGGAGTCTAATTCATATCAATGTGCTCAAGTACCTTGCTGATCTGGAGTGAGAGAGATTAAGGTCCAGCTTCTCAAAGGTATTTAGACACCTAAATACCTCTGAGGATGTCATGTTAAGTGACTCTCACATGAAATCTGTGGCAGAACCAGGCCCTGAACCCAGCCCTGCTGAGTCACAGACCAGTGCCTAACCACTTTGGCCCAGAGTGATTAAGTCCCAAGGGCAATTAGTGAACAAATGATAAATCCATTCTGTTCTGCAGAGTCAATAATATTTTCCATCTGTCTTGTAACACAATAATATTGGAATACAAATAATATTCATATAGAAGACAAATGGTCAGTCCCGTTATCATCTGGAGTTTAACTTCATCTAATATTCTTTTTACTATGATACTGCAAATGAAGAAAAATATACACTGGTGGTTGACAGCCCGAAAGATGTATGATGTCCTTAAGAGTTCAATAAGAAATGAGCCATTAGCAACCAAATATCCTATAGCGTCCAGAACAATTTGTAGCCAAAGTCCATAGAACAATAGAGCAATTCAAAGATTTACATTAAGATTTCTCTGGAATAGTCAATCATATTGATTTCAGAAGTGGACTTTCTGTTTACCATCTTGCAAGTACAATGTATATTAGATCCACCTTTATTTGTAAAACACTTGACTGAGGCTGCATCAAAGGAAGTATGCTTTTCATCAGGAGTTTTATTGGCAGCTGAGCTGGGAGCACTAACACCATATTCTGAACCTTTTTCTTGCATACAATAGTTATACGCATATTGTTCATGCCGCCTTATTCAGGGCTCCGGACATGATGGAAACTTGAGAAGAAACATTGCATGTCTGCACCTTTAGTTGGCGTAGAAAACAAGAAGCTGTTCTTCACCTTGGGCCAGTAAGGAGAGACAACTTGTTTTCAAGAATGGCGAGTGTCAATGAGGGCACAATGGTCCTGATTCTAATTTCACACCAATGAAGGGCCCGATCCTGCAAGTTGCTGAGTGCTGTCAACTCCCATAGCGGCCCAAAGTTGTGGAAGGCACTGAGCACTCTGCAGGATCAGGCCCTTAGAATCATAGAAAATTAGGGTTGGAAGAGACCTCAGGAGGTCATCCAGGCCAACCCCCTGCTCAAAGCAGGACCAATACCAACTAAATCATCCCAGCCAGGGCTTTGTCAAGCCAGGCCTTAAAAACCTCTAAGGATGGAGATTCCACCACCTCCCTAGGTAACCCATTCCAGGGCTTCACCACCCTCCTAGTGAAATAGTGTTTCCTAATTTCCAACCTAGACCTCCCCCACTGCAACTTGAGACCATTACTCCTTGTTCTGTCATCTGCCACCACTGAGAGCAGCTGAGCTCCATCCTCTTTGGAACCCCGCCTTCATCAGGCACAACCCCATTAAAGTTAGTGGAGTTATACCAGTATAAATCTAGTGTAAATGAGAGCATAATCAAGCCTACTGAACTCAAGTAGGAATTTAGGCAGACCTTTTCTGCATGGGCTATGAAAATTGGGTTCACATCTTTCCAGCACAGAACAATGCTTAACAAAAATTTTAGCTAGCAAGATGGTTTCATTGATTAATTTTACACTGGTGTGATTGAGAGCAGAATCAGGCCCATTGTCTCCATTTGTAGAAAGTACAGGAACTGGCATAACAGTACAAACCAATGGTGCAACTACGTCTTTATAGTATGATAGAACCTAGAGAACCAGCCCAGATCAGAGTCCCTCGTGTTAGGCACTGTACCCAATAGGAGGCAATCCCTGCATCAAAGAGCACAGGGTTAAAATAGACAAAGGGGAAACAGATGCAAAGAGTCTTGCCCAAGGTCCCTTATGATACAGCCAGGAATACAACCCAGATTTTCTGACTCCTACTTCAGTGCCTCCTCCACTGAACTACACTACCTCTCAAGTCTAGCTAGTCCAGTATCCTGGCCAACACTATGCGCTTTGTAGAGGAAGATGTAAAAAACTCCTAATGGACAATGTTGCAATAACATGCCTGTGAAGAAAGTTTCTTCCTAATTCGTAGCCGTCAATGACCTGCTTGCATGGGAGCTGATATCCTTTATACATGTTTAGCTTAGCTAGTAAACTGCAGATATTCTTATTATTCATGTAAATTAACATGTGTATGTCTCTTACTAAAACCTTTGTTTTAGTAATACCTTGTGATAGGGAGTTCCATGGGTTAACTATGGTTTGGTTTTGTTTTATTTTATTTTTTAGGTTGTTCCTTTGAACAGTTGTAAATGTGTTTGTGGCCTTGTAATTAAATTGGCTGTTCCCTGGTTCTTTAAAAAGAATACATAGGAGTGCCCAGCTAATGTGCACTAATACTGATCTAGGTCTTTGTCCTGAATGGTAACAGGTAATATAAGACTTGTCAGTGTGTATGAGAGTGCTCACGGATCTTTCCCATGTGCTTTACTTTGCACGTTTCTCCTGCCATTTTGTTGCCCAGTTGGAATCAGCATGGTTCTGTGATGGAGTGTCCTTTAGCCTGCATCATGGCAGGGAAGAGGTTAAGGCAGAGTCAAGGGGTAGGTAACAGGAAATACTCTAACTGGACCCAGTTACAAGTTAAAGAGACTTCTTTCAGAAAAGAAGGGCTCTAGTCAAGGATCCTTTCACCAAGAGCCTGAGCAGCAGGGCTCAGTTTTGCATGTTACAAGTTACAAGTTAAAGAGACTTCTTTCAGAAAAGAGGGGCTCTAGTGAAGGATCCTTTCACCAAGAGCCTGAGCAGCAGGGCTCAGTTTTGCATGAACTTGAGACAGAAAAAGCTGCTTTACCCAGCAGAGTGGAGCCTCCTGCTGAAAAGGGGTGGTTTCTACTGGGGGGATAGCTGAAGCAAGCTGTATCCTGGATATTACTGTACAACTGGGTTGCCAGGAGCCAAGTATTGTACTCGTATTTACAAATAAGACTGTTTAGAGAAACCAGACAGTGTGTTCCATGCCTGTATAGCTGGAGAGCAACCTTGGGCTGGGGTTAGGTGTTCACCGGAGGGATCATCTGGTGTGTGTGTGTGTGGTTCTTTTAAAAAACAATAATAAAAAGACAATAAAATCCTTGGTCCTCATAAAGCCTGGCTCTAAGTGAGTGTGGGAGGTTGTGCCTTCCTTTTAGCTCCTCTTGTACATTGGATGGAATGGAATATGTGGGCCTAGCATGGAAAGAATCCATTTGACAAGGTATTTTTAGGGATTGGCCTCTGGGTTCTCATATTTCACTCCCTTATAAGAGTGTTTCCTTGTCCCAGTCAATTTTCGAGAAGAAACTCTCCTCAGCTTACTTAAAGAATTGCAGGCCGTATTGTCACTTCCTGCCTTAAAACCTGCAGGAAGAGGCTCAGAAGGAACAAAATTCTGTGAACATTCCCATGTGGAGTTTCCCCCACATCTAGGATGAGCAGATGTTGTGGCCCTGAAAACCAGGACTGGCTCAGTCCGGTTTTGATTTTCATGTCAATGTTCTGTCTTGGAGTCTCCTAGGACTAAGAGGGACTTGGGTCTCTCTGGGCAGTGCAGGATATTAGCTAGAGCTGAAAAGGCAGAGCCTAGCCAGGTAGAAGGCAGCTTACTGGAAATGGCTGCTGGAAGTGGAATGGGGAGTTTGAGGCAGGGGGAGGGAAGGCGCTCACACAAGGGATGGGATTAGTTGCTCTCCTATACTTTCTTCTAACCCTTTTGGAAGATGTGTCGAGGCCCTGGAAAGGCTGATGTTGGAGGCAGCCCCATTCACTGTTGCCTACCCAGCAAACTACCCACAAGAGGCAGGGCTATCCTAAACTGAAGTTCTCACTGTTACCTTAGGTGAGTGACCTGGTGCCAGGGAAGTGGGTGCACAAGGGTGTGGGCAGAGGGAGGGAGCCGCCAGCATTGCACAGTTGTCCCAGTTTTTCACTTAGGAAATCTGGTCACCCTGAGTTTGAGTCTGGCTCCGAAGCCCCATGGCTTTCCTGGACTCTGCAGGAGGGATG
The DNA here is from genome assembly GCF_965152235.1 of Eretmochelys imbricata. NCBI lineage: Eukaryota > Metazoa > Chordata > Testudines > Cheloniidae > Eretmochelys > Eretmochelys imbricata. Next base: position 133,664,231 of record NC_135574.1, on the reverse strand, counting down.
GGGCCATCTGTGTGGAAGTCTTCTGTCTCTGAACCAGGTCTGAGAGCCAGCATCCTCCTCATGCTCCCCGGCAGGCTGGCTCCAGCTGGAGTAAAGGAAGGTGCAGCAGAGGGAGTCCCTGAAGGCATTCTGGCTGGGTCAGTCATAGTGCCCCAGGACCTCTGTGACAACACAAGCAAGAGCTGTGCTACCCTTTTACAGGGGGCCTCATGTTTCTTTTCTTCCTCTGGACTTGCTCAGCTCCCCTGACTTCAGTGGGACTACCTGTGGAGTAAAGTACAATGCAATGTGAGGAAGGATGGATGACTAGAGCCATACTTTATTGCTTACTCTATGTTACTTTATTGCTTATTTATATAATAATAGCACCATAAATTTGCATGGTGCTACACAGAGAGTCTTGCCACTGACAGGCCTACAATCTAAAGGGCTGACCCTGAAAAGCGTTACAAGCATGCACATAGTCACTCCTGACCAAGTTGCACTGAAGACTCCGTAGGGGAGTAGCTGAACACGTGTGTAGTACTAGCACAGGAAATTATGACAACAGACAAAGACAGGAAAGGCGGGAGTGATGACACGCAGATAAAGAAAATGTGATGCGCACATTGTCTATGAAGCAAAAATCAAAGCAGGAGGAAAACAGAACTACAGTGCAGAGGTCAAGTGTGGAAAGCTGGCTAATGGAAAGTCTTCCTTACTTGGCAGCATGCCAGTTGTATTGTGGTACGTCTACATTGAGAGCTAGGGATATAATTCCCAGTTTGAGGAGATGTACCCCTGCTAGCTCTGATCAGGAGCAGTGGGAGGGGCTAGCCGCCCCAAGCACAATCTCATCCAAGACCCTAGGGACGTACTTGGAGTGGCTAGCCCCTGCTGCTGCTTCCGCTGCTGCAGCTATGCGCTATTTTTAGCACACTAGCTCCATCACAGCTAGCATGGGTATGTCTCCTCAAACTGGGAATCACACCCCCAGCTCAAAGTGTAGACATACCCTTAGCTTGCCTCAGTCTTGAAAACCAGTATCATCAAACTGATGGTAAGTGAAATGGGCTTTGACTCTGATCCTGCAGAGCACAGATTCTTACATCCACACGAAGTGTCATTGAAGTAAATTGGACTCTACATGGCAGGAAGGGTATGCATTTGTAGCTCTCCTTCCAGGACTGAGGCCTTTGTATTCCCTCTGTGTGCTGGCTTCCTCTTTGTCCCTGCTGAGGAACTGTACTGCACTTTTGTATTTAGTCATGTTACACAACAGTAAGATCAAGAGTCAAGGCATCCACCCTCTAGCCTCCAGGCTGCTCTGACTACACCCATTGTAACCTATTCACCCATTGTTACCTTGGCTCTGGATTCTGGGACCAATGCTGCAATCTTTACAGAGGCGAAACTCCTATATAACATCAATGAGAGTTTTCTCTTCAGGGACCAAGGGAATGGGACCGCTGTTGGCCTTTGTTTTGTAATCGCTGCTGCACCACATAATGTATAAAAATGCATGAACTTCCCACCAACCTTGGCCCAGTCATCTTCTTTTCCACAACCCAAAAATGAAAAACAGTCACACTGAAGAACTGATTTTCCTGGTAAGTTTCAGTTATGTGTATCTTTCCTGATTTTTTCCTGCCATACAGATAACAATGCAGATTAAAAATGCATTGATAAAGGAAAACTTTTTCTACTCGTTTCATTAAAATTCCTCATTTCAGAGAACTTTGTGGGGAAAAGCTGGCCTTTTCACCCACATCTATTTTCAGTCAGGATGACATCTCTTTGCACTGGGTTGACTCACGGCTTCTACAGTGTTCCTGTTGCATCTCAGCAGGCCTTTTCTTTTGGTGATACAGCGGATCTATAAATGTTAGACCATATTTGCATCCCTGCTTCTATCATGTGCCTGTTACAATAGCGGCCTGTTGCCATTGGCATGACTTAACTTTTTCCCCCCCAAGGGTCTGATCAGCCTGGGATATGCACATGTGGAATTCCCATTTTAATGTGCATACCTTTCATGTGGTGATTGGGACCCTGCCACACACAAAAATATGTTTTCAATGGACTTGAGGATTTTGGTTGTCATTAAATTTAATCTAACAAGGCCCACTCCTGCATTCCTTGTGCATCGGGGAGCTTTGGATGTGCAAGGAATGCAGGATAAAACCCACACAGTGGTTTTGTTCTATCCCCCACCATGGGATAAAGAAATATGATCCCTCTACTTTCTAGCTCATTGTAGACTTCCTGCTGCAATTTTCCCTTCCCTCTCGACCCTTGTGCTGAGTGCAAAGGAAATCTGCTTAGCCTTTACTTTCTCACACATGTTTCAGATGTGCAGGGGTGTGATTGTAAACAACGTCATCATCTGTGCCAGAACTGTCTACTCCTACCGCGTTCTGTTCCCATCACCCTAGGGGTTCCAGTAATAGGGCGTTAAGCAAACAAAGCAAAACAGTAATCTGGTGTTCCAATTGCATTTTTGTTGTTAGAAAATGTTAATGATAGGTTATGTGATTACCCTAGGTTTGGCTCCACTTACTCTTTATTAAGCACATCTGGTATTTAGTAACAATATAAGTAGCAGGAGTTTTTTTGGCACACAAATAAGATTATCCAATGTTGCCATGCAGTATGGAAACTCATCAGGGAAGCCAGTGAAGTGTGTGGAGATACAAGTCTTTCTTGTAGGCTGGGCAGCTAGCCAGAATAGCTAAAAAATGTGGATTGGCATAGAGTTGTTGCCACGCAAACACTTCTGGAAATTTCTGTGTTCAGACCTGCCAAATCCCTTATGCATAACATGAGTTTCTATCTCCCTGAGCAGCCAATTTTAAGACCAAACTTTCCTCTACACTTAAAAAAAAAAACAAAAAAACACTATCTTTCAGTCTCATTTCCAGCGCACCATTGCCAAGCTCACAATTTCACTGAATTAGAAGGAATTTCCTAAAACATTTGTTTGAGTTACATTAAGCATAACATGTGGGAGACAACTGTGCTTCCTGGAAAATTCTGAAAGGAAGGCTGTCTCGCTTCATGGAGACGGCCTAATGTCTAGTTAGAAAAAACAACGAACTATGACAAGAAAATGTTTTTTTTAAAAATTGGCCCAATACATGGATTTTATGTATTTTAAGTTAGCGTGCCTCTTCCAGTCAGGTCAACGTACTGTACAAACACAGGCTGGGTGAAAGGAGCAGTGGTCTTGTGGATTAGGCACAAGATCTGGATTCAGAAGGTCTGGCTTTATTCCTGGCTCTGCCGTGGACTTCCTGTGAGACCTGGGGCAAGTCACTAGAAGATGAGTCCGTTCTGTGTCGGGTTTTTCATCTTTGTAATGGAGATATTGCTTCCCGGTGTCAGAGGAGTTTTGTGTGAATTTTAGGCTCTGTGTGAGCAGAAAGAATTATTCAATATGTACATTTCTTGGGAAGAGGTCTGGGAAGAAGAATGATCTACCATGTTATGAAGTAGAAAAGCTAAGTGTCATCAGTTGTGTGACTGTTTCTAGCATCCTATCTTGCACAGGGCTGACATTGGGGCTTCTGAATTTTGTTGCTCCGGGTCCAGCAGTTTTTTTGAGTATCCCTTAAATATCATTATTTATCTTGGCTTTTATTTTAAAATAGTGGGCCACATTTATCTGTAGTGCAAATTTGTTGATGTTAGTAGAGTTATCCTTGGGAAGAGTTTGGTCCAGCTTCTAGCCGTTCTCATTGTGAAGATAACATTCACAAGGTAAACTAGAGTACAAAGTTTGTCATGGCAGATTTTTTGGTTTGTTTGTTTTCATTATCTGGGTCTCTACTACAGATAATTAGAATAATAATTTGGGTTCTGCAAAGCCTAAATCCCTGGGTCTCCATTCTTGGAGTGGCTCACCCTGTGGATTCATTGCTGTGAACAGCACTACTTGAGCTTCTGATGCTGGTACTAGGACTGCCATCAGCACTCTCCCAGCCACTGGCTGGCTGCTCACTAGTGATTGAGCTTGATCCTCTGTTGATCTGCCAGTGTGGTGTCTAGCTACAAGGGGGGCAGCTCATTGGAGGAGCTGACTCAGCTCCAGGGTGCATGCACGGAGATTGCAGAGGAAGAAGGTATCTGGCTCTACAACATACATGCCTTAGGTACAGCAACAGCAACAATTCCCACCTCCAAATATGACTAGAGAGACTGAGGTGAAAACATATAGGCCAGAGGAAGGGTGGCGGGGGAACTCATGGAACTCACAGTCAGTCTGTGGAACTTCTTGCCACAAGACGTTGTGAAGGCCAAGACTATAACAGGTTTCAAAAAAGAACTAGATAAGTTAATGGAGATAGGTCCATCAATGGCTATTAGCCAGGATGGACAGGGATGGTGTCAGAAGCTGGGTTTGGGTGACAGGGGATGGATCACTTGGTGATTGCCTGTTCATTCCCTCTGGGGCACCTGACATTGGCCACTGTCGGAAGACAGGATACTGGGCTAGATGGACCTTTGGTCTGATTGAGCATGGACGTTTTATGTAAGGAAAGAAAGGAGCAACAGAGTCAGGGGCACATATACCTGTCTACCATGAAAAACTGAAAAGGCTGAGATTTTCCTCCCTTGCTGACCTTTCCTCTGGCATTTTGGGGAGAAAATTATACCAAATTAAAACAACATGAGCTTAATCTATTTAGCTCATCAAACAGAAGGTTAAGGAGTGACGTGATCACAGTCTATAAGTACTGAGATGGGGAACAGAAAAGTGATAATAGAGATGCTCTTCAGTCTAGCAAACAAAAGCACAACAAGATCCAATGGCTGGAAGAAGAAGCTGGAAGTACTCAGACTAGAAATAAGGCACAAATGTTTAGCAGTAAGGGTAATTAACCACTGGAACAACTTACCAAGAGCTGTGGTAGATTCCCACCATTGGGAATTTTAAAATTAAACCTGGATGTTTTTCTACAAGATCTGTTCTTGTTCAAACATACCTATTGAGCTTGAAGCAGGAATTAGTACTGGTATCCTATGGTCTGTGCTATGCAGGAGATCAGACAAGACAATCAAAGTGGCCCCTCCTGACCTTGAAATCCTGAAATCAAAATTAATCCTGAAAGTAATCTCTCCCCAATGTTAGATGAAACCGGACAACTGTGGCACTCAAGAACACGCTTGGCAGCCTATTACTTGTCCTCTTCAGCTTCACTCTCATGGTTGTAGCTCCTGAGGCTGTGGCACCATCAAGAGGCTGGAGATTCTGGAGGCCATGGAGAGAGGAGGAAGAAGGAAGAGAGAACATAAGATCAGCATGAGCACGAGAGTGGCGGTCAAGAAGGAACGGGGACGATGCTGAAAAAGAGCAGGACAGGACATGAGATGTTATTTCACAAAGAAATGGAAAAGGACAGCGGAAAAGGGAGACTTCTTAACAAAACCAGAAAATAGAATAAAATTAAAAGAATGACATGGAGATGGACAGAGCAAGTCAGAGGTTGAAGGAGAGACAAATGGGATACAGAAGTGGGTGAAGGCAGGAAAAGCAAGGAGAGACACATGCTGCCTTTAGGTTAGTGAATTTTATTTTTGTTGCTTTCATGCTACTACATTTTACTGTAGTGCCCTGTCAGACATTTTATTTGTCTACAGGGATGGCTGTTTACATCACTTATTGTTGACCGCTCTCGATTCTATATCTATGTATTGACGCAGAGAGGGGCTAGTAGGATGATCAGAGGAAGGGAGAACCTACCTTATGAGAGGAGACTTAAGGAGCTTGGCTTGTTTAGCCTAACCAAACGAAGGCTGAGGGGAGATATGATTGCCTTCATTAAATACATCAGAAGGCTAAACACAAGGGAGGGTGAGGAGTTATTTAAGTTAAGGGCCAATATTGGCACTAGAATAAATGGCTATAAACTGGCCATCAACAAGTTTAGGCTTGAAATTAGATGAAGGTATCTAACCATCAGAGAAGTTCTGGAACAGCCACCCAAAGGGAACAGTGGGGACAAAAAACCTAACTGGTTTCAAGATTGAGCTTGATAAGTTTATGGAATGGACAGTATGATGAGAGTGCCTACAATGGCATGTGGCCCATCTGCGACTGCTGTTGGCAAATATCTCCAAAAGCCAGAGACTGGACACTAGATGGGAGGGGCTTTGAGTTACTACAGTGAATTCTTTCCCAGGTGTCTAACTGGTAGGTTTCATCCACATGCTCAGCATCTAACTGACTTCCATATTTGGGGTTTGGAAGGCATTTTCCTCCAGATCAGATTGGCAGAGACCCTGAGTGCTTTTTGTCTTCCTCTGCACAGCTACTTACTGATATGAACTAGAGTAAATGGTGGATTCTTCGTAACTGGAAGACTTTAAATCAAGATTTGAAGACTTCAGTAACTTAGCCAGTGATGGGGTCCATTACAGGAGTGGGTGGGTGAGTTTCTGTGGCCTGCGATATGCAGGAGGTCAGACCAAATGATCACGATGGTCCCCTCTGGCCTTAAAATCTATGAGTAAGTAATCAGTGGAAAGGGAAAAGAAAATAACCTGAAAATCACCAATATATGTATACAATCCTCTGATTGCTCCCAGGTCCTCAGCTTATTTAGAAAATGTCCTTGGAAAAGGATTCAAATATTGGCAGCTCCAGTATACGTGAATCTGAGCACAGGAACAGCTGCATTCTACCGTGGGGGCCCAACGACTCCCTATCCCACCTCACCCACTTCACTGTAAATGCCTCTGGTCAGTTTGGGAGGGGACAGTAAAGTCAGGGAGTCCTCCCATAGAATCATCTGGCCCAGCCTTCTTCAAAATCCTAAAATTGGTCCCAATCCTGTTTGATTTGAACAATCCGTATTCAAAGTGGGGCAGCTCAGACTGCAGTCTGGGCTCTGGGGAACACCGCACAATGGAGAGCTGGTAAAGCAGGAGGGAACGTTACACCACTGGTCCCATTCTTCCCTTCTCTTTATGTCTTTATGGGTTTTTGTGTGTGTGTGTGTGTGGGGGTGTTTTGTTTTTAAATTTGGCATAATCTGTTTACTTGTTCAAGTGAAACAGAGAGAACATTTTTAAATCCAGGAGACATGCCGGTACCTGGCTCAGACCGTGTGGTTAAAAACCCAAGTCCTGGAGCTCAGCTCATGTGAGCTCCTATTCTCTGGCATTTTATTATTCCTATGACACATAGGAAAGTTAAACAATAGTTCACAGTGAGGGGGTGGGAGAGCTAGTTAATATGCACAAATCACTTAACTATATTATAAGGCATATGCAATAGCTTAAACGCATCTAATTTCTAGGAGAGAGAACAATTTCTGGCAGGGAATAGGGAAGGGTCAGAGTAATCTTAACAGGCTAAATGTTTTTTCTGGGATGGAAAATAATGGTTTCCCCCCACCCCTGATAATATTGGCATTTGCTACTATTAAATTGATCGTTCTATGCTCATTTACTGTAGTTTGTATCCAATTATCTCCCAGTACAACCAGTATCATAACAGTCAAACGAGTCACCAGTCTCCCAGCCCCCCCCCCCACACACACACACCAAGGGATTATTGTCACTCACCATTCCAGTAGTGTCTTAGAAGATGTTGACCTAAGCATAATGTTGCTGTTGCCTGTACTGACTGTTTTTCTTTAAACATGGTTAATCATATTGGAACTTTACCTTCAAATCCAAGGTTTAACAGGCTTGAGTTAGAAGAAAATAATCTGGCCGGTAAACATTTTTTTCTGGAATTTTTAAATGTTGATATTCCAGCAACATATTGGACAAGGGCTCTCAAGATCTCTTGCTAAAATTCCACCACCAAACTGAAGGAAAGCTTGGGGTGTCACATTTCTTCTAGATTTTGCTGAATCGTCTGCATTAGAAACAGCTTATTCCTGGAGCTCGTGAAAACGCTTTGGAAAGGGTAAACATTTTGCCTTGGGGACTGCAGCACATTGCACCAAATGTCAGGTACTTTCAAAGCAATTTCCTGGGAGATGTGAGGTAAACTAGGATCAGGGGGCCATATTTTGTTTCCTTTTCTCATATTCCTGAGTGTCCTTATCAAATCTATAGGAAATTCAGTGCAGAACATTGATGGTGTCAGACTAAAAGGAATATTTTTCCTTGGTTTTGAACGGGAAAGCAATTCTCAAAAAAATGGAGATACCAATGGGTAATCATGATCATACTTGACATTTGCATCACAGTTTTCATCTTCTAGCCACTTTACTTTAAACTGTGGGTCTTCAAAACTCCCCTGTGAGGTAGAGGAGTAAGTATTATTAGCCCCATTTTACAAATGGGGAAACTGAGGCAGAGGTGCCATGTGCCTTACCCAAACCAGAGAGAGTCTGTGTAAGAGTCAGGATTAGGTTTAAGGAGTTTTTTTCTAGGCTTTTAATTCCCACATTCATTGTGCCACTAAAGTATGGAACCCTGACTGACTATAGTTATGATCTGAGGGTAGACTGATTCCAACTAGCAGGGCTGGATTAACCCATCTCTGGGACCTAAGCAAACCCCACCACCAGCTCCCACATGGAGGCACTCACCATCCAGGGTCTGGATGACTGTGGCAAAGCTCCAGCTAGTCTCCTTCAGGTACTGGTGAAGAAGCCAGCCCACAACAGTGGGCGGGAAGAGCAGCTCTGGCCGCACCACTGCCCACTTCGGTTTGGCCCGGCCAGCCCTCTGTCATGAGGGGGGTTGGCAGAGCCAAAAGTGAGTGGTGTTGCGAGCTGGTGCACCAGGGTTGCAATACCACTCAACTCAATTTTAGCCCCGCCTCCTCTCCATCATGACAGAGGGTCAGTGAGGCCAAACCTAAGTGGGCAGTGGGGTGGCCAGAACTGCTCCTCCTTACTTCTGATGTGGGGCCATCTCCCCCACCAGTACCTGACCCACCCTATCCCATACACAAATTAGGCCCTAGGCATGTGTCTAGATTGTCTATGCCTTAATCCAGCCCTGCCAACTAGTCTGACCCATGCTCAGTTCCTGTGATTGTCATACAGTCACATACAGCAGGATGTAGAAGGAATGTATAATGTTGAGGATAGCGAAGTATCATTTCCTATGGCTCCCTGACACGTGTTGTTCAACTGTTTCCTCTTCAACTCCTCAGCAAGTTGTGCATTTATTTCAAGGGATATTTAACTGGGAATTGGTCCTGCTTCGAGCAGGGGGTTGGACTAGATGACCTTCAGGGGTCCCTTCCAACCCTGATATTCTATGATTCTATGATTCTATGATTCTATGATAATGCTATGTACTGTTCTTCACAAGTGTCTTCGTGCCAAGACATGAATCTTTGGATATTCTGGAGTACTAATGTTAGGACCGTGGGTACACTTTTCTTTAATTGTGCATAAAGCCTATTTTAACAAAGCAGTGGCCACAAACAATTGACAGTCCATCTCTAGCTAAATCACACACGAGCAGCCTAGGGAAATGAAACACAGGCCTCTACACCTTGAGCTAAATGAGACTCTTCATCAGTTGTATTAACAGGACTCTTATCCTCTGCAGCCCACCTATTACAGTGTGACATGGTCACTCATGCTTGGACAGGTCTGACACTCCACCCAGTACAGGGCAGTGGTACACATACATGAGTCAGTGCAGCTTCAAACAAATCGAAGCGAGGATTTATGTCAAGACAAATAACAATTGGCAGTTAACAACACAAAAGAAGCACATTCACTAAACAAGACCTAAACCACAATTGTTATCCCTCTGTCATTTATTAGTAAATAAAAAATGAATGTTACGGGCTTGATTTCTGATGAGCTATTTTTTCCTGTGAATTCATTAAAAAGCAACCACATTTCCAAAGTCTTTTCAAAATTTGGTGTGGGGTTTTATTGTGTGTGTGTAGGGTGAGGGGCATTGTTTTGTTTACGGAAAAACCCATCTATCACTGGTATTTCCTGAATTTTCTTAAACCAAGTTGTTGTCAAACCAAGATGTTGTCATACATTAAAGCATGATAGCTGGCTTGTGCCTCTCTGAAGCAGCCAATTTAGTTATGGGGTGTAGAAAGATGTATCCTAAAGGGAGTGTCCCCTTAATGTTCTTGATTGCTAATATTTGCTTTGTGACCTTTCTATTAACATGCATATAGCATATGTCTATCCACCTACTTAGCCTCTGCAGTAGCTTTAGTGGACCAGTCATTCTAATCTGGAGGTGGAATATATTTTGTACCTAACAGGGCCTTCATTCTGGAATGGAATCAGAGGATTTGGAACAGCTAAGCCAAACCACACCCTAATTTATTTTCTTTGTGCATAGGAATAATGTGAAGCATGGAATGGACTGGGAAAAGAATGATTTCTGCACTGAAATTAGAGGACAATTCCGGCCCTGAAAATAAAAAGCTGCCATTTTAAGTCCCTCTGAATTTCACAGAAGGATTATCCTTAAAATCGCCAAGTTTTATTAATTGATTCCTAGGAATTATACACATGAGCCTTTGCATTAAGATTATATCAATACAATATTTTTTAATTTCTATGGGATCATCTCTTTTGAATTGTCTCTTTATAAGTAACATCAGAACTAGAGTAAGAAGGCGGGGTGATCTGGGTAAGAAAGGATGCATGATAATACCTGACTCAGAGTAATTGGCTCATCAGAGACTGTTGGAGCAGTGTGTGTGTGAGAGAGAAAGAGAAACTAGGACGGCAGTAAACCCTGCAGGGCACTGATGCTAAGAAATCTATCTCTTGTGTTTAGTATTAGAGCACACGTCACTATCTAAACTGCACTATGAACTTGTTTGGAATCTTTCAGACAGGACCTCTGATGAGGAGACCCTACTGTTTAACTGTGCAGTGCTGTGAGAAAGATAAGTGGCCAAATTCTGCTCTCTCTGTAAATCTAGAGTAAATTGATTGGGTCAAATTCTGTATTAACTTATACCCTTGTGACCCTACTGACTTCAGTGATCAGAATTTGGACCACGGACTTCAGTGGAGTTATTCTGCTTTTATATTGGTGTAGTGGAGAGCAGAATTAGGTCCAAATATACTGCACGTGGGAAAACATGCTAAAATATGAACAACGTATTTCCAACTGTGCAAAATATTTATAAAACACACAATGTGTGTCTGTGTGGGTAGAATATGTATTTAATATAATGTACATATAAACATGTGGAAAAAATAACAAATGCAGATGACTCTATTTCAGAGGAAAGTCAAACACAACCAGCTACATTTACATCAATGTTTTGCAAAAATGCATGTTCTTGAACATGTAATAAAATCCTAAATATAAGCAGAAATATGTACAAACAAAATCATGCACGTTGACTAGGTATTAGATGTAAACGGCTCTGATTTTCCCCTCACATGAGTGCAATTCCATGGCGTTACTCCGGATTTACTTTAAAGGAGGAGAATTGGGCCCATATGCTTCTTTCTCTATCATGCAGGAATTTGCTACAAACTAATGGCACATTTGGAATAATATCATATAATATACCATATCTTCTGGTGCGTACAAGATGGTAAGTAGTTTTTCTATCTCCTTACTTAGTTTATAAAGAAATATTCTCTGACTCCTTCTTACATGTAAGCAAAAACACAGTAAAGTGATTTCTGTAAGAATAGAGACTCCTCAATACTCAAACTTCCTAAGTTTTCACAACTTCCTAAATCTTCACACGCAAGGTGAGCTTAATCCACATTTTATTAGTTTCCTAGTCTACTTGACTATTTCAGGAGGCTGTTGCAGTAAGAATGTCAATTCACATTAAACAAATTATCTGGAAAGCTAAAGACAGTTGCCTGGTTAGTATAAGCATTGCATTACAGTGGAACTCACTCTTTTGTAAACTCTGATGCATGAAATGTCACCTATAGTGAAGCTGTTCTGTGAAGCAGGCCGCATTAAGGGTCCCCTGAATTATGAAGTTATTTAAGTTCTTTTCATATCCACTAGAAATAAATCCATGAACTCTTATTACTGATGCATTAATTTCTGTTTTAACCTCTGTTTTCCTGAAACTCCTCCTATATTTTGTTTAATAGAATTGGATGAATAGAAGAAGAAATTAAGTTTGCCAACAAAGGTGCAAGCCATAATGTGTGCTGATACTCTGGATACAAGTTGGGACTCGTGTATATTATTATTAGGGTTGCAGGTTTGTAATGATGGTGAAAAAGTCATGGCTACTGTGACTTCTTTGTGTGTCCGTCACTTCTGTATGGGAAGTCACTAGGTGGGTCGCGCTACCAGCCCGGTGTGAAGGGAGGTCCCGGTGGTGGTGGTGGCATGTCAGAGAGAAAGCCTGCCCTGTATGTACCCTGCAGTGGTGGTGGTGGCATGTCAGAGAGAAAGCCTGCCCTGTATGTACCCTGCAGCGGTTGCTCTTGTGTCCTGTGGGTCTGGCACTGGTTTCCTGCTCTGGGCATTGCCACTTGGGTCACAGCACCACTGAGGTTTGGCCCAGCAGCGACCCCGTCATGACCGAGGAGCTCTACAGAATGTTCTCTACGCTGGAGGTAAACCGGCAGGGTGGGCCCAGGGCTGTTGGGAGTGCATGCTTCTGCATGTAGAGCAGTGCAGGCACAAGCTGCTCAGGAGTGATCGGGAAGCAGATGCCTTCCCCTGGGGAATAGAAACCTCCACACATACCGCTCTGTAGTGAACCTCTTGCCAGCTCAGGAGCAGGTGAAACAGTGTCCCACACTCAGCTGCACAGATGGCTGGGGCCTCTTGAAATTAACCATGGAGCACGCTTTCCCGCTGCGCTGTGTGCAGAGGTCAGGAGGTACGGCATCCTAGACATGGGACTGGACTCCAGGGCTGGTCCTAATTGTCTCTAAATGCAGGCTTCTGTAGATGATCGGCAGCATTTTGGGGTTGCCACAATGGAAAGTCACATACATCTTGCTTCCTGAGAGCAAGACTTTACTTGGGGCTCACCAGTTGAATCAGAGAACATCTTGGGGAGTGCAAATAGAACTGTTACCAGCTCAGTCCGAGCAAGGAGATGCTACAGAAGGCAAAGTGTTACATTCACTGATGTTCAGCAAGATTCTTAATGTGTGTTTTTATGTTACTATACATCAAAGTAACATAAGGGAACTTTCATTGTGTGTCTACTGAGATAGGCTTTATTAGCAAATTAAGGACCACCACCAGTCTCCCTGAAATTAATGTAAAATGTTGGTGAGCATGCTGTACAACTGGAGTGTCGGTCTGTCCTTTACACGAGATGTAAAACTAAGGCCCTAACCCCTTGAGGTCATTAGAGAGCTCATTTATGCTTTCCCTAAGAGCAAGACAAATTCCTGCTCAGGTGATTCAATGATTTAGAATCCCTAAATTCCCCGGAAATTTCTATTATGTACAGTTATCTTCACTTCCTGTCCTTAGCCGCTGCAGTGTTGCTGTGAACTAATAAAAAAGCTGTTCCATCAAACCTCAGGGGGGGACTGTACTCCAGGCCTGAATGAAGTAATTCTTTATGTATCCTTTACCTATCAGTTTAGGGACAATTCACCATGCTACATAGGCCCTTAGCAGCCCATAAGGCTATTGTGAGGCTTAATTAATGTGTTATAAAACATTGTGATATACACAGATGAATGGTGCTATAAGTGCAAAATATTAACATTATTACATAAAGAAACCTTTTAACTATGCCTTAATTGATCATAAATATTATTTGCCAGCTTCATGCTGTACGTTTTCTTCCATTTATATGTAATTTAATATTAGATTCCTAGTTTCTCTTAGGTCTGATCTACACCCCATTGAAGTCAATGGTTTTGAATCCGGCCATAAATTAGGGCTGGCATTAATATGTGTGAATATATATGTGTGTGAAACGTATTTATGCACACAGATACTTATGAAGATTACTGGATTTCATGTGACATTTTAGTTTCCCCGTTATCATTGTTGTTATAATGTGCATGTCTCTAGTATATTAGGAACAGAATATTTTTTTTACTATCTTCTATAAAAAGTGCCCTATATTGATTGCTGCAGAGTGAGCTGCTATGGTTGATATCTAAGCACTAACCCAGATAGGGATTAGCATTACATCAGACATCAGGCGAGAGAATCTGGCAAATTGCCAGCCTGTAAAAATGGAACACATTTGCGTCACTGTTCCCTTGGTAATGCTTCTTGGAGCCTTGTCAGCTGTCCCCTGAGGTTGTTTCCTTAATATGTCAACAGACATTCCTGAATCTTTAATGCTGAATAGTTCTTTTCCTCTTCCAAAAACACTTAGTGACAGAGTATCTAGTGTATCTCATTGCTGTAAACCATTTTAAAAAACAGACTATGCTTAATACCTTCTTGGGAGTCAAAGTGTTTACATTCAGGTTTGAATGAAGTGGATAGTCTATCTGTAGGTTGACTGTTGTTTATATTCTTAAGGAAAGCAACATTCCTTGACAAAGGCACCCTATTTATCCTTTCGAAACAGCACATTGTAGAAAATGAAACTGTGTGTGTTAGATTAGATGCTGGAATTTGCTAAGAGTTGGGATACACTATCTGACATTGTTTCAGGAGTGCAAGTTAAATGCAATAACTTCAGGTTAAAGCCTGAAAGCTCTAGAACTGTGTGCGCAGTGACCTCTAGCTTCAATAAATAATTATAGGTTTCAGAGTAACAGCCGTGTTAGTCTGTATTCGCAAAAAGAAAAGGAGTACTTGTGGCACCTTAGAGACTAACCAATTTATTTATTTATGTATTTATTTATTTAAGTGTATGCATCCGATGAAGTGAGCTGTAGCTCATGAAAGCTCATGCTCAAATAAATTGGTTAGTCTCTAAGGTGCCACAAGTACTCCTTTTCTTTTTAATAAATAATTAGTTAGTTAAAACTGGTTTCAGAGTAACAGCCGTGTTAGTCTGTATTCGCAAAAAGAAAAGGAGGACTTGTGGCACCTTAGAGACTAACCAATTTATTTGAGCATGAGCTTTCGTGAGCGAAACAGTATGCATCCGATGAAGTGAGCTGTAGCTCACGAAAGCTCATGCTCAAATAAATTGGTTAGTCTCTAAGGTGCCACAAGTACTCCTTTTCTTTAAAGTTAAAACTGTGAGAAATAACAGAGCTCATTTTTAACTGTCTCACTTTCTGCCTTTCCACATAACTGGTTGTGTTCTCTCTTGTTTCTGTTTTTATTTGAAAATACAAATGGATAAACTTTACCAAATTAGAAAATATTCCTTCTAGCTTAAAGGTAAACCTATTCTCTTGGTGTCTTTTTGTTCTTATGTGACAATCTTAAGATGCAATGCAGTTGCTATAATAGTTAATCATGTGCTTGTAATTTAATAGTTTGAGAAGAACAAGCTAAAGAAGTCAGTCTAAGAAATTAATTGATAACTAACTTAATTTTGGTGAAGGGGCATTATTAAATGTACCTGATGATTTATAACTGTCACAGTGCATTTTACACAATCAACTGACTGTGGCAGTCAAGTTGAAAAAACCCTCTGTCAGTTAAAACTGGAATTTTGTCCTGGGACTCACGAGTTCTATTATTTTCATGTTTTTATCAAATATTGAAGGCTTTGTGAGTTCTGTGGCCATGGAATTTGACCTTGGTTGTGGAATTTGCCTCCTGCACAGGACCCCTCAGAGAGTTGTTTCCTGAAATAACGTGGCAGAACAGCGAATATGCTGGCTGGGGTGCTTGGGCATAGCCAACAGATCATCACCAGTTATAGGATTGCTGCAGGACAGGGGAGCACTGAGTAAACTGATCTAGCCATGTGGATGGCTCTGGTTCCTCCAGAGTGAGAGCAAAAGATTCACATACATCCACTTTTGGAGAGACATATCTTGTGTACACCTAGGCCATGCATAGAAGCCCCAAGTCTTACACTTTCCGGTCAAAAGTCCCAGTCCTTCTCTGTTGCCAAATACTTTGGCTTCCACTGCCTATTATTGTAGTGCAATTCTATATTGTCACTACTAAAATCTGCTGCATACTGACATTTCTGTGCCAATGTGAAATAGGGAGCAAAGCCTTAAAAACAGAGAAATTGAAACACAATCGCTGTATTGTGATTGACTGTTTTATTATCCTAATATTTAACTGAATGAAACTCTGCTTGGGAATGGGTTTGCCTTTATCTGGTGCTGTCTGCTAGCGCTAGAATTGGGGTCAGTTGTACACAAAAAGCAGAGGACTTTGAACATATCAATGGCTTTTGAGGTATGGTAACGTGTTCCGCATGCGGCTATCACAGACGAGCACTGACCACCTACAAATGGTGCGTGTAGTTGCCATCTTGCTCAGTGGCATTTCCTGCAGCGAGCCTGTCACATCAATTCTCCCAATGAAGCATAGGCTTCTTTTTCATTTCACCTTGCTCCCATGGAAGTCAGTGTGAGCGTGGCCATTGACTTTAATGGAGGTAGGAGGAGGCCCCAAGGTGTAGATAGTGATTTATAAAGCCCTATATAATTTGCATCCTAGATTGCATCTTTCCCCATGCTATGCCATGACCACTGAAATCCACTGGGGCAGCTTTTGTGACCAGTCCCTACACGTGACCATCTCAGTGGAGGATTGTTGAGTCTGGAATTTGCTTCCAAGTTGCTGGCTCTCAGAGCACAGTGTAAGGCCCATCTGTTGGCTGAGGCTCTGGTTGGAAAGGATGATTCTGGAGTTTTTGCATAGTTTAACCCTGTGCTGAGTCTGTTTAATTATATAGGGGCTTCAGTCCATGTGTTTTGTGCACTGTTAGGATGTTTTTACAGGGAGCCGAGGATGTTGTGATGGGCAATTTTTAAACATATGAAAATAAATGAAATATCTGCATGTTGTAATTTTTTGTGTGTGACTGGTTGTGATGAAGACGCTTTACTGGGAGCCTTAGGAGCTGCAAGGTGGAATTCTTGGGGGGCCTGAGAGGTTAGAAGAGAGCAGGAACTCAGGGACAACATTGTAGTAACACAGAGGGTCAAAGAAGTAGAATCTTGCTGAGGGCATTTAGTCCTCAAGGGGCAATAAGTGGGATACTAGAAAAACTGGAATGTTTCCTTTTATTTCTCAATCACTGTTCTGTAGCAATCACAGTAAGAGGTTGGCACATGGCTCTTTAAACTGCTGCATAAATCAGCTGGAAAGGGGCTGCTATGGAGTCACAAGGCCTGCACCTTACCCCTGGGAACTCAGCAGATACTGGGTTTTATTGCCCAAACCTTGGGAGTAGAAGAATCAGTCCAAGTTGAAGTGTCCATCTCCCACTGTAGCTTCAGAAAGATCCCTGCTGCTTTGCTAAGCTGTATATTTTAAATCTTTTTTATACCCAAGTGTACCTGTTCAGGCAATTTTAACGAGTAACTTCGCAACAACTTGGCTTAGGTAACTTTAAATATCTATGTGACCATCACAATGTGCTGTAAAAAGATCCCATATATTTTCCACTGGTCCTCATTGTGAAGTTCATGTTTCCCCCCAGGCGAAAGAAAGAAAGGAAGACAATTGCAGACAAAAGTATGAAGAGCTGGTTTGGTCTCGCAAAGATCAGCTCTGGTATGGCAACTCCTGTGTTCAAAAAATACACACTGTTAAGCTCTATTCTTGTTGTTTTCCCTAAAACAAACACAGGAAAATTAGATGACTGGGGAACAGAACAAAACCTGAGGATTTCAACATACAAAGCATATTTCTCTGACCTTTCCCCCTTTCACCATCTTTACCTGTGATTTTTATCATGACAAAACATAGCGTTCCATACTGGCTTTCCTGCAGGAATGGTAAATGGATATAAGATGCAAATGAGATGGGGTAAGCGAAAGTAATTTTGATCAATGCCTTTTTACTTACATGGTGGGGATGGGATGGTGTCATTGTGCTTGATCCACGTCGCTGGAGCGTAACCTTCTTTCAGAAGAATGATCATTTGATATAACTGAGATTTGGATGAATGGGGTTTGAGTGTATATTTACTAGGCTAAGTGAACAGTGAGATTTCATTTTGGAGCATTGTTGACTCTCTCCCATTCCCTACCCCCTGGCGATTATCTGGTGGTTAGTGTCTCTTGTTAATCTTTCTAACTGGCTAATCCTTTTGCATTATGTGACTGATCCAGCCCAATAACATTGTTAAAAGCCTATGGAGTATGTAAATGCAAACAGGATAGCGTAGAAGCTGGTGGCCAGCAGGATTAAACAGGATCCACTAGGTGCAGAGGCATAGTCAGGTTCATCAGATAATGACACACGTGCTCAACTGCCTTCCTTGTTCTAGTCTCACTTTTTTTTTTATTTGTTTGTTTCCATTAATTTTCTCAGCAATTAAAACGACACACCCATGCCACCCCATCGGGCCCACATTTTCCCCTGGAGAAGTTGCCCTCAGTTCTGATACTGATTATCTATGTGACTTTGGTGAAGTCACTGGAGGTATGTCACTGTTGCAGCTGGGAGGTGTGATAGTCCTGCTCAGGCTAGTGTGTGAAAAATAGCAGTGTGGAACTGCTGAGCTTGGACCCAGAGGGTTGGGTGGGCTTGGACTCAGGTGTTTGGCCCGAGCTGCCACCTATGCTGCAACATTCACACTGCAGAGCTGGTGCTAGTCTGTCTACCCTTGCTGGGAATCACATCTCCCAGCTGCAGTGTAGTCAGATCCCGTGGGTTCAGACTTTCAGAAGTGCCTGCTAATTTCGGGTGCCTCTGTTTTTAGGTGCCCAGCTTGAGTTAACTAGGGGCACAGTTTTCAGAGGCCCTGAACACACACCTCTATTTGAAGTCAATGGGAACTGCAGGTGGTCAGCAGCTCCGAGAAGCTGCTTCTCGTCACTCGAAATTGGTGAACACTTTGAAAATGTGGCCCTGAATCTCCCTGTGCCCCAGTTTCCTTCCACCTGGTATAATGTATTTACCCACCTCTTCAATGGCTGTGATTGCAGAGCCATTGGCCATTATCTTTGAAAACTCGTGGCGAACGGGGGAAGTCCCGGATGACTGGAAAAAGGCTAATGTAGTGCCAATCTTTAAAAAAGGGAAGAAGGAGGATCCTGGGAACTACAGGCCAGTCAGCCTCACCTCAGTCCCCGGAAAAATCATGGAGCAGGTCCTCAAAGAATCAATCCTGAAGCACTTACATGAGAGGAAAGTGATCAGGAACAGTCAGCATGGATTCACCAAGGGAAGGTCATGCCTGACTAATCTACTCGCCTTCTATGATGAGATTACTGGTTCTGTGGATGAAGGGAAAGCAGTGGATGTATTGTTTCTTGACTTTAGCAAAGCTTTTGACACGGTCTCCCACAGTATTCTTGTCAGCAAGTTAAAGAAGTACGGGCTGGATGGATGCACTATAAGGTGGGTAGAAAGTTGGCTAGATTGTCGGGCTCAACGGGTAGTGATCAATGGCTCCATGTCTAGTTGGCAGCCAGTGTCAAGTGGAGTGCCCCAGGGGTCGGTCCTGGGGCCGGTTTTGTTCAATATCTTCATAAATGATCTGGAGGATGGTGTGGATTGCACTCTCAGCAAATTTGCGGATGATACTAAACTGGGAGGAGTGGTAGATACGCTGGAGGGCAGGGATAGGATACAGAGGGACATAGACAAATTGGAGGATTGGGCCAAAAGAAATGTGATGAGGTTCAATAAGGATAAGTGCAGGGTCCTGCACTTAGGACGGAAGAACCCAATGCACAGCTACAGACTAGGGACCGAATGGCTAGGCAGCAGTTCTGCGGAAAAGAACCTAGGGGTGACAGTGGACGAGAAGCTGGATATGAGTCAGCAGTGTGCCCTTGTTGCCAAGAAGGCCAATGGCATTTTCGGATGTATAAGTAGGGGCATAGCGAGCAGATCGAGGGACGTGATCGTTCCCCTCTATTCGACATTGGTGAGGCCTCATCTGGAGTACTGTGTCCAGTTTTGGGCCCCACACTACAAGAAGGATGTGCATAAATTGGAGAGAGTCCAGCAAAGGGCAACAAAAATTATTAGGGGTCTGGAACACATGACTTATGAGGAGAGGCTGAGGGAACTGGGATTGTTTAGTCTGCAGAAGAGAAGAATGAGGGGGAATTTGATAGCTGCTTTCAACTACCTGAGAGGTGGTTCCAGAGAGGATGGTTCTAGACTATTCTCAGTGGTAGAAGAGGACAGGACAAGGAGTAATGGTCTCAAGTTGCAGTGGGGGAGGTTTAGGTTGGATATTAGGAAAAACTTTTTCACTAGGAGGGTGGTGAAACACTGGAATGCGTTACCTAGGGAGGTGGTAGAATCTCCTTCCTTAGAAGTTTTTAAAGTCAGGCTTGACAAAGCCCTGGCTGGGATGATTTAATTGGGGATTGGTCCTGCTTTGAGCAGGGGGTTGGACTAGATGACCTCCTGAGGTCCCTTCCAACCCTGATATTCTATGATTCTATGATTCTATGATTCAGGGTGCTAGGAGATTCATTCATTAATGTTTGAAGTGCTTTAAAGTCCTCATATGGAAAGCAATATAGAAGTACAAAGTGTTACTCTATTTAAATACTATTATTATTTGACAATACACAAGCTCACAAAAGACGCTCTGACCTCCAGCAGGAATTCCTTATACACTATATTAAACTGCCAGTAAGAGGAGTCATTAAACAACCCTCCTCTGGCTTGCTTCATTAACATGTATGGATTTTAAAGTCTCTGAAAAAAACATCAATGAAATAAATGCTTAAATGTCAGTGTCTTCAAATGCTTGTGTCTTGGAGAATATCTCACATACTTACAGTAAACAGAGGCTGTTCTTTTTCCTTGAGTGCATCATGTGCACCTTTGCAGTTTGGTAGCTCCTTGTCACCACCCCCGGCTTGTTCCTCTGATTGATATGAAGTTTTAAAAGGGTGCTTGTGTGTGTGTTTGCAGGGGAGGGGATGAAGGAGGAGAGGAAAGCTAGAAGGAAAGCACTCTAACTTATAATCTTATTAGTTTAGTCATTAAAATGTATTCAGTCATTCATTAAAGCTTATTCATAAAATTCATTATTCATTAAAAGCACTTTGGAAAAAGAAAAAGGTTGAACGGCAACACTCATTATTTACACGAGTAATTTCATCATGGAATTAGATTCCTAGGGCCTGATTCTCCCCTTGTTTGCAATGGTCTAACTCCATTGATTTCACGGCATTAGTCCTGATTCACTTCAGTGTAAGTGAGCTCAGAATCCAGCCCATGCTGTTGCTTTCAAAGGATGCCCCAGGCAATTTAATCACAGTCATGTTGCTTGTTAGGCTTTAGGTTGTTTTACAAAGAAACAAGGACGTTTATGACAAATGAATCTTCTCACAAGGTGTTGCCTTATTGAGTCATTCTATTGAGATAGTGAGTAGAAGATTGACATGATGAGTGTCCCATCAATAATTAGTAGTTAATTTTAGAGTAGATTTCTTTTTCATTATCCAGATAAATGCTAACCAAACATAGTTTAGATTTGGGTCCTGACATAAAGAGGCTAAGAAAAAAAAATCCTCCAAAGCATTTATTTTGTTAGTATGATATACAGCATATGATATCACAGTAGTCAACAGGGGAAAAGAACTATTAAATAATTAAGTTCATGCCTCTGCAAAGATAGATATTTAGGTAATAAGTATTCTCCTTCATAAGTTCTCCTTCCTATCTCTGCTTTTTAGGTGAATTTTACCCGAGTGCCCACACAAGGCTATATGGATGACTTCCAACTTAGCATAGGGTTTAAGTGGTGCATAGAGGCTGCTGCAAACTTTTTGCACAGAGATGAATTTCATCCTTTGAAAATTCAACAGAATTTCTAAACTCATTTTCATCAGTCATTCACCCTAGAAATTCTACATCTTATTTTACAGCGTTAATTCTCATTACTGAAGCATAGACAATTCTTTCCTCTATCATGAATAGCAAACTAGGGCATCTGGGATGGGGGAGGGAAAGTAGCCGTTTCAAAGCATGATTTGTCCTTCCCCTGATCCTATGGAAGCCCTCCTGTGGGTGGTCCCCAGGTGTGGTGCTTTACAGATGGGATGGGGGTTGGCCAGAACAAAGGTTGGTGGGACATCTGCTCTCTTTGGCCTTGTCCCCATCATTCCTGGTGAAAATTAACGCTGAAGGGGTCAGTATTAACATATGCCATTTCCCATGCCACCCACCACAAGGGCTTGTAGAAGTGGGGAAAATATTGCTCCTACAGGAATAGGATCTCATCAGCTGGGAAGTAGCGTGGAGGACCAGGGCTTTTGCCATTGAGTTCTGGCCTTTGGTGGATCCCTCCGTTTACTTCTTTGTCCCATTTTGGGGCCTTGAACTCTGCTTGTAATGAAGAGGGACAATGCAACCCCTAGGAAATGTCCAGGTAGGAATTCCACAAGTCCAAACTCATGGGGCCAGATTCTCTGCTGGTATAAATTGGAGTAGCTCCATTGCAGTCAATAGATTTACAACAGCTGACGATCTGGCCCATGGGATTTCTAGTTCCTTAGATTCCATAGAGAGGAAGGTTTGGTCTGAATTTCTAAGGCAAGCATGTCAAGTAGAATCCAGGTTTTTGAGTGGTTTGCGATCTCTTCAAAGAGTTCAATTAACAGGAGAATCTTCAGAATCTTATGTTGGTCATTTTCCCCATCCATGCAGATTTAAGTTACTTTAAATCCTGTTCAAGACCAACAACATTCAATATATCAACACTTCCCTATTTTGTTTCAAGATGCTGCCACAACCACAGCATCTTGGTTTTCTCTCTTTTCTCTTTATCACTTACTTTTGAATTTATGCCTTCACATTTTCCTTTAGTTGAAAAAAATTGAGAATTTTTTTACATGTCTGCTGAGTGATCGTAACTGTGTGTGCATAAAGACATGCTGTTGTGT
This sequence comes from Eretmochelys imbricata, assembly GCF_965152235.1. Lineage (NCBI taxonomy): Eukaryota > Metazoa > Chordata > Testudines > Cheloniidae > Eretmochelys > Eretmochelys imbricata. The sequence continues at coordinate 133,641,423 of NC_135574.1, read as the reverse complement.
GACCAGCAGGCGAAAATGTTCCAGAAAATATTATGATAGATCTCAACTTCTGTATGAGAAATGAGTCTCCAATTGGAAACGTATGTTCAGTAGTTGGTATGATGGGGGAGGGCTGCTGTGGGACTTGCTGATCCCTGAGGATATTTGTAAACTATATGCATACACAGTCTCTAGTGTCAAGGTTACTCTAGTGTCAAAGTGTGTTATTGTTGAGTGAATAGTGGTTACTTTGTTTGCCTATGCAATCATATCACTACCAGTATTTCACTCATTATTTTACAAAGTGCTTTGGGGCTACCTTGAGTGTAATAGGCCAGTGGGGATAACTCTTCTGTGGCCATTAAAGAGGTGATTGCACCCCATCCTACATTCCCTGTTCACCTAAAATTCCCCTGGATGTCAGTGTGAATTTTGGGAACAGGAGCAAAACACATCAGACCAATCAGGTAGTCATCCCCAGTCACACCCCAGAGTCTGCACCCCCACCTGGAGCCCTCACCCCACCCCACCAACCCCCTGCCCCAGTCTAGAGCCCCATCCCACACCCTGAACCCCTAATTTCTGGTCCCACCTCAGAGCCCACACCCCCAGCTAGAATCCTCACCCCCTCCTGCATTCCAACCCCCTCAGCCCCAGCATGGAGCCACCTCCTGCATCCAAAATCCCTCATCCCCAACCCTACACCAGAGCCCGCACTCCCAGCCCAGAGCCTGTACCCTCTCCCACACCCCAACCCCCTGTCTCAGCCCAGAGCTCCCTCCTGTACTCTGAATGCCTTGGCTCCACCCCCCAGCCCAGAGCCCCCTCCTGCTCCTAAACCCCTCATCCCTGGCTCCACCTCAGAGCCCACACCCACAGCCGGAGCCCTCACCCCTCCCACATTGCAACCCGCTGCCTCAGCCCAGAGCCCCCTCCCGCATCCTGAACTCCTCATTTCTAGCCCCACCCCGGAGCCCACACCCCCAGCCGGAGCCCTCACGCCCTCCTGCACCCCAACCTCCTGAGCCAACCTGGTGAAAATGAGTGAGTGAGGGTGGAGAGAGTGAGTGACAGAAGGAGGGGGGCTAGTGTGAGCAAGGGGCGGGGCTTCAGAGAAGGGGCGGGGCAGGGGCCGGGCAAGGGTATTCGGTTTTGTGCGTGTAGAAAGTTGGCAACCCTAAACGGCATACGCATGGCAGGACTCGGGAGGATGGTATGGATAGACCCCAATGAGACCACAGACAAAAGTACTGAACTCTGGCCAATGGGGTCTGCAGGCAGAGGTGAAAGTAAGCCGGTACGCCCCGGTACGGTGTACCGGCAAGCAGCAGAGGCGAGTTATATGGGCTCATGGCTCCAGCAATGCTGAGGGCCTCTGGGCCCAGCTCCACCAGGTCCCTGTCTCTCCCGTGCAGCTCCATGCTGCCTCCCTGCATCAACTGCCACCACGGGGTCCTAGTGCCCCCCATTAACTAGTGGCTGGGCAGGCTGCCCTTCCCCCTCAGACCCTTTCATTTTCCGGCAGGACCCTCCACCAGTACAGCTGCCCCCTGCCCGCAGTCACCGCCCCATCCCCCACCCCCAGTAAGGCTACAGTGAGGGGCAGCAGCAGGGGAGGAGGCACACGTGATGGCAGTCCCCCACCCGCACGGCACCCACCACAGGGGAGGCGAGGGAGATTCCTGGACCTGAGAGGGGCCCTAGGAGCACGTGCAGTGACAGTGTGTCGGGTTGAGTGTGCTGCCAGCGGGGAGAGGGGGTCCCCTCCCCCAGAGCTTGCTGCTGCCAGCAGGGAGAGGGCTGGGGGGAGTCCTCCTCCCTGGCTCCAGTCCCAGGGCAGCCTGCCTGCACCCGAAACTCATCCCCAGCCCTGCCCCACTCCACCCCAGAACCCATACCCCTAGCCAGAACCCTCATCCCCCCACACCCCAACCCTCTGCCCTAGCCCTGAGCCTCTCCAACACCCCAAACCCCTCATCTCCAGCCCCAGCCAAAGCCCTCATCCCTTCCCACACCTCAAACCCATCCCCAGCCTCACCCCACAGCTCTCACCCCTGCACTCCCTCCCATCCCCAAACTTCCTCCCAGAGCTTGCACCCTGCACCCCTCCTGCACCCCAATCTCCAGCCCCAGCCCAGGGCCTGCACCCCAGACCTCCACCCTCACCCAAACTCCCTTCCAGAGCCTTGGACAGGTGTGGGGGGGATGGAGTTTGCGGAGGCAGAGTTTGGGCAGGGGCAGGTTCTGGGCACCACCAAAATTTCTACAAACCTACCACCCCTGCCAGCAAGAGCCAGTGCGCCGTCCCGGGGTGGACCGGCTTCCCCAGATGGCAATTTAAAAGGCCTTGGGCTCCCAGCAGTGGCTGGAGCCCCAGGCCCTTTAAATCGCCGCTATAGCCCCACGGCTGCTACCCCAGGGCTCTGGGGATGGTTTAAAGGGCCCAGGGCGGTAGAGGCAGCGGGAGCCCCAGGCTCTTTAAATAGCCCGCGGAGCCTGCTGGAGCCCTGGGATAGTGGCGGCGGGGCTCTGGCAGCTATTTAAAGGGTCCGGGGCTCCCGCTGCCTCTACTACCCCCAGGCCCTTCAAATAGCCGCCAGAGCTCCACCACCACACCCCAGGGCTCTGGCAGCAGGGCTCCGGGGATGATTTAAAGGGCCCTGGATGCTAGCAGCAGCTGGAGCCCCAGGCCCTGCTGCTGGACCCCCAGGGCTCCGTCTGCAATTTAAAGGGCCCGGGGCTCCTCTGCAGTAGCGGCAACTAGAGCCCCGGGCCCTTTAAATCGCCCCCTTTAAATCGCCCCCGAGCCCAGGGTTCCCAGCCACCTCTACAGCTGGGAGCTCAGGGAGTGATTTAAAGGGCCTGGGGCTCCCAGCTGCTACTACCACAGCCCTAGCCCCGGGCCTTTAAATCCTGATTTAAAGGGCCCGGGATTTAAAGGCCCCGCCTCTTCCGGTAGAAGCCACGCCTCTTCTGGTTGAGGCCCCACCCCCTCCTCGGGACTCTGGAGTACCGGCAAGTCCTTTAAGTTACTTTCACCCTTTCTGCAGGCCAGTGCTTCATTGCCTCTGGGAGAGGGTAGATGGAATTACCTATCCATGGCACTAGGCTTGAGGAACTGTAGGAGGTACAGTTATTATAACTTTATGCGGAACTGCCCGTAGGGATTGGGTGCGGAACTGGTGGGTTGATCTTTGTGCAACTGTGAAAGTAATCGTGCGTAGGTTATTGTGAGTTTATCTTCTGTCCTCTTGAGTAAAATCATCTTGTTACTTGTTTGAAATATATGTGTGTGTACAGGAACCCACTAAGGCCTGGAATCTGTAGAGCCTGGTGCTTGCACAGCCTGTGTGACTAGTGTACCACAAAATTCACACTAGCAGCCTGTAGTGGAGTTGGATGCTATAATATCTTGGCACTCAGGCTGAAAATGTTGGACCCCTCTGATATGCGGTATGGCTGTCCCCTTGCTTGTTTAATTTCTGTTTTGACTTGCCATATGAAAGGCTTTAAAAGTAAAAACTGTATTTTAAGGATAAACCTGATAAAACAAAATGTCAACCTCTATGACCGTAAATCACTTGAGATCAAAGCTGATGTACCCCTGAATTCTGGGTCCTCATTGATTCTCCTGAAAAAGAAGTTACTTGACACAGTATGGTAAAAATATGGAATGTTCCTTCTCCTATCTCCATCATGTCCAGGCAATTGAGCAAAGCGACATGCTGGGGCATGCTTGGAAGGTGCAGCTGCTTATCCACTTGTTCTGGCAATAAATCCAAATAACTGGAAAAAATTCTCATTTCAGTACCTTGGCTGGTCAAAGTAATCTTTATTGCAAAGACTCTCTGATTTCAATGGGCTTTGGAGCAAAATCCCCTACATTTTTGTTTTAAAAATATAGGGTGAATTTGACTTTTCATTCAAAATGGCTTTTGCATTATTTCACTTTACTTTTTGAAAACTTTAACAAAATTAAAGACTAGGAAATTCTGATCCTATTTATGTTTAAAATGTACTATGTGCTGCAAGTAATAAGTCCCTGGGACATATTTCTTAAGGGCTATTATCCATAACAGAAGTCTGAACATAACCTCTCATGATGGTTTTCATGTGCCATCTGCAGGAGTTTTCTTGTAATTGCAGTAGTAGGCTGAGCCCCTTTTTCATGCACTTGTTTGTTTCCTTTAATCTCTTCCCCCTTAATCCCCCATTTCTTAAATATATTTTGCGACTCCCTAGTTTGGAGTCATAAATGAAAGGAGCAGTGAATAATGTAGAACTAGTCCTACTTCTTGTGGAAGGTGCCCTAGCTCATCTATATTTTACATGACTGTAATACTGAGGTTTCTCTTTTGTGGGAAATACTTAAGGCATGCTTAGGGGTATGTAAAAATGTCACCCTGTTAATCACCAGATCTGCTAATTTGGTTTTTTTTAAGTCCGCTTCTTTTACTGACAAAAATAAGATTTTTTTTAATTTGTATTTTTTATTAGCTCTGTAGATCCAACACAACTATTTGAGCTGGATTCTGTCTTCCATTGCATATCAGCAGAACTATTAACTAAGCTCCAGTTGCAGTATCTTCATTATTAGTGATGATCTACAAGTCAGAGTCCAAGTTGAGTTGAATCATGGAAATGGGGTAAATTTGATATGGAACTATTGAGAGAGAAGAACCCTTTCCAAACCTTAGTGCCATTTTTACAGATTTGTTCTTCAGAGTAGAACCACACTTTAAAAAATGCCCTTTAGTTCCACTAGCATGAGTGTCTGTTTGGTATTTAAATATTCTTTGTCCAAAAATATGCAGCAATATCATTCAGGACTTTAGGTCCCAAGAAGTAGCTTTGTACATGAAAGCATCTAAGCTGAAGAGTACGGGGAAAGTTTTGTACATACATTTTGGCCTGGTAACTGTGATCACTCCAGAACAGCTACATATTGTTGAACTTATATATAGGGCTAACTGAACATTAGAAGTTCAGATATGTCTGTGAGGGTTTTGGTTTTCGCGTGTGTGTGTGTGTGTGTGTGTGTGTGTGTAAAAATTGGCAGCTGGAGCTGCAAATATCATTTTAAAAGGCACAGACGGTAGATAATTGTAAGGTAGCTCTGGCAGATCTAGAGGGAAACTAGACTGCAGACTTACAATAATAACTACTGTGGCTGTGGGTTGCAAAGTTGGTTTGAAATTTAAAAGAAAAACTGTCAGATCCCCAAGGAGAAATGTTTATTAAGCATATATCAAACGTTCAAGGGTGACTTTAATAGGAGAGTTAGGTCAATGCTGAGTGCTTTTGCAAATATCACTCCACATGTTTTGTTTTTTTTTAAATAAAAGACCATCTGTATTGTTAGAATATATGTGTGATGCTTTCAAATGCCCTGATCCTATATGCCTGTAAAATCACAGGGCTACCACTGTGTGTTGGAGTAATCTTGTCATTCTTATCACGTCTTTATTATTTTTAAAACTGATAGTACTCATGCTGTACAAGACACAATACATTGGTTCCTGCCTTGTGGATCATACAATGTAAAGGGGCTCAATCCGGCAGCCCTTGGCTTCAATGAGATTATTTAGGTACTTTTGGGCATCCAGGTACAAGCAGATAACTAATGCATATCTCCCCTTGGAAGGCCCTTTGCTGACAGAGAGAGAAGCACAGAACTGGGGTTAAAGATTAGCTCATGTGCATACTGTTTAAATAAATAAATAAATAAATAAATAGGTGTTTTAGGCTTGCTTTGTTTTAAACAGTATATGAGGGATGTTTCTTTTTCAACATTTGGAATCGCCAGGGTCTAGTGAGATGACTTTCCATGTACACCAGCTAAAATAAATCTATAAGGCATTAGTCTTTGACAAATTTATTGGACCCAGGCTGGCAAGACAGGCTGTTGTGTCTGCAGCTGCTGAGGATCTCAGACCAACGGGGAGCTGGGTTTTCTGCCTCATACAGTGTGTTCCAGACCTAAGGAAGAGCATGGAAAAGGCACAGAGACAAGGGTGGAAGAGAGATTAAAAAAAGGGAGTGTTCAGACATGAGGTGCTAGGAAGGTAAAGGAGTGAGGAGCAAAGTAATAAATGATGTTGGAGATAAAAATATACACTGTCTCTCTTTAGCAAACCATCTGGAGTTAACTATATAGGAACAACAACTGGGAGTGAAGTGACTGCTGGACAGCCCATTGCGTATGTAAGAGCCACTGGGAATACAGCATGAGTGTATCTACTCATCCTCTGTTGTATCCCCATCTCTATCTCCAACAGGTTTTTCAAACTTTGTGAGCTGGGCTGCAAAGGGACTATGCAGGGCTAAGTAACCTTCATACAATCCAGTACAATGTGTGGGGTAGCCACTATTTCTCTGGGTGTCTTACTTGCTCTCCGGAGCATAGTGCTCGTGGCTTGCTCTTGAAAATTCACAACAAATGGGCATGTCTTACAATGGGCCCAAAATGACAAAGTGTGAAAAGAGGAAAACTTTGTTAAAACTTCTTGCTGCTAAACTCATTGCAGGTATCTGATCTGTCAGGGAAGAGACGGATTAAACAGAGAACTAAGGCGGGTGGTGGGAAGAAACAAAACACCAGAAGCCAAGATTTTTGAAGGGGCTTAGTGATTTTGGATGCTTCCATTTTTGGGTGCCCAACCTGTGGCACCTTAAAGGGGCCTGGTTTTCAGAGAGTTCTGAGCACTCAGCTTCTAAAAAGATGATCCCTTTAAGGTGTCTCCAATTAAGCATCCAAAAATCAAGGTAGCCCCAAATCAGTTAGTTATCTTGGCTTTCAAGTTGTGTGTATTTTTTTTAACCAAACAAAATAGTCTGATGGCTAAAGCACAGAACTAGGAATCAGTATGACCTTGTTTGACCTGTATGACCTTGGGAAAATCACTTAATTTCTCTGGACTCAATTTCTCCATTTGTAAAATGGGTAATGCCTGCTTCAAAAGTGTGCTCTGAACTTAATACATTCATGTTTAAAAATTGCATTGAAATAGCTTGAATGGAAGGTGCTATGAAAATACAAAGCATTATTTTATTTTTAAAATAGAAGAGGTTTGAGAAATGAGGGGTGGGGCAGAGGGAAAACATGGTGTTAATATTGTTGAAATAAATCCTGTGAAACAGTACAGGAAAAGGTCTAAAGGTGTATCTTGGAAACTGAGTTTAAAAATAAAAAATCAAATATCTTCCTTTGTAATTAGATGGTATAAGTGAGGTGAGTGTTTCTAAAAGGGAGCTAATCTGGGGGCTCTTCTTTGATCCATGAATGATTAAAGTAAATTACAAAAAATGAAGAGATTGTAACCTCCAAGAAAGCCTTTTACAACATCAAACAAGGGCTCTCCTCTGATGCTGAAGATATTCTGCACTCAATTAAGGAGGCCCTAAGTGATATTGGAATGAGTCAGGAGTTTTCAAAGTAACTGGCAAACCTCAGCTCAGAAGGCGCTGCTGTGAATATGAGCAGACTGAGAGGATTAGCCATACTCATTAAAGAGAACGTACTGCATTATGGTCTATTTTCTAAACACTAGAGCTTCCCTTGGCTCATGTTTTCAAGGGTACTGTTCTCAACCAAATTGATGAGATGCTGTCTTTATTTTGAAACTTCTCACACTAAAATAAACTAAGAGGGAACTCTTTGAAGTCTATAGTTTGATGTGCAAGCCAAAAAGTGACAATGAGATGTTGGCACAGAGGGCCCAATTCAGTGTTACTCTGCACCTTGGGAAGTCATTTACACAGTTCAAGGTGAATGTAAATACTACCAGATAAGAATGGTAACATTTTTGTACAGAATAACATCTTTTTGTGGACACGTAGCTCGCCGATCACAGAACGGCTCGCTTCCAGTACTCATATTATCAGGCAAGAGTGCAAGCAAATCAGGAAGAGGAAGAAAGAGAGCCAGTTATGTCAGAAATATCATCAGAGAGAATGGTATCCAAAGGAGAGTGGAAGTTTTACAACTTCATCATGACTGAAAAAGATGGAAGGTGGTAGTTGACAAACTCTAGATTGGAGGTGTCATTTGAAGAAGAACATTTTATACGCACCTTGCACTCACTTTGGACTGGTGTAAATGACTGTACAAGGTGCACAGCAATGGTGAATTGAGCCCACAGTGCCTAAACTTCAGACTAAGTTCACAATCATAGGACAAATATGGTGTCAATTAGTTGTCTCCATCAGTCTTCCAAGTCAAAAATAACTTTATCATAGGTAGCATGTTATCTCTGCCTTTCCGAAGAGAAGACCTGTGCCTAGTAGGTAACCGAAAAACTATTCAACTGTAATTTATTTTCTTAATCCAAGAAACTTCAAAATTCAAATATTTTGCCTACTTCTTAAAAGAAAAACTACATATTATGTTCACAGATAGACAATACCAAGGAGTCAAAATGAAGTGGAAACCTCCAAGAGGGCTTGATCCAACTCCCATTGAAGACAATGGGAATTGGACTGGCCCCATAGTAAGGCAGTGAAGTTGTGGTCTGTTTTTAGTCCATGGGCCAAATCCCCAATAATAACTTTATTATAGTCCATGGGCCAAATCCCCAATCTTTATTCAAGCTATGCTCCCATTAATGTCACTATAATAGGGATTGCAGTTGGCACAGTATAATGCCCTGAAATAATATAGTGCTTTCTTCACTATGAACAGTTACTTTCCAATTTATTGACAGTAGATTCCTTGTACTCTGTATCCCCGATTCAGCAAACCACATAAGCATGTGCTTAACTCTAAGCACATGTTTAAATGATTTGATGCATGGTGACCTATATGAAGAAGGCTGATTTTATGAGAAGGAGAGTGATGGCATTCAGAGTTGTGTTCTCCATTATCATATTTCTGCCTAATTCAGATAAGCTTCTCAGTGCTGAAAGCTAAAGAAATCTAGACTATGCACATCTTAACAACATTATCGCTTTCCTAGTGAACCAATGGTGACATCCATTTAAGCTTCACCATAATAACTTGGCTCTGAGTCTAAGTGCGTATAAATGTTTAAAAGTTAACGTTGTAGCCTATCTAGTTTTAAGTGGAAATTCCTACAAAGAAGGTGATCCAGGTTAATAAATGGGAAAGCAGACTGTTACTGGTGAATATAATAGTTCCTCTACATACTGTCTGGTAAATGCTCTTCAGTCACATGAAAGGGATAAAACATGATTTGTGGAGCTTTCTGTGGTCTCCACTCAGGTTTGCAAAATAAAGACAGATGGTGAAGGATTAAGTCTAATTCTTCATCCGAACATAGCTGTTGCAGACCACTGTACTGCACTCACTCTAACTAGAGCTTTACCAGCTTAATTCCACCTCTACAGATCACAGTGACATACCACCTACTATAGCTTTGCAACTTTTCATTCATTAGGAATGCCCAAGTCAGACACAACACTATTTTCCAACCACCCATTTAGATTCTCAGCTGCAGAATGAAAGATTTTTGACAGCAATAGAGCAGTTGGACTCCGGCTTTGCTTTAAACACAAAGGGACAAATTTTCCACTCAGTTACACTGACGCAAGTGAGAACAGATTTTGCATCAAACTCTGGATGATGTTAAAATTCTTGGTCTAAGTGAATAAGTAGATTAATTTTTATTTTAAACTGATGAAGGAGCAGAAAGTTTATTATCTGGATTGTCTTCAGGTTTTGAGAACTTTTAATTGAATTAACCAGCAAAAGAAACCTGCCTGTTCAGATTAATAGTGCATATTGTGCAGGCTCTTTTATTGTTGGAAATAGCAGCAATATTACACTTATTCTTTAAAAAAGAATTGGCCTTCACTCTATACATATTTACCAATATTTATGTAATGTGTTGTCAAGGGGAGTACGAAATACCCCAAAGCAGTGCCCCTTCGAGATCTTGAACAACCTTCTTTACATATTATATTATCATCAACTTCCTAAAATATCCTAACAGGTGCTTCTGTTGAATGTAGCTACTTCTGCAGTGCTCCCAGCCTTGCTCACCAAAGAAGCATTAGCCTTTGAGCCTGTGATTCAAATGTGGGTGTCTCAGTAATGCTGCATTGCAAAGTGATAACTAGGATATTACAGGTATTTTGAGTTTTTTGTGGGGGCTCTTTTTATTTTGCATTTTGTAATTTTCCAAGTATATTCTGTTCTGTGCAGGTACTTATATTATGCTCATCACTGTAGTATCTGCGTGCCTTCCAACAGTGCATTAAACAATGTGACTACACATCTGTCACGTGTTTTTTCTCTCATCCTTTCTCTGGGGGAGAAGTGTGTGCGTGGAAGTGTTTTGTTTTGGAATTTTAAAAAATGAATAATGTGTAGCTACATGTGTGGAATGTTGCTATAAGTTTATGTTAGAGAAGGCAATGTCAAGGAAATGTGCTTTACACTCAGAGCAGAAGGGGATGAGGTTTGTGATGGTCTTTAGTTGCTGTGGGAATTCATTGGCCCAGCCTCTGAGAAGGTTCCGTCTCCCACACAGATGAGTTTTAACTTTATAGAAAGCAACATTGTGCCAGAGGAGCAAAGTTATTGGTTAGCTGAGGACCACACTTCACTTTAACATACAGCACTGGGATGGTTTTGTAAGAATACAAGAATAAGTTTATTAACAAAGAACAGAGATTTTAAATGATACTAAGCAAACATAAAAGAGACAAGTATGGTTAAAAATAAAACAAAACAAAATGCTTTCTAGTGACTGAGGGCACGGCTACACTTGCAGATGTGGAGTGCTTTGAGTTAAACCAGCCTTCAGAGAGCACAGTAGGGAAAGCGCTGCAATCTGTCCACACTGACAGCTTCAAGCGCACTGGCGTGGCCACATTTGCGGCACTTGCAGCGGCACTGGGAGCGGTGCATTGTGGGCAGCTCTCCCTGCATGCAAGTGACTGCAACGTGCTTTTCAAATGGGGGGGGGGGTGGAGTGTGACAGGGAGTGTGTTGTGTGTATGTGGGGGGAGAGAGAGTGGGTTTTTTGGGGGCTGAGAGCATGTCAGCATGCTGTCTTGTAAGTTCAGAGAGCAGCAGGCCACCCCCACCCCCCAACCTCTCTGTCTCACACACAGCATTCCCCACTAATGGTTGCTTTGTCTCAGAGCAGATAAGCAGCCGGCTGTCAGAAACGGAGCTTTCAAAGGGCATATCCGCATTCCTGCAGTGATTCGAAAACAATGACAAGAGTGACCACTTGACTTAAGGGGATTATAGGACGTTTCCGGAGGCTGATCAGAGTGCAGTAATGCAACACCCCGTTCAAACTGGCGCCACGGCGCTCCAGCGGGGGTGCAGCAAATGTTATTTCACTCGCCGAGGTGGAGTACCAGCAGCGCTGTAGCCGCGGAGTCAGAGCGCTCTACATGCCCTGCCAGTGTGGACGGGTAGTGAGCTAGTGCGCCCGGGCCTCTTTATTGTGCTGTAAGTCACAAGTGTAGCCAAGCCATCAAACTTAATTTTAGCAAGTTACAATCTTTGCCTAAGCAGTTTTCTTAATTACATCCAGTTACCAGCATCCCTAGCCCTCCAGACTAGGGGATCCAACTTTCACAGGCTTGAAGGGTGCTGCACCCTTTGTCCCCCTCAGTGATGCATAACTAAAAGGTCTTTTTGCTCCACTTATATTACTCAAAATCCACTGTCTCTGCCTCAAGAGCCAGGAGGCTTCCTAGGCTGCAGATTCTGTCCCCTGGGGTGATTGGTAAATGGTCAATTCCCCTGCTTGTTTAGCATGATGGCTTTATTTACTTTATAGGTAAAGGCACTTACATTGTCCTCTGTCTGTAACTAAGCTAGTCAGACAGGTAAATACACATTCCTTTGACTGGGCAGGTTGGGTTCATGTGCTGCCTCCCAAACAAATTTTGAGAACATATTTGCAGGACACATGTATAACTCTTTGTGCATACCCCATACATACATCATGCAGTGTTTTGCAGGAGCAGCAAGTCACCAGTTTATATATGATACCTTATATGACACCTTTGAGAGGTAGATTATAACAACAGTGTGTTCTGGCAATGAGTGTGTGTAGAATAAATATAAAATTAAAGAATTAGAGTTAGCTTAAGTTTGGTTAAGAATATATGTTGTAAAGAAAGGCCCTGACGAGCAAGAACGAAGGCCTTGAAAACAGTAAGTTATAAGGCCAGAAGAAATGAAGTTGTGAGGCTGTCTGGTTTAAAGAATAACTAATGAGATAAGAGGAAGTTTCTAAAAAGATGGCCTCTGACCAATAGGGATGTCTGCAGATGGTTTTAAATAACACAAAGAGAATCTGTCTTAAAATGAGCCAACATGGTCCTTCCCAACCCACACACCAGTATTAAAAGCTATGTGAACTCAACTGCAAAGGAAAACCTGTTGGGAAGCAAGAAGGAGGGAGGGAAAAGCCCTGGGAAGAAAGGTCATAAATCTCATCTGAATTAAGGGCAAACTGTCTCCAAATAGGTTTTAGATGAAGTCAGTAATTGGCAATGACATACCTTGTTTGTTAAAGGGCATAAAAAGTAAACTCTTAAAGGGTTCATTGTTAATACCTGCCAGACCACGCTGGAGCCAACCAATATTGGTCTAAGCATGCCTGGGTTTAGCCTGTTTGTAAGTATCTTGATCAAATGTTTATAAATGTTTTGTTACTGTTGGGATGTAGTAAATTTCTTATTATTAAGGATTTTTAGGTATATTTAGAACAATTGTATAAATACCATTTGGCTTTGGATTTAATAAAGGAATTTATGGTTAAATTAGTGTATGGTGATTTCCCATATTAATAATTTCAAATATTATTAATAATTCCAACAGCGTGGCATAGAAGGTCTCCTGGGGTCACAGAGATAGAGTCTCCTAGCCAGTGGTAGAAAGAGATGGAAGAAAGCATTACTTATGGATTCTGTTATGTGAAAACAGCATCAGTGTGGTTTCCAGGAGCACTCCTCTTTGTGTATATTTCATGCATATAGTTAGACAAAGAAAGGAAGCTAGGCACTATCAGCTCTAGTAATATCTGAAAAATGAAGACGCAATCAAGCTGTGGTAATATCTGAAACATGAACAAGCAATCAATGGTGCAGTGCAGGAGTGCCAGATCTTGATCAGTTTGATTTCTTCATTCACTGCTGCTAATCACCAGTCTCAGCCTGACTGTATTTTCTTCAGATATTTAAGAACAAAATGTTCAAACTGGGTGTCTCAGTTTTTGGATGCCTGACATGAGACACACTGGACCTGATTTTCAGAGGAGCTGTACATCTACAGATCCAATTGAAGTCAATGAGGAGCTGCAGGTGTTAAGCACCCAAGTACTTCAGGTTGGGCACCTAAAAACCTGGGGTCAGTTTTGAAAATTTGGGCCTTATTCTGTATTGTCCCTTTACTTCCCATAATTTCTCGTCTGCCTTTCTCCATGCAAACATACCATGAATATTTCATCTCAGGACTTTTCTCTCTGAAATGCCTTTTTGTTTTCTGTACATCAACACTCATTCCCCTGCACGCCTCATTTTAATACAATCATATTCACTCTTCTTTCCACACATCTGCTTTTTGCTGCATGTTTTTTTATTCAAAACAGCTGAAAAAAGTGGAAAAACAAATGTCAATGACAACAGCACCACCTGCTGAGAGAAGCATAAAACCTGTGGAATCAAGTTTTCCATTACAGGCATCCAGAGATTGGGCTTGAACATCTGATCTGAACAGCCTCAAACTTTGGAGAAGTGTGGATTTGGATCTGAACTTTGTGATTCAGGTTGGACTAATTTCTTGGTTCACAAGACTGGATGCATTCAGGATAGCATGGACATGTGGAAGAGCTACAAGTATTCTAGAGCTTATCCTTTATCCTGGCTTGCACTGTTTTTCTTTCATTTCTCTTCCTCACAAAAGCTCAGTCACAAGATTGTAGGCAACATCTATTACTATCTTTTCTTTTCTGTGGCTTGATATGCAATCATTTTCTGTTGTTTTGTATTTTTCTTTCCCCTGTCCAACCCAACTTCAAGTAACCTTCTGCAATGCATATGGCCACATACTTTGGATCTTTATGTGAACATCAGCCACAGTACCCAATTCCCTCTTTCCTTGTATTTTTCTCACTGCAAAGGCTGCCCCATAAGGCAATTAATGTGCAAACAGTAGGGGTTGCTACTTGTTGCATAGCAGCACTGGGAAAACCAAGGAGAGGCATCTAGTATATTTGGGCACATCTGTGGATTTCAGCATGTACTGTAATTAGGATCCATGTTACTGTAGGACAGGGTTCTGATGGGAAATCTCCTGGAGGACTCCCCTACACTGAGATCTCTTCCCCAATCTTTTCCACTAAGTCCTGCTGAGAAGAGTGGTGAAGTTTGCCCTTCCTCCAGCAGGAATCCAGAGTACCTTAATGCCATCCACACTAGGGCTGGATGGGGAGATGACATGCACTCCCCCACCCTCTTGGGTATCTCAGATATGCAGAGAAGCCTCAAGGGGGGAAGGACGGTGTCTACAGAGGCATCTGAGGCCCCTTCTCATGTGAATGGGGGAGAGGAATCTGTGCAAACAGCATGTGTGTGCGCGTGTAAATACCTTTTCATGAGAGGACAAGTTTCTGTTGAACCCAAAACACCATCAATGTTTCACTTTTTTCCTTCTGAATGTTGTAATCCCTTTTGAACTATTTCCACTTCACCAGTCTAGGGCAGCACCTCAACTCAGTGTATTTTTGGAAACTGCATGAAATGAGGGTCGCAGGGAGGCATAATAACGTCCCAGGCCATGTAATTTTGCCCACAATCCTTCTCCAGTTTGGGTTAACATCAACTGACTGCTGGCGAAGTCACCCACGTTACCGCGATCCGAGCAGAACCGTCGGACCAGACAGGCAGCAATCACCGCAATGACAAGTACATGGCCTGCAGCAAAGGGAACGGCCCAGGCTTGGGCTAAGAGAGGGGCTGTGAAGCTCCGGTTCCACCTCGGCTCTTCCCACACTGGGGGGAGACGTCCCCGCCTTCGGAGACCATTGGGCGCCCCACGGTAGCGCACAGGCTGCTGGGGGAAAAGGGGCGGGGCAGCGGGGGCGGTGACCGCTGGGTCGCGCGGCCGGTCTAACTCCCGCGCGCGCCCCCTTCCCCTCGCGGAGCCCCCCCCTGCCCCCCACCTCCCCATGGAGCTGGTGCTGGCGGACGCGCTGCTGGGCCTCGCGCGCAGCCCGGACCCCTGCGCGCTGCTGCGGGCGGTGTGCGGCGGCGATGGGCCCGCCCCGCTCTCCGTGGAGCGCGTGGAGACCCTCCGCTTCCTGCTGCAGTGGCTGGAGGCCGGCGGGGCCGGGGGGGAGGCGCTGCGGCGGGCGGCCGGGGAGGTGGCGCTGGGGCGCTGCTGGCCCCTGCTGCGCGGCGGCGGGGGAGCGGACGACCCGGAGCGGCGCCGCCTGGTGAGAGCCGCCTGCGGGGCGCTGCGGCTCTGCGCCCGGCTCTGCGGGGCTCCGCTGGCGGCGCGGCTGGCCGGGGAGGCGCTGGCGGCGCTGCGGGCCGAGCCGCCGGGGGCCGGGCTGGGCGCCGAGGCGGCGGTGGAGGCGCTGGTGGCCGTGGCCCCCGAGCTGCAGGAGCCGGCCTTGCTGGAGCGGGCGGTGGACGCGGCGCTGGCGCTGGTGCGGGCGGGCGGGCGCGACGCCGGGGAGGAGGTGGCGGCAGCGCTGGTGGCCGGGCGGCTGCTGCCGGCGCTGAGCAGGAACCGCGCCGCCCTGGGGCGGGTCTGGGAGGGGCTGCTGCTGCCGCCGGGGCGCGGGGCGGAGGGGGGCGCTGCCGCCCTCCGGGTGAGCCGGACCCTGCTGGCCCTGACCGCCCTGGCGGACCTGCTGTTCCCCGGCCTGGAGGGGGATGGTGGCGGGGAGGGCCCAGCTCGGGACGCCCGGCTCTGCGGGGGCTTCTGGCGAGTGATGCAGAAGGGACTCACCGACGGGGACGGGCTGTGCCGGAAACGAGCCCGCTACCTGCTGAAGCGAGCGGTGGAGGTGTCCGATCAGCTGCGCACGGACTGCACCTGCCCCCCGGACAGTGGAGACGGTACATAGCCCCACCCGACTGCCCTAGCTAACCCCGCGCGGCTCATCCACACAGCAGCGACTCGCACAGCTTAGCCGGGCCTCGGCCTGCCACCCTGCGCGGCCGTGTGTGCTTGCCGCATTGTGGGGCGGTCTGCACAGCCAGGCTGTTCTGCCAGTGCTTGGGTACCGAGATGATAGTTGTTTCATAGGTACCCTGCAGAGTTGTTGGTGTGGGGAGATAATTGTATTTCTGTCCTCTTGTACTGGGCATTGGGAGGTAGGAAGATAGGCAAATTTGGTTAACTGGTACACGCACAAAAATGGTGTTAGGATCTGCTTACACCCTGGTATTTGTTATGAGCTTATGAGCTGAGTTGAAACTCTGCAGTTACATGGCTCAGAAGCATGTGTTAACCATAAAGTACGGAAACAAACAGTTCATGGAGTCCACCATGTTACAACCTCATTTCAGACTTGGTAAAAATCAGCACCAACAAGCCCTAGGCCCTGCCTAAATAGCTAAGGAAACTAAGCACCTTTCTAATGAACCTCTGAGTGAGGCTTAAGTAAAGCTGGAGGTGGACAGTGGACAAAAGTGCATTCCAAATTTTGACCCACTTTGTAGCCTCTCAAGCGATCCTTCATTTTGCAGAATACTTTCTATGCCCACACTCTTCACGTGATGACTAGTCAATCTTGTGGACTATTATGGAAGACTTAACTCAGAAGTCTGGGGGATCACTGGGAAGAGTGCAACTTGAAACATGCTCTGTAGGGCTGCTAGGGTTGCCAATTGTACCAACCGGTTCCCCCTTCTATTCCCCAGTGATGGAAGCCTGGCCATCGAGGGCTGGCTTGAAATGGCATGGGGAAGGGTTGCTGGCCCTGCTTATGCCGCACCCACTCAGAGAGGCATAATTTAGGGCTTGGTGTTCAAGAGGTAGGAGCAAGATTCTCCCTTTACACTTTCAAATATTTAATGTCTCAGAATATTTGAAACTCTAAAGATTGTTGCACTGTCATTAAAAGCACATGGCATGAGTATAACATGGTTCTGTTTTCTTCGCCTTCCTGTGTGATTGTGGGCAAGTTACTTAAGTGAGTGCAAAATATTAATTAAAAAATAAAATCTGCAATCGAACATCCCCACAAAGTGATAAAACACTCAATTTCTCAAGCAGATTCAGAGAAGTGTCACTTTCATGTCAGTTTACTATTTATACAGCAGGTAACAAAATATGAGTTACTGTTATTGGAAAAACAAGTGATGAGATCTGGAAAGGATAGCAAATGCTGACAGGTAATTAGCACTGTCACATTTTTCTATCTAGTCTTAAATGGGTTTATCAGAAAAATACGTGCATGTTCATATATTTTCACTTCAGCCACATGGGAAATTGCTGTTAAAATTCAGTAGATTACAAAGTTAGATTTTTTTCAGCCCTTGTTGAGGCAAAACTGTTGATTTCAGTAGGAGTTGTGTACGTGACAAGACTATAGGATCAAGTGCTGTGTTATCACTTCTTGGTGATAACTCATGCTGGAGATGACATTTTATCACTTTTTGCTTGAAGGATAGGAGCAGAAATATCTTTGTAATTTAAACAATTTAATATTTTCAATTAGAATCAAGTCTTTTCTGGTGGTCTGTGGAGAAGAATGACAAACTTTTGCAATTTTGGGAAAATTACATTTTAATAATGGAGACTCTGGAAGGAAATCAGGTAAGTGTACTTCGTTTGTTTTAACATGTCGAGTATTTTTGATTATATGTGCACATGGTGAACAGTATTGTCGATCACACATTTTGTTCAAATATCACAAACTAGTAATCTTGCTTTAACAAGCATGTTTAAATAGCCTGTTACAGCTTTATAAGCTTTTTGCCTTAGAGTTTTTGGCTTTCACATGCAAAACGTTTAACGTGTAGCTTTTATAAGTTAGTGTGATGGAATTTTTTTGGCGTTAGAAACCCACTCTCAATTTCTTTGAGACAACAATCAATCTAGTGAGTAGAGCAGGGGATTGCAGGTGGAAGACCTAAGTTTCAATTTGCTGAAAGACTGTGGGTAAGTCACTTAGCTGAAGATGAAAATCAGCTTTCGTTATTGCATTCAGTTTCACATCTGAAAAGTGAGACTAATACAGGTTTCAGAGTAGCAGCCGTGTTAGTCTGTATTTGCAAAGAGAAAAGGAGTACTTGTGGTACCTTAGAGACTAAAATTTATTTGAGCATAAGCTTTCGTGAGCTAAGTCAATAGGAGTCTTTTCATTGAGTCCAATGGAAATCAGGCCTGTAGTGACTTTCATCCAAGGATCTTTCAGTGGTTTAAAGTGGTGTATTAGTCTCACAAAGAGAAAAGGAGTGCCACAAGTACTCAATGAAAAGACTCCTATTGACTTTAGCCCTATTTCATTTCAAAGTGGGGTAGTATTTGCTCATTCGTTTTGGGACATGAAGACTTCCCTTCCCACACTCCATGGTCTAGTCATATTATTTTATCTGCTAGTTTCCAGCCTTCCCATTCTTCCAGCTCAGTCTCATCACCTGTATTGTCTTGTTCTGAGGATTTGTTTTTCCATACTGTAGTGGGCTTCGCTCTGGGGCCTGCAGGCCTAGTGGTCAGGCTGCAGCCAAACTGTCTCTCTCAGTCTTGGGATAACTCTTCTGGGCAGTCTTGTGGCCAAGGCACACTTTGCCAGCTCCTGCCCTGAGTCCTCTGGGATTTCTCAGGTGTTTGGGGTGGAGGGGACACAGGTCCTCCCTCGCCAGCAGGTCCAGCTTAGGGTTCAAGAGGGGGAGAGGCAAGGAGTGGCTCAGTTCCTTCTGGTTGCTACTCTAGATTAGCCTTCCCTGTTTTATCATGGCCCCAGACTTCTCCTTGCACAGTCTCAGTAATACAGAGCTCCAGCTGCGGGGTAGCTTTCCAGCTCACTCCCAGAGTCCACTTGTTCCCTCGGGTCAGGGAGAAGAGGGGGAAAGGTCAGACCCTCTGTCTCCTGGCCATGTCTTACAGTCCCAGTCTTCCCCCTATATATTGCTCTGCTTCAGCAACTACTCTCTATTTGCCTTCTTGCAGCCGTCTCTCCGTCACTCTCCCACGCTGCTGACTGCCAGAGCTTCCTGTTTAAGCAGACCCTCCATAGGGAACATGCCTGGCAGCTGCTGAGAGGTGGGGCCTTCTGGGCACAGTACTGTTTCACTACTCCTTTTATCCGTAGTGTGAGATCTGTACACCCCATCACTAGGGTCTTATCAAATTCATGGTTCATTTTGATCAATTTCACGGCCAGAGGGTTTTTAAATTGGTCAGGTTCAGGTTTTCAGATATTTACATCTGAAATTTCATGGTGTTGTAACCATGGGGGTCCTGAGCCAAAAAGAGGTTATGGAGGGGTCACAAAGGGGATAAAGGGGGGTTGTGGGATTGCCACCTTCACTTCTGTGCTGCCTTTGGAGCTGGGCTGTGAAGCTTCCTGCAGCCAGACGAGATTCCCAGAGATGGGGGTGGGTCTGATCTCACCCGTGCTGCTGAGAACCTTCAGAGGTAGCAGCAGCCGTGGAGTTTCCTGCAGTAAGGGGAGGTATCCAGAGGTGGGTCTGATCTCCCCCCGAGAGTGGCCATGCAGAGGAAGAGAAAATCCCGTCCCTCCCCAGTCTGGTGGGCTAGCAGCTGGAGCCTGGTGGATGGTAGGAGCTCCCAGCCCTGCCCATCTCCCACCCCTCCAATAGCTAGATTTCATGGGGGAGGTCTGGTTTCATAGCCCGTGACATGTTTTTCATGGCTGTGAATTTGATAGGGTCCTACCCATCACCTGTAGTCAAACCATTTGCTGCTCTTCACTGTCTAAAATGAAATGTATCGACAAATAGCCTTTACTGAGAGAAATAACTCCTACACTTGTCTTGCTAACTAAAACTTCACATTTTAGTAAATATATTGTGCTATTTTATGGAATTGAAAATCTACAAGTTGTTTTAAGTCATGAATGAAAATGTCAATTGCTAATGGGTGAGTGGTTGGTATGATAAAACAGCATGACAGTGAAGGCAATTTAATAAGAAACCTGTAAACTAACTAAGTACCATGCACCAGATCCTAGGATTAATTACAAAAGGTACTGATTCAGAGTAACTCTTAAATTAAATAAAGTTATTCCAGTTTTATACTAGTGTGACTGAGAGCAAATTC
This sequence comes from Eretmochelys imbricata, assembly GCF_965152235.1. Taxonomy (NCBI): domain Eukaryota; kingdom Metazoa; phylum Chordata; order Testudines; family Cheloniidae; genus Eretmochelys; species Eretmochelys imbricata. The sequence continues at coordinate 133,621,217 of NC_135574.1, read as the reverse complement.
TAACCCATAAGTATAGCTATGATAACTTTTTGGTTTGTGTTGAACTAAATTAATTACATAAAATCTGCTTTTTAATTTCAGATACATGTTATAAAGCCAGTCTTACCAAAGTTAAACAGTTTGTATGAATATGCAGTATCAGAAAAAGGTAAGGTGATTTGTTTTCAGATATTATTTTAATGTAATGGTTAAGTATCAATGTGTGTGTATGGTTTTTGTTTTGTTTTTTTAACCTACACTTTCATTTGTATGGTAATGTTTTTTCCTTACCATTCACGTGAAACAACTATCTTTTAGCTAGCTATGTGTCCTATCCAGGGTTGCTTTCCATATTGATTTATAGACTGTCCACCAAACATACATTGACAGGGCCCAGTGTGCTCCGAAGTAAGATGGAATCTAATTTCGTGGCAAGAACCCCTAATTCTTCTTTGAGTACTTGTGTCTGTTTCTCTTAGCTCTGTGTGTGGAGTTCACTTGAGTCAGAGAGTTTTCATGAGCTTCTTGGTGCCTCCAGTTGAGGGTATAAAGGGTGAAATCACACCACTTCAGTTCCTTCTTATTACAGTATCTGGGAGCATAATGTAGTAAAATCTCATTCCATGGGCAAGTTAATGGTAGAAAGGCAGGGGAGGTGTCATATGATTCGTAAAAATCTACAGAATCATAATTTCAGTGGTGTCACCCTTTGCATTGTGGTGGGTGGATTTGCTGCCAGCTTCAGGTCCTCCGGTTTTTGGAAAATTTGCCAGTACAATGTTGTCGGAAACGGATTGAGTTGAGTGTCATTTAAAAGCCTTTTCTCCCACGAATACAAAGCACCAAACAAGACAAACCTAGAACAATTATGTAGATATATATATTCATGAAAATGTTTAAAAAGCAACTTTTTAAATTTTACTTCAACACAGGTATGTATTGTGTACATGAAAAAGACATTGATCTTTGGTCATCCTGGGGAAGTTAACCTTGACATGTAGGACTGGAAACATTTATTCATCAAAGTCATCAGTATTGTATCCGGCTACCACTGCTAGACATGTTGTCACACTGATATTGTTTGCGCCGTGCTCATACATCTTCATTCAGGGCAGGCTGCTGGCCATAAATTTGTAAGGTGGCAAGCATCTGGTCTTTGCAAACAAGCATTTGATTAGCTGAAGGATTGATTTGGGAGCGCGTGGTATTTCACATATAACTCATGTGATCAGTCTGTTCTCCAAGACCTATCGATGCCTGATAGGGGAGGCTTGCTTTGTATGTGCTTGATCATCCCAGAGCCGTTCCATTCCTTGATGATTTGCCTTCTTGATAGCAAGTATAAATACATCCCTTAATCAGTGGCAATATTTTTCTTTGTTTGTCAGTTTCATGGAAAACATCCACCATTGTATTTTGGCAAGTGTTGTAAGGTTAGTTTTCAAATGGTAAACGCGTGTTATGAATGTCTCAGCCATTCTGAGCACCTTCAGGGAAAGGAGAGAGTCTTCGGAGGCTGAATCAGGTGCTTTCCAGTAAGATAAGTTGGTTTTTCATGCCAGCCTTCCAGTAGTGTCACATCCTAAAAGGGCGTGGACACCTGACAGTGCAGTGGCTTTTAATGCTTTGTGTGATAGGGACACACTTCTGAGGATTATACAGCGATTCTGATCCCTAGCAGAAGGCACAAAAACAGAATCTTGTGGAAGTCTTGGGTAGAGTCTTGTGCAAAAATCTGGAGTTTTGTTGCAACTCTCTCTAGGGCATTGATGCAAGATGATTTTAGTGTCAGCCTTTTAATGAAGAAACTCCACTGAACAGTGTGGGGTAACAGCTTTGTTATTTCGTGTGATGACAAAATTCTTCGAGCAGCTTTTTGCCTGCTGTAGCATTTCCTCTGCAAAGTATGCAGTTAACTTGTCCTTGCGAGTGAGAGACAGTAGCTTATTGATTGTGACATGGCCTTCACAACATCCCCCAGCAGCGAGTTCCACAGATTGACTGTGTTGTGTGAATAAGTACTTTCTTTTCTGAGCTTTAAACCTGCTGGTTTTTAATTTCAGTGGGTGATGCCTGGTCTTTGTGTTATGTGAAGGAGTAAATAACACTTCCTTATTCATTTTCTTCACACCATTCATGTTTTTATAGATCTCTGTGACATCCCCCTTACTTATCTCTTTTCCCAACTGAAATGTCCCAGTCTTTTTAATCTCTCCTCATATGGAAGCTGTTTCATACTCTTAATCATTTTTGTCGCCCTTCTTTGTACCTTTTCCAATTCTAATCTATATATTTTTTGAGATGGAGCAACCAGAACTGCATGCTATATTCAAAGTACCATGGATTTCTGTAATGGCATTGATATTTTCTGTCTTTTTATTTATCGCTTTCTTAATGGTTCTTAACATTCTGTTGGCTTTTTGACCTTGACTACCAATACACATTGAGTGGATGTTTTCAGAGAACTATCCACAGTGACTCCAAGATCTTTCTTGAGTGGTAACAGTAATTTAGACCCCATCGTTTTATGGATAGTTGGGATTATGTTTTCCAATGTGCCTTACTCTGCATATATCAACACTGAATTTCATCTTCCATTTTTCAGAGTAACAGCCGTGTTAGTCTGTATTCGCAAAAAGAAAAGGAGTACTTGTGGCACCTTAGAGACTAATCAATTTATTTGAGCATGAGCTTTCGTGAGCTACAGCTCACTTCATCGGATGCATACCGTGGAAACTGCAGCAGACTTTATATATACACAGAGAATATGAAACAATACCTCCTCCCACCCCACTGTCCTGCTGGTAATAGCTTATCTAAAGTGATCATCAGGTTAGGCCATTTCCAGCACAAATCCAGGTTTTCTCACCCTCCACCCCCCCACACAAATTCACTCTCCTGCTGGTGATAGCCCATCCAAAGTGACAATTCTTTACACAATGTGCATGATGATCAAATTGGGCCATTTCCTGCACAAATCCAGGTTCTCTCACTCCCTCACCCCCCTCCAAAAACCCACCCCCATACACACACAAACTCACTCTCCTGCTGGTAATAGCTCATCCAAACTGACCACTCTTGTTTTTTCCTACCCCCCCACCCCAGATGTTCTGGTTTAACTTGGAGAGTGGTCAGTTTGGATGAGCTATTACCAGCAGGAGAGTGAGTTTGTGTGTGTATGGGGGTGGGTTTTTGGAGGGGGGTGAGGGAGTGAGAGAACCTGGATTTGTGCAGGAAATGGCCCAATTTGATCATCATGCACATTGTGTAAAGAATTGTCACTTTGGATGGGCTATCACCAGCAGGAGAGTGAATTTGTGTGGGGGGGGGTGGAGGGTGAGAAAACCTGGATTTGTGCTGGAAATGGCCTAACTTGATGATCACTTTAGATAAGCTATTACCAGCAGGACAGTGGGGTGGGAGGAGGTATTGGTTCATATTCTCTGTGTATATATAAAGTCTGCTGCAGTTTCCACGGTATGCATCCGATGAAGTGAGCTGTAGCTCACGAAAGCTCATGCTCAAATAAATTGATTAGTCTCTAAGGTGCCACAAGTACTCCTTTTCTATCTGCCATTTTGTTTCCCGGTCACCCAGCTTTCTGAGATCCCTTGGTAACTTTTTGCAGTCTGCTTTGGATTTAGCTATCTTGAGTAATTTGTACTATCTGCAAATTTTGCTACCTCACTGTTTACCCCTTTTTCCAGATCATGAATATATTGAGTTGGACTGGTCCCAGTACAGTTCCCTGGGAACACCACTATTTTACCTCTCTCCATTCTGAAAACTGACCATTTACACCTACCCTTTGTTTCCTATCTTTTATCCAGTTACTGATCCATGAGAGGACCTTCCCTCTTATCCCATGACTGCTTAGTTTGCTTAAGAGCCTTTAGTGAGGGACCTTGTCTAAAGCTTTCTGAAAGTCCAGTTACACTATATCCATTGTATCACCTTTGTCCACATGTTTGTTGACTGTCCTCAAAGAATTCTTGTAGATCTGTGAGGCAGGATTTTCCTTTACAAAAGGTGTGTTGACTTTTCCCCAACAAATTGTGTTTGATCTGTGTGTGTCTGATCATTCATCTTGTGCTTTATCTGTGCGGTTATTGATCCATAAGAATTCAAGATAATTTTCTTCTGAGTTATCAGTGACTTGGAGACAGATAAAGCCATATTTAATGTAGAGTGCCATTCCCTCTCTCCTCTTTTGCCCACTCAGTCCTTCCTAAATCGGTTATAACTATTGATGTTAACATTCCAGTTATTTGAATCATCCCACCAGGTTTCAGCAATACCAGTTAAATCAAATTTATGTTCATAAATGAGCAATTCCAATTCTGTTAGTTACTTGGGCTCCTACTATTAGCGCATAGGCAATTCAGGCATTTTTGCTCTGCATGTCCTCTGTTTCTTGATTAATTTTGTTCTCAACATCTTGATTCTGTACCTGCTGATTGCTCATATCTTCCCTCGTTTAGCACTCTCTTGACTACTTTAGCTAGCCTGTTGAACAGGCCTTTAAAGGCACACCTCTAGTGTCATGACACATTTTGATTCAATTCTGCAGATATATTTGTTCTTGCATTCCAGCTGCATAAGGAATGTTAAATGAACTGAGCTATCAGTGGGGCTAGCTGCTATGATTGGCAGGATTCGTACACAGGTGATTCAGTCTGGCATCTTGTGTAGTGTAGAGTTAAAGGCTGATAATGTTGGAATTAGCTCTCATTTTATGAGCGTTAGCTGATAGCTTGGTACTGTCAGTTGAGAGCCACAATTTAATTTTGTGATGGCTGCATTTTTGATATGCTTGTGCTAAAGTATAATAAAAGAGAGCTGATTTTAAACGCTTTCTTGAATATATATTTACATAATTGTTCTAATTTTGTCATATTTGGTACCATTGTGTTTGTGGGGAAAAAGGGCTTTCAAAGGATACCCAATTCTACCCATTTTTGATGACATTGCACTAGCAAAATTTCCACCAATTGGAGGACCTGGAGCTGGGAGAGTAGCGGATCTTTCTTGTCATGATAGATAGGGTGACACCACTGAAATGAGGAGTCTATAGATTTTTATGAATCAAATGACACCTCCTTTACCTTTCTGTCATTAACTTGCCCACAGAATTATTCATGCTCTGACTGCATTGCCTGTGGCTAGGAGTTGGAGCTCCCAGTGTGTCTGGTGCCCATGGTCCCCTCTCTCTCTCACATGTTTATCACTTAATGTCTTGTAAATATTAGTGTAAATAGAGTAGTGTTAGGAGATAGCTTACTAGTTTTAATTATTCTTTCATTCTGGATGGGATCTTCCTTTGATATTTTTATCAAACCCTCCAGCATTAGCTTTGAAATTGAGAAGTCCCTGGCGTTCAAGCATTGTCCTTCCTGCAGGGCTGTTATGCCCACGAGTGAGCAATGCTTACATCAGATGCCTCATATTCTTGGGGAGAGGGGCATGTGAGAGAGAAATGTAGCATCTGCAAATCATTCAAGAAGAGGTCACAGAAATAACAGTAGTTATGTTTGAGGGACTACTTTATTGAACAATCAATGCATCCAGCCCCTGATCTAGCCCATACAGGAGTTGGCAGAGCTGAGTATATACTGACTAGAAGTGCCCCTGAAGCTCTGCATCTGCTTACAAGGATGCAAAGACTCCTAGATCACATGAGGAGAAGAGATGTCATCTTCGCTAGGATCTTCTCACAAGGAACAAAAACTTGAATCAAGATCCAAGAAGGGCTACTCAAGCACTCGAGTCATCGTCACTCCTCGCACAAATCATCTCACGAGTCCTGTGGTACCAAATCAGAGTGAGAACTATGGCTCAACTCTCCCTGCTACTGTCTGAAGTGAGACATGACCTACTGGTGCCATTGATTTCAGTGCTGACAGTCAGAGCTATTTAGACCAGTACCTGCAGCAAAGTTACTTATTCTATCACCATGAAATTCCTTTAATTCTCATCTTTCCCACCTCACAAATAGGCCCATTTCCACTTAAGCTTTTGCTTAAGATAGCAGCGGGAGCTAGAGAGTAAGATGGCCGGCTAGGATGCCAGGAGAACAATGCAGCAGCCAGGAATATGACCCAATGAAACCAGTTTTAAGTTCCTCTTTCCCTGGCTCACATGCTGGGGAGGGAGGTTCTGAGCCAGGCTGTCTGGGCAACATTGCAGTAGACAAAGGAGAGGAAGGAACTGGATACCATAGACAACACTGGGAAAGATACACCATGATGGAGTGAATCTAAGAAGGAAAAAAAGATCAAAATAAAATATGAGTAGTAAGTTAAATTGTAATCTGTTAAATAGATAGTTGACTGTCAGTTTGTCACAAATAAGTACAGTAGATAGCTGTTTATTGCTTTGAATTACAGAGAGAGTGGCTTGGAGGAGAAAAAGAAACAAGTATTTTTCCCTCTTGCTATTAGTTTTAGTCCTTAAGCTAGAAAGCATTAAGTAAGTTTTTCAAGCTATGTTAATAAATGTTTATATTATGTTTTTAGAGAAAAGCACATTTTAGACACCAGATAAACAGCTACCTGTATAACATCTTTCTAAATAGTGTTTTGTAATGGCTAACCATCATGTCATGATACCTTCAATATTTTTTACACTTTAGTTTGATACACTTCTTTAAAATTTACTACTAGACAGATTATGTGCTGATGTCACTATCATTTGACACACCAGTCAAAGTTGTCATTTTTGTACCAGGTTGTTGGTTGTTTCACCCATCATGGCATATGTGCATTTACAAAAGGATGTTTGAGAGTGAAAACAAAACTTTGACGAGGGAAGGCGTTGCTCAATTTCTGGAGCTTTATGAAACAAAACGCCTTCCAAATTCACCAGGATTTTCAGAGGTAAGAGCATTCCCCTAACCAACCTCCCTCCCAACTATTTTCCAGGATAAATAGATATTTTAACCTGAAACATTTCCTAAATTGATTACCTGAATCATGAGGAGGAGTTAGACAGATTCTATAAAACCATATCAAGTATAGCTACATCAATAGTAATGACATTATTTAGAAGTGATCTCAGGACTAAGATTACCTTGGTCAAAGAAAGAGTGCCTATTGCAGTGTTCCTTGCCATTTAGCCACAAATCCTTATTTCAGGGACCAGTACAGTCTAACCTTAATTAGTTGAATCCCAGTTAACTGGGATTCTTTTTATACGAAGGTTGGATATGATCTCTTTCTCCCTGAGGGTTGCTGATGTTCCAGTTCTATAGAGCTCCTAAGCTTTTTCAGAACTGGAGCTGTTGAGCACCTCAGTTCCGCAGAACCATCTGGTTGTGAAGGAGATTACTGAGAAGGTTTTGAAGTCCATGCTCAGCATTTCACTACTCTAAGGACAGACTTTGAAGTCTGATGGTTATCTCCCCTTATTGTGGGAAGGTTCAGATATCTCTAGAGACTGTTGAATTATCAGTTTTTACTGTATCTCTTATAATAAATTATGAAAAAAGTCTTTCTTACTATATAATAAAGAGAGATTGTAGTTGTTAAAACTACACTCTCAGTTTTACTGTTGGAATAACATATTGCATTTGCATAGATTTAGTAGTTAGCTTACATCTCGCAGGGTATGAATGATCTATTTTGTACACCATCCAGGCCCACTTCTAAGAAACAGCTTGCAGGTACCTCAAAAGCCAAAGTTTCTGATTTATACAATTAAGGTCAATCTCTCATTAAAGTGACACCAACTTGATTTATAGTCAGTTTTTTTAAAAAAAGGTTAAAAGTAGCTACAATTACAGTACATGCCTCTGAGTCCTCCTGCCAATGTTATGGTTCTAATTTTTTTTTTTTTTTCTTGTTTTGTAAAAAATAGTTTTCTTCCTTTTTGTTTTATGCAAAACAGACCCAAATGGGAATGGATTGCAGTAGAGGAACTGACTATATACAAAGTGTTGTGAAATGTACAAAGTGATTTTTTTTTCTTTTTCAGTTATAGTACTCTTAAAGGTTACTTATGAATAGGACCCTACCAAATTCATGGTCCATTTTGGTCAATTTCACTGTCATAGGATTTTAAAAATAATAAATGTAATGGTTTCAGAAGTTTAAATCTGAAATTTCACGGTATTGTAACCATAGGGGTCACAACCCACAAGGGGGCTCGTGGGGCTGTCGCAAGGCTATGGTAGGGGGGTCGTGGTATTGCCACCCTTACTTCTCCTTTGCTGCTGCCTTAGGAGCCGGGCGCCCTGCTCTGAAGGCAGCACCACCGCCAGCAGCAGCGCAGAAGTAAAGCACTGCTGATGACCGGAAGCTGCTGCTGTCCAGCCGCCCAACTCTGTGAAATCTGGTCTCCCCTACAATAGCCAGATTTCATGGCGGAGATCAGATTTCACAGCCCATGACGCATTTTTTAAAACAATCCACGAATTTGGTAGGGCCCTACTTATGCAGTAGTGAGGAACAGTTGTGTGTGTTCTTGTTTGTTTGTTTGTTTTTTAAAGTTGACTGTTTTTACTAGTGATCAGTGAAGACTCACTCTCTTCCTCCTTTCAACTTCCATGTGCAACTAATATTAATGCCTTTCTTGTTCCTTGAATCAGTTTACTTCCTCTCCTCAATAGCCCAACTTCTGTACCAAATAGGCAAACCACCGCTCTATTAGTGTTGTTGTTCTAGCAAAAATGACTGACTGTACAAAGCTCACTGCTTAATCCTCTGCTGCTGTAGGTTAGTAATGATAAAAGTCTCTCTCATTAGTAGGAACCCTTTCTCTATCTTGTTTATCACAAGTAAAATCTACTTAGTGCGTGTATAAAATGTAAAATGTATAAATGTGTATAAAATGGTTTTAATGTAAATTTTAATTTTTCTCTCTCCAGTTTATTATCGGACCGTTAATGGATGCACTTTCAGAAAGTTCTCTCTATGGCAGGTAAACCATTGGTTATTTAGTTTAGTAAGTATTGAACAATGGGCCATTACATTTGACATAAGATATTGGTTGATATCACGTTAAACTTGTCAGTCAAGCAAGGGGAACCAGTTGACATAATTTTTTATACTTTCAAAAGGTCTTGGACAAGAAGCTTCTCAAGAAACTTACTTTGTCATGGGTGAGAGGTAAAAAAATTTTATGGATCAAAAACTGGCTAAGAGAAGGGAACAAAGCATAGGAATAAATGTTCAGTTTTCATCCTTGCAGAAGTTTAATAGTAGGATGCCTCAAGGTTCTTTATTAAGTCTGATATTGTTTACTGTATTTATTAATGGTCTGGAAAGGGGGATGAACGAGCAGTTGGGTAGCAAAATTTACAGAAGACACAAAGTTATTTAGCTTAATCAAATCTAAAGAAGGCCTGGAGGAAATTCAGAAGGAATGGACCAATCTAGATGAATGGGCAACATGTCAAGTGAAATTCAGTGTTCATAAATGCAAAGTGATACACACCCAAGGAGAAAAAAATAATTAACTATACATCTTATAGGGTTCTAAACGAACTGTATCAACTTAAAAAAAAATTGGCATCACTGTGGACAGCTCGGTGAAGGCTTTGGCGTGGTGTGTAGCTGTGGTCTAAAAAGCAAACAGTGTTAGAATGCATAAGGAACAAATGAGGAATAATATGAAAAACATAGTAATACCCTTATATAAATGGTATTGGTACATCCTCATTGGGAATAAGTGTGTAGTTCTGACCACCTTATCTCGGAAAGGATGCAGCAAAAGTAGAGGGTTCAGAGAGGGTGATAAAAAGGGCATTGAAAAATTCTACTGTGAAGAGAGATTGAAAAGATTGGGGTTGTTTATCTTAGAAAGGAGAAATATAAGTGTAGATATGATAAAAGTATATAAAATAATATAGTGAAGATAGGAAGCTTCTGTTCTCTGTGTCTCACAGCACAAGAACAAGGGAGCAGTCAATGAAGTCAAAAGGTGGCAAATTCAAAACTGATAAAATTTCTATGTAATTAGACTTTGAAACGCTTTGTTACAGGATATCTTGGAGGCCAAGAATCTATTGTGACCTCTTTTGTTCAATGTGTATTTGAGTCTGCTAGAATGGGTAGTGAGGAGACATGGGTTGTAGTGCACTTGGTATGCTGATGACATCCAGCTCTAGGTTTCTATCACATCCGACCCAGCCAGAACAGCAGCAGAATTAATTTTTGAATGCCCTAGGTGAACCTGGAGTTTGGATAAGTATTAGTTGACTGACTGTTCAAACTCAAACCGTAATAGACCTAGGATGTCTACACTAGTTGGCCTAGCTGTGTGTACACTGGGACTTAATTACAGCTTAATTACGTAGCACAGGGTATGAAATTTTTTACAGCCCTGAGCGATGTAGTTAAGCCACCCTAACTCTGTAGTGCAGACCAGCCCTGAGATAGTGTTGGTGGGTTGGGGAGAGCAGCTGGAAGAGTTGGTAGAACTTACATCTGTGCCCTTCATAAAGGACATGTAACCACCATTTGTAAAACACGTGCAGTTTCGGGGTAGCATTGGATCCAACTGCTCCTGGATGCCCAGGTTGGGGCTGAAACCAACAGTGTTTTTCTGCACCTGGCAAGAAGAGTGTGACCTTTTCTCTCTGCTACGGCCCTTGCCACAAAAATCTATGACTTTGTCACTTCAAGATTAGATTGCTATAATGTGTCATACATGGAGCTGTATTGGGATATTCAGAAGATGAAGGTAGTGCAAAATGCTGTAGCCTGCTTATTAAGTGGAATTGCATGTTGGGAGCACATTATCTCCATGATCTCTGCTGACTTTCGGTATGTTTCTGTGTAGAATTCAAGGTGCTGTTTTTAACCCATAAAGTGTAAATGGTTTTGGAACCTGATTACCCGAGAGCTTGCCTCTCTTCTTACGATATTCTGTCGTAACTGAGATCAATAGAGGCATTCTATCTGGATCTCCCTCGATATAAATAAGAGGGAACTGCTGTCCGTGCATTCTATATGAAAGATCCTCAGTTTTGGAGATTGCTCCACCTCTTCTTGGTCTGCCAGAGGTTGGATTTGTTTGCCTTCTGAGCACTCTACAAAGCCCATCTTGTTCCCCTCTTTGTCAAGGCTGTTCAGGGAAGGAGTTGAGGTGGAAATATTATGGGCAGTCTTTTGTCTGTATTTTTCTGAGAGAGACGAGGTGGACGAGGTAATACCTTTTATGGTCTCTCTTACCAACAGAAGTTGGTCCAATAAAAAGAGATTACTTCACCCACCTTGTGTCTTTAATATCCTGGGACTAACATGGCTGCAACAGCAGTGTATATTTTTCGTAAAAAGAAAAGGAGGACTTGTGGCACCTTAGAGACTAACCAATTTATTTGAGCATAAGCTTTCGTGAGCTACAGCTCACTTCCACAGATGCATACTGTGGAAAATACAGAAAATGTTTTTATACACACAGACCATGTATCACACAGTATGCATCCGATGAAGTGAGCTGTAGCTCACAAAAGCTTATGCTCAAATAAATTGGTTAGTCTCTAAGGTGCCACAAGTACTCCTTTTCTTTTTGTGAATACAGACTAACACGGCTGTTACTCTGAAACCTATATTTTTCTTGTAATTTTTAACATGTGGGATCGGCACTGAGAGCACTGGATGAGTGGATATAGGTGTGTTTTAAAAAGTTAGAGAAATAGACAGAGATTGGACATTTATATGGATACCAAGAATATCCAGAGTCATAAATAGTTAATGCTGATACATTTTGGAAAGGATATAAAACCTCATGTTTCAGGTCTTAAACCTGAACTTTTAGGGATTAAGATGAAACCTGCATTGGGATTACATTATCCCACATCTGGTACTGCAGGGTTTCTTGTATCTGTCTGGGAATCATCTGATGCTGTCAGAGATAGGAGACTGGACTAGATGGACCACAGTTCTGATTCATCATGGCAATTGCTGTATTTCAGTTTCAATATTTACATTTTCAATACCCTTTAAAAGTATCAGAAGTACTTCAAAAAAAATCCCCCTCTCCCCCAATTCTTCATATTGAAACACTTTACTTTGATTGGCTGTTTGTATTCTAATGAGTTAGACAATTAGGTAATGTTTTTGATTAATTTGTTTTATAAGGGGCTTTGAGATCCCTCTTTATAAAGTGCAGTTAATGTGCATAAAGTTAATTTTATGTTTGATTAAAAACAGGTCACCAGGCCAGTTGATAGGAGCTTGTCCTCCTTTAGGGATGAAGTTACAGAAGTTTTTGTCTACTTACCTCACACTCCTTCCAGAAGAAGAAAAAAGTATGTTTTAATTATTTTTTTTCTTTCGAAAGATAAGGGAAGTAAGGGTAATGGATCCATTTCCAGTATCTAATGTAAATGTTTACGAGTGTGTTCTCTCCCTGCTAGTGTACTGCACCTGTCATAGACTGAATCACAAGAGTTCTCCATCGTCTGTCTATCTCTGGTTTTTAAAATGTTTTCATACAAAAATGTCGTTTTCTTTGAGTATGTGTCAGGGTGGATCCCGCTGTAGGTGCATGTGTGCCCAGTGCACATGAGACCTCAAATTTTTGAGCAAGTGTATCTGTTGGAGCTGTGCATGTGCCCTGTGCTTCCTTGTGCTCCCATGTGAGGGCGTCAAAGGAAGAACAGTCACAACGTCTCTTCAGTTCTCTTTTACTAACTGTGCCAGCAAGACAGAGCCGGAAGTTGCTAGTTTGTAGCTCAGACTAACTTCTTCAGAACCGTTTATCTCTTGTTTTCAACTGCCATGATCTGAGCTGACCCGCCTGGACCAAATTTTGCTGGTGAGACCCTATATGTCCCTTCTCTGTACATCTATCCCCCCTCCCCACCCATGTACAGACCTTTTACCCCTGACCTAACAGGGTTCATCAACATGTTGCACTTGAAACCTGCAGGTTTCAAGTCCTGTCCATCCTGCAATGGACTATTCCCTCTGAAGGATGGATGCAGTGGGTATCTCTGTTCTCTGGGTGAATTGTACAACAGATGATCAATATGGATGTGCAAGTTGCACAAGACAAGGCTGAAACGCCACCTTTTGGAACGGTTCATAAAGGAAACCAAGTTCCAAAATCCTACTAGTGAACAAACCAGTGTTATCAAGTGACCCACTGAGCAGTCAGGCATCGCCTAAGACTGGGGCAAAAAAGAGTGCCAAGGAAAGAAGCTGACCTCAACAACTCCCATGTTGATGTCAGGCACTGAAAGAGGCTGCTCCAAGCTCTAAGGCAGAAGCACAAGAAGGAGATCTGTGTCCTCCCATAAGGACAGACAGCAAGGCCTTCAGAGAGAAGTTCTTCATACCCCACAGAGTGTCAAGGACCAGAGAGAGGGAGCAAACTGTGACACAGCAGACTCCTCTGGAACTAATCCTGGTGCTCCGACAGTGTTCTCTTTGGTGTTTGACTCTGGCCTCTGAGCATGAGACTAGGGAAAAACCAGGTCCGTTATCGGTGCTGAAACACCTACCAGCACCAGTATGGACCTTAGCGCTGAGAGCACCTTTCATGTTGGTGCTGCCTCTAGAGGAAGTCTACTCTTCATTGCAGGCATTGAGAAACAAGCCTTCATAATTGAGAAAAGTCGGTTTCCCCAGTGGCATCCATGACCAGGCCACTGATGTCTGAATATCAGGAGGAGCCAGATCCAGGTGCAGATCAATATCAGTGCCCCATCTTGCCACCAAGGGATCTCTCATCTTTGTTGCCAGGTGACTTTAGAAAGGCTTTTGACATAGTCCCACAAGACATTCTCTAAAGCAACCAAGGGAACTATGTTCTAGATGAAAATACTATTGGGTGGGTGCACAGCTGATTGACAAAAACATACTCAAAGAACAGTTTTCAATGGTTCACTGTCAAACTGGGAGGATTCCTCAATTGGGATCTTGCAGGAGTCTGTCCTGCATCTGTATTATTCATTGTCATTAATGACTTGGATGATGGAGCAGAGAGTACATTCATAAAGTTAATGGATGACACACAGCTGGGAAGGGTTGCAAGCACTTTAGAGGACAGAATTAAAATTCAAAATGATCATGATAAATTGGAGAATTGATCTGACCTCAGTAAGACGAAATTCAATAAAGACAAATGCAAAGCACGACACTTAGGTAGGAAAAATCAAATGCACAAGTACAAAATTGGGGAATAATTGAATGGGCAGTAGTACTGCAGAAAAGGATCTGGGGGTAATAGCGGATCGTAAATTGAATGTTCATCTGCAATGTAATGCTGTTGCATAAAAGGCAAATGTCACTTTCTGATGTATTAAAAAGAGTGTCATATGTAAGAGATGGGAGGTAACTGATCTGCTCTAATGGCACTGGTGAGGACTCAGCGAGAGTAAAGATGTGGACAGATTGGAGAGAGTCCAGAGAAGAGCAACAAAAATAAAAGGTTAAGAAAACATGACCTATGAGGAAAGATTGAAAGAATTGGGCATGTGTACTCTGGAGAAGAGAAGTCTGTGGGAGGATGTAATGATCTTCAAATATATAAAAGTTTTGTTATAAAGCGGATGGTGATCAATAGGTTCCATGTCCATTGAGGGTGGGACAAGAAGTAGGTGGCTTAGTCTGTAGCAAGGAAGATTTAGGTTAGATAACAGGAGATTTTTTTCTAACTATAAGGGTATTTACGCTCTGAAACAGGTTAACTAGGGAAGTTGTGGAATCCTAATCATTGGAAATTTTTAGGAACTGGTTAGAAAAACATCTGTCAGGGATGATCTAGGTATACTTAGGGCACGTATACACTAAAAACTTAAGTCAGCCTATGTTAGATTGACTTACAGCCACCGGAATAATTACTGTGGTGGTTCACGTCCAAACTATCCTCCTTTGATTGGTGGTGTGCGTCCTCACCAGGAGCGCTTCCACTGACCTAAGAGGGGCAGTGTGGGGAGCTGAGAGCCCAGTCTCAGCTCTGCTCACAGCTCCCTGCCAGGAGCCTGGCTGCTTCATGGGCTCTCAGCTCACTGCTCCACGCCAGCTCTTCCTGCCCCCTCTTCCTCCCCTCTCCCCCCGACTCTCAGTACTCTGCTGGGAGCACAGCTGCCTGCGACCCCCACCACCCTCTCGCGTCCCCGCTGGGAGTGGGGCAGCTGCCTGGGCAGCACCCAGGATCTTTGACCCAGGCAGCACCCAGGATCCAGTGTGGAGCCAGACGGGTGCAGTCTGACTCCAAGCAGCCAACAGCTGATGTAAGTAATGCAGTGTCTACATGGACACTCTGTCACTCTAACTACACCAACATAAGCCCTATGCCTCTCGTGGAGGTGGAGTAATTATATTGGTGTAGTAGGGCACTTACGTCGGCAGGAGCAAGACTGTAGCTTGTACACTGACGTAGTTAGGTCAATGTAAGCTCTCATGGCAGGAGAGAGGACCTTAAGGACATTATTAAGCAGGGCCAGCTGGTGTCCAGGATAGTGATGGATGTCTGAGACACCATGGCCAGGTGTATGGCCAACTCTGGTAACTATTTGACGGGCATTGTGGCTTCAAGCAACGGGCATCTCAGGAGAGGAATAGGCCATAATTGAGGACTTGCCTTTAGAGGTCTCAGAGCTGTTCAGTAATCAGACTGACTGTGCTCTTCACTCCATAAAGAACTCAAAAGCTACCCTACACGTTCTGGTGATTAATACCCCTGCTTCATACCTCAAGACCTATTGTTCTCAGCCTCAACCAAGACAGCATACACTGCCTACCACCTCAGACTATCAAGCTAAGAAACATCCAAGATACAACAGGGGCATCATTCTTCCTCTTCGTCAGCAACAGGACCTACACCTATGATTTGTCAGCAGATGTGATGAGGTGAGAGTCTGATCAGATCCAGTCTAGAGAGTGCCATCTTCAGAAACTGCCTCACTCTATTGTACGAGACATAGTCTGCCTTGACATCAGTCAGATGGGTGTTAGAGGACATTGTCTGTGTCTTCCTTAAGATAGCCTACTACAAACAGAAGTGGCCTCATTGCTTTGTCTGGGAGCCACAGAGGTGGTACCAGTAGAGTTCAGGAGAAGAGGCTTCTGTTCCCAGTATTATCTCATTCCAAAGAAGAAAGGGGGTCTTTGTCCTAACCTAGACATGAGAAGCCTTAGCAAATACATATGGCATCTCAGGTAATGCTTGTTTCCATCATTTTGTCTTCAAGCTCAAGACTGATTCATGGCTCTCAACTTATAGGATGCATACTTCCATAAAGCAATCCATCTAGCGCACAGGAAGTACCTTAGACTCTCAGTGGGTCCTGACCACTACCAGCAGAGGATTCTGCCCTTTAGACTCTCAGTGGCACCAGAAGTGTTTACAAAATGTCTGGTAGTAGGTACATTTAAGGAGGTAGGGTATGATGTCTATTTCCTGTCTGCCCGGTTGGCTGATCAGAGGTAGGTACCAGTGGGGACAGCCTTGGAATACATCCTTTTCTCCCAACCAGGATTAAGCTTAAACTACAAAAAATTGTTCCTCCCACTATCACAGATGATAGAATTCATAGGAGCTTTGATTGAGTGCCATTCGCCCATGCAGCTACGTTGAGGTCCATGTATGCCCTGTCCAGATACTACAGGTACCAAAGGGTCACAGTGGCGCACCCCCAGCCCTTCTAGATACTATTTGAGGACTGGACCCAGTGTATGTATATAAAAAAGGGGCCATTCTCTGTCCCCTCCCAGCTACGACTGTTATCACAGATGCTTCAGGGACAGGTTGGGGTGCCTACCTGAACCAACTACAGATGCAAGGTACCTGGTTTTAAAATGACTTAAGACTATACATGAACATCCTGGAGCTGAGGGTCATCAGACTAGCCTGCGAAGCATTCCTGCCAGGTCTGGGGAGCTCTACAGTTTGGATTCTCATATACAACATATCACCTATGCCCTATATTTACAAACAGAGAGGTACCTGATCATCCTCTCTTTGACAAGAAAGCCGTCAAGCTCTAGAAGGGGTGTTATCAACATGGGATAACCCCACTGGCAGTACGGCTCTTGGGGATCAGTAATGACTTGCTGGCTTTCTAAGCAAGCATGCAGTGACTAGCCGTGAATGGGCTATGAAGTTCATCATATTCTGCCAGTGGATGACCCCCATAATAGAATTGACAGAGGACAACACCAAATGCCCAAAGTTCCGCTCCAGAAGAGATGTGAACCCAGGTTCCTTGCCAGACATCTTTCTCCTCCGGTAGTCTTGAGCACTCCTCTATGCCTTCCCACCACTTTCCCTTCTCCTCAAGATAACTTCAAAGTCAGGAGGGACAAAGCTACAGCTATCCTAATAGCCCCTGAGACAATTTTGGGTGTCAGAACTCCTGCAGATGTCCGCATGACCTCCTGTTCATCTCCCAGCCTGCCCAGACATATCTCGAGCTAAGATCAGATCATGCATTCAGATCCACAGTCATTACACCTGACTGCTTGGGTGTTGGCTATTTTAGCAATACTGGAAGAGATGCCTCTCTTCGGGTTCAAAAAATTATCATACAAACTAGGGATTTGCCCACAGGAAGACCTATTCCTCAAAGTGGAAAAGATTCTCCATTTGACCCTCTGAAGATCCTGGACTGTATGCAACTCCTGAAGCAGATGGGCCTGACATTCAGGTCTCTTGGTCTATCTTTCAGTAATATTGGCATGTCATGCTCTGGAACAGTTGCATGATCCAGTTGGAAATGCTGTGCATTTCCACCCGCTGTCAGTTGGCTGGTGAACCTTTCCCTCAGCATATCAAGGAACATGCCACCAGGGCATAGCCTGCAGCTATTGCCTGCCTCAGAAACCTTCCAGTCCCTGAAAACTGCAAGGCTGCAATGTGGAGTAACCACTGACTTCCATGAAATATTATTTCTTTGACTTGGCAACCAGGGCAGACACCAAATTTGGAAGAACAGTAGTATTTCTTTGAGTGACTGAAAATGTCCATTTCACTGTAGGTGAGTGCATGCCCAATGCATGGTTGCTGGAGATTTTTTTTTTTTCCCTCAGCAGAACCTGTTAGGGTGGCTTGAGCATCCTCTGCTGCTGCATGCAGGTATAAAGGGTGGAGCTGGCCCCTCTCAGTTCCTTCTTACCAACCATGATGGTTGTTGCAGTAGTAAGGCTGTAATCGCTCCAAATTCTTCTCTCATTCTTTGTAAAATATATCCAGTTTTGCTTAGTGAAGTTTCATAGAATTTAGGGAATCTGTAGTTAAGATAATTAGCTACTTATAAATTTCAGATTTAGGTCTTAGACTGCCAGGTTCAGCTTTCAGTACTGGGAGCAGGACTGGAACTGTACCTCCATCTCCGGGATTAAATCATGTTGTTCATTCAGCAAACCAATGCCGGTGAGCGACTTGCACCCCAGCTGCCTTAATCACTTGGGGGAGTCCCATGTTAGTGACAAATGTCACATTTGCAAAGGTTATAAGCCTTGCTTTAAAAAGTACAGAGCGGCCAAGCTTAAGTGTATTCTTGTGGAGGTGTCACTCATCCTCTCCTGGAGTTGTCCAGTTTGGAGTGGGCGCTGGGTATGTCAGTATTGGTCCACAGTGCTCCTCCTGTATTGTCTGACTCCAGCGCTTGATCACTGTCATTGGTGCCAAGGAAGAGGCACAAAACCTCCAGAGATTCAGTATCTCTGTAAGCAAGACACAAGAAGTAATTCTTCTGTTCTACTCTGCGCTGATTAGGCCTCAAATGGAGTATTGTGTCCAGTTCTGGGCACCACATTTCAGGAAAGATGTAGACAAATTGGAGAAAGTCCAGAAAAGAGCAACAAAAGTGATTTAAGGTCTAGAAAACATGACCTGTGAGGAAAGATTGAAAAAATTGGGTTTATTTAATCTGGAGAAGAGAAGACTGAGGGGGGACATAAGTTTTCAAGTACATAAAAGGTTGTTACAAGGAGGAGGGTGAAAAATTGTTCTCCTTAACCTCTGAGGATAGGGCAAGAAGCAATGGGCTTAAATTGCAGCAAGGGTGGTTTAGGTTGGACATTAGGAAAAACTTCCTGACTGTCAGGATGGTTAAGCCGTGGAATAAATTACTTAGGGAGGTTGTGGAATCTCCATCATCACTGAAGATTTTTAAGAGCAAGTTAGACAAACATCTGTCAGAGATGGTTTAGATCAGTGATTCTCAAACTTTTCTTTTTGTGGATCACTTGAAAATTGCTGAGGGTCTCGGCAGACCACTTAACGATCTTTCCAAATGTTGTTTGTACCGTTTAACTATTGTAAAGTGCTTTGGATAAAAAGCACTATATGTTTAAAAAAACCTTAATCATTAATGTTTTTTTGTTCTACAAATAAAAGCGCACAACTCATATTTTAATATCCGTCATCTTACCTTTCTAATGCGATGGATGTGCCCTCTCTCCCCTGCTGTGGCAGCCCCCAAGCTGGGGCTGGGAAGGAGTGGGGGTCTCTCTCCCACCAAAGCAGCCATAGAGCTGAAGCTGGGAAGGAGGGCCCTCTTTCCCTGGCAGCTGCAGCCCTGGAGCTGGGGAAAGTTGCCTCTTTCTCTGGCCTCTGCAATCCTGCACATCCCAAATTCTACACACACCCCTCCCGCTTACCCCATATTCCCCCCAAGGCCACCACCTCACCTTGCATGAGCTGCTTCTCCAGGGTCCAGGCAGGCGTGGCTCCACTAATTAGGTTGATGGCCCTTCATTCTCTTGTGTGCGGTTGCCCAGGCGCGCACCTTAGAGGGAACTATCTGCGGACCACAGTTTGAGAACCTCTGGTCTAAATAATATTTAGTCCTGCCATGGATGCAGGGAACAGGACTAGATGACCTCTTGAGGTCTCTTCCAGTCCTACAATTCTATGATTTACAAAAATATTCCGCACCCAGTAATTCCCACTGAGAACAACAGAGAAATAGCTTTCCCCTCTCTCTCAGTGATGGCATTTTGGTTCTAAGTGTCTGATCTGTGTACACACCATATGGTTATTTCTCAGCTATGCAGCATATGATTCTGGATTACAGTCTTAGTGGTCAGTCATAATGCAGGGATTTGTATAGTTGCTGTAGAGTTATTTTTCAGTGACAGTACTTCAGACGTACAGTTGTCTCTGTGATAATTCTTCTGCTCTGTGTGGTTTTGGGTTCAGAATTTTGAAGCTGTTTTCCAGCAATGCAGACAGCGCTTCAGCCTCTTGCTTCCTTTGGCAGGAACCAAAAACATCAGAAGTTTACAAGAAACAATGTCGAAATAAATCAAAAGCAAACAAAAGAAAAAATACTTTAAAAATGCTTAAGAACCCACTGACTAACTTTCCTCCTCTTGAGATCTCTTCCAGCCCTGCATTTTTATGATTTTATGATTCATACTCAGTCCTTCTATTGAAGTAATTGGCAAATACGTCTGGTATTCATTGATTTCAGTGGGATGGGCCCCAATCTCACTCTTGGATCACACAGATCATATTTCAAAATCAGAACCTAGGATTGAGCCATTTCTCTTCCTCCAAGTCTCTTCCTACAGTCCCTGGGTCTGGTCTCCACAATAAGCGTTGTATATTAGAGTTTTTAGTTTCTCTTGTTTGCTTGCACATGGTAAATCTTCTTTCCAAATTCAGTTCTGGAACAGTGTTACAAATGTATGGCAGATATTTTCAGGAGAAGGAGGAGCCTTGCTGACCTGTTGAGAGAAAAAGGAGATAGGGAAAGGAGATAAGAGGGAGGAGAGAAGGCAAATGAGGAAGAGAAAAGGAGGTAGGAGGAAGGGCCCAAATGTAATATTTTTAGAAAGCAATTTATCTTTCCGCAGTTAAGCAGTCCATTTTGTTTTCTCTAGTTTTTATTCTTTCATTTAAAAAAATTAAATATTGAATTTCCTGTAGCACAGTAACCTAGTTAGAAGAGAAGTAATGGACGCTCAATAAGCTTTTCTAGGAAGTTGTATTTCAGTAACTGTCGATGGAAAAGTATTTATTTAAAACAAAGTATCTCACGCTTGTGCTTGTGCAGTTCACAGTTTTCCTGAAAAGCTACTGTCCTTTCTGTGGCAGTGCTGGTAGCACTGCACAATCAGTTAGAAACCGTTATAAAATAGATCATTTAAAACCAAATTAAATATTAACATTGAAACCAAATAGTAGCAGATAATCCTTGCTGTTTAAGGGCTTGATTTTGGCTTTCTTGCTCAAGCAGTGTAGGACTGAGCCTGAATCTTTATAATGAAAGCACCAGGACTCTTTCCTCTCCCTGCACCTCCATCATTTAAATGGTTTCAAAAGAACAAGAAATGGATTCTGGCTATACAAAATGGAAGTTTGCATTGAAAATCTTACTTTCTCAGTCAAGATATTCTTTCAAAATACAGTAGTTTCCATATTGTAGTATTTCAGCAGACCTACAAAATAATTTTTTTTTTTAATTTGCTCTTATTTAAAGGTAGTTTCCTGTTAAAGTTTATTCAGAAGATGACAAGTAGGCACTGGTGTGCTGTTCCCATTTTGTTTCTGTCTATGGCACTGGCATGTATCCCATCATATAAAGCACTGGGTACAGAAGGACTTCATGCTCTAAGGTAACACACTTCAGCGGTTTTATGTCCCTTACTTATGCACAGGTTCTGGGAGACTAATAAAACAGTTCTGGGGAATGCACTGACTCTTTTTGGGAAAATTTAAATAATCAAATGTAGTCGAAAGACTGAAAGCTTAAACTCGTAAAGAAACCTTTTTTCTCTATCCTTCCCCACTCTCTTCTACTATGGTCCAATAGAAAAGTTTTCACTTTTCACAAAGCCATCACTCTATATCTGACCTATCAGTCCTTATCCTCAAAGGAAACCTGCACAACACTTTCAAAAGATGAGCCTGGGAGCTTAAATTCATAGCTTTGCTAGACACTAAAAATCATGGACCGAATAGAAACATTGGATTTATGCCTTATTACAACAATCTGAACCCACTGACAACCTCTCCCAGCTGCTGCTCCCTCTGCTCTTCCTTTCCTCCCTGTGTCTGGAGAGGTGTTTAATGGGGCACTTTACCTTGAATGGTCCCTTGAAATATGTGTTAACTGCTTATGCCACACAGTCAGTTCAGATCTTGTATTTGGCAGTGACACTTTGAGTTAGGCCATGTCTACACTTACAAGCTTACAGTGGCACAGCTGACTGGCAATTAACAGCGCTGCAACTTTCTCGCTCAGGAATGTGAAAAAACACCCTCCTGAGCGCAGCAAGTTGCAGCGCTGTAAATCGCCAGTGTAAACAGTGTCCCAGTGCTGGGAGCTGTGCCCCTCGTGGAGGTGGTTTTTTAGAGCAGCGCTGCGACCACACAAGGCACGTCAAAGCACTGTCAGTGTAGACTAGCCCTAAGATTGCTCAAGTAGCTGCATTACGTTGATAGGAGAGAGCTCTCCTGTCGACATAATAAAGACAGCTCAATGAGCAGCGGTAGCTATGTTGACGGGAGAGTGTGTTGACTGGTGCTTATGCTGGCAAAACTGTCGCTTGAGGTGGCTGTTTTTTCCCCACACCCCTGAGCAACAAAAGTTTTGCGGACAGTGCTAGTGTTGACATGGCCTTAGTTTCCCAGACCTGAAGAAGAGCGCTGTGAAAGCTTGTCTCTCTTACCAACAGAAGTTGGTCCAATAAAAGATATTACCTCATCCACGTGGTCTCTCTCTAATATCCTGGGACCAACATGGGTATGACTACACGGCATACTTGCTAGTACAAATTTTCATGTTCTTCAGAGGCTTTGACTCTGTAAAGAGGCTTTGACTCTTTGACTCAGTAAAGAGACCTCTTAAGCAAGCTCTTTTGCATATTCCTGGTATTTAAGAATATAAGCACAGCAGTAAATTAAGCAGCATTAAACACGTGTAGCCAACAGTATTCTGATTAAAGAACACATTTAAAGTGAATGTGAGGGACAAACTGAAACTTGTGGCAAATTTTTCTCCCATGTTGGTCTTGGTTAGTTCCCTAGTGGATATGCCAAGGTCTAGTGGCAGAAAGTCTGTCTTAAGAGATTTTAGCAGCAAGCACAACCCTTTTGTAAGCCGTGACACAGCACTGTTTTTGCAACTACTTCCCACAACCCTCAGCACGTGAGGCTGTCTGGGAAGGGGTTATGGTCAGGGCACAAGAATGATGTGCTAATTCAGTGCATTTCCTGGTTTCCTTTACCACTAAGGATTTTACGGAGAACTCTCTGGAATGTAAAGCTACTCTCCTCTGGCGAACTTCCAAGTGAAAGCAATATTTCAAATGGTGCTTACCCTGTTTTAGGGGTGAATTCCCCTCTTTGGGTAAAGCTATATCCGCTTGCTTAAAGGGCATAAAATTTGCAGTCCAACTTCTACCCACCCAATGGGGGTGAATTAACTCATAGACTGCAATTTTTAGTTTTTAGGGGAAACTGTTTTGATTTAATTGGAGAGCTCTTCAGTGGGGGATAGTGCCTTTAACCTATGTGTTTAACATTAGAAGGTTCTTTTGCAGTACTCATGGCAATATTACATTATCATTAATTATGGAGGCATTGGTCATGAATTTATAGTTAAGATTAAATCAGTTTTCATTTCAACAGGCACTTTAAACTTTTATTAACATGGCCAAAACCTAGATTGTAAATTTTGAGTACAATTCGCATTTTTCTTGTTGGTTTGAAAATTGGATTGATTCAGAGAGAAGAATAATTCCAAAATCATCCCTTTTTGAAGTTTTTCAATGGATTGTTTCATCTTTCTTAGATTCTCTTTTGCAGGACATCTAAGACATTGAGCTCTTTGCTTTGCTCCATGTGCTGCTCCTTGTGTGCTGATTAATACAGTATCAATTACAAATACATTGTGCTTGTGTTTGTTATGAGTTTTCACTTTTTCTCCATAAATGGAAAAAGAAATGCACCAAGATGAACCCACTATATTTAGCACTGATGATGTAATACATCCACTTTGATGAAATAATCTGTGGGTGGGTGAGAGAGACAGAGGAAAATCAATCAGCCAATCCATCCACCAAATACCCCTATAACCTAGGAGAAATTCTGTGAGCTGGACAAGAGACAATCATGAGCCTCATGCAGCTCCACTCTTATTGTTGACCAAAGGCATGAATGTGGATCCTAGAACGTAGATGATTAAGATCTGCCACTGCATTTGGCAAATAAGTTAATAGCAGGAATAGGATTCTAAGGTGGTAGACCCAGATCTTAGCTGTTTGGCTGCATTGCCTTTCAGATAATCAAATCACCTCCAGTCTCTAACTGCTCAGCCTCATGCTTCTCCCAGAGTCTGAGATAGAACCCTGGATTCTTCAAATAGGGTGCCTAAGGGCGCTCCATTTCAGGTGTGCATGTGCCACATGGGCCCTTGATCGGAGATTTTCAGTTAGCAGTGTCCATTTGGCCTGCATGGATGCCCTATGCCTCCTTGTGCCAGATACTGAGGCTGTATGGGGTATGCGGGCAAACCACCCTCAGCTCCTTCTCAACTGCTCTGGCCTGAGATGGAGCCCTAGTATGTCCGCCTTGAGCATGCATTGATTTTTTCCTAATATTTCTATAGTGGGTAAAATAGTTTTTATAGTTAGGTAGTGAGAGGATTGTTTTACTCCTCTTTCCCCTCAGAGAGAGGTTTTTTTGAGGCAGGGAGTGCCTGACTCTCCAGGTTTCAGCTGATGTCTCTCCTGCTGTACCTGTGAGTAATGGCCTTAAAGTGTGTCCATTGCTTAGGGGAGTTCCATGTCTCCCAGTAGTTCAACTTCTGCCTGGCCCTCAAGTCCAGGGCAAGGAAAAATAGGGAGATTAAACACAGACTGCTAATGATGGAATGCGCCCTTTGGCCAGCTTCTAAGTTAGGTTGGGAGACCCCCTCCCTTGCCCCCCACAAGCCCTTTTCTCCCCCCTCCCCCCCCAGGATGGGGAAGGCTTCCACAAAGAGGAGTGGGCTTAAGGAGCCAGCTCCAAAAGGTCCAGGTGAGATCCACTGTCTCTGAAGCTTCAACCTCTTGACTTGGTACCATTAAGTTGAAGGACTCCTCCTCCAGTACTAGTGGGACCGTAAAGTTCCAGAGCACAAAGGAGAGAGACATGGCTCCAGGAGGGCCTGGGTACCTTCTACCAGCAAGGAGGGGAGCACAGACACTTGGACTGGCACCACCAAGTTCAGCATAGTTGTCAGTACTCATGCATGTGGTACCCTCAGCACTGATTAAGCAGCGGTGCTAGACACCGTCGGCATCTATTTCAGTACATCAATTATCAGCTTCAGTGACTGTGCCCTTGAATGCTGCATCAGTACCACAGGAGTTCAGACATACTCAGGATTTCTCAATAACAGATGAACCGGAGTCCCTGCTCCTGGTGGGTACTGAGAATCTCTGGGTACTAAGATCCCGATCTTTGGCCTACTGTCATCTGGACCACAAGACTCTCTACTGTTTTCTACATGTGCTCCTCCATTGGATGAGATGGAGGAGGATGAAAGTGACTTCCAGTCAGCCTCCTCTATTTCTGTTTATGGTTCTCCAAAATATTCTTTCAGAAACATGTTCTTTGAAAGTCATAGGGAATATTGGACTCATTATTGAGGGTGATGGAACCAATCCTGCATGCCATCGCCACTTCTGTACTACAGGCCCTTCCAATGACCATACTGGGACCCCAGGTTGCCCATCAACAGCAATTTTCCAGCTCACTGGTGTCCAGCTCACTCAGCCTCTGTCCCTGGCAACTGAGCCCATGCCGGGGGCGGCCCGCTGCTGCCACCATCTCCCCAGCCAGGCTCTCTCTCAGGTAGCTGCTGTTCTGCACAGAGCAGTGACCTGGAGCAGCCATCATGAGAAGTGGCTGGTCCCACCCCTTCTGCATCCTGCCCAGGCCTGGCTGCCAGGGACAGGAGCTGAGCATGCCAAGGGCAGGTGCAGCGGAGGACAGAGCCCCTCTTCCTTGCACCCCAGCAGGCCAAGCAGAAATCTGGGTGTGGGGCACTTAATGCTGCATGCCCCCCTACACATCATCTATGAGGAACTGTGTTCAGTAGCTGGGACACGTGGCAGCTTGAACCTTTGTGACCGATCAGACAAAGCTGTGTCTCCACTGCCTCCAGGGTTGGCTCAGAATGACCTGTTCTCCAGTCAAAGACACCTTGGGTAGACAGGTGATAGTTCCTCTGCCACGTGAGGAACAACTTAGACTATGGGAGGATCAACTCAACGTCTGTGCAGGCATTCCTTTCTGTAGCGCAGCCCCATCAGTAACTTTAACAACAGATTTATCACTGTTGGGATGGGGAGCCCATCTCCATACCCTCACAACTCAGGGCAAATGGACAACTCAAGAAATCAGTCTCCATGTCAATCTGTTGAAGCATAGGGCTGTCAGGAATTCTTGCTTTCATTTCCTATCCTTCATCACAGGCAAATCAATCAAGATCATGCATTCTATATCGACAAGCAAAATCCCCCTCCCTGTTGTGGCGAAGCCATAAAATTATGGAATTGGTGCACAGTTCATCAAATCCAAATTTCACTGGTCTACCTCTCAGGTATTCAGACCACCACAGCCAATTTCCTCAGCGTACACTTCTCACAGGATTACGAATGGGATCTAGACACCCAAGGTCTCCACAGCATAGTCCAAAAATGGGGACTGCCAGAAGTGGATGTCTTCACCACCTCCAGGAACAGGAGGTGTCGTCTTTTCTGCTCAAGAGGGGGTCTGGGCCACTAGTCATTGGGAGATGCCTTTCTTCTATCTTGGAAGAAAGGGCTCTTCTATGTGTTTCTCCAGTGCTGCTGATACTAAGAGTGATGAACAAGATCAGACCAGGCCCAGTCAGAATTATGCGTATAGTGCCAACCTGGCTGAGAGATGGTTGGCACCCTTACCATCTACACGTATGTGTCCAAATCTCGTTCAGGCTCCCAGCCATTCCTCGTCACCTGTCACAGGATGCAGGTTTTGTGCTTCATCCCAACCGGTGGTTCTCCGCTTCAGGGCATGGCTCCTCCGATAGTTCACGTGGTTAGAATCCTCCTGCTGTATGGAAGTACAAGTGTTAGTAGAAGGAGATCAACCTGCACTACTTACCTGCAGAAATAGAAGAGATTCTTCCATTAATGTTGTTGTCACTCCCTCCTCCTGATTTGGTGCTACTTTCAGTCATCCTGGATTGTCTTTTGGATCTATGAAAATTGGGGTTATCAGTTCTATTAAGGTCCATTTGGCTGCAATATCAGCCATTCATTCTCTGGTAGATGGTTTCTTCATGTTTGCCCATCTGGTTTAGTCTACGTTTATTAAAGCTCTGGGAGGTGACAACCTGCAGATTAGAGACCCTACCCCGACCTGGGACCTCAACCTGGTACTCAGTTACCTTATGAGACCACCATTCAAACCAGTGGCAACCTGTTCTCTGTTTCAGAGTAGCAGTCGTGTTAGTCTGTATCCGCAAAAAGAAAAGGAGTACTTGTGGCACCTTTAGAGACTAACAAATTTATTTGAGCATAAGCTTTCGTGAGCTATAGCACACTATGTTCAAATAAATTTGTTAGTCTCTAAGGTGCCACAAGTACTCCTTTTCTTTTTGCTGTTCTCCTTTGCATTTATCTATGAAGACAGCATTTTTAGTAGCCATTATTGTTGGCCCGTAGGGTCAGGTAGATTAGAGCCTTGATGGCAGATCCTCCCCTGCTCCCCCTGATGTTCTTTAAGGACAAGGTCTCTTTACATCCACACCCTAAATTCTCCCCTAAGGTTATATCGGAATTCCACCTTAATCCATTCATCTACCAATGTTATTCCCAAAGCCACATAGTTCTCTGCAGGAATCCAATTTACATATCCTAGATGTTAGAAGGGCATTGGTCTTCTACTTAAATAGGGCCAAGCAATTTAGGAAGTCACCTGGGCTCTTCATTTCCATCATGGATAGATCTGCATGGTCCTCAAACTCTACTCAGAGACTGTCAAGATGGATATCTGGATGTATTATCACGTGTTATGATGCTGCGGGCATTCATCCCTTCCAAAGGGTGATAATGCCTACAATCTAGCTGAATGTGCTATCTATGGCATTAACAAAGAATGTACCTGTGTCTGAAGTATGCAGGGCCGATACATGGGCTTCAGTACATATGTTTTTGAAACATTACTCTCTGATCCATGCAGTCAGATCCGATGTGACACTTTGGTTCTGCAGTACTGTCTTGATTCTGCACTGTTGCAAAGCTCCCTCTTCCATCTAGGGATATTGCTTGGAAATAATCTGAAATGGCGCACCCATAGGGACACTATTCGAAGAAGAAGAGGTTAATCACTTTGTGAGGAACTGCGGTTATTCAACATGTGTGTGTCAAAATACAGATATTTCACATTTCAGTCATTTGTCAGCTCCTCTTCCTTGCTTGATCCTGGAACCTGCCCACTGAGGTACACCAACCTTGTATAAAATGAACTAGGAAATGAATACAAAAAACTTAGTTTAGTGACGGTTAGAGTTGTGTCAGGACACACTCAACCAACTCAAAATCTGAAACACATGAAAATGAAAAACTAAGGGAAAAGTCTCTGGCATTCACATTGCCTGCAACACTTAATAATAATAATAAACACTCCATCAAGCTGTAAGGGTTTTGCTTCTGTCTCCAACAGATACTGAAAAGCAATGCTTATCCCAACATAATCAACTTCTGAATTCTAGCACAAAATCTTATCGATGACCTCAGCAATGTTAAGGGAGTGATTTCCCAAAAGCATGGAATGTGTGACAGGCAGATGTCAATCTGGTGGCACAGGAGCATCTGAGATCGCTGTTAAGGTTTTGTGATAGAATGAGAATTTAATGAATTCTGGGTACTATTGCTTTTCAATATCTGTTAGAGATGTAAGTGAATGAAAGCCTTATGAATTGTTGGAGTGTTTTACCAACAGTATTGTAGGCAATATGACTGTGACATGGAATAGAGACTTCCCTTAGCTTTTCATTTCCATGCTTTGCAGATTTTGAGTTGGTGGAGTTTGTCCTTATGCAACCTTAATTGTCACTAAACAAAAGTTATTTGTGTTTATTTAGAATCATAACCCATCTTGTTTTCGATTGTATGCTCTTCAGGGCAGGAATTATATCTTGTATGTTTAGAAAGTGCAGCTCATATTCTGAGTGCTTCTGCATTCTTAATATATTGACAACTTCAGTTAAAATATAGTTGGTAAATATGTATTTTAAGAGCTACTAAATCTGTTTATAATTTAAGGTGCATATTTATCCGTTTGCAGAGATGTCCTGCAGTGCACTATGATCACGCATCAAATTTTGTTGCGGGGAGCTGCTCAGTGTTTTCTTCTTCAAACAGCTATGCATTTGACAGATGTGGTAAGTTCCTCTTTTTTTTTTTCTAGTGTAATATTTTATTTTTCAGAGATGATGATGCTATATATAAGTGCTGCCAAATAGAACTTGGAGTAGCTGATTTGACTGAATTTGTAGTTTTGGCAATATCCATTTGAAAAATGTGCTTGAGTGATGTAGTTCCTGTATTCAGTTGTACTAGTAATTCTTTTAACTTTGTTTTTTCATATGAAACAACTTGATCCTTTTTGTTCCGCATTTCATTTGCAGTACTTTATTGATGATGATATTTGTATTACTGAAATGCTTAGAATCCCTAGTCATGGGCTCAGGATCCTGTTGTGCTCTTAGGTGCCATACAAACACTTCTTTAAAAATGAAAATTTAATATTAAAGAGACTTTCAAAATGACATAAAAGATTTTAAAATTATAGTTATAGTGTTAGCATGGTGACTTTATAGTCAGGTTAAAATATCACTTTCATTTTAAAATCTTGAATATAAATTGTCTAATTCTCAAATTATTTTGTGGCACTGAAATTTCTCATGCTTAGTGTTGACCCAGAAGGAAACCCTTCCCCTTTTTCTCCCCTATAATATCACAAGAGTTTGTCTGGGCACTTTTAAGCTATAAAATGTGGTTCAAAAATTTTCAAATGATTTTGGTGCTTTGGATAAACTTTCTTTTTAAACTTCAAACTTGACATCAAACAAGGACTCATGCTTTTATCTTGTTTGATGAAATTCAGTAAAGTTCCTGGATAAAAACTACATTTAACTGCAGTTAAGGCTGAATACATATCAGTAACTTAAGGGTAAAACAGGTATGTTGTAATTGTTGCAAAAAAAAAGCAATAGAAACCCAGGAAATGCAGAGTTAATGTTAAACTTAAAAGAAATCTAAATGTAAGTAGAAACTGCTTCTCCTCACCTTCAAGACTGTGCTCCTGTTCCTTACCTGCTCTTGTCTCTGATAGCATTATCCTCCTGCCTCTTCCATCAAGTGATGCTAGTTCTGACTGCCTGTTGTTCACCCCTCTGACAAATCTTTCTCTGCCTTTTTCACTTATACCAGCAATGTGTGTGTTCTCCTTGAACTGATTTATAAAGCCCTCTCCTCAGGACTCACTTCTTTTGTGAAGCCTACAAGACATTGGCCATCTCACAGTGGATAGGCTGATGGTGTAATTGAGTTCAATTTATATGTTTTAATTTAAAAAAAACACCCTGATGTATATAAAACCTACATGATATAAATACATACTTTGATTGTATCCCTCTTTCCCACCATTCATGTGTGTCTTGCTCTTTTAGATTATAAACTCTTTGGGGTAGGGAATGTCTTCTTGCTTGGACAATGCATAGCACATGGTGAAGACTAGTACTAATTAATAATACCAATGCATTGTTGTTTATTATTTACCTGCCACCGTAGCTGTGAGGTGATAAGCAATTTCCTGCTCAGTATCAATTCCCAACCAGTGGTATTTGGAGAACTTACTATCATATAGTTGCTGGCCCTTTTTTAATCCTCTAAATCTCTTTAGAATAATCTAAAATTACTTTCTTTCCTAATATATTTCCAAGTAAGCAATTGCTGTAGTTGCCATAAGGATGTCATATGATCATCAGTGAGAATGGAGGTGTCCATGTGACTGAATGGAAGGGGAGTGCACACTACTCTTGCTTATGCCTGATAGCTACATCAAAGGTTCTCTTTTGTATTCTCCACCCCGTTTTCTTTTGTCTGCTAATACAGCTGCTTACCTTTTCTCTTTGCTGTCTCAGATTTTGCTGTGGCTGACCATGAGCTGACCTGAGCAGGGCTTCCTGTGAAAAGGCAGAAACAGAAGAATTAGTCAAGGGCTTCTAAATATCTAAAATTAATATAACTGAGGTTGTCCATTTACACACCCGGCCCCCACTTAAAAAGAAAAAAAGCCATCAGTGAATACCTCGCTTCAAGCCATTCATTCACCTTCAGTGTACATCTCAATATGGATACATCAGACTGTAGGAAAATGAGCTGTGTGTCCTGATTAAGTTATGTTAGGAACTGAAAAAAGGCAAAAATTAATCTCTTCGGAAAGTTCACATCCCTGTAATAAATTGAGGGTGAGAGGGAAAAGATTATTTTCTTATTGAATCATTTGCCAGATGAAAGCAAACTCTTCTCAGTTTCACACTAAAATATTACGTGTGTGTGGGAGAGTGTGTATGTGTGTGTGTGTTGGGGACTAATGAAGCTTAAATAATGTCTTTAGGAGAAAGTGTCACTTCCAGAGATTTCAAGTTTTCTCATGTCTCTTAGACAAGAGGAGTCCTTAAGCAGAGGGACTATACTATGGATGGAGGTGAGAATTGAAACTGCTGCTGGTTTTGTGTTAATCAAAATGTTCTGTAATAGACTGTACTGATCTATTGTATTAGTTATAGCTAATGTTTTAATTCTCTAATACTTTATGCATGTGAACTAATTTTCAGTCCCTTTTGTACTGGCACATCTGGAGCTTCTGGTACTGAGTGCTAATTTATTTGTGCTTTGTATCTGTACCTTGTAACGCGTTTAACGCTAAGGAGGAGATTAATTTTAACCCTCAACCTGCTATCCAGCAGGTAATTAGTCAGAAGATTTTAACATGCACCTTCATTGTGTGAGAAGGTAAGGAAGAAGGGGTAGGTTGTTTTTTTCTTTTCTCCTGCAGAGCACCTGAATTCTGCACAAGAGCAGCTTTCTCCTGAGGGCAGAGCTTCTGTTGCACTTCAAAGCAGCGTAAGAGCTGGAGCTGAGCTCGTACCGGACTTGTATGCCCTGCTTTGCCACAGCATTCTCCAGAGAGAGAACATGAGCTAATTTGTAACTTTTGTATTTAGCCATATCCTAGTGCAAATCAGAATCAGTTCTTTCATGCAGACTTTTGGTGCCCAAATGCTTGTTCTATAAGAGACTTCCAGGTATCCACAGTGCCAGCCTGCTTTCTCCCTTGCCATTCCCTTGGCTAGGAGGTGCATCAAATGAGCACTGCAACCGTATGTTATTAGCTTGGGACTCTCTTCTAAATAATTTCTTCTCATCTTGGATACATTTGCAGCATTGTCTTTGACCAAACTGTGTACTTTGACCAAACTGTGCTGTGGGTGCATTTCCTGATGTATCAATTGTTTCTGTAAGGAAGACATTCCCTTCTTCTGTTGTCACACAAGCACATACAACAGGATCATTGCGGACATTGCTCCAGCCATCAAAGCTCAGTTTAACAATTTTACCCTCTAGACCTTTTGCACGCTGCTCAATTTCTCTTTCATACACTTTATCCAGCAATTTGCCTGTGACATCTGCTCTGTTGGGTGGACTGAATCCTGGTCTTAATGACTGGACCATGTTAATGAAGTGTGGGTTCTCAGTCATCCAGAAAGGAGAGTTTGTTGCATAAACAAACTGGGCAATTTTTTCATCAATTACCTCTTTTTGTAATCTGCTGGTTCTTATCACAAACTTATCTATGGTTGTTTCTGGATGATGGAGATTTTTTTTCCTTCTTGCCCCAGGTGATATACTGTGGCTATGTGACATACATGATGTGACTGAAACACTACCATTGGCAGATAACTCTGAAATTGTGGAAAATGATGGTGATCTTGAAGGTGGATAGTCTTCAGAATCCTGTATGTTGAGGGTGGATTCTCCTAAACCAAATAGGTCAATGCAGTTATTTAATTATTACCACCATACTCCTCATTTAGTATTACTCATTGCATTCACTGACACTCAGTGCTACTTTAAAGGTGAAATTGTAAAAGGAAGATCTGCCTATTTCAGCTATTTATTTTTTATCACAACTGCATCTAAAATGATAGTACCATAGAGTAACAATTATATTTTTTGCTCAAACATGAGAATTCAAGAATAGTCCGGAAGGAAGACAGGCAGTCCTTAAGAAAGGAATATGAAATAAAAAATAGTTTACCAACCCGAAGATCCTGCATGTTCAGACATGTTCCTTTCATCATCTTCAACACAGCTTCCTCCTGAGAAGGAACACTTCTCATGATGTTGTTTCATTCGGGCACCAGGCCTTACATTTCTTTGTTGCACTGTTTGCATTTTGCACGCATGCCTGTCTTACCCACAGGTAGAGGAACTTCATTAAAATATTCCCAAACTGAGTCTCTTTTATGGCCTGCTGCCATTATAGGTTTTCCCTTCTAGTGAGAGAATGGTATGGTAGATCTCAAATCAAGGAAAGCTACACTCAAAGACCTCAAGACTTCTGGAGTGTGCTGCCCAAACAGTTTCACTTTTTGTGCCTGTCCCACCCTTCTCACATTTATCTCCTGACTTCTTCTTGTCCAGATCTATTCCGCCCCTAACAATCTTGTATTTGTTGAACTTTTTGAAACTTTTCACTTTTAGAGAGAGGTAAGGGATTGACTCTGTGTACACAAATTTGCAGAGGGACAATAGAATTGAGGTCTGTTATTTCTCACCCCTGTATATTATTTATTTTATTGAAAAACATTTTTGCTATTAACAACCATGTTATCTCTGGAGAGACAAATCCACAGTTTGAGAACTGCAAAACTCAGCATCTCTGATGGTATCTTCTTGACTGAGCACTGAGTCCCATTGTGTAGATAGAAAGATTAACCTAAAGAATCTATACAGAAGCCCCTGGAACCCCATAAGATTGGGTCCCTAATTCATGAAATATTGGAGCTAATTTACAAAACTTTTCTTAAACATTACAGGAATATATTGTCTCATGCTATGGAATTAGAATTTATAATCCCTATTCCATGATGAGATATCTTTTAGCTATAATGTATCTTAATTAAAACTGTCTTTAGATAAGTTTTTTTCCCTCAAAAAAAATCCGATTTAAATAAAAAAAAAAATCTGTTTTTTTTTTTTAAAATCATTGATTTTTATCCACCCTGGTTAGCGGATATAGGATTTGTTTGCTGGAGTAATAAACTGTTTTATCTTATCTTTAAATGTGCCTTCTCTTCAGAATGATTATCTGCTGTACCTGTCTTTCCTTTTTCATAGTTTTGGAAGTATTTTCTGAGGCAGTGGGTGTCTGGGAACCTCTTAAAGGGCCAGTATTTGGGTGCCAAAGAATTGCATGAGAATTGCCTCTCATTTTCGTTTGTGTGGCAAAACCCAGCATTTACAAGAATAACAGAACTCCATTCCCAAAAGAAGACAAATTTGCATGTAAGATTAAATTTTTGCTTTCCATTTTGAATTTTAACTCCCAAAATACACATATATCACAACCTTGAATGGGCACATTCAGCCACAGAATTAGAAATTTAAGTGAAAAAACATGGAAGAAGTAATCTTTGGACTTAAGAACATTCTGACTGAATGAGTAGATCTAGCTGCATGCAATGGCACAGCAGGTTAAAGAGGTAATGACTATGCTCAGCATCTGTTCTACTCCTGTTATGAGTACGAAAAGCTTAAACAAGTACAGGATTTTTTTTAAAAAAAAAATACTGCAGATTTCTTCCCTTTTCTACATATGTATCAAACGTGTATTACAACGTATACCACCATACACACTTCTAGAGAATTTAA
This sequence comes from Eretmochelys imbricata, assembly GCF_965152235.1. Taxonomy (NCBI): domain Eukaryota; kingdom Metazoa; phylum Chordata; order Testudines; family Cheloniidae; genus Eretmochelys; species Eretmochelys imbricata. Next base: position 133,586,358 of record NC_135574.1, on the reverse strand, counting down.
GCATATTGGATCGTGTCGGATAACTTATTTTCTTCTATATACCCTAAGTTGGCAAAAGTGTTTAAATAGCAACATTTATTTCATTTAGCTTTGCGATTGGCTGTATACTCATGACAGATGCTTCAGAAAGTCCATAAACTGCCATGTTGAGTATCAAGAAAGATCTTCATTAAGTGCATATGTACATACTCTTGTGGAAGATTATCTTAAGGCACCTGCATCCAAAAGTAAGTTCAGTTAATCTTTATGAATTAATAGCTCCTAAATGCAAAAAACCAAAAGGCTGGTAGATGCTCTCTTATGTAGTAGGTAGAGGATGAAAATGAACCTGGTTTAATTTAAATTTATATACAAGAATGCAAAGTGTTCATTATTAATGTTTACGCTGATATTTTTTATATTGAATTCATGAATCATTTATGTATCACTGCCTGCTGTTAATAGGATTGGAAACCTACATTAACAGTTAAAATTACCATACTGAGATTTTAAAAAAAATATAATGGAAAATTTAAATTCTCTTTAATCAGGAGAAAACTGCTTTATGCCTGACTGGTTTGAAGCTAAGCTTGTTGCTACAATGATTCTTCTGGCTGCAGATGTGGAGGAGGTGAAGAATAAACACAGGCAAGTAGGAATCCCATCAAATTTTTTTCTGGGCCTGTTCCAAAGCCCACTGAAGCCAGTGCAAAGACTCCAGTTGACTTCAGTGGCTTTGGATCAATCCGTAGTCAATTGCCTTAGAACTTGTCTTGTAAAATTTTCAAAAGTGCCTAAATGACTTTGGAGTCTAAGTCCTAGATTTTCAAGTGACTTAGACATGTAAGAAAAGTTCACAGAATATTTGTTTTTAATTTTTGTTTTGTGCAGCAAAAAAAGCAACACTGAACGGGATGAACTAAAGTCTTTCTTGCACCCTCTTCTGGATGTCTTGTTGAAACTTGGCACTAATGCTTACATACCAACACTGAAAACCGATAAAAGTCTACAGCTACTGTTGAAGCTATTACAGACCTGTTTGTTAAAACAGTCCAGTCCACAAGATGGTTAGTGATATCTTTAGTATATTGCATCCTATATAATTTATAATCAAATTAAACTTGTGGATATTTACTACAGTAAATGGATATTGTCAAGTAATGTCCATTCGTAAGTAATGTACATAAAAAAGTTTATAATCAGGGGCATGCCCTCCAAATCAGAAACTGTGGGCCCAATCGTGCAGAAGCCCTTCTGGCATATCCCACCACTGCTTGTGAGTTGAGGATGTAGAATGCTTCCAAGAAAGCACTTGGCATCCTTCAGGATTGGACCCACAGGTATTTAGAACCTGGATAGCATGAACATATTACAAATAACTATGAGCCCATTCATTGGGAATTGAGCCTGCAGAGTTCCTAGCAGTCCGTGGAATCTCCCAGGAGACTGCTTTCACCTTGCAGGATTGAATTCCAAACTTCTTTTCTCCTTTTAAATGCTTTGGTATCGAGACATGTAAGAAAAGAAAAGCCACTCTTTAGGTATGACCTGCTGTGTTTTCATGCTTCTCTGCTGCAGAGTAAAGCCAAGTAATAAACTTAATTGCCAGTGTTATGAACTGACCTATTTGCTGATGATTCACGAACAGGGAAATACAGTAAATGTCCAAGTTGGGTTGGCATGTTTACCATTTAAAAAAAAGGGAGGGGGACACACTGTATTGAAAGGGGAAAACTGAAACAAACAGGTTCTGCTTTTCAAGCTTGTACAGTGATGTTACTAACAGTGGTGAATGCTTTGTTTAAAAAAAGTACAAAAATGTACTTGATGTTCCTTTCGAAAGGTGGCTGCATTATTGGCATTTTCTTACTCAACAGATCTGCTACCTGTGTTTACTGAGTCTGCAGACTTTAGTGTTGAAAAATGACTTTTTACTAATTATTACTCTTGATAACCTTTGAGGGCCAACAGAACTATGGGAGAGTTAGCTGGATTCTGTTCTGCGTTGTGGTTTATCAAAATAATTTCTAAGTTCCCTTTGCAGAATTGTTATTACAGGTAAAGCATGAACCAAACAGCATGCAAGGGGGAGATATGGTGCAATAACTGTAATAATTTGATGTAGCAACAAAATTACAATGTTTAACCTTGTGAACAAACTAGAGATGTGCACTCCTATACAAGCAGTCAGCTGAGCCATTTTCAGCCATGTTAATAAATAGAGAACATTGATAATAAGCACAATATAGTTTTGAAATATGTCCATATTGTTTCTGGCATTTGGCGGTTTTCCATTTAATTAAACTGTGATTTCAAAAATTAAATATCAGCGCAAGATTTGGCTGTTAAATCTCCAGGAAGGGTACCAGGCTTTCCTCCGAGCTTGCTCTTTGGTGTAATTCTAAGGTGACACAGAAAACCTTGAAGAAATCCTCAAAGGTATTCTTTGAGAATCTCTGCTGGGAGCTCAACCTGTGCTTCATAGATGTTTATTTCACAGCAGGTCCAATCAGATAGACTCCACTTTAATACTTTGTTATCCTCCCTGTGTTCTGTTGACTCCCTATATGTTGGTGCAAAAAGAGCATGCAGAGGCTTTCAGTGCCATCTCCTTATTGATGTATTATCCGTCTGACTTTCAGTGCCACTGTGGTCTCCCTTGAAATATAGATTGAGGTACGTAGGTGGTGAAGTACATTTTGCCACATTTACCCACTACAGCCCCTACAGTAGTAATATACCTGTCATTTTCTATGACTAAGTGCCATACAAATGTATTGTGTGGCACTATGTCTTGTACATGTTTTATTGTAGTCTTCCCTAAGTAACAAATGCTATTTTCCATTATAATCCTGTGCTCTCATTTGTTTATAACTTTCTGAAAATAACTTCTTAGTTATTGAAATCTTCCATGCTTGGTCTCTACGTAAAGGTGAACTACTTTAGAAAGCTTCAAGAAACTCTCTTTTAGCTGGTTTCAGAGTAGCAGCCGTGTCAGTCTGTATTCGCAAAAAGAAAAGGAGTACTTGTGGCACCTTAGAGACTAACCAATTTATTTGAGCATCATCCGATGAAGTGAGCTGTAGCTCACGAAAGCTCATGCTCAAATAAATTGGTTAGTCTCTAGGGTGCCACAAGTACTCCTTTTCTCTTTTAGCTGTTGTGTATGCAGATGTTTTTAAGAAAAAAACAAAAAACTTTTCCCATTGTACATTATATTAGCGGCTGAATTTGGAAACTGAGCATTCTAAATAGTCCTCATTGAGGAGTAAGCTCGTGACAAAGTTTGGGAAAAAATGGTTTGGGAATTCAGTAATGTTATGAACATTTGAAAACGGTCCAGCTCTTTATCTTTCATCTTTGCAAACTTCACTAAACTTTGATCACTCACAAGAAGGAATATGACCCACTTCACTCTGCAACACTCTGCAATGCTATGAAAGTACAAAGTGTTTTAAGTACCCTTATTTTAATCATTTAAAAAGAGCAGATACAATGCTAGATAGAAACAAGGAGCAAATTGATAGAGTTAGAACATGTCATTTTCACATAGTTGCTTTTCTGACTAAAACCCCATTTTAACTAGCTGTGTGTACAAATGAAATAGATCTATCTTTATGTGTCTATTGAGAGACATTGGGCCAGATTGTGACCTTACATCTATCCCTGAGTGTGGTGCAGCAAGGAAAGAGTTCTGACTCTGAGGGGGAAAGAGTTCCTTTCTCAGCTTGCTTTGTTTTTATTCTAAGGGAGAAAGTATCTGCTACCGGCTATTGTAGTAGTAAATTCTTCTCCCGCTGTGCCAGTTCAGCTGTGCTAACTGGCATATCGTGGGAACAGAGCCAGTGGCTGTGTTCATTCCCAGCCCCTCTCGATCCATTGCCTGGTTACTTTTGTGGAGGTAAAGGAGGGCTAGTGTCAGTGATGCCTGCTCTTGTCCTCGTTACATACGCTGGTGTTCCAGGTAGCCCAACCCCTTACTTTTCTGCATGGGTGCATTGGGCAAATGACAGTCTTGCCCATGGTGATCTTTTCTGATGTGCATGCTCATTCTGCAATTTGCATCCAACCATAAATGTGTTAAACAAATATTATACATATAATTTTCCCATATAAGCATACTACTCCTCAGTGATGTATATGATCATAGTAGTTTTGGTTTAAAACAGGAAAGGTGTATTTTTTTTCACTTTCACTCAGCTTTAAAAGCAGTTGAAGGGATTTTGCTTGTTTTTCAGAAAAAAATGTTATATTTGTGTAGAGGCTCATTATGGAAAATTTCAGTACCAGTAATAAATATTTCACAAAATTATGAAACTGTGAAAATTAGGTTTGAATGGAACCTGTTTTGCAGCCTTATCTTAAATTGCTGATTCAAGACCGAGAAACTTTTGTAGTAAAGGTCAACAACCACACACACATAATCTGGGCATTAGAATACCATAATATACTATAATAAAGTTTGAGAGTCGTTCTAATTACTTTAGGCTCTGATCCAGCAAAGCATTCGAGTATGTGCTTTAACTTTAAGCACTTGAATAATCTCATTGACTTTGAGATCTCTCTGGTGTTTATTCAGTCAAATTGATTTCTGATAAATATAGACAGCAAACCAATGAACTACAGGTTTACTTGGCCATTAAATTGGACCTACTAGTTTATGAGATTTGATCTGGAACTCTGAATACCCTCCAGATTTATTGATTAACACTTGAGAAGATTTGAGGGATTCTTAACATCAAGTTTTTATACATTTTTAAGCAGCAGAGCTTTGTGTGTGGCCTTTAAGATAGAATGCCTAACCCTAAAAAGGTAATCATAAACATTGCTTGAAAATCCTTATATTCTGTGCACCATTTTATAGCCCTCTAACCAAACAGATGAAGATCCCCTCAAAAAGAGAAGCAGAACCCACTGAAATAGAATAGTATACAATAAAACAGTGAGCAGTCATTTATACTGAATGATCAGAGGCTTAAGAGAACTGTAAATGCTTATTCCTGTATAGCTTGACATTGTATGGTAACCTGATTTAATCCACTTTGTATATCATGTATCTCTAACACAAAAAAGTACATTGTTTTAATAGTGCATTTGTTTTGTTTTCTGTATAGATGTGGTGTTAAGTTTTCTCTCTAATTCTGTTATGACTGCTGCAGAAAGTATTCTGGAATTTGTCCTCAGAAGACTCACTACAAGTGAGTTGAATACTGTAAGTATTTACTGTAGGTACTTGAAAGACATACTGTCTGATTTCTTATTTTTTTTAATTACAGTTCTGATTGTTAATCTGTTATACATGGAATTGGCAATATTTTTACATGTTTCCAAATGAAATATTTCAACACGCAGAAAATCATCTTGGATAGAAATACTTTAATGGTTTTTGATAAAACCCCGCTGAGACAGATATCTGAAGTTTCTTCCAGTAAAGGGTATTCAGCAAAGATTGGTTTACCTCAGCCATCAAACTGACTTGAAATTTGGCACAGTGGGAACAGTTCACTACATTAATTGTCACTGCTCTGGTCTAAAGAAATCCTATAGCAGAGGTACTGAACTGGTGGTTTTGAGAGAAAGTTACTTGACAATTTGTTTTTATAGTACTGGTCAACATTTTATTTTATTTTCCCTCTCGCTCTTTACTGTATTCAGTAAAAGGCTAGTTAAAATTTAAACAGTTTTTCATGTTGGGGTTTCACTGAGAGTCCTAAAATGAAACCTGAGAGGTGCTGGTGATATTTGACTTCTTAAAAAATTGCTAATAACTAGTTTACTCCTGGGGGAATTCTGCGTTACTGCAGAATGCAGAATTCCCTATTTTCCATGCAGACTTTCTGGCTGCCGCTAAGGGCCGCTGGAGCGCCCAGCCTGGGAGTGCTGGAGGCTGCATGCTCTTTGATCGTCATTCTCCCAGGACGGGAGAGGGCTTGGGAGACCCAGCCAGCTCTAGCAAAGGGTGAGGAAGGGCAGGGGGCCGCACTACACCATGTCCTCCAGCGGGACAGTATAGAAGCTTGGTGGAGTAAAGGATCTGGTGGGGCTGGTTTCTGGGCTGGGGGCTGCCCTTCAGCTGGGCTCTGTGGGGAAAGGCGGGGCTGGTATCTGGGGGCTGCCCCGCGGCTGGGCTCTGTTTTGGGGGGGTGCTAGTGTCTAGGCTGGGGGGGTGCCCCACGCGGCTGGGCTCTGTGCAAGGGTGGGGCTGCTGTCTAGGCTAGGGGGTGCCCTGTGGCTTGGCTCTGGGGGGAAGGAGGTGTGAGTGTCTGATCCGGGGCGGGGGTGTGTGTGCTCCATAGCTGGGCTCTGGGGAGATGCGATGTCTGGGCTCTGGGTGCCCCACACAGCCCCCTCCAACACCCCCCAACTGGAACCGGGTTGTTGTAGGGGTTTCTTTAACTCTCTGCTCCTGGGGGAATCTTTTTGGTTGTTGTCTGTATTTTTGACATACTTGTTGACAGGTATTTTAAAATAAATTCCCAAAATAATTGAAACTGGAGTGATTATATTGTGTTGTTTTTGACAACTGAAATATGCAGAATTTTAAAATAGTATGCACAGATTTTTTTTATTTTTTGGCGCAGAATTTCCCCAGGAGTACTAGCTCTCTGTTGGTCTTGAGCAGAGAGCTTTACGAAGGAGCTTACAAGACACACACAAGGCGAAACTAGTGATAAACGGTTCATGGGAGAAAGAGTAAAATGAGACATAGTGATGAGAAGAAATGTAGTATTACTGAAGGAGGTAGGTTTTCAGGAGAAGAGAGGGGCTTGGCTGACAGAGGAGGGCTATTCAAAGCATAGAAGGCAGTATAACAAAGTACAAAGCTAGAGAGTGAGAAAGGAGATAAAGCAAAAAGATGAGTGGGTTGGGAGAAATGTGGGGAGTTGAGTGGCAATAGAAGTGTAGGAGGAAATGAGATCAGAGATTTAAAGGCCTTTAAGGTGAGTACAAGGAGGTGAGCAGTGTGACAAGAGGACGGTGACTTCAGCTGATGCAATTTGGATAGACTAGATGGGGAGAAGTGAGAAGTTGAAAGACAGAAAGGAAGTTACTGTAAACAAGATAAGAGAGAGAGAGAACCTGGGCAAGAATTTTAGCAGTAGTTAGTGGCTACTCAGAGGATAAAGGGAGAAAGGTCCAGATTCAAAATAGCATTTAGTGTCTAAGTCCCAGGTTCAATTCCCCATTCTGTGCCAGAGTAGGAGAAAGGTTATGAACAGGGGTTTCCAACACCTCTTAGGAGAGTGCTCTAACCCCTGAGCTCTGATATAGTTTGATATGGGGCTCTGTCAGTCTGTCCTGTTGCAGCTGTTCCACTGTGGATAACTAATGAACAAAACATTGGACCCTGGGTCTCCCAACTCCCAGGAAAGTGCCCGAAGCACCAGGCTACAGAGTCATTCTTTCTCTCTCTCTGGCCCAGGGACCATTTCAGCATTGAACAGCCTCAACAAGTGAGATTGAGAGAGCCCCACATGAGACTATCCCAGAGCTCGGTGGTTACTGCACTCAGCTGAGCAGTGGGTGGCCCCAGTTTGAATCCTTTCTCTCCCTCTGCTTCAGGGAGGAGTTGAACCCAGGTCTCCCTCATCTCAGGTGAGTACTCTAACCATTCGGCTAAAAGTTATAAGGTGAATATCACCTCTGGCCATTTTGTGTGGAGTTAGGCACCTGCCTAGCTCATTCTCACAAGAAACACTGTTAGGCGCTTATGCCACCTGACTCCATGAGAGGGGTTCCCAGCTATAAATCGCTAGCAGAGATAGGCACTTCCCTGCAGCCTGGTCTCAGCACTTACCTCTCTGAGAGGAGTGGGACTTAGCACACATTCTTCTCATTGCTGTCTCCTATTGGCTAATTTAGGCGCTTCCTTGCCTAATTTGCTTGATTTTGTAAATCTCATTCTGAGATGCCTATTTTTCCCCATTTGTTGTATGGGGAGCCAAGGTGCTTAACTCAGCCTTTGTGAATCGCAGTTTTGTCCCTGTCATTTTCTAGATTCCTAAAAGTGACACTCAGTGTCACAATGCCTACGTCCCTTTGTGAATCTAGGCCAAACTAGCCAGTGTAGACTCCAAATAAGAAAGTTGCATGGGAAGGAGGAAGGGACAGGAAGTGACTAACAGGGAGGGAGGGAGAAGTTCATAGTCACTTATAACACTTGGGGGAGTGCAAAAAGATGGTCTTTGTAAGAGGAAGGTAACAACAGAGGTTGAGGCATCAGAAAAGAGCTGTGTTTCAGCAAGAGTGCAGAGGTGGATGGTAGCAGGAAAATAGAGATTGTGGATCAGGGTGAGCATTTCAGCAGTGGAGTGGGAGTTTGAGAGGGAACATAATCAAAGAGGGAGTGTGGAGTATGGAAATAAAACTGATATGGAAAGAGTCCAAGAGGGGTTCATAATAGAGGATGGGATGAAAAGGGAACCTGAACTGAGACAAAGACTAAGGCTGAAATGAGAAGAGGATTTGTGAAAGTGAGAAAAGGAACATAAGAATGGCCATATTGAGTCAAACCGGTGGTCCATCTAGTCCAGTATTCTGTCTCTGACAATACCAAAGCTTATGGGGCAGTGTACAGAACAGACCAGTTGGAGTGATCTGCCCCTGATCCATCCCCTACTGGCTTCTGGCAGTCAGAAGTTTAGGGTCACCCCAAGTCTGGGGTTTCATCCCTGACTATCTAGGCTCATAGCCATTGATGGACCTATTCTCCATTAATTTATATAGTTCTTTTCTTGAAGCCAGTTGTACTGGTGGTCATCACAACATTGCATGGCAAGGAGTTCCACAGTTAATTGTGCATTGTGTAAAAAAAAGTACTTTCTCTTATTTGTATTGTACCTGTTGCCTATTAATTTCATTGGGTGACCCTTGGTTTTGGTATTGTGGGAAAGGGTAAATAACACTTCCTTATTCACTTTTTCCACACCATTCATGATTTTATAGATCTCTATCATATCACCCCTTAGTTTTGTCTTTTCTAAGATGGACAGCCGTAATCTTCTTAGTCTCTCCTCTCTCTCCTCAAGCCATTCCATACCCTTGATCATCTTTGTTGCTCTTCTCTGAACCTTGTCCAGTTCCACTATATCCTTTTTGAAATGGGGCTACCAGAACTGGACACGCTGTTCAAGATGTGGGTGCACTATGGATTTATATAGTGGTGCATTGTGGTATTTTCTGTCTTATTTTCTGTCCCTTTCCTAATAGTTCCTAAAGAAGAGAAGGTGTTTAGCTCTCTGGGAGTAGAGAAGGCAGTAAAGTTCATGAAAGTACACAGTAGGTGAAGAGAGGAGAGAAAGTAGGTCGTGTTGGGATGATGTGGTGTGGAGTAGGAGAAGTACGTGAAGGGGAGCACAGAAGCTAGAAACCAGAGAACAAATAGAGGAGACGTAGTGGGAAAGCGAAGTAGGAGCGGGGAGAAGCGTGTACGCTCTTTTCTTAGGACTCTGTGGTGAGACATCTGCAGAAGAAGAAAAAGCAGTGGTCCAGTTATCAAACAGTTGATTTTGCACTGACCGCTTGAAATGATCTATGGACCCAACAGGAAGAAGGGCAGAGCCTGTGGTCAAATGGAGGGGAAAGAAGTTTCTAGTAAAAAAAGAAGACTGGAGATTCCTTTCATAGTTCCAGAGTTGCTGTTGATTGCTCCATGAACCCTGAGGTGTAATGGGGGAACCTGACAGGAAGGGAGAGAAGAAAGTGTGTTTAGCCACAAGAAGAAAAGACTGTTCAACTGTAATTGTTGCTGCTGCTCCTGCCTTTTTCTAGCTGTCTCATTTTCAATTTAATTTTTTCCCTCTTTAGTGACTCTGCTTGCCTTCTTCATGTTAGGTTTCAGATCTGGATCGTTGTAATTTATACTTAGCATTATTGTCAGACCTGGTGAATTTATGCTCAAAAGCTGGCTGGAAAAAGGGGCCCTCCATTTGGAATTTCATCTCTTCTCTGATAAATGCCTCTATTCGAAATCTGCAGGAGACGGGCAATGAACAGGTAATTTTACAAGGGGTAATGGCATAACTATATGATACAAATATTAATGAATATATTACTTTACAGAAAACTCACTTGTGTAATTCATCTGCAGTGTTATGTTGCAGTGAAACACTCTTGTTTCCCAAAGGACATTATTAGTACCCTAGTTCTTTGTTAAAGGTATACAGTTGCTATATAACTAAAACAATGCCTTGGTGGCAATAAACACATTTTTCTCAGATAAGATGGTTTGTGTAGTGCTCAAAGACTTTTTCCTAAAATACAGTAAAATGTTAGATAGCTTTGAAAATAGAATTAAGTTGAAACCCCATCCCCCAAATGTTAGTATTAATACAGCGTTAAATTTGAAGGTCAAGAAATTCCAAAAGCTAGCATTTTCTGTTGCAGTAGTCATTCCCCCATGTTTTATATCCCACAGTTATACATGTGTGTTATGTAGAGTAATATGTTAATATTTTCATTTTTCAGCGAAAGAGAAATATAAAATATTTGATGTGAAACATGGCTGAATTCATATTGCTAGAGGAACTTTAACTTTTGGAATTTCCAGACTTGAGTTCTTGATCTAGAAGCATTAATGCTCTGTCAAAACGATTTTGGGGGGATTTAATTTCCTGTGCGTGTGTGTTTTTCTTGCTCCCTTTTAAGTTAGTGGAAGTTTAATGATTACTACAGTGGGAGCAAATGTCTTTAACTGAGCTGTGAATGCATGCAAAGTACATCTTTAAGTTGATTATCTAGGTTTAAGGTATATCCAATATAGAATATTCATTCATCTCTTTCTTAAATCAAATTATTTTTCTCCCCCAAGCAAAGCAAAGATACTAGTTCAAAAAGAGAGGAGGATTATATTCATGCTAAATCTGTATCTGTTTTTATTTTATGGTAGCTCTCTGATATTTTTTAAAAGGATAGAATTTTAAAATGGAAAAAATGTGTTATTTTCAGCCTTGACAAAGTGAAAAATGGATGGACAGATTTTGCTCGCTTTCTTTTTTTTTCTTTTCTTTTTTGGTGGGGGGGGAGAGCATAAATCACCTGTCATCTTTAGTACACAAAGTGAATGTTGTGATGAATTGTGTAAAAACAGAACTGTATGTTTGAAACTGTTTTTCAACCTTAATTACAGTGGCAGTGATAAGCACCCTCTAATATTCCGATGCTATCCTTGTCAGAACAAATCAGTAGGCTCAAAGAAGTAAAGAAATTAAATCATACATGGAGGGCAGAATGAGAGCTAAAACACACTAGCATCATTTTTGCATGACTAAGTGGAAAAGCAAGTTCGATTTTTTTCCTCTGTTTGGGATTTTATCATAATTATTATATTATCAAACAAAAATGACTTTTGTGGGTTAGTAGCATATTGTAACAGTATATTGAGGCCTGACTCAGTAATTCTTCCCAAGTCAATACTTTAGTTGAATCAGAAGGAGGTTTAACTGATTAATGAGTGTTTGAGTAGGGGCTCTATGTTAGTTATGTGTTGTGGAAAGATTGCAGCTGATTCTTACAGCCATTCTTCATAGAGGAGGTGGGCAGAGGTTAGGAACATTTTCTGTGTTTCTGATAGCTGGAGGCAGTGAGAAAATCTGTTATAATATTGCATTTTGTACACTGCTGTACACATTGACAGTGCTAGGTAATTTTTATATAATCTTCTGTCCCTCTTCCTTCCCCCTGCATACTTGTTCCTGTATATCTTTACACACAAATTAATATATTTGGTTGGGAGTGAGCTTTTATACTATTGTAGATCGCATAGTCTCTTCTGCTTGCTCTGCTTCTCAGACACAATAATTTCCCTTTAGTTGAAGTGACTGTTGTTGCCTTCTAGACTGCTTTAACTACTCTCTCTACTGGCCTGGAGGTCTCTGGCTACATGTGCCTGGATTTTACTTTTTTTTCCAGATTTCCATAAATAATAGAATTCAAACTTATAATTTGTGAGGAATTTGATTTGGGGGAAAATATACCTATGACAGGTATACATTTGAATATTTGCTTAACACTAAGTTTGTGACATAAAACAGAAAATATGAAATTAAGACTGACCTTAGTTGCTGTTCAGCCTTAACTGTACTGGCACAAGTGCTGTAATATACTAGAATGAAATTAATTTCTTAGCATTTCCATGGTGAGTAAAAGTACATAAGCTAATTTCTGCTCACTCAGTTAACTATGAATGTCATGTCATAGTCAAACTACAGGGCTGGTGCTGATAAAGGAATGCTTGTAATTTGTAAGATCACACACACACACGTTTTTCCCTACATTGTACTTTCTAATCAGATTTTCATATGTAATAGTATATTTTAAGGGTATTCAATATGCATCAGTATATTATACATAATTGATTAGGGGAAATCTTAGTATGTTATACTGTTGATTTTGATTTTTAATTTTTAATTACTAGGAACCAAAGCTTGGAGAACAGATTCAAAAAGTAGTTAGTATGGCCTCACTGACTGTGGTTTGTGAGATTATTGATCGGAAACCTGAACTGCAACTTAAATCTCTACACGCTGTTGAAACCCTAAAAGGTTTTATTTCCTCTGTTCAACTTAATCAAGTATTAAAGAAGCCTTCTTATATTGAGGAAAAAAATAGGTATGTCTCTGCTACAGTTCAAGTCACTCTCTATAAATCTTTAATACAGGGTAAAGTAACTCTAAGATAACTTTTTTGGTAATTTTTGACAAGATACAAGTTTCATAAGTGATAATTTAATGAATTCAGGTTGTCTAAGGAGCTAAATGAATTTGTCTTACTCTTCAGATCCAGAATATGATGGAAGCTAAATGGATTTGCTCATCTTAGCTCTTTCTGTAGTAGACAGGGAATTAGGACTCAATTGATTCTTCCTGAAGTGAATAGATATCTTTCCACTGAATTTACTGGGAGTTGAATTGGCATTTAGACTTTTGATTCTAATCTGTTTTCTGTTAAGACATTACATTATTGCCTATAGTTTGTATGTAAAGAAACTGAAGTATTAAGTATTAATGTGGACTTAAAAGTATTTTCTCTGTTACAGTTTATTTGAAGAATCAACATCTTCTCAAGGATGGGGGAAAATCGTTGCAAGCTATGTACATGACCAGTGGGTTTGCCTTCATTTTATTTTAAATAAGTATCATAAATTTATACCATTGTCAAATGATGAGACTCTGGAACTATCTTTGCTTGCAGTCCAAAGGCCAATAAGAACTCTACAGTCTGCACTGGAAGCTCTAACTCTTTTGCCTTCTGACCAGGTTTTACCTGTGTTTCATTGCATGAAAGTGCTTGTTCCCAAGGTAAGAGACAAAAGCAAACCTATGGTCAATAACAATAATGAAAATTTTTCCATCCCAGAAATGAAACACTGCTTTTCTTCCCTTTATTTTCAGCTTCTGGGCTCATCCGAATCTCTCTGCATAGATGCATTTGATATGGCTTGGAAAGTTATGTCCTCTTTGAGCAACACACAGCTAATATTTTGGTCTAATTTAAAAGCCTTTGTTTGGTTTGTTTTTGACACTGAAGTTCTTGCTGTTGCTGCAAGTAGCAAGGGTCAAGCATATTCAAAAATAAAGGAGGTAAGTGTTAGTGTTCTTTTTTGTAAATGTATGTAAATTCTTGAGCGGAAGACATCTTTTCTTAATAGATGATTTTTTCCTCTCTCAGCTATCTCAGTGAATTTTTCTCCTCACAAAAGATGCTGGATTGAGAGCACTAGAACCAAAGTCATTTTTGTTTATCTTCAGAACATCAGTACAGTGTATTCCACCCTTTCAGGAGGGACTGCCTCTAGGGGTAAGAAGGTTGTTTAATTTTCAGGTCCATTAAGTCTATGCCGTCTCTGCTGGTCCTGCCAGCTAGGGCTCTAGGGAGTGGTGGAGGGAAAATTGTCTACTATGAACTACACAGAAAAAAAACATTTCAAGTAGATCACAAAAAATCATTACATGGCAATGACTTTTGGTCGCTACCAATCTGTGCTGGCTTCAAAATGGTGACCTATAAGAGATAGGCTTTATATCTCATTACAATTTGTTTCACTCATCCAGTTCCCCTTTACTTGTTCCGTGATATAGGTAATGAAAGATACTGTACCTTTGACTTGTAAATTATTCACTTCCCTGGCTATCCAAGATCTTCTGAATTCATGAATATGATTGCAGTTTCCTTTGGTCTGATTAGTGAGTTTTTTGCTGTAATTTCATATCTACTGTATGCATTATTACTTGTATCTTTATCCAGTGGTTTATAGATCTGTCTTTTGATAACATTGACGAGCTATTAGACATGAAGTTAGGACACTATTAAAACAGACAACTTTTGCTGCGGCTGTAGAGAGGTTTTTTCCCAGGATTCCAGAATGCTGAGAAAAAATGTAACCTTGCAAACAAAGATTTTACCATCTTAAAGAAAGACGAATTTATTAACATTGGAGCTAGTTCTATTATATTTTTACTTGCCATTCTGGAAAACAGGAAATCCATCTTTACTGATTTTGTTGAGGTATGTCATTTCCTGTTCTCCAAGAGTCCAGTTGCTTCAGCTATATTTGATGAAGAGGGAGAGGGGGTTTCAGGAAAATTTGTAATTGAGTGAAAGTTCCTATTTTCCTGGGTTTTAGTAAAATCATTTTTGGATGTTTGTATTGGTTATAAAGCTTATGGATTTTTTTTTATCATTTTTACAGTTAGATCCTTGATGCCAGCATGCAAGTTTATTGTGGTGTATTTTGGCACCAAATAACGGTAGTCAATTTTGGTCTAAATGGTAGCATTTTCTTTAGCTCCTTTCTTCATCTTTGTATTTATGTTTGACCAATTTATGAATACTTTTTTCATAATCTGTTACCTAGTAAATTAATTTAAAAAGTCGCTGTTTACCAACAGTTACCACATAGTGGTAGCTGAGAATATTGTTGTTTTCATTTGTGTTTAGAATAGAAAATAAATGTAGTATCTCAGATACTTCTTGTAGTAGCTTAGTAAATATTGAGTTTTTGATGACACCCACAGCAGTATTAAGCAGATAAGGACTTGAAGGACTTTGTGTGATCTCTTGACTTATGTCAACACAAGAAAAACCTTTTACTCCACTGGCTTCCTACTTCTGATTAAAGAGGAAAAATATTCCCCCTTAAAAATATTTGGTTCCACTGTAGATGATCAGTGCAATAGAAAGATAGTATATCCTTTGTGACAATAGTGAAGAGTGAGTTGCATTAAGAGGCTACAAAATAACAAACAGGAAGTTCTTATGGGGAAACTAAATAATCTTTCAAAAGCTTTGTGCTTGTATTTGGCCGATAAAACCATGTATATTGGGAAGAGTTTTAAAACAGTGTAATCTTAATTTTTCTTCGAGTGCTGTCCCTGTGGGTGCTCCACTGACAAGTGTCGGTGCATCCCGACACTGTCGATCAGAGATTTATGGTAGCAGCATCCGCACGGGCCTCACATGTGCAGTAGGTGTCTCGTGGTGCTGTTGGTGCCATGTCTAGCACGCACATGACCTGAGCCCTCCAATTCCTTGTCAACCATCCTCGGCTGAAGACTGAGCTACTCAGAGACTCTCTAAATGGATCTCCACATGCATTCAACATTGCTATCGTATTTGGAACGTGGACCCTCCTGCACACATCAGAGTGCATCCCATATGATCAGTTTCAACCTTGATAGTGTTCCTAAACATTGTTCTGATATTAGAGATTTGCAGGGCGGCCACTTGGGACTCTGTCCACACATTCACTGAGCACTATGCAATCACTCAAGACGCCAGGGCTGATGCCACAGTTGGCCTAACCATACCTACCTCTATGACTCAAATGAACTCAAAGTCCTTCCTGTCTTCTGAGGGGCACTGCTCTACATTCACCTGAAGTGGAGCACCCACAGGGACAGCACTCACACCCTCTCCCCTCTACTTCAGAGTTCGCAGTAAGGACTCTGCAGTAGAGAAGGAACTAGAGGGCTTGGGTCATGTGCATGCTAGACGCAGCACCACGAGATGCCTACTGCACATGCGTGACCCGTGTGGACACTGCTACCGTAAATCTCCAATCGACGGCGCCGGGACGCACCGACACCTGAAGTGGACCCACAGGGATGCATATCTCGAAGAACCTCAGTTACTGCACAAGGTGAGTAATCTCCTCTTTTTAGAGCTTTCAAAAAATAATATCCATTGATTTTCATTTCTGTCAGTTCATTCTTTTTGAGTGCATTCTCTTTGAAATCCACTTCATCAAATAAATGTTAAAATGTAACAGCATCTACGTTCAGTAATAGTTACATCAGATTCATCAGTAGCAATCTTTGCTTGTGTCCCAGCTGAGAGAAGACATGTTGTTGCCTTAGCATATACAAGTAAAATAATTCCAAGTGGTAGAAATCAGTACCTGACCTCTCTGTATGGTCTCTCTCTTCACAGACCTCCACACCTGGCAATCACATGCTCAGTGTTGTTTGAACGTATGAGCTGTAGCCATCGTTTGTTTGCTGCTGTTTGTTTAAATATTTGTAGTTTTTGTGTTAGTGTTGGTATTTTAAATATTTTCATGCCAAGGTATATTTGTGCAAGTGTTGAGAGTCTTGCGTCTCTGTGACAGCTATCCCATTGTCTGCAGTGGGACATACCATGACCGCAGGAATCAAGGAGGTAACGAAGGTCTCCTATACACAACTAAGAGGCCAACCTACCTTCTGTCCCTTCATAAGAAAATGAAGATAAAATTCATAAGCAGGTGTCTACTTATGTACATACTTACCCCACTCCGTGGCAGTACCTCTTGCCATTGACCCCTGTAGAGTGTCCCTATAGTTTTTAGCTTAAGAGACATTAAAAATTGAACTGTGGGATACTGAGTTGCTTTAGAAATATAGCTAAAATGTGTCTGCTGTCTACCACAGTGGACTGTACCAGCTTTAAAACATTAGCCAAAAAGTGGGCACAAGGGTAGTTTTGAGCTAAAAATGGAGTACTCCCACCATAGAATGCATAGAGAGGTGTCCACAGCTCTGCGCTTATGGTCTTATTTCATCTGCTTTTTTCCTCCTTTCCACTGGATCCATACTAATGCACACTCTTGCACAAGTTTAGATTTATTTTTTGTATGTAATGGATTTTTACCCTACTGGTTAAGGAATCCGTGGAAAAGGATTTTGTTGAAATGATACAGAAAGTATCATGCTTGTTCTCTGCAAGTTAAACAGATAGATGAAGAGCAGTATAGGTCCCTCCTTCATTGTGGTATTACCAACTCTCATCCTTGAATTTCATAACAATAATTTCATGAGTCTGATTTTTTTGTAAGAATATTAAGAAATATTCCTAGAATTATTTTTATCTGAAAGATCAGATATGTTCCAGAATTTCAGTTAAAGATCCTTCTTCCAGGAGTATTTTAGTTTGTAGTAGTCATAGCACTTTTTATGGTTACAAAGACAGATCACATGGCAGTCAGAAAATTGTATAATAGTGGCAAAATAGTATCTTTTTCTGGAAATAAATTATTTTACTCCATAAAATCTTCTGCCTTCCCTGGGCTTGATTCTACTTTAGTAAACTGTTCTGAGAAGAAATCATAATTAAAACTCTGTTTCAAATGATACTGTATAAAATACAGCTGAACTGTTCGTGTTCTAAATCCCTGTTTTTTAGAGGCTTACTACCACTTTTTGGAAGCATTTCTACTTTGGGTCTGCAATTTCTTACACTTACGCCCCTTTGGGCTGAGTGAATTTATGGTTTTGGGGTTGGGTTCTTTTTTTTTTTTTTTTTTTTAGTTTAAAATCTGTTCAGCTACTTGAAAGGTCAGAACAATGACAAAGAAAGGTGGTTTCACATCTTAAAAAAAAATGGTTCGGACACACTTTTGCACTTTGGTAATTCAACCATTTTAACTTTAAATTTGCCATGGACTTAATCCTCAGTTGGGAAAATTTAAAAAAGTACCGTTTCATATGTATGAAGAAATTTAGTTTGGAAATAGAAGTTATATTTTTTTCCATTAAATTGTGAAGCATTTCTACAACTCCAAAAATATACACCCATCAAAATAAACAGATGCATTTTTTCCAAATATTTGAGGGTCAGACAAAGGCAAGGATTTTTACTCATGTGAAAACACTGGATCGTTGTATTCTTCTTTGAGTAGTGTCCCTGTGGGTGCTCCTTTCCTAGGTGCACTTGTGCCTTTGATTAGAAATTTCTTATAGAAGTGTCTGTTTGGCCTGCGCATGAATGTTACTCAGTCTGGTGCTCCACACCACTGTGTGAGTGAACCACCCTGAGTTCCTTCTCAGCCACCTTGGTCTGAGACAGTGTCTTAACAGTTGTCTGCATTGAGTTTTACCTTAGTTTAGTTGTTCTTAGTAGTAGTTTAGTTTAGCTGTAGTAGTTTTAAAAAATATATTTCAAACTTATATATATATATATATAGATAGCTTTTCTACACTCCTCAGAGTTTTACTTTACTGGGAGGATGTCCCTGGTTCTTTTGGTTTCAGACATTTCCTGTCTTGTTGGGAGGCAATCCCTGAGAGCGATGGACACTCCCAGTGCATCAGTTGCCTCAGAGAATCTCATATTTCCCCAAATAGCAACTTCTGTCTGACATTAAAATCTAGAACCAGAAAAAAACAGGAAGATCATACTTCATCTCCTCATGATGGAGAGATTGCTGCGCCAGCCTCTGATGCAGGCCAAGGGATCCCCCATACACCAGCCTCTGAGTAAGTCTGCTGCCTCCACTTTCTCCAAACTGCACTCCTCAAGGGCATCGCAGAGGAGTACCCATAAGACTCCCAAAGACGGTCGCTCGAGTCTCCAGGTAGGAAATCTACCTTGAAGAAGTTGTGGTCTCTGATAACGCCATCCACTTTGGCACCCATTGCTCTTTGACCCAGTGTCAGTGAGGCTGCTTGTTCCTCAGGTATCAAGGGAACTCTCAAACCTAAAGACTGTAAAGTCTTGGGCTCTGAGAGATCATTGGTACTGTCAGTGGACCACAGTGGCAAGAAGAGCTCTACCTCTTCTCACCTACTACCGAAGAAACCCACTTGGGCTCCATCTGGACTCCACGAGGAGTGGTCAAGATTCACAATACCATCAACTCTCATTACACCCACCCAACTACAATGAGGTTCCTCAGAGGGCTTGGAATTCTCCTTTTGCCAGTTAAGCATCCTACTCCAGTTTGGGACCCCAATCTGATTCTTAAATGCCTTACAAGATCACTGTCTGTACCAATGGCTACCTGCTCACTCTTCCATTTATCCATGAAAACAGCATTTCTGGTAGCCACCATGTTGACTCAACAAGTTGGGGAAATAAGGTCCCTTATGGTATATCCTCTTTTTACAGTATCCTTCAAGGACAAGATCATATTACGACCATATCCCAAGTTTTTACCAAAAATTTCTTCTGAGTTCCATATAAACCAACCCACTCCCCTTCCGATTTTCTACCGGAAACCTCACCTAGGCAAAGAAGAGGCTCCATTACATACACTTGATGTCGGGGGCGTCCTGGTCTTCTACATTGACAAGACTAAACCTTTCAGAGAGACTCCCAAAGTATTTGTCTTGATCTCAGACTGTTCAAGAGGGCCTGCACGCTCTAAACAAAGACTTCCAAAGTGGACATCTGACTGCATAATTTGTTAATCTCCAAACACCCTGGGGTATACAGACTCACTCTACGAGGGCTATTCCCACCTCTACAGCCTTTCTCAAAAATGTTCCCATCATTGAAATACGTAGAGCCGCAGTTTGGACCGTTGTACACGTGTCTGCTGAGCACTATGCAGTAACTCAATACTCTGCTTCTGATGTTGCATTTGGCTTGGCTAAACTTTCATCAACATTGGACTGAACTCCAAAGCCCCCTCCTCCTCCTTAGAGGGAACTGCTGAGTACTCATCTAATGTGGTGCACCCAAAGGGACACTTCTAGAAGAAGAAGAAGAAGAAGAAATGGTGGTTCACTCTGTGCAGTAACTGTGAATTCTTTGAGATGTGTGTCCTTATGGATGTTCCACTGCCTGCACTCCTTCCCCTCTGCTTCGGAGTTCTCTGCTCTGCAGCTTCTCAGTAGAGAAGGAACTGACTGCAGTTTGCCCATGCTGTATAACAATGTCACGGAGCACGAGACGTGAGTAATACGCACGCACAGGCTGAACAGATGCTGCTATGAGAAGTCACCGATCAAAGGTGCAGGGGGTGCAAGTGCACCTAGAGTGGAGCAGCCATAGGGGGCACATCTCAAAGAACCACAGTTAATGCACAGAGTGAGTAACCATTTCTTATATATAAGGCTAGGATTTTTTTCATGGATATTTTTAGTAAAAGTCGTGGACAGGTCATGGGCAATAAAGAAAAATTCATGGAAGCCCATGACCTGTCCCTGACTCTTACTAAAAATATCCATCACAAAATGGGGAGCCGCTAGGCAGTTGTGGGGGCCTGGCTGGGAGCTCCAGGGGCTTGCACCAGCCATGGGGGCTCAGAGTTTGAGTCCCCTTCCTCCACAGCTCTGAGCTGTGGGGTCCCCCAGCGCCAGAGGCCAGGAGCTGTGGAGGCTGGCCAGGAGCTGCAGGGTCTCCCCGCGACCACTCTGAGTCCCCCAGCACCCGTGGTGGCTAGGAGCTGTGGGGTACCCTGCACCCACAACAGGCAGGAGCTGGGGGAATCCCCCCAGCCACCCACAGCGGTGGGGAGCTGCGGGGATCCCACTGGCGTCAGTGGCCAGGGGCATCTGGGTTCCCCCTGCTGCCTGCGGCAGCCAGTAGCTGCAAGGTACCCCCACCGCCTCAGAGCTTGGGGCTCCCATTATCTTGGGTGGCAGAGGTACCCTGCAGCTCCTGGCTGTCCTGGGTGGTGGTGGGACCCTGCAGTCACCTGTGGGCTAAAGTCATGGAGGTTTTCGGAAGTCACAGATTCCGTGACTTCCACAATCTCTGTGATAAAATTGTAGCCTTACTTATATATTGAAGTAAATGCACATAATGGGTGAATTGTTGACAAGCTACTGGCCCTCAGAATTAGGGAATTGTAACTGGCTCTAAGACACCCTCAGCTTCACAATGCTGAGCAAATCTCTGACTTGGGAATCAAGCCCAACATATTGAAGCAGTACTGCAAATACATTTAAATAATCTAAAGAGACAAAGTAGGTGAGGTAATATCTTGTATTGGACCAACTGCTCTATGAAAGATGTATATAACTTCCAATAAAATAAGTTACCTCACCCTCTGCCTTATCTTTCTCCTATCCTGGGACCAATATAGCTGCAATAAGATATTTTGTTGGGAGTTAGGATTTTAATCTCTTTTTTTTCCTCCTCAGATCATACTCAAGCTAGTTGAAATGTCCACTGCAAGAACTGGAGTCTTTAATATAGTGCTTAGTTATTGCTGTCAGTCGTGGTTATTTCCTACATCTGATGACACAGGTGCTTTAGAGAATCCCTTCTCAAATGCTGGAAATTACAGTGAACTTATCACGGAGGCCTGTGTCTTTGGAACTGTATTTAGGCGAGATCAAAGGTATAAAATACCCTACATTTAATTAGATTTTCATTTTGTATGTGTGATTATATTTGTTAGGATTTTGTGCTCTTTAGCTACTCGGTTAAATTTTTTGAGATTATGAATTAATGTAGAAGTAGTGAACTGTTTAGAATCTGTTTGTTTTTCATATTTTATTCATCTAATTGTGTTTTCTCTCTTCCTCTTTCGAATAACTTTTCATATGAGAAGACTCATTCAGGATGTCCATGCCTTTGTAGAAAATCTTGGAGATGAATGTGCAGCCAATGTTGTCACAGAAAGGTATGTTTTTAATATTTAACATGTATGGTAACTGCATCCTTCATAGTTGCTGGGGGTTGGAATTATATTATTTGTATGTTCTTCAAAGCCAAGTTCTTATGAACATGTTCATAAACTCTATCCCAAATACTGGTAAATCATACATGTTTTAATTTATGTTCATATTCAGGGATTGCCTAGATAATACTTAATCCTGCCATCAGTGCAGGGGACTCGACTAGATGACAAACCCCTGTGTGCACGCAATGCCCCCAACCTGGCCCCTCGCTCCAGGGACGGGAACCGACCCTCCCTGCCCTGCCGCTTGTGCCGTGCCTCATTGTTCCCATCCATCCCCCTCTGGGGATATCCCATAGAGAACAGTGGCCTGGTGAGCTCAGCCTCCCTGCACCAGCCTCGCCTCTCTTGCCACATGTGGAGTCCCTAAGGTAAAATCCACCCTCCTCTGCAAACATGGGATCGCTCAGCTGAAGAGAGCGCACCTAGCTAAGTAACGGTTGTTTAACAGGAGTTTAATTGCACCGATGAACATGCAATTAAAACTGGGATTAATAGCGATTAATTTTTTTGATCTCTTGGCTGCCCTAATTATTACCAGTATGTCTTGATCTCTGTTCACCTTTGGTTGTAGACCACTCTTCAGTTTGGTCTAATACCCACAATTCAACAGCAAGTTCTGCCTCCCGTCATTGCTGCAGCTGGGAATTTGAATGAAAAACTATTGCCACCAGAACATTTATCCTTTGTGCAGCTTGACACACGCTTCCACCCAGGCCCAAGGAAATGGTTCCTCCCTAGCACCTCCGCCCCCAAATAGCATTTCTAGCTAGTTTCAATAGCTGCTTAAAAACTTCATTGATAATCACCAGCCCTTACTTGACACTTCCAGGGGCTTATTGCTTTAGCATTCTCACCCAAGAGGTTCTCAGTTTACAAAGTGCTTGGTACAGCCTGATACTCGGTTGTCCGTAATGTAATGAAAACCTGGAGTTGAGATCACTCACTCAAAACGTCTCAGGGTACCCTAATTCATATGTAGTCACTGTTTTGTAAATGGAACATTTATTACTAGGGTCCTACCAAATTCACAGTCCATTTTGGTCAATTTCACAGTCATAGGATTTAAAAAATTGTAAATTTCATGATTTTAGCTATTTAAATCTGAAATGTCAGGGTGTTGTAATTGTAGGGGTCCTGACCCAAAAGGAGCTGTGGAGCGGGGGTTGCAAGGTTATCGTAGGGAAGGTTGCAGTACTGCTACCCTAGTTCTGTGCAGCTGCTTGTGGCGACGCTGCCTTCAGACCTGGGCAGCTGGAGAGCAGCAGCTGTGGCCAAGAGCCCAGCCCTGAAGGCAGAGCAACGGCTGGCAGCAGCGCAGAAGTAAGGATGGCATGGTATGGTATTGCCACACTTACTTCTGCTCTGCTGCCTTCAGAGCTGGGCAGCTGGAGAGCAGCAGCTGTGGCCAAGAGCCCAGCCCTGAAGGCAGAGCAACGGCTGGCAGCAGCGCAGAAGTAAGGATGGCATGGTATGGTATTGCCACACTTACTTCTGCTCTGCTGCCTTCAGAGCTGGGCCCTCAGTCAGCAGCTGCCACTCTCCGGCCACACAGCTCTGAAGGCAGCAGTGCAGAAGTACGGGTGGCATGCATAGGTGCCAACTTTTCCCAGCGCCGGTGGGTGCTTGCCCCTGGCCCCACGCCGACACTGCCCCTGCCCTGCCCCCATTCCAATCCCTTCCCCAAAGTCTCTACCCCCAACTCTGCCCCCTCCGTGTCCCTGTTGGACTCCTTCCCCAAATCCCCACCCCGGCCCCGCCTCTTCCCAGAGCGCGCCGTATTCCCTCTCCTCCGCCCTCCCTCCCACTGCTTGCTGCTGCAAAACAGCTGTTTCGTGGCAGCAAGCACTGGGAGCTAGGGGGAGAAACGGGGATGCGGCGTGCTCAGGGGAGGAGGCAGAGCGGAGGTGAGCTGGGGCAGGGCGGGGAGCTGCTAGTGGGTGCAGAGCACACACCAATTTTTCCCCGTGGGTGCTCCAGCCCCGGAGCACCCATGGAGTTGGCACCTATGGTGGCATGGTATGGTATTGCCACCCTTACTTCTGTGCTGCTGTTGGCGGGGTGCTGCCTTCAGAGCTGGGCGCCTGGCCAACAGCCGCTGCTTTCTGGCTGCCCAGCTTTGAAGGCAGTGCAGAAGTAAGGGTAGCAATACCGCAAACCCTTAAAATAACCTTGCTACCCCCCTGCAACTCCCTTTTGGGTCAGGACCCTCAATTTGAGAAATGCTGGTCTCCTCCATGAAATATGTATAGCATAGGGTAAAAGTACACAAAAGACCAGATTTCACCGGCGTGGGGTGGGGTGGAGGGAGACCGGATTTCAGGGTCCGTGACACATTTTTCATGGCTGTGAACTTGGTAGGGACCTATTTATTACCCAACTCTGCAGGCATAATTAATTTCCTGAAGTGACAGGGTAGTCGCATAACCTATCATTAACATGCCTTTACAGTACAAACAGAGATGACCATTATGTGCGAGTTTGTGCCGTCAAATTCCTATGCTTGTTGGATGGATCAAATACATTGCACAAGATGTTTATGGAAGACCTTGTCATCAAACTACTTGATAAAGTAAATTTTTATTTTTGTTTAATATACACAATGTTGGTATCATACTGATTAGTTGAAATATAAGGTACTCACCATTCAAAAGGGTATTATAGAACGGTCAAAATCTTTTTTTTTTTTAAAGCATCTCTAGCTTTGACTTCCTTGTCCAATAAATAATATCTTTTTACCACCACAAGACCTGTCAGTGTGATTTGAATATTCCTGGCTATATTATTGCTTGAGGATGAGATTAGAGTTTTATTCAGCCAGAACTGAGGAAGTAACAGTGGCAAGTCTCAGGTTTGTTGCTCCATTTGTGCTGGGCTGTTTTTTTCATTGCACATATTTAAAACATAAGCATCATTGTCTTGAGAATTTGTATTTGGCTTGGTGGTGTTGAAAATGCTGGGTTTCCCTTGCCTTCTACTGTGTTGCCTAATATATTTCATGTCCAATAAACTCTAGGTTATTTGTAAGCATTTCTAAGAGGTTTGGCTTATAAAAATAAAGTTTTGGAGGATGGGGGTGGAAGGCCCCATCTTCAGCTATCCTATGGTTACTCTATCCTCCAGTCCTGGCACAAAGTATTCCATAGCTGTCATGAGAGGATCATCTGCCCATGCATAGGGAGATCCTCCACGGACATGTAAGCTCCTAAGGCAATCCCTTTCCTGTGTCTGGTGTAGGGCCTTGGCCCAGGGCTTCCATGCACTCCAGCAATCCTTGGCTACTGAGACATCCCCTTAGGGCTATTGGCAGCTGGTGTAATTTAGAGTAGACTTTAAGCTGCTCTATGTCCTGTTAGGTGACTAGACTAGCGCACAGCTGGTTCAAGATCAGAACAGCGCAAAAGTGATTGAAAGCCAGCTTGGTAGCTCCATTCCTGAGTTTTGTTGTGCAATCCTTTGGGTGTTATTTTGAACTATCACTTGTTTTATTTTTCAGCTTTGTAAAATTGTCATATAAACTAAAATTCCAGATGAATTTCAGAGAGTAGTTATCAGTGGTTCAAAGTCAAGCTGGAAGGGAATATCCAGTGGGGAGTCCCTCAAGGATCAGTTCTGGTCCTGTTCTGTTCAATATCTTCATAAATGATTTAAATAATGGCATAGAGAGTACGCTTTGAAAATTTTGCAGATGACACCAAGCTGGGAGGGGTTGCAAGTGCTTTGGAGGATGGGATTAAAATTCAGAATGATCTGGAGAAATGGTCTGAAGTAAATAGGATGGAATTCAATAAGAACAAATGCAAAATATTCCAGTTAGGAACGAACAATCAGTTGTACATGTACAAAATGGGAATTGACTGCCTACGGAAGGAGTACTGTGGAAAGGTCTCTGTGGGTCACAGTGGACCACAAGCTACATATGGGTCAACAGTGTAACAACACTGTTGCAAAAAAGGCAAACGTCACTCTGGTATGTATTAGCAGGAGTGTTGTAAACAAGACATGAGAAGTAATTCTTCAGCTCTACTCTGCACTAATAAGGCCTCGACTGGAGTATTGTGTCCTGTTCTGGGCTCCACATTTCAGGAAAGATGTGGACAAATTGGAGAAAGTCCAGAGAAGAGCAACAAAAATGATTAAAGGTCTAGAAAATATGACCTATGAGGGCAGATTGAAAAAATATGGTTTGTTTAATCTGGAGAAGAGAAGATTGAGGGAAGACATGATAACAGTTTTCAAGTACATAAAAGATTGTTTCAAAGAGGAGGGAGAAAAATTGTTCTCGTTAACCTCTGAGGATAACACAAGAAGCATTGGTCTTAATTTCAGCAAGGGCGGTTTTGGTTGGACATTGGGGAAAAATTCCTGTCGGGGTAGTTAAGCACTGGAATAAATTGCTAGGGAGGTTGTGGAATCTCCACCACTGGAGATTTTTAAGAGCAGGTTAGACAAACACCTGTCAGAGATGGTCTAGGTAGTACTTCGTCCTGCTTTGAGTTCAGGGGACTGGACTAGAAGACCTCTCAAAAGTCCCTTCCAATCCTATGATTCTATGAACAAATTACTTATCTACCGATTCAATGACGTTTGGCAGGGACATCTAACCCCACTTCTTTCTTCCAGTCCCAATGTCCCTCTAGCCCCCTCAATTACTAGAGTAAAAACCATCTTAATATTAATTCAGATTTTAAAATAAACTCTTTTTGTCCATAATCCTGCCTCTTTTTACATTTGCTTGGCATGAACATTCCTGCAGTTGGCCTAGATGTCAGAGTTGCTTGTGAGTATTTTTGCAAATCAAGAGGCAGATTCTCAGCTAGTGGAAATCTGCATAACTCCAGAGACTTCAGTGAAGGTGTTTCAACTTCTTCCAGCTGAGAATCTGACCTCAGATTTTAAAATTTATGCTGAAAGTACTGGTTTTCTCATCCATAAAATACTTGCTTAACTTTGTTGTAACTCAAGCCCTGTGCATTTACCATTGTGGACATAGCTGAACAATCCAGTATTTGCCATAATATTGTGCCCCATAATCTAAGCATCAATTTAAAAAAAATCATATTGCTCACTTGTGTGAAGAAAATGTAAATCAAGTACAACCAATGCAGTGTTGTCTTCCTTTCCTGGGGATAGGCTGAAACATTAGTTCTGAGATATATTAGTTGCCCTATTCATTTCAATGGTGGTTAAATATAAAATCTAAAGATGTTAGTTTAGGCTGGGATTTTCAAAAGAGCCTAAGGGAATTAGGTGTTAAATTCACATTGAAATTCAAGGAAGTTAAGCATTTAACTCCCTATAGGTCTCTTGAAAAACCCAGCCTTAAGTGTCAAAGTTGTTAGTTATTTCACTGCTGATCACTTTTATGAGACACGTCCAGCTAATGTACTTACCTCACAGTACTAAACCCCCTCCTTCCTTGTGCCAGAAACTTCGGCGGTTCCTTACCCAGCTGCCAAAGTCACCACCTTCCCCATAGACAACTTCTGCAGAGCAATTATGCATTGTGAATTCAAAAATGCATGGAAACTTAAAAACTGCAAATGGGAGCACAGTATAAAATAAAGTGAATTTAATATCAAAATAAATAATACACAGGCTACTGCCCTGGTTGTATTCCATAATTTCATATTTAATTCAATTAGTTTTATGTTTTATAGAAAATGAAAAGAACTTGCCGCAGATTCCAAGGACCCTTGTGCCAGAATTAAATCCCATTTGGCATAGGGCTCGCTTGTATTTATTTGGTCTGTATTTAACTCTTATGTTATCTGAAGAGACAGCTCTCTTCTTCTGACATACTGCCACAGTTGCAGTCAGCAGAGGCACATGACCTGGATTCCCCTTGCTATAAAAGAGGAGGGCTGCTGCTTGAGGGTCTCAAGACTCAGCTTGCTCCTTCCCAAAATCTGAAAGAGCCCAAATTTTATGACCATCTGGACATGCAGAAAAACCACTTATTTGACACAGAGGGATTGGGAAGAAAGTTAAGGGCATAAGAGGGTGGGGGCAGTTCCTTTGATTTATTGGCTGGCTGAATTTATTTTGTATGAATATTTAATGCTGCTGGATGGTAGTCATTACATAACTGATAGTGTGCCTCTGTGTCCACTTCTAGTGGCTGAACCACACTGAAGTTTGAGCTAACAGAGATGGGTCTTTCAGCTCAGACAGTAGAGGCTGCTCATGCATTTAGGTCCACAGGTGTGTCAGATTCAATCCCTACTGCCAGTGACCCACTAAGGGTATGTCTGCGCAGCAACTAGACACCTGAGGCTGGCCCGTGCAAGCTGACTTGGGCTCGTGGGGCTCTTTCATTGCTGTGTAAACTTACAGGCTTGGACTGGAGCTGTAGAACCCTGCAGGGTGGGAAGGTCCCAGGGCTCAGGCTCCAGTCTGAGCCTGTAAGTCTACTACACAACAATGAAACAGCCCCACAACCTGAGCCCCACAAGCCTGAGTCAGCTGGTACAGGCCAGCCATGGGTTTTTCTTTGCTGTGTAGACGTACCAAGGGGCACATATTACAATTCTGTTGTGAGTTTAATGACATTAGTTTGATCTCTAGGGTGCCTACAGATTTCATATGGGCATTCTTTATTTCTTAAATCTAAAATAGAACAAAACGAACAAACAAAACCGTAAATAAATTATGAGTTTGTTCATGTTATGATAATAACATCCAAATTGAACCTCCAGAGTACTACACGCACAAACAAAAAAGTTAAGGAAATACTTACAGTCAAATATTTTGATAAGTGGAAAGGAGAATATGTAGGGAAATACCTGCCTGATCTAAAGTTAAATTAGTGTGTGTTGTATTGACAGCTGCTTAATATTTGATTTTTTTGACCTGTTTTCTCTCATACAAACATGTTTCTTTTGCTGAACTCCAATTTGTATCTATTGTTGTCTAGAACTGCAGTTACAAGCTGAGCCAAACTCCAGAACTGAATTATTGCAGTGTTTATAGTATTATCAAAACACTAATCCCAAATTTCAATTTGGATACTAAGTAGTTAGAGCATATGTTTCTTCATTTGGATATTCATATCTGCAAGTAGGAGCTTTAATACTTATTTTATACAACTAAATGTCAATTTGAATGCCCTAGTTTAGGCAATCTAATTTGAAAACTGGGATCCATGTTTCTGTTTATGCTGCATTTTCTGTTAATTTCTTGTATGCTGGAAGTGCTGTTTTTGGATAATCTTTTGGACACATTCTTTCAAGTTAATGAAGTCTCATCTCAGCACACAAGATCTGTATGCTTGTACATTAAGATAAGAATGACCTTCTAATTTTACTTAGTATCCTTGCTAAGTTCAGTTACTTTTTGTGTGTGGATTTCAAAATTAATTCTAAAAAAACAATACATTTCAGAATAATACTTGAAGAGCTATTGAAGAGACCACTTATACCTACCATTTAATCCATTTTTTAAATTTTAAAAGTTTAAAGACTTGTTACATGTATTTTGAATTTGTTTTCAGGATGAATTGGTGTCCAAATCTAGAACACGCTACTATGTGAACTCTTTACAACACAGAATTAAAAATCGGTTGTGGCAAACGCTGCTAGTTATTTTTCCAAAACTTGATCAGGTAGTACCTTTATTATATAATTATAATTATATAATTGCTTTTATTTTTAATAGAATCTAATTATGTAATAGGAATTTTGTTACACAAAATTGAATATATTAAATGGAATAGGCAATTTCATAAATATTTGCTCTATATTTGCACTTGGCATCCAAAAGTCCAGTGTAATATAAACTTCATTCCTGCAACGTGAACTCTCATGTAAGATAAATTTTTCTAGAAAGACAAAATATTAGTTGTAACACTTATGTACCTTACAACAGATTTGATTGTTAATTTATTTACATGAAGGCTGACTAATACAGTTATCTGTATGTGCTGTCTTAACGCTGGATCCTGCAAATGGATCCACATGGGTGCACCCCTGTGCCTACATGAAGCCCAACTGATGTCAGTAGGTCTGGATGTGAACAGGTTGGATCCATTTGCAACATTTAGTCTTTAAATTCTGTATAGCCAACACCTAGATACAATAGTGATTTGTGCCCTTAAATATCATGGACAGATTGCTGATTCTAGTTTTCATTTAATAAAAATATTACTATTTAAAATATTCAGAATGTTTAGGATTTACTTTTCTAAACCTTTGGTGCTTGTTTGAATTTCATTTATTTTTCTTCCTAATGGAATCTATTGCATTGTTTGGATAATCTGTCATAATGCACTTAAAAACACAGTGCCTGGCATGGAATGAATTGAAAGAAGCCATTGAAAGAATTGTACAGGTGTTATATTCATTCTTAGGACAGTTATAGTGATGACCTAAATTCTGGCACAGCAATATAATCTTTAATAATATAAAAGTTCAAAAGATACTCTCTCTTTATTCCCACTTCATATGAATTGGTTATTTAAAACAGTTGTTTTGAAAATAAGGTATTTTGTTAATACAGTAGTAATTTTTTTAAAAAACCACAGCACTTCCTTGCTACCTCTCAGTGAAAAATAAAGGACCACCTTCTGCTGTGTGTTGAAATTAACATGTTTGGCAGGATAGGGCAGGGGGGACAAAAGCAGCAGTTCTACAGCGTATTTCTTTTTGGCCCCAGATATTTCAGCATCTCCCTACAAAGTAGAGTTTTTCCCACATTGGTGAACATGTAGCATATATATATATATATTAAATGTACCTATTAAATATTGTTGCTTTGATTGTTCCAAAGTGTTTCAAACAAGATTTGAGGAACAAATGACAGTAAAGTTTTTGTTTTTTGTAGTTTAGCAAGATTTTGAAATTTATTGATGAAACTTTAGATGACTAATCAATGGGGGGGTTAATTTTATTTTGCTCAGAATTTTTTGACTGGGACTCTTGACAAGATTTTTCAGGCTGGATTTGGTAACAATCAAGCATCCATAAAATACTTAATAGAATGGATTATCATCTTGATTCTAAACAGATACCCCCAGTTTCTTGAAAAATTCTGGAATTGTTTCTGCCATGTAAGTAAGAATTTTGACATTCATAATGTGTTTAATTTGAACAAATATAAGATGTCTTCTCACATACATGGGATCTAGTGCAATATTGCTTGTGCATCCATAATTTTCCTTAAAGTCAGTACGTGTTTTGAGTGCTTAAAGAACACAGGATCAAACCCACAGAATCTGATTCTGTGCTGCACTCTGATACGATACTTTGGTGTGAGAGGGGGCTGTAACTCGCATGGATGCCTCCAGCTTGGAAATCCCCATGCTCGCTGTGGTTCTCCAGGAAGACTAGTGTTGGTGTAACAGCCCAGTAACACCCCTCCTGGCAGCCACCAACATAGGGGCTTTCAGGGGTATGACGGGACGTGGGATGGCTCCACAAAAAGTCATAGAAGGCACTGTAAATTAAAACAGCCATAGGAACTCCTCTGTCTTACTGTGGGAGCCATGCCAGCCTTTGGACAAGACCCAAATCTTGGAAGTACAAAGGGGTTAAAAAGTCGAATTTGTTTCCCCATCTAAGTTGTGTCATCTGTGAAGTGCATGTGTCATATAAGTAATATTCTCATTTATAAATTACAGCTTTTAATGTGGCTGTTTTTGCTGAGCATCATGTTACCCAGTTATGAGTGTTGGAGACCAATTTTGAATATTGTTCACTTTTTGTCTTTCAAGATATTTTGCATTTTCATGTGTTGCTAAAAAAGTTCTTAAAATTCACCATCTTGAGGGAAGGAAAAAGCAGTTAACAAACAAAATGTACAAATTAAGTAAATATTTATTTTAATCTTGATGGTAGATCTATGGTAGAAGTGTTCAGTAAATATTTCTGTTCTATATTTGGAAAGAAGTAGGATGTACTTGCAAAAAGAAAAGGAGTACTTGTGGCACCTTAGAGACGAACCAATTTATTTGAGCATGAGCTTTCGTGAGCTACAGCTCACTTCATGAGCTGTAGCTCACGAAAGCTCATGCTCAAATAAATTGGTTCGTCTCTAAGGTGCCACAAGTACTCCTTTTCTTTTTGCGAATACAGACTAACACGGCTGTTACTCTGAAACCTTTAGGATGTACTTGTATCCTATGGGGATGAAGACATACTTTCTAGTCCATTCATCGCTGAAGGGGATGTTAGATAACATCTATTAGCGATAAACATTTTTAAATTAGTAGGCCCAGATAATTTGCATCCAAAAATCATCAAAAGGCTGACTGAGGAGATCTCTGAACTACTGATGTTAACTTATAATAAATTGTGGAGTACCAGAGAAATTCCAGAAAACTGGAAGAGTGCTAATGTGCCATTATAAAAAAGGAAAAGTGGGATAACCCATAGGTTGGTTAGCTTGACATCAATACCAGGCAGAATAATGGAAAAGTTCATACAGGATTTAACTGACAAAGAATTAAAGACTAGGCCTGTAATTAATGCCAGTCATAATGTTTCTATGGGAAATAGAGCTTGTCAAACAAACCCGATTTCACTCTTTGAAATTACAAACTTGGTTGACAATGGTAGCTGCATAACTGAGTGGATATAATAGACTTTTCTAAGGCATTTGACTTAGTATTGCATGACATTCTGA
Source organism: Eretmochelys imbricata (assembly GCF_965152235.1). Lineage (NCBI taxonomy): Eukaryota > Metazoa > Chordata > Testudines > Cheloniidae > Eretmochelys > Eretmochelys imbricata. The sequence continues at coordinate 133,553,873 of NC_135574.1, read as the reverse complement.
ATTTAAAAATTAATATTATACAATAAGCACATGTTAAATTGATTAAGAACTGGCTCACTGAGAGATCTCAAAAAGTAGTTGTCATTGGGGAATCATCATTGAAAGGGGGTGTTTCTAGTGGGTTTTTGCATGTGTGACACTACTCAACATTTTAGTCAGTGCTCTAGAAATACATATAAAATCATTGCTGATAAAATGTGCAAGATTGGCACAGTTGTAAATAATGTGGGTAGGGCAGTCATCCAGAGTGATCTGGATTGCTTGGTAAACTGGACCTGTTCAAACAAAATATATTTGAATACTCCAAATGCAAAGTTGTACGTTTAGAAACAAGGAATGAAGGCCGTACCTACAGAATGGGGGACCGGAAAACAGAGACTCTGAAAAGGATTTAGGGGTCTTAGTGGACAAACAACTCAACATGAGCTCCCAATGTGATGCTGTGACAAAAAGAGCTAATGTGATCCTTGGAAGTATAATCAGGGAGTAGGAATATGCAGGTGATTTTATTTCTGTACACAATACTGATAAAACCCAATACTGTGATACTGTATGCAATTCTGGTGTCCACATTTTAAAAAGGGTGTTGAAAAATTGGAGATGGTAAAGAAAAGAATCACAAAAATTATTTGAGGACTGGAGAAAATGCGTCACACTAAGAGACTTAAAGACCTCAATCTGTTTAATTTATCAGTAAGGCAATTGAGAGGCAACTTGATTACTATGTATAAGTACTTTTACAGGAGAAAATATGAGGTACCATGAGGCTCTTTAATGTAGCAGAGTAAGGCAGGAACCAGTGGCTGGAAGCTGAAGCCAGACAAATTCAGATTAGAAATTAGGTACACATTTTTAAACAGTGAGGATGATTAACCTTTGGAACAAATTACCAAAGGAAGTAATAGATTCTCCTTCTCTTGAAGTCTTCAGATCCAGTCTGGATGCCTTTCTATAAGATAAGCTTTAGCAAAATATAAGTAATACTTTATTCAAACATGAGTTATTGGGCTCAAGACAGGGGTAACTGGATGAAATGTAGGGAACTTTGATATACAGGATGTCAGGCTAGGGGATCTACTGGTCTCTTCTGGCCTTAAACTCTGAATTATTAGCACTGCATATCACTTACATCTGTGAAGCATGATGTAGTTCTTCTCCAAGACTCCCTAAACTTTGGGAGCATTTTTCTTTTTTTGAATGTTTTTCAATTAATTTATTTTTTGAAATTGACCTTACTAGTGGAATATGGAAGGTACTGGAATGGCCACATAGGAAACCAAATCCTCCTTATTTTTCCACAGAACAGGTATACCAAAAGTAACAGTAGCGCAAGCTTTCCCATGCTGTCTTGTCAATGTGTTTCCACCCTGTTACACAGCAACTACCACTGCAAGTAACAAAACAGTTCAGTTTCCTAGCTCATTCAATTCCGATGAGTCGTTTTCACTCTTTGCTTTTCTTTGAAGAGGGACAAATTGTTGTGATATTTTTTTTATCTAGACTTAACTGGGAATGCAGCCTATTTCATATATACCATAGTATAGTTACTATTGGTTAAAATATTTTACAAAAGTGATAACAATATGAATAACTAAAACCATATTCTTGTACAAAATTACTTAATTTTTGTAATAAGTGTTGCTAATGGAAACATGTTTTTCCAGTATAATGGTCATTGTGGCTACAAAGCCTGTAGCTATAATTGGAGTCTATAGAACACTTCGTGAAATACAAAAAGGTACAGATATAACGTTTTTCCATTGATTACATTGTGTTCACTTCAGGGTGAAGAAAAGCTTAAAACTAGCATCTGTACATTTTTATCCGTGTTGTCTCACTTTGACATTATTCTTGAAAATACCTCTGAGAAGGTAAGTTCAAATTACAGAAAACCAGAACAAACATTTAAAGGGATGCTCACAATTGCATTATATAGGGATTTTAAAAAATTGTTTGTAATAGTTTATTGGAATCTTGGAAATGTTTATTTCCCTAGTAATTTAGTCAGTCTCTCTCTAAAATTGTCAAATGTTAACTTTTCCTGTGCTCATTGTAACACTAGTTTAGATGACTTCTGGAGTCTTTTGTACAGGATAAAAGTCCAAATGCACATACAGACCAACCCTGCAAACCGTTACTCGTATAAGTAATCCTGCTGTCTTCAGTGGCCTGTTTGTATAAGTTGTCAGGATCAAGTTAATCAGTGTTAGACTATCAAACTTAAATAAAGCTCTTCCCTTATTGTCCTAAATATTAAATTTAAGGAAGAAATGGCCAAAGGAAATCAGAGAAAAACAAAATCAACCCTGAAGATATGGTTGTGAAAGTTTTTTTTTTTAACGTGTGTGTTTAGTGTGTTTTTAATATCTGATTGTGCCCTTTCAGTTTTATGGTTTAATGTTTTAGATAGTATTGTGTGATGTTCCATTAAATTTCTGAGCCTAGCTTAGCTATTTGCCCTACCCCATCCTTTTGTGTTTCTTATGGAGCAGAAACCTACACACACTTCTGCCTTCTGTCCTCTTCTCTGTTTTGGACCATATGTAAAAGTAATTGTGCTTATTAAAGGAACATTGTCAACTTCAGAATCACACCTATGTCTGAAAAACATTAACTAATATTACAGTTGGCATTTCACATTACTGAGCTGAAACTGGTTGAAGGAAAAACATACATTCTGGGGTATTTTTTTTCCAGTTTGGTCACTTTGTGTATAGTCAGTTTTACTCTCACACACACCCCTCCACACACCCCGGTAATACGTTGGTTTCCTCTATAGTTTGTGTGAGAGTTTTCACACAGCAAGAGGGGAGAGAGATACGTTTATTTAAAAAATAGAAAAAGGTGATTTTTAAAACCACAATCGCATGAGAACTTAGTGAATGGTATAGTACCTGAGACTATTTTTAACTCATTTTTTTTAAACTGATTAGATTTCAAGTTGACATTGTCCATTTAACTAATTGCTTGATGCAGACCTCCAGGAGAAGATGGCAGGCTTGTGAGGAGTTCCCCATAATCACCCTCAAAGCAACCTCATTGTTTTCCTTCAAAACTCTTCTTTCCTGTGATGTCTGCAAAGAAACGTGACAATGGTTAGGCCAGTGGTGTGCTGAAATCACAGCCTATCTATCATGCTGACCAATATTGTCTCATTGTTTCCTGGTACTTCCTGTCTAGCTGAATGTATCTATCTGTTGTCTTATACTTACGTTGCACATTCTTTCTGTGTAAGCATCTAACACAATGGGCTCCTGGCCCGTGACTAGGGCTTCTGGGTACCATGGTAATACAAATAGTCAATAATATTTTGGTGTGTTTAAAAATGAAAGCCAACATGAAGTTTAAACATTTATAGATAAGAGTTGTATTTGTTTTTTAATAGGCTAATTAAGCTAAACAGGAGAAAGGCACCCTCTTTCTGGAATAAAAGTGTCCACATATGGAGTTAATTCATTTCTGAATAACTAAATGTACAGACAAGCTTTTGGTTCTGAGAGATGTGAACTGTTCCATTCATGTGAATGGGTTGTTAAGTCTGAAACCTAAAGATTGCTATTCAATGAAACTGTGTTAGGTATTTCAGTACTGACCATTTTAGCAGAACACTGTTCTTATCTCACAATCCCAAACTGTTTCTTATGCTCTCCAGGGGAAAAATGCTGTGATGAGTCAAATATGTAAACTAAAGAATATTTTTCCCTTTCTAGAAACCAATTTTGAAGAAAGCCCTTCTTGTTGTTCTACAGTGGTGTTTTAACCACAATTTCAGTGTTCGACTTTATGCATTAGTAGCTCTCAAGAAAATCTGGGGCATGTGCAAAGCATTGTTTGTGGAAGAATTTGAAGCTTTGACACCAGTTATTGAATCGAGTCTTCATCAAGTGGAAAACATGCATGGTACAGGGTTAGTAAAATTCTTCTGATTTAGAATGCAGCTCTTCCATCTGTCTTTGCTGGAATCATTTGTAGTGTCTAAGGACCTTCTTAAACCACTTGTCTAATCTTGTAAAGTAGCACTTGATAATCTTTGTGATTTTGATGTGTTTCATCTATTTAAGTAGAACACTTAAAAATGGAATTTAAAGACGTCATCAGCAGATAAAATGAAATTATAGAAAACTTCCTTCCTTCTCTGTGTTTCAGAATTAAAAGGTTTCCTTTAATATGAATCCTCAGTAGAAAGTTCTGCATTCATCTGATAACTACAGTGCCTGTCTGAGAATGTGAGCAGACTATGTTATTCAGACTATCAGCAGTGCAATGGAGATGAGTTTAGTGGCTTGGGGAATAGGGCTTATAACTTTTTGTAGTCTGTCCTGAATTTTCTCATCTTGCCTCCCAGATTGAAAAATGAACAAAGCTTATTAGCTAATAAATCTACAGTAAATGTTTATTTGTTCTCCTTGCATTGTGAATTGGGGCTAGTTTGTCAATATAACATGTTTACAAAGTACTGGTGTTTAAATGTTTAAGCTAACAGATTGATTTCCAGAAGATTTGCATTTCTTAACTATATATAAAGAAATGGCAGTACTTGTGTGTCCCCTGCATTTGGAGTTACAGAAGAACCCCTATTTTATGAACTAATCATAGATTGATGAGTTTGTAAAATTCAAAAGTTCCTAACATTGAACATTACAGTAGGTATGGTGTATAAATTGCAAGATGGTGTACTGTATAGCCGTCATCTTGTCAATCAAACCACTCCAAAGTGATTTTCAGTGCATTGAAAGCAGTGGAATGTGAAGGGATGTTGACTTATTTTTCATCAACATTTCTCTCATTATGTGACCTTTTGTTTTTTTCTGTGGAGGAAAAATGGTTCGTATAAATGGCCATTCATAAGATTGGTGTTCATAAAATTGAGGTTCACCTGTACTTGGCTTAAAGGATCATTCACATAGGAGATCCATGTTCAAAGAGTAGTGTTTAGTGAGCACTACAAATCCCTTCCTGGGTGTGGGATCACATCAGAAAATCTACAGTGAATATGTTGACATGTTACTAACACTGCTAATAATCTGTTCATTTATCTCCCTACTCCACATCTGATCAAATGTGTGCAGACTTGGATCTTTTTATCTGCCAAGACTTGAGAATCAGGATCCTCCTGCAAATATTTGTGGTATCATTGAAATCCAAAGAAATAAAATGTTGAATGCAACTCTGTGCACTGTTTTAGGTGTTTGTAATTTCACTAACAACGGCAAGAGAAAGAGAAGGTTGAAATAATAGAGAAATTGATTATCTGTTATTTTTGCACTGTATTTATTTGTAATTAGATCAACATGAACACTCCTCCTATTACTGGTTTGGGGTCTTAAGCAGTTTAGTTTGTTTAATTTTTTATTCATCTGTATAGTCACCATTCATAAGTCCTCTTATTCTGAGTTCCTGGGAGAACTTTTGTTCCCCTTCTCTGAGAGGGTATGATACCTTTCTCTATCAAACATAGTTATCTTAGTTACCATAATTCATAGAGATATGTTTCTTCCCAGTTCCTGGACACAAAGTGAATTTATTTCCAGTTCATTGTATTCATAAATGAGTCTCATAAATGTGAGTGGTGAATATATATTTAAAGTAGTCTCTTTTTCCATTAACACAATATATAATATATGCATTTAGACTGGACTTCTTTACTGTGAGACTGTAATAAGTAAATACGTAGAATTTTTGTATATCTTACTGTATTTTTGCAATACATAGGAATGCTAGAAAGAATTGGCAACGAATCCAAGATCATTTCTTTTTTGCAACATTTCATCCCCTGAAGGATTACAGTCTAGAGGCAAGTATAAAATACTGTATGTAATGGTCAATTATTTTTCACTGCTTTGCTGCTATATTTGTAATTTGGACATTGTTCTACTGCATGATGAGTAATGATCAGTTGTAACTGATTTTTGGATATCATGAAAAATGACTTCATAATATTTTGGTGCATCTTAGACTAAAACAAATATATTTGGGCTCAAATGATTTTTAAAATTATTTTTTTATAGCAATCATGGCTAGAAAACTAAATCAATTAAATTGAAAACCCAGGAATGTAGGCGTGTATTATAATTGTTACTGGTTAATCTGGAGGAAACAGACAAGTGAACTCCTTCCTAGTTATATTTGTATTTGTTGCTTGATCAATTGCTTGCAGTAGCTCAGTTGCAGCCAATAAGACCCAACTTTTTTTTCTTTTATGACCCACCTTCAGAATTTTCATTCCGGTCACTCTTGCACTTGTTCTATGATGTGCTGGTAAACTGCTTTTTGAAGTGGCTTAGCTAAAGTACACACTTTCTGTGAGTTAAAGACAAAGATGCATTGAAGTCAGACACATCAGTTCCTCCTTCAGGTCAGTTTCATCACTGTGGCTCAGAATAACTGGAAGCTGAGTGATCAACAAGAGGGGAAGAGAAAAAAAGGCAAAATAAAGGTGAAGATGAAAAACATGAGTGAAGTGCCTAAAGCAGAAAAGAGGCAAGAATGAGGAAAAATGCACAACTATCTTGACAAAAACAGAACATCCTCGCAGAATTTGAAATTTGTTTGCTGTTGACTGAGGGAAAAATACCTGTTTTCAGATGTATTGCATAAGAATATGAATTTGGAGCATCTTCTATACTTGAGCATCTCAATTGATAAAATAATAGTTTATATAGTCAATTGATGCTATATCCATGCTGTTGGTGATCAGTTAGTTTTCTAAATATCTTAATTTTTTTTGTTATGGCCCAATACATTTCTATAAATCACTCGAGCTAGGATTGCAATCTGTTGCTCTAAAACAGTAACAGGAAGTCATTGAATGAACTACATTTCTTGCTTCTTTGGAGTCCAAATTGTGTCTGCTTGTTTCTTTCGGGAAGATTCAGCTTAAGATCACCTCCTTAGTTTTCCTGTAGACTAAATTTTGACAAATTTCTCAAAGGAAAGGTGTGACGGGTTTGGGCCCTTTGGGGTGTCACCTGATGTGCTAGTATGCCACTGAGTCAACCTGTTCTGCCAGCCTGGATCCCCTTTACCTGGCTTTTCTGGGCTAGGCTCACAAGCCTTTTCCAGTCAAGTGCACAGGAAGGGCCGCACCCAGCTGCACAGAGAGACAGAAGTCCACTCTGGAAAGATTCAGCCTTAGGGGCTCACCCCAACACCCTGGTGCCCACTCCCTTTAAGGGGTATAAACCCAAAGGTTTTATGAAATTCGCCACCTCCCTCAATGTGGAGGGAGTTATGCACAACTTCTTGCCCCCCCCATTAGAAATTACATAAACTGGGTTATATTGTAAACAAGAAATAAGTTTATTAATAACAAAAGGTGAATTTTAAGTGAATATATGAGATAACAGACAGAACAAAGCAGATTACTGACCAAATAAAGCAAAATATGCAAGCTAAGCCCAATATGCTTCTCACCCTAAATGTTATTTTGGGCAGGCTGCAAAGTTTCTGTGATTCAGAGTTCCAGTTATATTCCTTTTCAGACTGGACCCTGTCTCAGTCTGGACTCACCCCACCCCTTCCCTTCAGGTGGCTTTCGCAGTCTTTCTCCTTGGGCAGACAGGCCATGGAGAGGAGGAGTCTGCTTGCCTTCCTCCCCACCCTTAAACAGGATTTACATAAGGCGGGAATCCTTTGTTTCCCAAACTTGACCCCCCTCCCCCCTTCCCTTCCAGTGGAAAGTTACAAGGAGTCCGAGTATCCCAGTAATGTTTAGTATCAGGTGATAAGACCAGCTGATTCTGTAGTATCACAGCATCCATGAGTCAGTGGAAGTGTAGAGTGTCTGCAGGAAGGCCAAGCCTTTTCACAGTCCATTGTCCTCGCTGAGGGTCATCAGCCCTGTTTTGGCATTTCCATTGTTGTACCTGAAGTGTTAGCAGTGGGCATCACCCTAAGTAGTATAGTTGAAATACAGATACATTATCCATATTTCTAACTTCAGATACAGAAATGATACAGGCATACAAATTGGATAATCACATTCAATAAATTATAACCTTTCCAATGATATCTTCTTACAAGATCCATCTTGCATGAAGTACATTTCAGTTATGTCATATTCATATCATAAGCATATTGTCATAAAGAATACGGAGTGAAATGTCACAAAAGGATTGTGTTTTTTTCAGACTTATACATTTTTTAGTTCCAAACTATTGTGAAGTTTAGTGATTATACCAACATATGAGGGGGGCATAACATTCCACTGATTAAGTAAAACTAAACATTGAAATTGAAAAAAGGTCTGGATTTCCAATTTGTGGTTTTCTATTTTTTTCCTGATTTCCCCTCCTCTTTTCACCCCCATGTTTTGTATTTAGGGTTAGTTATGGCTTATTTTAGGAGTTAACATCTTTTATTGTTTTTTTTTATTTTGTTGAAATATGAGGATTAAAAAATAATTGCCCTTCAAAACTCTGTGCTCTGAGGTACAGTAACTCCTCATTTAACGTTGTAGTTTATGTTCCTGAAAAATGCAACTTTAAGCGAAACAATGTTTAGCAAATCCAATTTCCCTATAAGAATTAATGTAAATGGAGTGGGGAGGGGGTTAGGTTCCAGGGAAACTTTTTTTTGCCAGACACACAGTGTGTAAGTTTTAAACAAACAATTTAATACTGTACACAGCGATGATGATTGTGAAGCGTGGTTGAGGTGGTGAAGTCAGAGGGTGGGATATTTCCCAGGGAATGCCTCACTGCTAAATGATGAACTAGCAATTGGCTGAGCCCTCAAGGGTTAACTCGTTGTTAATGTAGCCTCACACTCTACAAGGCAGCCGGAATGGAGGGAGGGAAGTCAGCATTGCAGACAGAGACACACACCCTGTGTGTGTGAGAGAGAGAGAGATGCGCATTTCCCCTTTAAGTACACTGACACCACTCTTAAGTACACTGCCTTGTTAAGTTAATCAGCAAGCTGAGACTGCAGCAGCTGCTGCCAGGAAGCTCCCTCAGTCCTGAGCCCTGTTGTGTATGTCCCCACTTCTCTATGGAGGCGGGGTAAGCGGGGTGCAGGAGCAGGGGGGAGGGGACACCCTGACATTAGCCCCCCATTCCTCTCTTCCCCCCCACCCCCAGCAAGCAGGAGGCTCTGGAGAGCAGCTCCAAGGCAGAGGGCAGGAGCAGCACATGGCAGTGGGGGGAGGGATAGCTGAACTGCTGGCAATTGATAGCCTGCTAAGCAGCTGCCACACAGGGAACTTATGGGAATAGGGAGCTGATAGGGGGGCTGCCGGTCCACCCTAGTTCGAAGCCTCCACCAGCTAGCTGCAAGGGGCTGCTCTTCCTGCAATCAGTGGACAAAGCAGGCGGCTGCCAAACGACCTTGGAACGGAGTATTGCACAACTTTAAACAAGCATGTTCCCTAATTGCTCACCAACGAAACAACCTTAATCGGGACGGCGATAAGTGAGGAGTTACCATATAAGCTTCCAGTGTTTGTCTGAGTTCCTTTGCTGCTTCTAGCCCCTTCAACAAACAATTTTTAACATTAGAAAAGTTGTACATTTGAGGCATTTTCCAGCATAATATTTGTAATTTAGATTTTCTTAGATTGTTGCTTTGGTAGGGTTTTATGGGTTTTATCTTTAAAACTGGAAAATGTCCATAATGTTAAATATATGTTCCTGTATTGCACCAGGTCATGAGTATTCGGAGATGTATTGATCAGTAAGTTATAGCTTATGATAGATAAAATATTTGTAATATAAAATTATGCTGAAGTTAGTTTAGTATCTCTTTGAAGTTTATTTTTTTTCTGAGATTATCCTAAAAGTCCTGTGTTACATTGCAGACAATATTTTACACCCTTCCACGCCTTTCAGAACTTGTTGAAGATGAATGGATCCCACTCTATAAATTTACCAGATATACTGACATTTCTTTGCCTGCAGCATTTCATTGGTTGCATTCTCGAACTGAACTTCTTAATCTAAAACCAAGTGACTGGTCTCAGCAAGATATGGGTAAAATACAAATTCATATATGTTTTGATCTGAGATTAATTATTTGGGTTTGGTAGTTGCAATATATTTTGTCAGTACTTGCTCTGCTAAACATAATTGTTAAAAAACTGCTGTAGAGCATATCGTTATGCTGTGCTATTAGCATAATGTATAGAAATTGATGATAATATGTGACCCTTATAGTTTCAGAAGGGTATCACTTTGTTGTCCTAGTAAACAGTGGTTCCCAAACAGTTTCATTATCATGTCAGTATTTTCCACATCTAAATAATTTAAACCTAACACTTTTTCTTAGGTTCAGATTTAGTTGAAACGGATAACCAAACAGAATGGACAGATGTTCAGAAAAAGATCATCCCTTGGAAAAACAGTAGTCCTGATTTAGACCTGGAATTGGTATTTCAGGACCGTGCAGCTAAACTTGGTAAATCCAACAGTAGATTGATTGTAGTGGCCTCACTTATTGATAAACCCACCAATTTAGGAGGTAAGGTTCAATGCATATTTTTAATTCTTTATTTACGCAAGGTGGATTGACTTTGTGATTTAAATAGCTGATTTTATTCATGATTTAAATCAGTAAGCAGGAAATCTTGATTTAAATAATCAATTTAAAGCTTATTTGCATTTGTACTTTTTATTTATCTTCCTAGAAAAGTTAGTTCTTATTGGTTGGTATAATTTAGTACTTTTTTTTTGCTAAAAAGGAAAATACACTAGATAGGCATTATTGAAGCAGTTATATAGCTCAACATATATTTATTCAGATTCTTAATCTTTACATTTTTTGTTGTTAGAATGGTGAAAAAATGACATTTCTTATTTTTTAGATTAATTTTTTACTTGTGATTTGTGTTAAATTGCATTTGGATTGGAAATTGGAATTAAATAAATTATGAAAACAATGTTTTCAAATAGTTCTATTTAACTAATAAAAACAATCCTAAATGTGCTGGATACATAAAAAATAAAAGTATGTTTAGCAAAACATGTTTTGCCTTTAAAACCAACTGATTTATTAAACAAAGTAAATATTATCTGTAACTAGTGAATTGAACTGATGGTTTCTGGCCTTCATATCGTTCAGGAGTATAGAATTCGTAATCACATCTTTTCACATCTAGTTTTTATTCATACATTGGAAGAGGAAAATAAGCTTTCCTGCTTTTTCAATTCCCAGGCCATTTCTCAACTTTGAATGAATTAGTCATTGAACTGAACTAGTTGAACAAACTGAAATGAAGAAAATATTCACTCTACATCTGCCAAAGGAACTACTGCTGTTGAAAACTGAGTTAGCACTTCGACAAGCTCTAGTTCCAGGTGCTTAGCCAGGGTCTACCACCAGTTCAGGAGTTTGACTTTTTTTAAAATTTTAACAACAAACATGTAGTGCTTGAATATTATTTTTTGTATTTTATTTAGATGATTTTAGTAGATTATACTAAGTTTAGGCCTTTACATATCAAATGTAATTTTGTTTATTTATGAAAAGAGATTTAATTTAAATTTTTTTAAAAATCTGATTAAATTAAAAAAAAATCACTGCTGCTTCTTCAAGTAGTGTCCCTGTGGGGGCTCCATTGTACGTGTATCTGCATCCCCGCGCTGCCGATCAGAGAACTTTAGTAGCAGTGTCCGTTCAGCCTGCTCATGCACTGCTCCTCACCGGCCACAAGGCTAGCCAGCATACGCAGGCGAACCGTCCTCAGTTCCTTCTCAGCCGCCTCTGGCTAGTGACAGAGCTATAGCTGCCCATTCGCAGATCATTAACTCTTTTAGAGTTGCTAATTTTTAGCTTCCATTAAAGCGCTTTTTCTTTCTTTACTTCGTTTACATTTTATTTTGGCATTTGCCTTTAAAAAAAAGAAGAAGAAGAAGAAAAAAGACTGTCTTCTGCCAACCCCTTGTCCAGGGGGTGGGGGGAACCCCCTAGACAAAGATATGCCCTGCACCCCAGTCTTCAAAAACCGCCTCAGTTGCAAGGAGTCTATCCCAGTGACTGATGGACACTCACAATGTGTTCGCTGCCTAAGAGAGAACCACATTCCATAGAAGTGTGGTTTGTGTTGGCAACTGAAGCCCAGATCCAGAAAAGACAGAGAACTGAAGCTCAAATTCCACTTCACTGAGTCAGCACTTCAACCTCTGGAGTCCTGGCAGGAGCCCCCACTGCAACCTTCTACTTTGAAGGGAGGTGAGCCCAGGGAGATGCCTGTGAGCCACTCACGTAAGGCCTCTAAGAAAAGGTCAGTGAGTCCCCATAGCGATCCCTGATCAAGCTAAAAACAATCTCTGGCTCAATCAGTATCATCAGGACCAATGGCACTGAAGTTGTCTAAATCTGGTATCCAGGGCATGCATGGTATCATACCAATGGAGCAAGTTGGGTTGCTCCAGCCAATGACCCAGTGGGCCCAGGCAAGAAACCACTGGTACCATGGGAGCATGAAAAACCTAGAAGATCTGACCTGGGGAAGGCTCCATCAGTACCGATGTCAACATCGGTACCACCTGTGGTATACTGGGCACCAACAGACCTTGCTCTCAGGTCCACATCTCTAATCCCGTCGGTACAAGCCTCTTGGCATCGACAACCACCGCTGGTACCGATGCCTTCTGCACTGCCAGACTTCCAGTGCGCGATGGATCTTTTGGTGTCTGACGCACTGGACTTACCTCTGCTCATTACCGGGGACCCGGTACCAAGTTCACCCAGAGCCCTTGACTTGCCATTGACTTCGTACCATGCACCACCCTTTTCATTGTTGCAGTCAGAAAGTGAGCAAGAGGACGTGGTTTCCCGCCACTCTTCTCACCCGCTGTATGGGGCCCCGTTTCACTGTTGACATCAGGCATATCGTCCCCCTGGTTTGGTCAGTTGTGGCACCCACCACTGGCCCCTTCCCATCGCAATGGCCATACCGTGATCCTTGGAAGGTTCAAAGACAACAGGTCTCCCTTATCTCTAGTGCAAGGGTTCACAAGCTAGGGGTTGGGACCCCTCAGGGGGTCGCAAGGTTATTACATGGGGGGTTGTAAGCTGTCAGTCTCCACCCTAAACCCTGCTTTCCCTCCAGCATTTATAATGATGTTAAATATATAAAAAGGTGTTTTTAATTTATAAGGGTGGGGTCGCACCCAGTAGCTTGCTATGTGAAAGGGGTCACCAGTACAAAAGTTTGAGAACCACTGCTATAGTGTGACCTACCAGCAACCGAGGAAACACCATCGAGCTGCTACCTCGAGGGCTTCTGAACCTCCTGAACAGGCAAGCACGCTTCTCATCATCACCGCTAAACAAGACAGTGATACCCCTTCCACCAACTATGGCAGATTATTTTAAACTGTTCCAGAACTTGGCACAGAGGATGGCAAAAACATTGCCAATACCTTTGCAAGAGGTGAGCGAGTCGCACTACAAGCTGGTGAACATTTTACATTCATAGAATCATAGAATATCAGGGTTGGAAGGGACCTCAGGAGGTCATTTAGTCCAACCCCCTGCTCAAAGCAGGACCGATCCCCAATTAAATCATCCCAGCCAGGGCTTTGTCAAGCCTGACCTTAAAAACTTCTAAGGAAGGAGATTCCACCACCTCCCTAGGTAACACATTCCAGTGTTTCACCACCCTCCTAGTGAAAAAGTTTTTCCTAATATCCAACCTAAATCTCCCCCGCTGCAACTTGAGACCATTACTCCTTGTTCTGTCATCTGCTATCACTGAGAACAGTCTAGAGCCATCCTCTTTGGAACCCCTTTCAGGTAGTTGAAAGCAGCTGTCAAATCCCCCCTCATTCTTCTCTTCCATAGACTAAACATCCCCAGTTCCCTCAGCCTCTCCTCATAACTCATGTGTTCCAGTCCCCTAATCATTTTTGTTGCCTTCCGCTGGACTCTTTCCAATTTTTCAACATCCTTCTTGTAGTGTGGGGCCCAAAACTGGACACAGTGCTCCAGATGAGGCCTCACCAGTGTCGAATAGAGGGGAACGATCACGTCCCTCGATCTGCCGGCAATGCCCCTACTTATACACCCCCAAATGCCATTGGCCTTCTTGGCAACAAGGGCACACTGTTGACTCATATCCAGCTTCTTGTCCACTGTAACCCCTAGGTCCTTTTCTGCAGAACTGCTGCCTAGCCATTCGGTCCCTAGTCTGTAGCGGTGCATGGGATTCTTCCGTCCTAAGTGCAGGACTCTGCACTTGTCCTTGTTGAACCTCATCAGATTTCTTTTGGCCCAAACCTCCAATTTGTCTACGTCCCTCTGTATCCTATCCTTTCCCTCCAGCGTATCTACCTCTCTTCCCACTTTAGTGTCATCTGCAAACTTGCTGAGGGTGCAATCCACACCATCCTCCAGATCATTTATGAAGATATTGAACAAAACCGGGCCCAGGACCGACCCTTGGGGCACTCCACTTGATACCGACTGCCAACTAGACATGGAGCCATTGATCACTACCCGTTGAGCCCGACAATCTAGCCAGCTTTCTATCCACCCTATAGTCCATTCATCCAGCCCATACTTCTTTAACTTGCTGGCAAGAATACTGTGGGAGATCGTGTCAAAAGCTTTGCTAAAGTCAAGGAACAACTCGTCCACTGCTTTCTCTTCATCCACAGAACCAGTTATCTCGTCATAGAAGGCAATTAGATTTGTCAGGCATGACTTGTCCTTGGTGAATCCATGCTGACTGTTCCTGATCACTTTCCTCTCCTCTAAGTGCTTCAGAATTAATTCCTTGAGGACCTGCTCCAAGATTTTTCCAGGGACTGAGGTGAGGCTGACTGGCCTGTAGTTCCCAGGATCTTCCTTCTTCCCTCCACCTCCTCCGGAGTGGTCCTCCCTATTAATGAGGCGCTACTGGATCCTGCCAAGGTCATATGGCAGGCCGCCACGTTTGTCCCACCAACATGCAAGCCCGCTGACAAGAAATATTACATGCCAGCAAAAGAGACAGAGTTTCTCTTCTTCCACCCACCTCCCAAATTTTATTATTGTGGACGCTGTTAATTCTAAGGGCCGCCAACACCAGTTTAACTCCACCCCTTACGACCAGGACTGGAAGCATCTGGACCTTTTTGGCAGGAAAGCATACACCTCGGCCATCTTCCAGTTCCATGTTGCAAGCTGTCAAGTCTTACTGGCAAAATATGACTATCAGAACTATGCAAAACTCAGTTCTTTTATTGAGCAGCTCCCCAGTTCTCATAAGGAGCAATTTAAAGTCATAGTCAACGAAGGCTAACTGTTGGCTAAGACATCTCTCGAGTCTGCACTTGATGCATCTGACACAGTGGCATGTTCAGTCTCTACTGCCATTGTGTTGAGATGAGCCTCATGGCTTCCTTTGTCTGGCTTCCCAAAGGAGGTCCAATGGACTGTGGAGGACCTTCCTTTTGAAGGGATAAAGCTATTAGCCGAGAAGACCAACGCCTCCCTTCACAAATTAAAAGATTCCAGGGCCACTCTTCAATCTCACAGTATCTGTACACCTGGGTACAAAAGCAGATATAGTCCTCAGCCACCAATCAAGGCCGACTCATCACAATATTCATCTCAGTATTCAGCACAGAGATCATATGAACCCCAGATGAAGAAGCCCAGGTTACCCAGATGGAAGATGTCAGGATCACAGCCCATTTCCTCTCAACCCTCCACCTCAAAGCAACAGTTTTGACGGTTGGTCGAGGTGCCCATAGAACATTCTACTTATTGTTATCTCACACTGGAAACCCGGCCCCTCCCCACCCACATTCCTCCAGAGAGACCATCTCACCCCATTCCGCAGCATCTGGGAATGGATAATCTCCGACAAATGGGTGCTGGAGATCAACTGGGATGGATGCTCCATCCATTTCTCCTCCTTCCCCCTACCAACATCCTTCCCGGACCCTCTTCAGGGACCCTTCTCACAAGAGCTGCTATGTCAAGAGATAAACCATCTCCTCAGCATAGGAGCCAGAGAGCCAGTGCCCACAATTCTAAGAGGCTTCTACTCTCGTTACTTCCAGTTACCGAAGAAAAAAAGAGGGTTGGAGACCCATACTGGGACTCAGAGCGCCCATAGACCTTTTCTGCAATTATTATTAATAATTATACCATTTCCATCTAGTAATGAACCAATACCACTGTGAGGATTCTGTTTATTCCTAATATAGTTACAGAACTCCTTATTGTTCTTAACCCTGCTGGTCAGAGATTTCTCCTTGTGTCATTTGTGTGTATGTAACCCAAAACTCATACATATATGCTGATCCACTGCACTGTAACATCATTGGAAGTAAATACTGCAGAATACGTTATAGGACAAGGTGGTAAAGGTGGGATTGGTTTTTTTTAATTTATTTATTTATTTATTTATCTATTTCTAACCTACTGATAGCTTATAGAAGGCATTTTCCTTTTTCTGCTGACATTGCGAGAGTCATGACTTGGAACATACATGAAAAGCATGTGGAAATAACCCTGTTGACTAAAACTAGAAGGCTAGAGACACAAATGTTTATATTGCTGGAGATTATTTGTTTTCAGATTGTCTTCTCTTTTTCATGTGCTTTAATATCTTAGTTTTGTTGTTTAAAGTAATCTTTATATTTTAAATCTTGTGCTTATTTGTAGGTTTGTGTCGTACAAGTGAAATATTTGGGGCATCTGCTTTAGTTGTTGGCAGTCTTCATTATATAAACGATAAGCAATTTCAACATCTCAGTGTTTCTGCAGAACAGTGGCTTCCTCTTGTCGAGGTGGGTGGAAAAAGTATTTTAGCTGCTTAAAAGGAGCACTGTACATATAAATTCATTCAAACTGATGCCCTCTAAGTCAAGGGTCTCACTTTCTTTTTTCCTCTCCTGAAAATTAACCGCTTTACCCATTTGGCACAAGTACCTGCTTCTCTGTTTTATGCTAGTATTAAGGTATGTTTACATTATTAGCCTGCTGCTTTTGAAGATCCTTGTTGCGGTTTTTAAAAGGTTGGTTTGTTGATTATTTTTTGTGTTAATGAAACTGATTGTACTAGTTGCCTCTTGTTTTATAACATACTCTGATTGTAGTATTTTACAGCTGATAGTTGTACATTGAAATTTAAAATTCTTTTGTAAAACTTAGTGATTCATTGAAATGTTGTTAATCTCATCTTGTTTAGCCCATTCTTTTAGTGACATGATGAGAATAATTAATAACACAGTTTGTCTGAAACTAATTTACAAGGTAGATTTCAGAGCCTTTTCTATACTTTATCAAAATCAGGGCATCTTGCTTCAGACTGTAGGTCTAACACTCAGCACTCTATGCAAACCTGTGGTTGTAGTCTTTTGTATAGATATTAGGGCTGTTAATTAATCGCAGTTAACTCACACGATTAATTCAAAAAAATTAATCATGTTTAAAAAATTGCAGTTTGAAAGCACTGTTAAACAATAGAATACCAATTGAAATTTATTAAATATTTTGGATATTTTTCTACGTTTTCATATATATTGTATTCTGTGTTGTAATTGAAATCAAAGTGTATATCATTTTTTATTTCAAATATATGCACTGTAAAAATGATAAAAGAAGTAGTATTTTTAGTTCACCTCATACAAGTATTGTAGTGCAGTCTTTGTTGTGAAAGAGCAACTTACAAATGTAGATTTTGTTGTTGTTACATAACTGCACTCAAAGAAAGCATTGTAAAACTTCAGAGCCCACAAGTCCACTCAATCCTACTTCTTGTTCAGCCAATCGCTAAGACAAACAAGTTTGTTTACATTTACAGAAGATAATGCTGCCCTCTTGTCTGTCTGAGCAATTGGCTGAACAAGAAGTAGGACTGAGGGGATTTGCAGGCTCATTGTTTTATTTTTTGAATGCAGTTTTTTTTTGTACATAATTCTACATTTGTAAGTTCAACTTTCATGATAAAGAGATTACACTACGGTACTTATATTAGGTGAATTGAAAAATACTTTTTTTTTTTGAGCACGGTACACTTTGTATTCTGTGTTGTAATTGAAATCAGTCTATTTCAAAATGTAGAAAACATCCAAAATATTTAAATAAGTATTCTATTATTGTTTAACAGTGCGGTTAATCTTTTTAATCTCTTGACAGCCCTAATAGATATATACGTTTTCAAAGTCAGCTTTGTATATTTTCATAGCAGTCTGAGTCTACTTACAGTTAATCTCTGGAAAATTTTATTTCTGATGTAAGAGTAAAATTCTCCATATTTACACAATTTTGTCAATCCTTTAAAATAGTTTTGTTTTCAGAATAAATTACAAAGCCATACAATACTCTACTTCACTGACATGATAACAGATCTGCATTTAAACAACATTTTCTACACCCAGCCTATACAGAACACTATAGTAATGATAAATTTATACTGCTTGTGAGACTTGGCTTCTGATAGGTTTCTGACAAATTGAGATTATAAAGACAGGAATAAAGGGAAAAAAATAAATATTGTATTCCAAGGTCCCAGTCAGAGATACCACACAAGCATACGCAGTAGAAAGAAAGCCCATCTACACATCAGCTAATCACCAGTGTGTTCCAGAAAATGATTCTAGGGTAAATACTAATAATTTCCCATATTATTCTATGCAAAAAGGATTTTTTCATATATAGACAAGTTCATGAGGGAATAAATCTAAAGCTTTATATTTTGTTTGGTTTTGCTCTTCAAAATCATTAGGCTAGCACAGTTCTCAGGAAATGTATTTAGCTGTCTATCAAGATTACAAAAATGATTAGTATTTTCTATCAGTAGAACAACATTATATTTTAAGTGGCCTCTGCATATTCCCAGTTATGAGATGCCTTTCTCTACCCCTTTGTACTGCTAAACTTTGGAAACTATATAAAAAAGAAATATCCATTGCAGCATGCCTCTTTGCAACACTGAACATTTGGAGTTGTTACAAGAAGTCTTCTGCCCAGCCACCTCTGTTCCTTTCTTTCTGTGACTAGTTGTGAGAAAAAAGGCCTTCACTCTGTCAAAAGGACCTTTCCTGGTTTTAATGAAAAATCTCCTTTTAAATTGTTATAGTTAATACATTATAAATAGTTAATTTTAGGCACTTTCTGTGTAATTGTTTGATTTAGATTCCCAGACTGTCTCAGTCTCTGTCCCTTAAATCTCATCTGTAGAGCCAGCGTGGATATAAAATTTATATCTGCAGATATACAGCAGATATCCGTGGAGCTGCAGAGCTCTACCAGGAATCGTAGTGGCAAAAGCAACAGGATGTTGGGCTGCCAGTCACTGGAGCCAGCGCCCAAGCCGGACAGCTCTTCCGGTGTGGCTGTACGGTCCCCAGCTGTGCCCACTGGCAGCTGTCCCTAGGTTTGCCAACTTTCTAATCGCACAAAACCGAACACCCTTGCCCCCTACCCCGCCCCTTCTCTGAGGCCCTGTCCCCACTTACTCAGTAACCCCTCTGTCGCTCTCTCTCCCCCACCCTCACTCACTCATTTTCACTGGGCTGGGGTAGAGGGTTGGAGTGTGGGAGGGGATGAGGGCTCTGGTGTGGAGCCGTAGAGGAGGGGACTCTGGGCAGGGGGTTGGGGTGCAGACTCTTGGGTAGGCCAAAGATGAGGGGTTTAGGGTGCAAGAGGGGGCTCCAGGCTGGGGGGTGGAGCTGAGGGGTTTGGAGTGTGGGAGACTACTCTGGGCTGAGGCAGGATGTTGGGGCGCAGGAGGGGGTGATGGCTCCGGCTGTGGGCTCCAGGGTGGGGCCGGAAATGAGGGGTTCAAGATGTAGGAGGGGCTCCGGGCTGGGGCAGGGGGTTGGAGTGCAGGCTCTGGGTGGGAGTTTGGGTGCAGGAGGAAGATCAGGACTGGGGTAGGGAGTTGGGGTGTGGAGGAGGGGCTCAGGGGTAGGGCAGGGGGTTGGGGTGCAGGAGGGGGTGAGGGGTGCAGTCTCCGGGCAACGCTTACCTTGAGGGGCTCTTGGAAGCAGCAACATGTTCCTAGGCGGAGGCGTGGCCAGGCAACTCTGTGTGCTTTCTCTGCCCGCAGGTGCCGCTCCAAAAACTGCCACTGGCTGTCATTCCCAGCCAATGGGAGCTGCAGAGCTGGTGCTCAGGGTGGGGGCAGATCGCGGAGCCCCCCTGACCGTGTCTTCACCTAGGAGCCAAAGGACGTGTCACCACTTCCAGGGAGCCACACACAGCCATGTACTGAGCCTGCCAGCTCCGCCAAGCAGACTTTTAACAGCCCAGTCAGCAGTGCTGACTCGAGCCACCAAGGTCCCTTTTCGACTGGATGTGCCAGTCAAAAACCGGACACCTAGCAACTGTAGCTGGCCCTGGTTGGGCTAGTGTGTGCAAGATGCAGACCTCTGTGTGGAAGGAACTCCTGTCTGGGAGCGTGCGAGCTGCTTGCACACACTAGTGTGATCAGGGACAGCTGCCGGTGAGCCTAGGGCCCACCCCAGTAGGCAGGGCTAGAGTCAAGCTCTTTATGATGGAAGCTAACACCTTAGGGTTTAAGGCGTGCCTCTCCTGTGCTGCTTCTATGCCCCTCAGTGGTGGACACTCTTTTTCACTACTTCTGAAATGCTCTATGACGCCTTCCTTGGGCATGGAGGAGGATGTAGCTAAGGCCTAGTCTTCCCTCCAGTCCCTTCTGGCTGGTGTCCCCGCGCACCGGGATTCCACCTTGAGCTCCAGGGCTGAGATGTCTGTGAGCTCCCAGTTGTCAACTTCAGTCCATGTGTTGACTTCTTCAAGCAGGTTTAGGAAGGAGCATCACTCTAGAGATGAGCCTACACATGAAGGTCTCCCCCTCCAGGACCTTTAGACTGAGAAATAAGAATTCACATATGTTTGGCTGCAAAACTTAAGACGAGTCTGTGGGCAGCCAGTAGTCTAAGATGGGTCCCTCTGATACCTGATTACTGGCCATGAAAAAAATTGCTTGTTGTACTGACTAAATCCGCTGGCTTCCTTTTTTCTGACACACCTCTTTGGCACTCTTGGTAGCCGGCATGTCAGTACTGTCGTTTTCGGTACCTCTGGCCTATTTTGTACCAGCTGACCTGTCTGTAGGCCAGGTACAGCTATACTTTATGTCAACAGACAGGGTGGGGCCGAGTCATTTCTGCTCTGTCAGGCCATTTGACTGTTGACATGGTGCATATTTGTCACTGGTTCATATCACTAGCCCTGGCAGACATTCAGACAGAAATTACTAGTAGATCACCTCAGCAAGCGGTTCTCAGACAACTACATGTGGTCAGTCAAGGACCTGGTGCTGCAGAGCATCTTTTGCAAGGGGGGATACCAATCAATAGCATATTTGCCACAGACCAGAACAAGAAATCCCAAGTGTTCTGCTCCAGAGATGGCTCCAATCTAGGCCCCCGTCAGATGCTTTTCTTACCCTCTGTACGCAGGGACTGATATATGCTTTGCTCCTGGTTCCTGTGAGACTGAGGGTCCTGAGGAAAATGAGGCAAGATGCTGGACTGATTATCATGATGGGCCAAGCAGTTCTGGTATTTGGATCTGATGAACCATCAATACAGCCCCCAATCTCTTACCTGCTGAGAATGACATGGTCTCACAAAACATCCCGGGAGGCTAGATCCACCCCTAGACTCAGTCTCCTTATGTTTGACAGCGTGGATGCTGGCTGGTTGATGTACACCATAAGGTGTTCTCCTGAGGTTCAGAACATTCTGCTCTAAAGCAGAAAAGCCTCAACTAGAATGACTTCTAAAACCAAGTGGTGGTTTTCTGTTTGGACATCTGAGCACCAGCATCTCCCCTAACACCACCCATTTCAACAATACAGAACTATATACTATTACAGAAACATTCTGGGCTTTTTGTCAGCCCCATTTTGTCTACCTAGCAATAATATCTCTATTCTGGGGCTCTCTGTTAGCTCCATAAAGATCTACCTAGCAGTAAAATCTGCATGTCAGGCCACACTGTATTTTCTCACCCTACACTGGCTATATTCCTTACAGACTTTATTCATGCTTTTTCACCCAATTCAGGAGCTGCCCTGGGACCCTCACTCTTGGGATCTCAGTGTAGTATTAACAAGGTTGATTGCTCCCCCACTTCGAACCTTGTATACCATCTATCACTGAAGACTGCCTTTTTAGTAGCCATTACATCAGCTCAGGTAGCGGAGATTGTTTTTCATGGGGGGCTTCTCCTTATATACACAGTTTCATAAGGACAGGCTTACTCTGAGGCCTCATCCCAAGCTCCTGCCCAAAGTGGTTTTGGAATTCCATATGAACCAATTTATTAATCACCAAGTTTCCTTCCCCAAGCATCACTCAATCCCCTGGGAAGCTAAACTTCATATGCTTGATTTAGTAAGGGCATTGTCATACTACCTTAACGAGACAACATCTTTCAGTAACACACCTAGCCAGTTTGTGATCTTTGCTGATAGGATTAAGGGTCAGGCAATAACCTCCCATTGATTATCAAAATGGGCCTTCACCTGTATAAGGACATATTACAAGGTAGACTAGATCCACCTAGCCACATTAGAGCTCATTCCACTACTGCTCAGGCAGCTTCTGCTGCCTTTGTTTGAAGAATGTACCTGTAACCAAATCTGCAACGCAGCTGTGGTCCTTGCTCCACATAAACAACAAGGAGTCCAGTGGCACCTTAAAGACTAACAGATGTATTTGGCCATACGCTTTCGTGGGTAAAAAAACCACTTCTTCAGATGCAAACTTGGGCATAAGCTTTTGTGGGTTTTTTACCCACGAAAGCGTATGCCCAAATAAATGTGTTAGTCTTTAAGGTGCCACTGGACTCCTCATTGTTTTTGTGGATACAGACTGATGTGGCTACGCCTCTGATACTTTGTCCACACAATTTCAAGACACTGTTCTTTAGTAGAGGCTTCCAGATCTCATTCCTGTTTTGGTAGAGCTGTCCTGCAGTCCTTCTTTATGTAGGATTCCTTGTACCTGTCTGTAAGCAAACAGACTGCTTGTTTTTGTTAGTCACCAAGAGGGGAATCCACAGGCCAATCGCTTGAAAAAGTTATTGTAACTGTTCTTTACTTACCCGTAACTGATTCTTCAAGAGTAGTGCATCTGCATATTCACACTACACGTCCATCTTCACAAGGACTTAGCTGTTAGCAATAAGAAATGAGGCAGTTGTGGGCCTCACTGCCTCTTGTCACCTCAGCTCCTGAGCATTTGTTGCTGTGAGTGGATACTTGTGTAGTCCCAGTGGGTGGTGTTTTTCTAGCAGGTTTTTGAAGGTTAGCTATACCAGGGGATTGGACCACATCCCACAAGTGATGAAAAGGCAAAACTCTCAAAGAACCACGGCTATTAATACATAATCTTTCCTTTATCCACTACATTATCTAGCAACAGTTCCATTCTTTTACTGACTTCCTCCTAAAAAGGGATTTATAATGAGTCATTGTAAACATAAGCTGGGGCAACACCAAATGTCCTGCACTTGATCTGCAGTAACACTCCCATATGATATAATCGTGTACAGATCCAGTAAAACTTATGATCTGTGTTATACGAATATCTGTGAAGCCCAGAGCCCTAGTATATTTCTGTATATTACCAATTACCACCAGTCTGAAAAAAAAAAATCTTAAAACTAGTTTAAAATTTCAATTTTTTTTTCTTCTGTAAAATGTTCTATTCTCAACTTTAGAAATGTGTAAACGTTTTTTGTGGTAATATATTTTTATATAGAAAATATTTAAATATTTGTAACATTTCTCCCCTATTCTTAACATGCAGGTGAAACCATCTCAGCTTGTTAATTATTTACAGCAGAAGAAAACTGAAGGCTACACTATCATAGGTGTGGAGCAAACTGCTAAAAGTTCTGACTTGACCGAATACTGCTTTCCAGAGAAATCCTTGTTATTGCTGGGGTAAGTTACAAACAAGCTGTATCTGTAGTTTCCATACTGTGGTCCATCAAGCCACCCTTCCTCGTAAGCAGCAGTTTAATGATTAGAAAATCAAGTTATGTTGGTGGAAGGAAAGAAGAGAGATGGTATATAACAGTATTTCTCTTCCACTTGGTATAAAAGATGTAAAATATAGAACCCCATGGATCAAATATCTTTGTCTTTAACGAGGGCTTTGTAACTCTGGTCTCCGTGGCTCACCTCAAGAATCACACCATGGCACTATTCCTTGGCTAGGGCTTCTTGATGGGACTTTAGAGCCCAATAATGCTAATTCATTTGCTCAGCCACAGAAATCACTGCAGAGCAAAGAGACTGCCCTCATCTCTCATGAGCAGAATACAGTGGTAATGTAGAGCTTCATAGACGTTGCCTTTTCAGTGAGCTAAAGTTAAATCCAGTAATAAGTCTCTCACATGACAGTATAGTAATAAATGCCCTGAGTCTCTTTTGTAATGTGACAGCCTCTCTTTCACTCACCCTCCTTTTTCACACTTTTGTTTTCCTATGTTGCACACTTTGGTTAACCCAATTTATCTTCAGCATAGCTATGTGATGTTATTTTCAGTGACCTCATTCAGAATGGGGTACAGTCTGTGTAAGCAGTACTTACTGAGGTGCTGTCACTGGAAATAGCAGACCTGGATGCCTATGACCAGTGTGGTAATATTTCAGATATTCACGAGTATTTAAGTGATTGGATATCCCCTAGCTGGCCCATCCATGGAAACCCAGAAATCTCTCCAGGATCAGACTTTCTATTTCTGCATAAAAGTAAAGAAATTGATACCTTGCTTTTTGTTGCTTTTATTTCTGCATTAATGGGGAAATACTATGATCAGTAATTGTTATATGTGAACCACCCCTTCTATTGAGTATGCTATTATAATTCAGCATCTTCCATTTCTGAGTGATTTTAAGTTTTTGTGACAGGGCAACTAATAGCATTGGCTAAAGCTATAGGAAGAGATTAGTGCAACCTTTGCTACAGTTCTGTTAAACTTCAGTCTTGATCTGCAACATTTGTGTTATCAGCAGGAATCCTAGTTTTCCCTGATAAAAAAAACCCAAACTTCTCTGATTTAAAAAAACCCATAAAAATCCACACTTTTCTGTGATTAAAATGAAATGCTGAACTTTAGCTTTCCCTAACCACACTATCCGTATATAGGTATCAGGTGAACACAATGTTTTATTAATATATTTACATTTGCAAACAAATTCTAAGCTTACCATCAATGTGAAATTTGTCCTAGCCAAACTCAGTGACTTGATCTTTACGGATGATTTTTAAAGTTTTTGGCATCTTTTCATAACTTTAATTACATCTGGAGGCTGAAGTGAAATTTGAGATGCATTAAAACATGAACTCCTATAGGCCACTGAGTAACCTCTGTATGCCAGAAGCAGTTTATTGGGGTATGTTTAGCTATGTAAATTTAAAGCCCATTCAAAAATCAACCATAAGAGTGGAGAGGTTGCATACACTGAATAAGTGATACTGGTACTTTCAATAAAATTTAGTTAAAATAAAAACATATATTAACTATTTTCACAAAATGTAAAAACTGAAGATTCTCTGTAAAAATGCAAATTCCATGTTTTCCCATGGCAAAAAGATTAAACAAGGATCCCTGCATAGTCTCATGTTTAAGATGTGGAAAACATCTATTAGGATAAGACCGTTTGGTTCATTTTGGTTGTGACTTAACCAAAATATAAATCTGAGTTTTTCTTAAAGCAAAAAGATAGTGGACTAAACTACTACACTGTCTAGTTTCCGTTATCTTCAGTGTTTCTGTAACATTTGCTGCTGAAGCAAGACACTAGTTCTAGTATTTTGTAAGTTTCCGATTACAATGCTGTGGAATTTTTAGGTTTTCTTTTTTTGTGCTCATCAGTTATACGTATGAAGAAGTAAGCATCAACTGCATGGATAAGAAACTTATCCCATGATGGGTGGAGCTGGCAGCAAGTAGTGTTGTGAGTGGTGTTTGCTACTGAAGCTCATTTCTTGTTTTTTTCTGTTGTGGGACACTCAGGTTTCTCCAGACAGGTGCATATTGGAGACAGCATGAAGTGATATTTCTTCTATTTCTTTTCTGGGTAAAAGACTTACATCTTTTTAATTTCCTCCTTATTAGAAATGAACATGAGGGAATCCCAGCAAACCTGATTCAGCATCTGGATGTTTGTGTGGAAATTCCTCAGCAGGGTATCATTCGATCACTGAACGTTCATGTAAGTGGAGCTCTGCTGATTTGGGAGTATACAAGGCAACAACTAATCAAGCAAAAACAACTGAAATAACTGCAGGAGTCTTGTGCCTTATTTGTAATGCGGCTGGATGGCTTTTTATGGTGCTGTAAAATATGTTTTTAAACACATGGAATAATTACAGACTCAGGGTGAATGACGATGTTTTTAAATTTTGCATGTCATACAATGGTGTTGTGTAGTACAAAAATTGTTTTTAAATTCCTTAACGTATTATCTGATTATATACAACTGTTTTATTGGTAATAAATAGTCTTGTTTGTATTGCTTATGTATATATAGTTCTCTTATTGCAGTGGAAGCAACCAGAGTTAATAGACTCTTCTCCCCTTGAACACACAATTCAGTGACATTTAACTGTTTCATACAGTGTACTTCAAAATGTAGGGTTTTTACAATAGCAGTTGTTCGGATCACAACAGCTGTAGTTGAGGTTAAAATGGTTTTAATTTGATCGCCCATACTCACACCTAACACCCTTGTGTAGTCTGTGGTAAGATGCTTTGTTTTCTGCAGCATCTAGGTACAGCAGACCTGAAATTCTGCAGCTGTCTTAGGTGAATTTAAAAACTGACATTAAGTATGAAATATCTATTATTATTCCTTCATGATGGTCATTTTCATATTAAATCCAGTTTTTTACACTCCCCCTAAATTTTCAACATACTGCAGATTTTGAATTGATAACATTTTTAGAAGTGAAGCTGGAAGTTTTGGCAGAGGACCAGTTAGGGTCTTTTACATCAGGAAATGGGGAGGTGGTTTAGGAGTATGGGATAAATCATGTCTATAAATGTTAGTGAACCCATTTTTAAAACACAGGTTTTAAACACCTAAACAATGTTTGCTGATCCCAGTAAACTCTATGCTTGGTAATTTATCAGGGTGAATTGTTCAGTGTAGGGCCCTGTCCTAATACACAACACTTTCTTAAGCCTTTTTCACTGACAATTTGGAAAATGCCATTTTTAAAGCAGCTGCTATTTTGCCTAAGGACTACCTCACGTAAAACAAACCTTTACTGAAGCAAATCCATTGTGAATAATACAGGAGTTGGTTATATCATTGCCACCAAATTATACAAACAAGGACATAAGAAATCATACCTGTAGCATTGTATTTTTCAAATATTTTGGTGACATACTTAATGACTGAGAAACTGTTCACCTACATTAGTGGCATAAGAATCTCAACTATAATTGTGTAGATATTTATAAAAATACATAAATGAAAACAAGCTACATAAGAAATGAGATACAGTGGTTATTTATACCTCTTGATCTTTATCTAAAACGTGGCCATACAGTAAGACAGCAGAAATTAATTGATTCACAAAATTTTCAAAGAAATAGCATAGAGTGTACCTGCTCACTTACACTGACACATTATCTTCATAGAGAAGGGGGGAAGATGCAGGAACTTTTTAGAAAAGTTAGTTCACGTGCATTGAAAAACTTGTCAAGTTTGAAAACAGTTTAATATTCTCCCAAAAATATAAATTTATAGTTCAGTGCATTAATTTCTGGGAAACACTGCTTTTCATCCTAGTTACACAATAAAAAAATTCAGGTATAGGAAAAATTATATACCATATTTCTTTGATATACACTCTTACAGACAGTCAGTCTTTTTCATTTAATTACTGTTCTCGCACAAAAGTGAGACATTGCAACAAGGAAAGCAGCATGAATTTCTAGAGATACAGTGTAAGTTACCAGTTACTTTTAACTCAAGGAGTTCTCGTTGCATTTCAGTACTTCTCTTCCATAAGATTATTCTTTCATTGATTGTGTTTCATAAATTGATGCATAGCTATGACTTTTCAGTAGTCCCAGGAAATTCTCCTGCTTGAAGCTGTTCTTTGTATTTTAAAAAGTCTCTTCTTTTGTCAAAGTATTTTACCTGTTTTAAAAAGAGATCACTTTATGTTCATCAAAGCAAACTGGTGTAGTATGGGACTCCAACATGAAAAGTTCTTATTCACACATCATCTAACGGGATTACGGAAAGAACAGTCTTCGATCACATACACACTTGACCAGATTGATACTGAAGTTGTGTATGTTAATGGTTTAGAATGTGAACTCCATCACTGGAGCAGAAAAAATGGGATGTAGCACATTGTAATATTGGTCTCAAAGTGCCATGCAATTGCAAGCCCTGCCACTATTACATGAGCGTTCTCCCCTTGAGATCTGTGTTTTCACTTCTGCGATATTATCCATTAATTTCCCTGTTTCTGGGAGTTGACAGGACATTTCCCAAATACCTTTCCAGTGGTATAGCAACATAACTTAGATAGATAGAGTGAAATCTACTTCACCAATTATCTGGCTAGGCAGTCTTCTGGATTTAATACTCATTGTTTTGTTTTTTCGGTGTACTACTCCATGAAACAAATACCCAATCTTTAAGAGGATCTACAGCAGTAACGCGTTGCTCGCTGTGCAGCAGAAGTTAACTATTTGTAGGGCATTGCTTACATTTGTGTTTATGCCAGTCTACAAATATTCTGGATAGTTACATAACTGGAAAAATTAAAGGGAAGCAGTGTCAAACGAAAAAACAAAATATTACTGTAAGGTATTAAGGCATTATGAATAATGTAGATTGTGGCATTACTTGAGAATGCTTATATGAATTAATTTGCAGAAGAAATTCATTTTTGATACAACACAACTGTCAGGTTGCATCTTATGACTGGTGAAAAAACTACTAGCACTCACCCATTGTTGTGGACACCTAGATTCAAAAGAACATCTAAGCTTCTGACACCTAGATGCATCTTCCATATTTTCATCTAAGCATTTCCAGTATTCATCCCTGGCTCCCCAGCAAGCCTTCCTTTCCTCCATTGATGGTGCTGACATTTTTATTACTGGCAAAATAAAATAAAATTGTAAATGTCTTGTCCCTGATAAACACTTTGATCTGCCTATTGCCTCAAGTTTATTCACACACAAATGTTGCACTGGTTAGTGAAAAAGGTCCAAGAACTGGCAAGATGTGAGACTTCATTTGTAATGGCTTCAATAACCTTGAGTGTGCCACTTGATTTTGTCCCACAGTTAACTGGAGAGCTAAATAAAATGAATCATATTGCTGATATGCAGATGCTGTACGTCTGAGAAGCTTAACCATACAAGAAGTTATAGCCACCAAAATTTAATTTTAGAAAGAGGGCAGGTGCTTCACATCAGCCGGCTTCTACTTACAGGAACCAGAAAGGGTCTGCACTTTAACTGAATACCAGCGCCAATTACAGATCAAGGCATATGCTCCCTTTTAAATAGCAATAGGAAACACCAAACCACACTTTAAATCAGTCTAGTGACATGACAAACTGCATTAATCCTCTCCCCCCCCCCGCCCCCCTTTCCTGGCCCCTGGTACATGTTACAGTTTAATAACAGGAATCTGAAGTTATTTCCGCAGGCCCCAAACTGACAGAAACTCTGATCGGGTGGTGAAAACGGGGCGCCTGCACAGCGAAACCACCACTCCCGTGAGAGAGCGGCTGAAGTCAGCCCACCCCTCTGGGGGAGCAGTAGGGAAACCTGGGGGGGGGGGGCGCCTGCAGGGTGTTCTCGGGGCTCGGAGCGTCTCCCTGGCCCCACGAGGCGGATTAACCCCCCGGCACACAGAACCCCCCAGCGTTGCGACAGGAGAACTCAGAGAGGGGCCGGCCACGGCCCCGCCGCGCGCACGGGTTCGGGGCAAGCCCCGCGCCCGGTCCCGTCTCCTCCGGCAGAGCCGGAAGGGGGGATTCTGGCGTCTGTCCCGCGGCACCTGACCCACTCACCCGCCCCCGCCGCGTCCCTCCAGCGTCCGCCCAGCTGAGGCCGTGACCCCGACCCGGACCGGATACAGATCCAGAGAGCCGGAAGTGACGGTAGCAAAGACATCACCTGGAGGGGACCGAGATGGCGCGTGCGCAAGGCTGGGGGGGGGGGGCTGCCGCTTCCGCGTTGCTTGGAGACACGCCCGGGCCTAGTAGCGTCACCTCTTCCTGACAGGTTTCAGAGTAACAGCCGTGTTAGTCTGTATTCGCAAAAAGAAAAGGAGGACTTGTGGCACCTTAGAGACTAACCAATTTATTTGAGCATGAGCTTTCGTGAGCTACAGCTCACTTCATCAGATGCATCTGATGAAGTGAGCTATAGCTCACGAAAGCTCATGCTCAAATAAATTGGTTAGTCTCTAAGGTGCCACAAGTACTCCTTTTCTTTTCACCTCTTCCTGTCACTCTCGCTCCCGGCTGCAGCGTTGGGCAGGGGGCGCTGAGGTCCCGCGGGGGCTGCTGGGGCCCGGGGCGGGGTGGGAACGGACCCGTCTGGCCCAGGCACAGATATCCTGGTTCTTAGGCGAAGGGGCGGAGCCGGAGCCAGGTTGGCGCTGCGGGCTCCCCAGCCGTCAGGCCGGGCGCTGGGGTCCGGCAAAGCCCCGCTCGCTGGTGCACAGCCGAGTCCTGGCCTCGGGCTGCAGCCCCGGGGGGAGGTTGCACCTGGCTGGGCTGAAGTGTGAATCCTGAACGTGGCTTTTTGTTGCTCCCGATCGACTCCTCTCAGGCTGCTCGGCTGGCGCCATTGACACACGGCGCAACACCCGGCCCTGCCAGTGCTGAGCCAGGCGCGTGTCGCCGCTTCCTGGGCCGAGGCTGGTCTTTGGTCTCTCCCAGTCAACGCTGCTGGGGCGCGGGATTCAGGAGGCAGCCAAGCACGGGCATGTGGAGGAGAAGCTGGGGGTCTGTAGACACGTGATAGGAGCACAGGTACTAGCATGTAGGTTTACTGTCGCAACCCGGTTACCTCTCAGGACATACTGACGAGGTGTAGAGAGCTAGAATGACACACCTGCGACCAGTGTCCAAACGAGGGGTGTTCCCCTCTGTTCTGAAGTGTGGAGGCAGATGGATAACTAGGGCCCTACCAAATTCACAGTCCATTTTGGTAAATGTCATGGTCATGGTATTTTAAAAATCTTGAATTTCACGGTTTTGGATATTTAAATCTTAAATTTCATGGTGGTGTAACTGTACGGGTCCGGACCCAAAAGAGGGTCATAGGGGAAGGTCAAAAGGCTATTATAGGGGGGTCATGGTATTGCTGCCCTTACTTCTGCACTCCCTTCAGAGCTGGGTGGCCGGAGAGTGGCAGCTGCTGACCAAGAACTCAGCTGTGAAGGCAGTGCTGACACCAGCAGCAGTGGAGAAGTGAGGATGGCAATACCGTACCATGCCATCCTTACTTCTGTGCTGCTGCCGGCAGAGGCACTGCCTTTAAAGCTGGGCGGTCAGAGAGCTGCAGCTGCTGGCCAGGTGCCCAGCTCTGAAGCCAGCACTGCCACCAACATTAGTGAAGAAGTAAGGGTGGCAGTACCATACCATGTCACCCTTCTGCACTGCTGCAGGCAACAGCGCAGGCTTCTGGGATAGGTGCCCAGCAGCCACTGCTCTCCGGCAGCCCAGCTCTTCAAGCAGCACGGAAGTAAGGGTGGCAATACCATGACCGCTCTACAATAGCCAGATCTCACAGGGGAGACCAGCTTTCATGGTCTGTGACATGTTTTTCATGGCCATGAATTTGGCAGTGCCCTACCAATAAATGTGGCTGTTTGTAGGGGCTAGGAACCACTCCTTCCTGGACTTTTCTACCACCACACATACATGGGCAGTGGACCAAGAGCTTCTGCTTCTGACAGAGCTTTGGGGAGTTTTTCTAAGTCCCCTACCACCACCACCTTCCCCTTCCGAAAAGGAAAAGACATTTTTACTTATTGAAAGCAAAATATAGTAACTCCTTGCTTAACATTGTAGTTACGTTCTTGAAAAATACGACTTTAAGCAAAACAATGTTAAGCGAATCCAGTTTCCCTAAAGAATTAATGTAAATGGGGGGTTAGGTTCCGGGGAAAATTCTTCTGCCAGACAGAAGACATTATATACATATACTGTACAAGTTTTAAACGAACAGTTTAATACTGTACTCAGCAATGATGATTGTGAAGCTTAGTTGAGGTGGTGGAGTCAGAGGGTGAAAGAGGGTGGATCATCCAGCTGCTCCTCTTGCTGTTCTTTCCAAAGTGCCGGGGGGGTTAGAATCATAGAATCATAGAATATCAGGGTTGGAAGGGACCCCTGAAGGTCATCTAGTCCAACCCCCTGCTCGAAGCAGGACCAATTCCCAGTTAAATCATCCCAGCCAGGGCTTTGTCAAGCCTGACCTTAAAAACTTCCAAGGAAGGAGATTCCACCACCTCCCTAGGCAACGCATTCCAGTGTTTCACCACCCTCTTAGTGAAAAAGTTTTTCCTAATATCCAATCTAAACCTCCCCCACTGCAACTTGAGACCATTACTCCTCGTTCTGTCATCTGCTACCATTGAGAACAGTTTAGAGCCATCCTCTTTGGAACCCCCTTTCAGGTAGTTGAAAGCAGCTATCAAATCCCCCCTCATTCTTCTCTTCTGCAGGCTAAACAATCCCAGCTCCCTCAGCCTTTCCTCATAAGTCATGCGTTCTAGACCCCTAATCATTTTTGTTGCCCTTCGCTGGACTCTCTCCAATTTATCCACATCCTTCTTGTAGTGTGGGGCCCAAAACTGGACACAGTACTCCAGATGAGGCCTCACCAATGACGAATAGAGGGGGACGATCACGTCCCTCGATCTGCTCGCTATGCCCCTACTTATACATCCCAAAATGCCATTGGCCTTCTTGGCAACAAGGGCACGCTGCTGACTCATATCCAGCTTCTCGTCCACTGTCACCCCTAGGTCCTTTTCCGCACAACTGCTGCCTAGCCATTCGGTCCCTAGTCTGTAGCGGTGCATTGGATTCTTCCGTCCTAAGTGCAGGACCCTGCACTTATCCTTATTGAACCTCATCAGATTTCTTTTGGCCCAATCCTCCAATTTGTCTAGGTCCTTCTGTATCCTATCCCTCCCCTCCAGCGTATCTACCACTCCTCCCAGTTTAGTATCGTCCGCAAATTTGCTGAGAGTGCAATCCACACCATCCTCCAGATCATTTATGAAGATATTGAACAAAACCGGCCCCAGGACCGACCCCTGGGGCACTCCACTTGACACCGGCTGCCAACTAGACATGGAGCCATTGATCACTACCCGTTGAGCCCGACAATCTAGCCAGCTTTCTACCCACCTTATAGTGCATTCATCCAGCCCATACTTCCTTAACTTGCTGACAAGAATACTGTGGGAGACCGTGTCAAAAGCTTTGCTAAAGTCAAGAAACAATACATCCACTGCTTTCCCTTCATCCACAGAACCAGTAATCTCATGATAAAAGGCGATTAGATTAGTCAGGCATGACCTTCCCTTGGTGAATCCATGCTGGCTGTTCCTGATCACTTTCCTCTCATGCAAGTACTTCAAGACTGATTCTTTGAGGACCTGCTCCATGATTTTTCCAGGGACTGAGGTGAGGCTGACTGGCCTGTAGTTCCCAGGATCCTCCTTCCCTTTTTTAAAGATTGGCACTACATTAGCCTTTTTCCAGTCATCCGGGACTTCCCCGGTTCGCCACGAGTTTTCAAAGATAATGGCCAATGGCTCTGCAATCACAGCCGCCAATTCCTTCAGCACTCTCGGATGCAACTCGTCCGGCCCCAGGGACTTGTGCACGCCCAGCTTTTCTAAATAGTCCCTAACCACCTCTATCTCCACAGAGGGCTGGCCATCTCTTCCCCATTTTGTGATGCCCAGCGCAGCAGTCTGGGAGCTGACCTTGTTAGTGAAAACAGAGGCAAAAAAAGCATTGAGTACATTAGCTTTTTCCACACCCTCTGTCACTAGGTTGCCTCCCTCATTCAGTAAGGGGCCCACACTTTCCTTGACTTTCTTCTTGTTGCCAACATACCTGAAGAAACCCTTCTTGTTACTCTTGACATCTCTCGCTAGCTGCAGCTCCAGGTGCGATTTGGTCCTCCTGATTTCATTCCTACATGCCCGAGCAATATTTTTATACTCTTCCCTGGTCATATGTCCAACCTTCCACTTCTTGTAAGCTTCTTTTTTATGTTTAAGATCCGCTAGGATTTCACCGTTAAGCCAGGCTGGTCGCCTGCCATATTTACTATTCTTTCGACTCATTGGGATGGTTTGTCCCTGTAACCTCAACAGGGATTCCTTGAAATACAGCCAGCTCTCCTGGACTCCTTTCCCCTTCAAGTTAGTCCCCCAGGGGATCCTGGCTATCCGTTCCCTGAGGGAGTCGAAGTCTGCTTTCCTGAAGTCCAGGGTCCGTATCCTGCTGCTTACCTTTCTTCCCTGTGTCAGGATCCTGAACTCAACCAACTCATGGTCACTGCCTCCCAGATTCCCATCCACTTTTGCTTCCCCCACTAATTCTACCCGGTTTGTGAGCAGCAAGTCAAGAAAAGCGCCCCCCCTAGTTGGCTCCTCTAGCACTTGCGCCAGGAAATTGTCCCCTACGCTTTCCAAAAACTTCCTGGATTGTCTATGCACCGCAGTATTGCTCTCCCAGCAGATATCAGGAAAATTAAAGTCACCCATGAGAATCAGGGCATGCGATCTAGTAGCTTCCGTGAGCTGCCGGAAGAAAGCCTCATCTACCTCATCCCCCTGGTCCGGTGGTCTATAGCAACTCCCACCACTACATCACTCTTGTTGCACACACTTCTAAACTTAATCCAGAGACACTCAGGTTTTTCTACAGTTTCGTACTGGAGCTCTGAGCAGTCATACTGCTCCCTTACATACAGTGCTACTCCCCCACCTTTTCTGCCCTGCCTGTCCTTCCTGAACAGTTTATAACCATCCATGACAGTACTCCAGTCATGTGAGTTATCCCACCAAGTCTCTGTGATTCCAATCACATCATAGTTCCTTGACATCACCAGGACCTCCAGTTCTCCCTGCTTGTTTCCAAGGCTTTGTGCATTCGTATATAAGCGCTTGAGATAACCTGTTGATCGCCCCTCATTCCCAGTATGAGGCAGGAGCCCTCCCCTCACAGACATTTCTGCCTGTGCTTCCTCCCGGTATCCCGCTTTCCCACTTACCTCAGGGCTTTGGTCTCCTTCCCCCGGTGAACCTAGTTTAAAGCCCTCCTCACTAGGTTAGCCAGCCTGCTGGCAAAGATGCTCTTCCCTCTCTTCGTAAGATGGAGCCCGTCTCTGCCCAGCACTCCTCCTTCATGGAACACCATCCCATGGTCAAAGAATCCAAAGCCTTCTCTCCGACACCACCTGCGTAGCCATTCGTTGACTTCCACGATTCGACGGTCCCTACCCAGGCCTTTTCCTTCCACGGGGAGGATGGACGAGAACACCACTTGCGCCTCAAACTCCTTTATCCTTCTTCCCAGAGCCACGTAGTCCGCAGTGATCCACTCAAGGTCATTCTTGGCAGTATCATTGGTGCCCACGTGGAGAAGCAGGAAGGGGTAGCGATCCGAGGGCTTGATGAGTCTCGGCAGTCTCTCCGTCACATCGCGAATCTTAGCCCCCGGCAAGCAGCAGACTTCTCGGTTTTCCCGGTCAGGGCGGCAGATAGATGACTCAGTCCTCCGGAGGAGAGAGTCCCCGACCACCACCACCCGCCTTCTCCTCTTGGGAGTGGTGGTCGTGGAACCCCCAACCTCAGGGACATCGCATCTCATGCCTTCCAACCAGCGGAGTCTCCTTCTGCTTTCTCGCCCCAGACATATCATCTGGTCCACTCTCCGCAACGGTACCTGCGGAGAGAACATGAAAGCGGGAACATGAAAAGAACATGTTCTTAACCCCTGGCTCTGCCAAGGCCTGCCCCGCACTTCACCCCTTCCCCCAAGGCCCCACCCTGCTTCTTCCTGCCTGCACTCCACCCCCACCCCATCTCTTTCCACCCAAGTGCACTGCCTCCTTGCTCCTCCCCCTTCCCCTCCCAGACCATCCTGAACGTCGCGAAACAGCTGATTGCTGTGAGCGGGAGGTGTGGGGAGGGAGGGGGGAGTTGCTGATCTGGGGGGCTGCCGGTGGGCCGGAGGCGCTGGGTGGGTGGAGGGGAGCTGATAGGGGTGCTGCCGGCCTATCCTGGTTTCAAGCCCCCATAGCCAAACAACATTATAAGCAAACATTGCACAACTTTAAATGAGTATGTTCTCTAATAGATCAACAACGAAACAACGTTAACCGGGACAACGTTAAGTGAGGAGTTACTGTACCCAATATTCCTGGGCTTCTTCTGACCAGGGGGTTTCGTGGAGCTCGCCCTTCCTGAACCCCTTCATCTCCCATGCAGAAGTGGGGATTATTGCTTGGACAGACCTGTCCCCCGGCCCCAACTCAGGCCATGTCTGACGGGGACAAGAAAAAACAACCCAAATATCTCCCCTGCTCCTCCCCACTACGCCTGGGGCCACATGGCACAGCCGCTGTTCCTCAGTCACAGTGAAAGATGACCCAGAGGTAAAGAGGAGGATTAGGTCCCTCAACTGCCCTTTCCACACTCGGGGTGGTGGTGGCTGCAGTCATAGAGCCTCAGGCTGCAACAGTGGTGCCCATCCTCTAGCTTCTGCCCAACATGCTCAGTTCCACTGGTCTCAAGGGCTGTGGTTTAAGTGCCAAAAAATGGCCGCTGACTGCAGACAGCAGACTCCTAGAAGTAAGCAATATCATAATTATGTAGAAACATACACTGTAGAATATATGAATTCTGATGTATATGCTTACATATTAGTACTGCTTTGTATGGTGCTCAAAAACCTGGTCACAACTATAATCTATATGTTCTAGCAGGTTTTAAGTTGTTTCAGTCTAACTGTGACAGTCAGTTTTAATTCTTTGTGCTTCTGTTTGTAATACTTGTGACGCTGTATGGTATGG
Source organism: Eretmochelys imbricata (assembly GCF_965152235.1). Taxonomy (NCBI): domain Eukaryota; kingdom Metazoa; phylum Chordata; order Testudines; family Cheloniidae; genus Eretmochelys; species Eretmochelys imbricata. The sequence continues at coordinate 133,516,850 of NC_135574.1, read as the reverse complement.
AATATGTGGGACACTTTATGATATTGTTGATACCAATATTATAAAAGTGTGATGAATCGTTCCAGGTATGCCGAGTGAGGTATCTGTGAAAATGTTATAATTTGCCAAGCATGATAATCTTGTTTATATGTTTGTATCACCTTGTATTATAGATATGTATGGTATATCTATGTTTCCAAACTTGTGCTATGTTTCTCGGTGACATCCTAGACCGATTGGCATCAGCAGTAAGCCTGCTTGATGGCCCATCAAGGGTCGTCAGCGGTACAATGAACCCATTGAAAGGAGCCAGGGAATACACCTTATGAGTCAGCATGACTTGTAGGGGCATGGCTATGGACCGAAAACTCAAAGCCTTTTCCATGCCCATGTGTTGTAAAGTTTTTGTTTGGGACACAGGAAGTACAAGCCACATGGCAAGAGAAATGTAAAGGGCAGCTGCATCATCTCCATTTTGTATTTGATCCTGTATCTTACTTCTGGAGTAACTTTTCTACAAACTGAAGCTCTGAACAAAGGACTGAATGACCCATCCAAGTGGTGGACGTGTTCCAGAGGGACTTTCAAGTCAGCAGACTCACCAGTATTGCTAAGAACCCGATAGGTGGACTTTGAAGTCTCTGTTGTATCTGAGTGCTTTACCATTTAACAATTATCTTCTTGTTCTTTCTTTTTTTCTTTATAATAAACCTTTAGTTTTACATACTAAAGAATTGGCTGGCAGCATCGTATTTTGGGTAAGATCTGGCCCTTTCGGGTGCAGAAGAACATTTTGTATAGTGAGCAGAGTGTTTTAAATCACTTCTCACTGTACTGGACCTGCGTGCTGATTAGGAGCAAGAGAACTGGAATGCAGTAAAAGGGGGCTGTGTGATTTTTTTTAAACTTCTTGATAACCAGTGTGAGAGATCAAAAGTACAGTCTGTGGCTGGTAGGTGAGTTTAACTTTAGTGTTAACCACCAGTTTTGTGAGTATTTGCTCTCCCTTTTGCAGCCTGCCCTGACCTTTACATGTTCAGTGAGGGCTCCGTCAGGCATCCCAGGTCACACTCAGTAGTTGTTGCATATCAGTATAGAACTTCATTTTGCCAACTTTTTTCCCACTTGTATTTTCAGTGGAGAAAAAATTTACATAGCTCCTTAAATTTCCTTCCTTTACATATGCACCAATATCATTGATTTTTTTCATCTACAGGGAATCAGTGAATTTTTAAAGGGAGAATATTTAAAACCTGGAGGATATTAAGTTAAAAAAAGGTTAAAGTAGGTCACAGGATGTCATTTTCATTTAAATGTTTCTATGTGATATTGGAGGGTTGTTTTGTTTTTGTTGTTGCACAAGATGGATACAGAACATTTTATGTTCCTGTTCGTCTGTGTTTCTGTTGTCTTCATCTAGTCTGCAAAATGTATCGGTGAAGAACAGGAGAAGGAAGTCCCTGTCTGTGTGGGGGTTTGAATGCCTATAGCAGTTGGGAAGGGAGTTTGATTGACAGCTCTGGAGACCTGTGCTTATAAATAGGACTGGTAGGGCACTGCCAGGGGCAGCGAGCTTCCACCATGAGGCCCTGCCACTATAACTTAACCCTGAGCTGAAAGGAACCATCTCCGAATGTAACAGAATAGTTTGGGTTCCATGGCTAATTCAATCCTTTCCTACTTTGCTATGACTGTTCACTATGGTGCCAATTAATAACAACTGGGGAAGTGGTTTTTGTGTGCTGGTGCCTATGTGAATTGTGAATTGCAACTTGACTGAGCCCACCAGCTCGTTTCACGTAGACCTCCCCAGCAGCCTTCAAATAATTACCACAAATATCTTTGTCATTACTGATTTCTGGGTGGGTTTAAGCCAGCGACCAGTGCAAAACAAGAATGAATAAACAGTATTTTTTTAGTATGATGAGAACTTACCCTTAGCACCTTTATAGGGTAATACATCTAGTTTAAGATCTGGTTATTCGGGTGACTGGTCAGCTCAGCTTGAAAACACAATCACCATGGAAATACTAGTGAGAAATACAGAATAGTAAATCCTATTTAATGGTTTTATTTCTGGCTTGGGAATAAGCTAGCAGAGTTCCATGTTTGTACCCAGAAGAATCATGGCTTTCATTTTATAGACCAGAAGCCTGTAAACTCTAAACATTTTTGCTGTTTACTGGTGGCAGCCTAAAAAGCAGTGGAGTTTGTTTCCATGGGAACCCACAGAGCTGCAATTTTGAACAGTCTGGAATTTTGACAGCAAGAGACAGGTTTGTAACAGGGGCCTGATCCTGAGAGATACTGAGCACTTGCAGCTCCGAATGATGTGAGTGGGAGCTGGTAGGTGTCTAGCACTCCTCAGCACCACACCTTAAAAGCAGAGTCTAAGATTTACAAGTACAGCATTACATTTCTCCACTGGGGACACTTGATACTAGAGTCACAAAAGGACTTAGGTGCCTAACTACCACTTTAGGCACCTAAATCCCAGAATCAGGCCCCACTGGGATTCACAAAACACTTGCTCGGCTGCCACCAAATGCTGTAGGAACCTAAACTCACTTTACACCTATGGTTTTGCAGTTAAAGTTCCCTAGGCATTTACGTTTCTGTCTCTGAGCATGCTCATTGCTGCCCAATACCAGGCATCTGGATGCATAAACCCCAGAGCGATGCACTAACCATGAGAAGATAGGCATTCTTCTGCCTAACTCAGCTGTAGGACTTGATCTGATAAGCATGCTCTGAGTTTGAGCCCTACAGGTGAGTTTACACAAAATGCCAAGGACAGGGAGGAGGTCATGCCTCATAAGCTTTAGCCCAGCAGTTAGGGTATTCATTAGGGTATCCCTAATTCTCATCCCCTTTCCCCCTGAGGAGAAGGGATTTAAACAGAGGTCTGCTACCTCACAGGTGAGTACTCTAATATTACACTTGGCTACAGGGGAGTCTGATGTGGGCCTTTCTCAGTTTCTCCTGTTGAATCATAGAAATGTAGGGCTGGGAGGTACACTGAAAGGTCATCAAGTCCAGCCCCCAGGCTGAGGCAGGACCAACTAAACCTAGATCATCCCTAGCAGGTGTTTCTCCAACCTGTTCTTACAAACCTCGAATGATGGGGATTCCATACTCTCCCTTGGAAGCCTATTCCAGAACTTAACTGAACAAATCTGAAACTTAACATCACCTTCTTTCCTGTTTGCATAAACTTTGCTTTGAGGGGTAATCCTCAGAAGAATCCACTTCAAAGGGGGACTGTACTATAAAAGTGAGGGGAAAAAACACTCCATATATTCTCTCTTTCTATCACTCTTGCTCGCTCTTTCACCTAAGAAGACAAAGGAACCAGCCCTTTGGACTGTGAGGGCAGCACCTGACTTGAGAATTTGGTGAGCTGGAACATGTGATAAGGGATTTTACCCTGAACCAGTCTAGTTTGTTTAGTTACTAGAAAGAATTTTATCTTTATTTCTTTTGTAACTATTTCTGACTTTAATACCTTATACTTGTACTCACTCAAAATCTATCTCTTTGTAGTTAAATAAATTTGTTTAATTCTTTAATCAAAACTAATCTAGTGCTGTGTTTAAACAGAATTATTTGGTAACACCAGTTAAAGTAGCGAATTGCTGTACATTGATCCCTTACAGGGGCAACAGACCGCTAACATCTGAACTGTCCAGGAGAGGGCTGGACACTGCAGAACACACATTTTGGGGGAAAATCCGGGACTGGGAGTATGTGGTAATCAAGGCTGGTGTGTTGCCGACAGTCTGTTAGAGTCAGAATTGCTGTACTAGGATTGCAGCTATACACAGATACTCAGTGTGCGACCTGCATGCTGTTTGTGTGCGGCTAAGACTGGGGTTTATATCAGCAAGGCATTGTGAGGCATCCAAGGTTGCGGGGCAGATGATACCACCTCTTGCTAGTCTGTATTGCACCCCATCTGGGAGGTGAGAGACCCAGGATCCAGTCCCCCTACTCCACTTCAAATTATTTATCCACAGTGCAACAGCTTCGGGGCTTGAACTAGGGCTTGCCCGCATCCCAGGTGGGTATTCTAACCACAGTGTTAAAAGGTCACTCATAAACTTTACTCTTTATTGTAAATGTAAGGGAGTTGTGACCTTTTTTTACTTCAGATAAGGACTCACCAATCTGAAAAGGTTAAGAAACACTGACCCAGAGATATCCGTGCACCTCAAAACGGCCAAGCCAGGAACTTTATCTACAGCCATTTATTTGGCCTCCAAGACTGAGATGGCTGAGGACTTGGATCACCTCCTGCCCCCCAAAAAGCTGTGCCCCATGGTAAAGCTTTTCTAGTCTACCAATACAACCAAGTTATGGATTGCAGCTATGAAGCAGTTGTCCCTTGACACAGATTCTTCATAGTTAAGATTTGTATCATGGACAAGCAAGAACTATAATTTAACCATATCTTTTTAATTGAGCTAAATCGTGGCAACGCTGGTGGACATGGCTCAGCATTCACATCGCACTCCCTGTCAGCACCCGGCCCAAGCCAGGGAAGCTAATGATCCTAGCAGCAGACAAAATTCAATGATGAATCCTGGTCATGTGCTACCTGAGGCATGTTGCACATATGCTAAGAAGATGATGGCAATGCTGCTGTGACTGGGTGAAGGGAAAACCATGTTGTAACCTTGTAACCTCTGACTCAGTTGTGTTTGTAGATGGGCTGTGAAGTATGAAATTAGATAACCTCAGATTTTTTTCTTCCAGAAACACAGATAATTTGGTTAAAACGTTGGAGTCCTCTCAACAGGACTTTAGTAGAGGAACCCTTGTATAATTAGACCACCACCCCAACTTTCAAAACCTGGGCAAGGTAGAACATGCTTAGCTGGAAGAGCTTAAAAAAACAATTATGCTAGAAGTATAACAGACTGTTTGCTCCAACACTACTCAGAGCAGCTGGGAAACTAGATTACATGCAGGAAGCAGGCCTGTAAATCAAAGATATTAAATCAAATCTAATGGTGCTGCCACGTTAGCATTAAAAAAGATCTCAAGTAATTGAGTTCAGCAGCAAAAAGAAATAAATAAATAAAATTCAGAACCAGGTAATGCGAACTTTTTTGTTTAACGCTGTGTTTAATTTGAATGTTTATGGTAAACAAGACACAAAACAGACCGTGTTTTTCTGAAAACTGCATCCTGTTAACACGTGAGATTGCTGCTGGATAACGTTCAGTATGGTTTGTTGCCTCACTGTTGAGTGTAGCCTAAGAGAAAGAAATTGGGAATGGGTCCGTAGAGAGGACCAAGGGCATGGGCTTAGCAGTCTTTGGAGAACCCTTTAAGCTGGAAAAACGGGGAAGAAGGCTTGAGTGATTTTTTTTTTTTAATTTTATTTGGAGTTCCCTTTGTGACTAAAAACAAACCCCAAGGTGGGGATAAGATTTGACCCACTACAACTTGCATGGTTTGTGTGTGGAGCAAGGTGGGGGAAAACTGCCTCCTGCACATTTCCTAATACATGCTTTGACGCAATCCATATTCTAAACTCTTGCAATTTTATTTAAACATGCAGTGATAGCTGGACTATTTTTTGTAAGCCACAGTAGTGTGGTACTGTTTATTGACTAGTGTTTATAAAGGAATTTCAGATCCTCTGATGGAAAACACTATAAAAATGCAAAGTATTTATTACGATTATTATTGAAAGGGGTGATGTAAATGTAGGATATTATTAGTGCCTATTGAATAGCAGAGAATGTTTTTCAAACATTTTTAATTGAATTCAGAAGTAAATTTTGATTGAACCGTGTTTGACTCTTTTATGATCAAACATTTGAGAATTAAAGTTTTACTAGCATGA